>NC_064923.1:264186610-265386610 GCF_023897955.1 Schistocerca gregaria | reverse complement strand
ATTTAAAACCTGGTTCCTAAATCTCTGTCGTACCATTATATAATCTATCTGAGACCTGTCAGTATCTCCAGGCTTCTTCCATGTATACAGCCTGATTCTTGAACCAAGTGTTAGCTATGATTAAGTTGTGCTCTGTGCAAAATTCTACCAGGCGGCTTCATCTTTCATTTCTTTGGCCCAGTCCATATTCACCTACTACGTTTCCTTCTCTCCCTTTTCCTACTACCGAATTCCAGTCACCCATGACTATTAAATTTTCGTCACCCTTCACTATCTGAATAATTTCTTTTATTTGATCATACATTTCTTCAATTTCTTCGTCATCTGCAGAGCTAGTTGCCATATAAACTTGTACTATTGTAGTAGGTGTGGGCTTCGTATCTATCTTGGCCACAATAATGCGTTCACTATGTTGTTTGTAGTAGCTTACCCGCATTCCTATTTTCCTATTCATTATTAAACCTACTTCTGCATTACCCCTATTTGATTTTGTGTTTATAACCCTATATTCACCTGACCAGAAGTCTTGTTTCTCCTACCACCGAACTTCACTAATTCCCACTATATCTAACTTTAACCTGTCCATTTCCCTTTTTAAATTTTCTAACCTACCTGCCAGATTAAGGGATCTGACATTCCACGCTCAGATCCGTAGAACGCCAGTTTTCTTTCTCCTGATAACGACATCCGCTTGAGTAGTCCCCGCCCGGAGATCCTAATGGGGGACTATTTTACCTCCGGAATATTTTACCCAAGAGGACGCCATCATCATTTAATCATACAGTAAAGCTGCATGCCCTCGGGAAAAATTACGGTTGTAGTTTCCTCTTACTTTCAGCCGTTCGCAGTACCAGCACAGCAAGGCTGTTTTGCTTATTGTTAAAAGGCCAGATCAGTCAATCATCCAGACTGTTGCCCCTGCAACTACTGAAAAGGCTGCTGCTCCTCTTCAGGAACCAAACGTTTGTCTGGCCTCTCAACAGATACCCCTCCGTTGTGGTTGCACCTATGGTACGGCCATCTGTATCGCTGAAGCACGCAAGCCTCCCCACCAACGGCAAGGTCAATGGGTCATGGGGGGAATCCTTGACTAAGACATGATATATTGAATGTAACTGATGAATGGAGAAAATATAAAAATGCAACAGATGAAGCAGGCGATAGGGAATTTAAACATCTAAAAAATAAGATTGACAGGAAGTGCAAAATGGCTAAGCAGAAATGGCTAGAGCAAAAATATAAGGATTTAGAAGCATATTTCATTAGAAAAATGAAAGAGGCGTTTGGAGAAAAGATATGCTTTCTTTAAAGAACCGATTTGCAACAATTCGTTGTGTCACTTTGGTGACAACTGCTGCTCTAATGTTGCTGTAGTTGCAGTATGATGCAACAGAGCCATAGGCTGAACAGGATGTCTTCCCTCTTAGTAATGCCACGTCCCGACCTACAGCCCGGTCTTCTTGCTACCATACAATCTGTGTACACTGTTGCCAGCTATAATGTTCAGGGGCTACATTCCTGCCAAGTTTTCTGCAATCTCGTTGCCCTATTACACGGGCAAGATACATAACACTGGCGAAATACCCTCATACTCCAAGAAGAAAATCATAATTCCAGTTTCAAAGAAACCAGGTACTGTTTGTAATTGTTACTGCAAAATACTTCTCTGGTAATAGCAAGAGTCCACAGATTCACTGTAGGAAACTTTTTGTTATTTATGAGAAGCCTAGATGTATTATTGAGTTACCTTTCAGATAGGAAGAAACAGTGAGTAGTTTTTGGAGCTTTCAGTGTAGAAAAAATGAATTGAAATTATTATTTGGGTGTTTCATTCTAATTTCACTACTGAGTTTTCCGTCTCCTGCGCGGCAAAATAGTAGTACTGATTGATTACATTTTTACAGACAGCGCTCAGGCTGAAACAATTAATTTGTACCTAACTGCTAATAGACTATCTGATCATGATGTACAGTTAATGGAAATCGTATGGCACTTACAACACTGAGGCAAGTTCATACGAAGCAAAGAGACTTGTTAAGCTGAAGAGGATACAATGTTAAAACAGTAAGCTAAAAGAGGTGGTACGGGATGAAATATGAGTAGAAAGAGATGTTAATGTCAATTTTTGTCAGTATTTTAAAGGTGTTTTTCCAAAAAATTATTCAGAAGATCCATTAAAATACAAGTAAGCTGTGGATAACTAAGGGAGTTAAAATCTCGTGCAAGAGAAAGAGTTAAATTCATGTAAAGGCCAGAGGAAATCAAGATTTGATATTACTTGCATACCACAAAAAATACTATGTTATTTTAAGGAAAGTCATTACAAAGTCCAGGAGTATGCTTGTCTTAACAGAAATAAATAATGTAGATAACCAGATGAAACTGTGTGGGACATTGTGAAATTGGAGATTCAAATGGTTCAAATGGCTCTGAGCACTATGGGACTTAAATTCTGAGGTCATCAGTCTCCTAGAACTTAGAACTACTTAAACCTAACTAACCTAAGGACATCACACACATCCATGCCCGAGGCAGGATTCGAACCTGCGACCGTAGCAGTCACGCGGTTCCAGACTGTAGCGCCTAGAACCGCTCGGCCACCCCGGCCGGCTCAAATTGGAGACTGGACAGCCAGTCAGAGTACGAGATTTCATAACAGTTACACTAAATGACAATTTTATGACTGATGATTCAGAAGTTGTAAGGACTTTTAACAATCATTTTCTAAACGTAGAGCAAATATCAGATTAAATGGTTCAGTTGAAGAACCAAGAGGATATATTAAAAGTGTCATTCTACAAAACTTCAGGCGACTGGATGTGGCACCAGCAGCCTTCTCTGAAATTAATATAGTTATAAAAATTCTAGTTGACAAGTTGATCCAGCTCAATAAGTAATGTCCTTAGCGATATACGCAGTGCGTCACTGGCACAGGGCCTTTTACCAGATAGATTAAAATATGTAATTGTATGGATATCAAGAGCTCAGATGGAAAACCAGTTCTAAGCAAAGAAGGGAAAGTAGATAGGTGGAAGGAATATATAGAGGGTCTATACAAGGGCGATGTAATTGAGGACAATATTATGGAAATGGAAGAGGATGTAGATGAAGATGAAATCGGAGATATGATACTACGTGAAGAGTTTGACAGAGCATTGAAAGACCTGAGTCGAAAGAAGGCCAGGGAAGTAGACAGCATTCCATTAGAGATAGCCTTGGGGTAGCCAGCCCTGACAAAACTCTACCATCTGGAGAGCAAATTGTATGAGACAGGCGAAATACCCTCAGACTTCAAGAAGAATATAATAATTCCAATCCCAAAGGAAGCAGGTATTGATAACTGTGAAAATTACCGAACTATCAGTTTAATAAGTAACGGCTGCAAAATACTAACGCGAATTCTTTACAGACGAATAGAAAAACTGGTAGAAGCCAACCTCGGGGAAGATCAGTTGGATTCCATAGAAATGTTATAACACACGAGGCAATACTGACCCTACGACTTATCTTAGAAGATAGATTAAGGAAAGGCAAACCTACGTTTCTAGCATTTGTAGATTTAGAAACAGTTTTTGACAATGTTGACTGGAATACTCTCTTTCAAATTCTGAAGGTGGCGGGGGTAAAATACAGGGAGCGAAAGGCTATTTACAATCTGTACGGAAACCAGGTGGCAGTTATAAGAGTCGAGGGACATGAAAGGGACGCAGTGGTTGGGAAGGAAATGAAACAGGGTTGTAGCCTATCCCCGATGTTATTCAATCTGTATATTGGACAATTAGTAAAGGAAACAAAACAAAAATGGGAGAAGGAATTAAAATCCATGGAGAAGGAATAAAAAGTTTGAACTCCGCCGATAACATTGTAATTCTGTCAGAGACAGCAAAGGACCTGGAAGAGCAGTTGAACGGAATGGACAATGTCTTGGGAGGACGATATAAGATGAACATAAACAAAAGAAAAACGAGGATAATCGATTGTAGTCGAATTAAATCGGGTCATGCTGAGGGAAATAGATTAGGAAATGAGAAACTTAGAGAAGTAAATGAGTTTTACTATTTGGGGAGCAAAAAACTGATGATGGTTGAAGTAGAGAGGATATAAAATGCAGACTCGCAATAGCAAGGAAAGTGTTTCTGAAGAAGAGTAATTTGTTAACATCGAATATAGATTTAAGTGTCAGGAAGTCGTTTCTGAAAGTATTTGTATGGAGTGTAGCCATGTATGGAAGTGAAACGTGGACGATAAACAGTTTAGACAAGAAGGGAATAGAAGCTTTCGAAATGTGGTGCTACAGAAGAATGCTGAAGATTAGATGGGTAGATCACGTAACTAATGAGGAGGTATTGAATAGAATTGGAGAGAAGAGAAGTTTGTGGAAAACTTGACTAGAAGAAGGGATCGTTGGTAGGACATGTTCTGAGGCATCAAGGGATCACCCATTTAGTATTGGAGGGCAGCGTGGAGGGTAATAATCGTAGAGGAACACCGAGAGATGAATACACTACGCAGATTCAGAAGGATGTAGGTTGCTGTAGGTACTGGGAGATGAAGAAGCTGCACAGGATAGAGTAGCATGGAGAGCAGCATTAAGCCAGTCTCTGGACTGAAGACCACAAGAACAACACAACAATTGTTAAACCACTTCACAAGAAAGATGACAAGACAGACTTAAATAATTATCGTCCCATTTCTTACTGATATCTTTTTTCCAAGATATTCGAAGAATTAATTTGGTAAAGAGTTGTCACACACTTAAGTGGAAACAATCTACTTAACGTAACAGCGGTTGGACTCAAGAAAGGCCGCTCGACTGAGAACATCATTTATACATTCCCACATCAAATAGTACAAGCCGTAAATACTGTAATAACATATTGCCAGTTGGCATTTTTTGTGATCCTTGCGAGGCGTTTGACTGTGTACATAATATTACTGTCTTAGAAAGACTCACTTTTATGGAAGTGATAACATTACACACAGCTGGTTTGAATCATAATTAACAAACATAATGGAAAAGTGGTGCTGAATAATTCAGACATAGACAGAAAGGTAGAAAACTCTAGTGACAGGGGAAAAATCAAAGGGTTCAATTTTGGGTCCACTCCTATTCCTTATATACTTGAATGTACTTCCACTTAATACTCAACAAGCACAACTGGTTCTTTCTGCAGATGCAACAAGTATTGTAATAAATCTCATTAGAGAAAAGCAACAGAAGAGGTAGCAAATGATGTTTTACAGAGAATTATTAAGCGGATCTCTGAAAATGGACTCTCCCGAATTTTGAAAAAGCGCACTACATTCAGTTCTGTGCACTGATCAAAACTTGAAGAGGAAGAAGCATGTTACTGCACTTCTCAAACAAGTTCAGCTACTTCATATAATTTCTGACATTGGAAACAAACGTATCAGCCTGCTCACCTATTCTGCATACTACCATTCAATAATGTCTTACGAAATAGTTTTTGGGGTAACTCACAAGTTAGAAAATACTGACTGTACAAAGTTGAGCAGTAAGAATAATATGTGGTGTTCACCCACCAACGTCATGTAGGAACCTCTTCAAGGAGCTAGGCGTTTGAACTAAACCAACACAATGCATATATTCGCTAATGAAATTGTCATAAATAATACATCACAAGTTGAGGGGAACAGTGATGTTCTTGAAGGAACTCTCCAGGCAACAAGACCATTGGGCCGGCCTCGTGCAAGGTGGAAAGATGACATAGAGAAGGACATCGCAGCATTAGGAATTCCCGCAGGGTATAGAGAGGCTGCGAGGGATAGAAGGCGGTGGAAGCAGATCGTTGATGAAGCGCGTGGCCTACAGGGCCTGTGATCGCTAAGAAGAGAGAGAGAGAGAGAGAGAGAGAGAGAGAGAGAGTGATGTTATTACCCGTTGTTAAGGCTGTCAGTAGTAGTCTTGCGCTTAATAGTTCGCGACTGGGAACGTTCAGTTTAGTTCGCGGTTCCGTCGCGAACAAGGTCGCTCTTTTAGTTCGTTAGCTCCCATCTCGATTTCCAGAAACACAGTTCGCTCGCTTTGCTACCGCTACTGCAGACGCTCTTTTATTCGTTATGCTAGTCTTTTAAATAATGGCCAGTATTGCCAATGCCTGTATTATTACAGTTTTATGTTGAGTAATTAGACTTCGAAAGGGCAAATAAACCAGTTATTTACACAAATGGGTAAAATGTGGTAGTCAACTACTTCACTTTACATACAGTGCACTCTTAGTATTTTAATTTTAAAATATATTTATTTACTTATTAGTTCATTGTAGGAATATTTCTTACAGAATATGCTAAATGCGTTTTTTTGTGAATAAAAATACACTTTCATAAATAATCGACTTTTTTAAACTTTTGGAAATAACCAACAAAAAATATTTCTGCTTTAGGTACAGGTTAAGTACTATATGGCACAAACAATAATACCATTATCATTAACAGAAGAAACACTAACACTTATAATTTGTTACCAAACAATTAGACATAGAAAAAATAGCTATGATCCCTGAGTGAGATCGTATTCTAAAGCATACTTTTTGTGCTTTGCATTATCATTCTTCAAATAATCAGTCTTCTAATTTACAAGTGAAATATTACAAAAATTTACGTATTATTATGTAAAAACATTAATTTGGAAACTTTGTTCGTTGATAACAGTGTTCTTCGTTCATTAAGAAGTTGTTCCGTCGCCGAAAAAACGCGTTCGCAGGGCACTGATGTCGCTGCTATGCAAAATCTGTTTAACACATATAAGGATATAACTGACGATGCGCGTGCCACCACTCAGGCGGAGCTTTTTCTCGATCTAAATACTCTTCACTGAGGTATTTATCTAGTTCTCGAATACCAGCATCAAGTTGGTTATCTGGTCTAGTGATTCTTCCTATTGGTTGGTCATACTCGTCCCATATAGAGTCTTTTTTATTTTCAATTTTGGTGCTACTAGAACAAGACGCCGAAGGGTCGCTAGCAGAACGATCAGCTACTAAAATATCTCGATTCTCCCTCCGAAGTAACTGCACTCTGCCAACTTTATTTTTGAAGCATTGCATTGTAACTTCACAAGCTTTTTGATTTCTAAAACCTCTCTGTCTAGATCGGGGAACCAGAATAGCACTCTCAGCGTATAGAATGTTATTCTCTAAATCTGTAAAACAGTGTTCCATGCCTTTCTTGAGCACTGATTGCACAGCGACAATTTTTTTTATTGTTAGAAGCATGCTTGTGCAGAAAACTGTTGAGCAGGTTACAAAACACAATAACTTTTGACAAAGTCACATTTCTTTTGGCACTTATTTCTACCGTAATTTCATAGAATGGACTAAGTAAGGGCAAAACTCCTATTATTTGCGAGTCACTTTCTTTTATTGTTAGGTCAGAGCTTAGAAGTGCTAATGTAGCAATCACTGCATCCTTTACCTTCACTATTCGCTGAAGCATGTCAAAAGTAGAATTCCAGCGGGTCTGGACGTCCTGTTTGAGCTTGAGGACAGGCAGATTTATTTGCTGATGTGTAGCAATCAGTTTTTTTTTTGGCCTTGTGTACTACGATTGAAAAACTCGCCAATATTTTTAACTTGCGCCAAAACGTCAGATATTTCTTTAGTAGCTTCTTGTACAACAAGATTTAGAGAGTGGGCGAAACATTATCGCTAACAATAGCAGCAACTTTATGGGAAATATGCCAGTCTGTCATAACGTCTTTCAAGAAATTGCGCAAGTTTTGGCTGGTATGCCGCTCTTTATAATTAATACAACCAAGTAATGCCGACTCAAGTTTAGTCTCTTCATCTATGAAGTGGGCTACAATGGCTATATTGCTTTCATTATTCCTCGACGTCCAACCATCAGTATTGAGAGATAACGCAGATAGAGCTTGCACATTCCTTTGTAATTCATCCATTATATCATTGTGACCCCTTGATATTAAATTTTCCGATAACGTTTTTCTTGATGGAAGTTTGTAGGTTTGGGCAATGAGAAACTAGTTCTATCAGTTTTCGAAAATCTTTTTCTTCCACAACTCGTAGAGCGTGCTGCCCTTTAGCTACCATCTTGACAACTTGTCTGCCTATTTCTTCAACCTTTCGGACTGACGGTGGTCTTCGAATATATTGGTTCATTGACTGTTGGGAGGCTGATACCGAAGTAACATTCTGCAATAAGGATGTAGTTTGATTTGCCTGCAGTGAGTTTAAACTAGACATTATCGGTTGGTTGTATTTCCATCGTTACTGGGATTAAAGCGTGTTTTGTTTTCATATGCCGGGTTAAATTTCCGTTTGAGACTACTGCAATACTTTTTAATGTTGAACAGTGGTTACATTTTGCTTTTCTTTTATCTGTCTTCAGTGAAACGTGACCACAAGGAACTATGTTTCCTTTTTGATCACATAGTAATAAACAGCCTAAAACAAAACGTAGTAGCCCTATAATCAACCGATACGCATTACCGTACTCCACATCATCGCATTGTACAAGTCCATTGTTATGTGATGATATCAGTTTACATTACACATTTAGGTACTGTACTTACCTAATGCTGTCTACGATTTTACTTCTTGACACTATGGCTATATGTCAAGACACTGTAGTGCAGAATACCGTAAAGCAGAAAATTCGCAGCACTGAACTATATAACTGCAGCTGGCAGACGCTCAGCACGATATGACGCTCATTGGCGGGGAGGGGGGGGGGGGGGGGCGTGAGATTTTTTTGAAGCCTACTGCGGGCTCTCTGTCGATCTTCGGAAAAGAGCGAACGAACAAATTAGCGAGGTTATCCGTGAACTAGTTCGCGTAGTTTGCCTGTCGGAGTGCTCTTCCGAACTAGTTCGTTCGCGAACTACACAAGACTAGTCAGTAGCTCAGAAGGAGTTCAGTCTGCAGCAACAAAAGTTTTTGATGATTTTCTCAATAATATAAAAAGTATGACATTTAGCGAAGCAAGTTTTAAAGCTAATTTAAAAATCATTTCTCCTGCACAACTCCTTCCATGTCATTGAAGAATGTCTACTTAAAAGCTGACGGCCACTAAAAATATGTAGTTGCATAAGTAGGACTAAAAAATAATAAACATTCATTAATGTGTTAACCTTAATAATTTATACAGATCCTGTAAACACACTCGTCCCGCATCATTTCCATAAAAGAATCATTCAGATGATCTACGGAACATGTTACTAACTAACTGAGAGAGGTGGAATATTACCGAACTGTTAGTTTAATAAGGCATGGTTGCAAAATACTAACGCGAATTCTTTAGAGACGAATGGAAAAACTGGATGTAAAATGTAGATTAGCAAGAGGCCAACCTCGCGGATGATCAGTTTCAATTCTGGAGAAATGTAGGAACAAACGAGGCAATACTCTATGACTCATCTTAGAATATATGTTAAGGTTATGGGAAGGCTAACCTACGATTATAGCATTTATAGACGTAAAGACAGCTTTTGATAATGTAGACTGGAATACTCTCTTTGAAATTCTGAAGATAGCAGGGATAAAATACAGGGAGAGAAAGGCCATTTGTAATCTGTACAGAAACGAGATGGCAGTACAAGAGTCGAGGGGCATTAAAAAGGGGAAGCAGTGGTTGAGAAGGGAGTGAGACATCTCTGACGTTATTCAACCTGCTCATTAAGCAAGCAGTACAGGAAATCAAAGAAAAATTTGGAGTAGGAATTACAGTCTATGGAGAAGAAATAAAAACTCTGAAGTTTGCCGATGACATTGTGATTCTGTCAGAGACAGCAAAGGACTTGGAAGAGCAGATGAACAGGATGGGCGGTGTCTTGAAAGGAGAATGTAAGATGAAAATCAACCAAAGCAAAACAGTGATATGGAATGAAGTCGCATCAAATGAGGTGACGCTGCGGGAATTACATTAGGAATCGACGCGCTGAAAGCAGTTAGTGAGTTCTGGCATTTGACCAATAAAATAACTGATGATGGCCGAAGTAGAAACTGGAAATTTGTGGTAAGTTCTATGGGACCAAACTGCTGATGTCATCGTCCCTAGACCTACACAGTACTTAATCAAACTTAAAATAATGTGTACGTTAGTTTAAGTGTACTAAGGACAACATACACGCCCATGCTCAAGGGAGGACTCGAACCTCCAACGGGGGGAGCAGCGCGAACCGTGGCAAGGCTCCTGAGACCACACGGCTACCCCGCGCGGCGTCGAAGTAGAGGTGATGTAAAATGTAGACTGGCAGGAAAAGCTTTTCTGAGGAAGAGATATTTGTTCAAATCGAATATATTTTTAAGTGTTAGGAAGTCTTTTCTGAAAGTGTTTGTATGAAGTGTAGCCACGTATGGAAGTGAAACATGGACGATAAATAGTTTAGACAAGCAGAGAATAGTTTAGACCAGAAGAGAATAGAAGCTTTTGAAATGTTGTGCTACAGAAGATTAGATGGGTAGATCACGTAACTAATGAGGAGGTACTGAATAGAACTGTCGAGAAAAGAAATTTGTGGCAAAACCTACTAGTAGAAGGGATCGGTGAAGGAGGCACATTCTGAGACATCAAGGGATCACCAGTTTATTAGTGGAGGGGAGTGTGGGAGGCAAAAATCGTAGAGAGAGATCAGGAGATGAATACAGTAAGCAGATACAGAAGGCTGTAGGTCGCAGTAGTCATTCGGAGACGAAGAGGCTCGCACAGGATAGAGTATCATGGAGAGGTGAATCAAACCAGTTTTCAGACCGCAGACCACCACAATAAAATTATTATTAATTCAGTTCCCAATGAGAGACTGACTGGCAGTTGGTATAAAACGTTCTTCAGCCTAAATGGTTCAAATGGCTCTGAGTACAACCGGGCTTAACATCTGAGGTCATCAGTTCCCTAGAACTTAGAACTACTTAAAACTAACTAACCTAAGGACCTCACACACATCCATGCCCGAGGCAGGATTCGAACCTGCAACCGTAGCGGTCGCGCGGTTCCGGACCGAAGCGCCTAGAACCGCTCGGCCACCGCGGCCGGCTCTTCTGCCTAAATTTAAGAAAATGTTTAATTATGTAGAACATGAGAAATAAATTCTGTTATGAAAAATAGATACACTTGCGAAATATTTTGTAGTTCAAAAAATTTTAGGCGAATTTGCGCAAAAATCAAAATGTAGACGCAGATGATGTTAACACTGCTATGTTATAATGATGTTATAGGTGGATCAAAATAGTCATGTTGATAATGGAGGTGGAATGTTGAGTTATACAGTGAGGCCCTGTGAACCGGAGAAAGCAACAAACAGTTATCGAGGAGGAGGTTGGAGGAGGGAGAAAATGGAAGGATGGACTGAAGTGGAGCGCTGTTGACTAAGACTGGAGTAATACACATCTCACGACGTATTTCATCGTTGAGTAGTGGACGTTGGTTGAAGTTCGGGTGGGAGAGGGTAGCATAATGGGTGTTGAGATGAGATTTTTCTGATTAACGTATTGCGTCCGGAAGTGCTCCTAGAAGAGAAGAAGGTGCCCGGAAGGGATAGGTTGGTAGAAGGTGCGAGATGGGAAAGAGAGGCGCATGCTGAACGCGATGTAGTCAACTTATCTTTGTAGGATTTCAAGGAATTCGTAGAGTATAGGAAGGGTGATGATTCAGGCAATATTAACCTAACTTGGTATTGGTGAGGAACTTGTAGGTGAGGATAATGGTAGAAGCATGTAGGATACATATGGGGTCTCTTAGCAGTTTTAGTTGTTTTCGAGCTTTGTACTGGCTGATAAGCTGGAATCATTCCCAGGACAGCAGTATGTGGATACGGAATTATACATCACCGACGAGTGTGTTTTTGGCTTTTACATAGGCAGTTGATCCCTGAGCTGTTGTAACGCTGTTCGATCCTCCAGTTCCGTCTGTGACTGTGGGAGGTTTCCGTTGGTTGCAATTGAAATGACGGGAATGGAAATCAGTTCAAAATATTTCCTACTGGCGGTCGCCTTGCGCTCACTGCCAGTTCACAGTTAATTAAACAGGAGCGCCGTTTTACGAATAGGATATAGAATGCAACGCGAAAAAATTTAGGTATACCACGGAATAATCCTGTATTAGCAGTTCGCTGGGAATCAGCCAATGACAAAGTAGAACCAAATTAATGGAACTTACATGTTCCACGTTTTATCATGGACGTTAGAACTAGACGTTGCAGCAATGAGATGTTGCAGCAGTGAAACTGGAATGGGTATTTGTAATCTTCAGAGCACAGTACCGTTATAATTGCCAGCTTTGAGAAAGGAAGTTTTCTCATGAAACAGCCAAGCATACTCTGCCTCTGTACCTACGCAGGCTGGGCTACGCTTCCTTAAGTATGGTTTATGTTGTTAGACAAATCAGTAACGTGTCTGTTTAGACTGAGAGTAACTAATATTAGTTGCTAGACTCTTTCACAGCTAAGAGCCTGTTGTGTTAATGGACGAGCCTTGTCTATGTTTCAACATTCTGTCCACGAATTTCTGAAAGTATGTTATAGATTTGTACGGGGTTTACTCATGAAATGGATTTCCATGCTATCTTATCGGTTCACTGCATGCAGTCATCCATTTGGCAATATCAGCTCATATGCTCTAAACATTATTGAAGAGATTACAGAAGTGGCTCCCTCCCTTTCTGTGATAATGAAGATATCATGCAGCAGAGTTCTGTATATTGCCTCGTCCTGAGAGATTTTCTCTTAAAAAAGAGTGCTCTGTTGAGTTCTGCAATACTAAACTGATAGTTCAAGAAATTATAGTTATTTAAGTTTTAGTTAGGCATCTAGTACGTAATAGGAAAAGCGGTTGTACTTCCGTTAACGTGTCTGGTTCGACGTATTGCTTAATTCTTTGCCATTGGCGTATTGTGACGAGCCAGTTGCTCGGCCACCATTGACCAGACGTTTCCGATTGGTGAGAGATCTGGAGAATGTGTTGGCCAGGGCAGCAGTCGAACATTTTCTGTATGCAGAAAGGCCCGTACAGGAACTGCAACATGCGATCGTGCATTATCCTGCTGAAATGTAGGGTTTCGCAGAGATCGAATGAAGGGTAGAGCCATGGGTCGTAACACATCTTAAATGTAACGTCCACTGTTCAAGGTGCCGTCAATGCGAACAAGAGGTGACCGAGACGTGTAACCAGTGGCACCCTATACCATCACACCGGGTGATACGCCAGTATGGCGATGAAGAATACACGCTTCCAATGTGCGTTCATCGCGATATCGCCAAACACGTGTACGACCATCATGATGCTGTAAACAGAACCTGGATTCATCCGAAAAAATGATGTTTTGCCATTCGTGCACCCAGGTTCGTCGTTGAGTACACCATCGCAGGCACTCCTGTCTGTGATGCAGCGTCAAGAGTAACCGCAGCCATGGTCTCTGAGCTGATAGCCCATGCTATTCGTGCAAATGGTTGTTGTCTTGCAAACGTCTCCATCTGTTGACTCAGGGATGGAGACGTGGCTGCACGATCCGTTACAGCCATCCTAATAAGATACCTGTCATCTCGACTGTGGATCTCGACCAACGCGAGCAGCAATGTCTCGAGACGATAAAGCGCAATCGCGATAGGCTATAATCCGACCTTTATCAAAGTCGGAAACGTGATGGTACGCATTTCTCCTCCTTACACGAGGCATCACAACAACATTTCACCAGTCTACTGCTGTTTGTGTATGAGAAATCGGTTGGAAACTTTCGTCATGTCAGCACGTTGTAGGTGTCGCCACCGGCGCCAACCTTGTGTGAATGCTCTGAATAGCTAATCATTTGCATATCACAGCATCTTCTTCTTGTCGGTTAAATTTCCTGTCTGTAGCACGTCATCTTCGTGGTGTAGCAATTTTAATGGCCAGTAGTGTATAAGGAGGCGTGGAGCACTGTGTCGTCAATAGCGAAACAGTAACAGCAGGGGCTCAGTGAATTCGAACGTGGACAAATCATTGATGTCACCTTAGTAAGAAAACCATCAGAGACATTTCAACTCTTCTAGAGCTGCCCAGGTTGACGGTTGGTGACGTAAATGTGAAGTGGAAACACGAAGAAACAACCAGAGCTAAACCAAGATCAAGCAGACGTCATCTACTGACGGACCTGAACCGGAGAGTGGTTGTTAAAGATCGCATGAAATCAGCGAACTAAGCCATTTGCGAGTTCTAAAGTGCAGCCAGAAGTCCAGTTAGCACAGTGACTGTGTGCAGGGAGTTAAAAAGAATAGGGTAAAATGATCGAGCAGCTACTGATAAGCCACACATTTTTGTACCTGCAGAGCACTGCCTGCCATCATGTGTACCCCCAACTGTGAACTACAGAGGACGTGGTAGTACAGTACACGGGTGTTTTTCATGAGTAGGATTTGGCCCTGTTATTGAAATTAAGAAAACTCTAAATGGAGAAGGATATGAAAAGGCTTTACAGCGTTGTGTGCCGTCTACAGTAGAGGAACAATCCTGAGAAGATGACCATTCTTATCAGCATGACAACGCACCCTGTCATAAAGGAGCATCTTGAGGCAATGGTTTATGGATAATAACATTCCTGAAATGGACTGGCCTTCCCAGAGTCCCGACGTGATCCCAGTGGAACACGTCTGGGATGAGCCAGAACGTTTACTTCGATCCATATCCTACCATCCAACATCACTACCAAATCGCCTTTTGGCTCTTAAGGAAGAACTGGAAGCTAACTATCCACAGACATTCAGACACCCCATTGACAGTGTCCCTAGCACAGTTCAAGCGGTCATGCATTGAAGAGCCAAAAAAACTGCTACACCTGCCTCATGTTGCGTAGAGCCCCAGCAAGCGCGCAGAAGTGCGGCAACACAGCATGGCATGGACTCGAGTAATGTCTGAAATAGTGCTGGAGAGAAGTGACACCATGAATTCTGCAGGGCTGTTCATAAATCCGAAAGAGCAAGAGGGGGTTGATATCTCTTCTGAACAGCACGTTGCAAGGCATCTCAGATTTGCTCAATAATGTTCATGTCTGGGGAGTTTGGTGGCCAGCGGAAGTGTTTAAACTCAGATGGGTGTTCCTGGAATCACTCTGTAGTAATTCTGGACGTGGGGGGGGGGGGGGGGGGGTCGCATTTCCCAAGTCTGCCGGAATGCACAATAGATACGAATGGATGTAGGTGATCACGTTACGTATGTGTCGCCTGTCAGAGTCGCATCTAGACGTATCAGGTGTTCCGTATCACTCCAACTGCACACGTCCCACACCATTACAGAGCTTCCACCAGTTTGATCAGTCCCCTGCTGACATGCAGGGTCCATGAAGTCATTAGTTTCTCTCCATACCCGCACAAGTCCACCCGATCGATACAATATGAAACGAGACTCGTCTGACCAGGCTACATGTTCCCATTCATCAACGGTTCAATGCCGTTGTTGACAGGCCCGGGCGAGGCTTAAAGCTTTGTGTCGTGCATTCATCGAGAGGAATCGAGTGGGCCTTCGGTTCCGAAAGCCCATATTGATGCTTCGTTGAACGCTTAGCACCCTCACACATGTTCATGCTACAAATTTTTCACAAAAACTTATTATTTGTCTGTCATTTCTGTCAAATAATAAAAGAGAAAAGAAGTTATAGTCGCCGTTATAAAAAAATAAAAATTTAATTCGTTCAGAGTTAACAAGAAAAATTGAAAGTAACAATCTGCTGCTGTTTCTACGTACTCGTAATATGCCTTTATCTGTGTGCAGCACTTGGAAACGGACAACTTAACACGAAAAACCTCCTACATCTTCAGTTTTCGCCCTTTAGCACAGACTACATGTAATTCCCAAATCCTCAATTGCAACATGTTTTTTTGTTCAATATCTATGTTTATTTCTGAAAAAATTCCAATAAGAGCCGAAAATCGCTTATTTCAGAAACTTGTTATTTCGAGTGGCTTTAATAGACTGGTTGAACTGGAGACGAAAAGAACAGATGTAACCGAACACCAGTTATTCCGCAATAACCGCCATCAGAGGCGAAGCACAAGCCTAGATTGTTTCGCGGCTGGGGAAGAAAATCGGTCACACCATTTCAAAGGAACCATCCCGGCATTTGCCAGGAGCGACTTTGGGAAATCAATGAAAAACCTAAATCTGGAGCGACGCAGGCGGATTTGAACAATCGTCCTGCCGGATACAAGTCCCGTGTACTAACCACTACACCACCTTGGTCGGTTCGCTCAGTGGCGTTGAAATCTCAAGACTGACGACGAACGTAAGAATATGGCTGGCCATTAAAATTGCAACAGCAAAAAGGATCGCAAGCAACGAAATTTTACTTCTTATAGGTACATAATACAGGAGGAAGAATTCATGATTAAATCTGTAGGTGAAGAAAGTATTCCCGAATTCGAATTAATCAAATACAACCGCTCATTTGTCAAATGATTCGTACCTAAAGATCGGAAAATTGCACAGTTCACACCAATATCCAAGAAAGGAAATAGCAATAATCCACCGAATTACAGACCCTTATCGCTAATGTCGATCTGCAGTAGGATTTTGGAACATCTACTGTGTTCGAACATAATGGGGTATCTCGATTTATTAACAAACAGCCAACACAGATTCAGCAAATATCGTCCTTTTGAAACTCAACTAGCTCTTTATTCTTTCGAAATAATGGATGATATTAACAGGGTATGTCAAGTTGATTCCATATTTTTAGATTTACAGAAGGCTGACACCGTTCCTCATAAGCAACTTCTAATCAAATTACATCCATATGACGTATCATCTCAGTTGTGCGACTGGATTCGTGATTTCCTGTCAGAAAGGTCGTAGTTAGTAGTAACTGACAGAAAGTCGTCGAGAAGAACAGAAGTAATATCTGGCGTTCCGCAAGGAAGTGTTATAAACCGTCATGAGTTCCTGATCTAGATAAACGACATAGGAGACAACCCGCACAGCCCTTCCAGATTGTTTTTCCGTCTTGTAAACTCATCTGTTGATTAAAACCAATTTCGAAATGATTTAGAGAAGATATCTGTATGATGCGAAAAGTGGCAATTAATTCTAAATAATGAAAAGTGTAAAGTCATCCTCCTGAGTACTAAAAGGAGTCCACTAAATTTCGGTAACACGACAAAACAAGCAAATCTACAGGCTGTAAATTCAACTAATTACTTAAGATTACAATTATGAATATCTTAAATTGGAAAGATGTCGTAGATAATGTTGTGGGCAAAGTAAAGCAATGGTTGCTATTTTTTGGCATATCACTTAGAAAATGCAACAGGTATACTAAACTAACTGTTTTCACTACGTTCGTCCGCCCCCTTTTGGAGTACTTCAGTGCATTGTGGGATCTGCATCAGATAGGACTAACGGAGGACATCGAAAAAGTTCAAAGAAGGGCACCTCGTTTTGTATCGCGCAACATGTATGATAAGCGAATTGGGGTGGTAACAATTATATTAACGGTGATTTTCGTTGCCGCAGAATCTCCTAATGAAATTTCAGTCACCAACGTGGTCCTCAGAGTGTGAAAATAGTTCGTTGGCGCCCACCTACTTAGGCAAGAATGCTCATCATAATAAAATAAGACAAATCAGATTTCTCAAGCAAAGATTTGTGTGTTCGTTTTTCCTACGCGCTTCTCGAGAGTGGAACAGTGTAGGAATAGCTTCAAGGTGGCTCGATGAACTCTCTACCAGGCACTTAATTGTGAATTGCAAAGTAAACATGTAGATATAGAGGTAGATGTAGATGTGGCAGTGTATGATTTGGGAGTATATAGGGCCCGAAATTTAACGGGACGTTGCCATTTCTGACAGCAACAAGAGTTCTAACCCGGATGGGCATCGAACCGAAGTAAACTTGGATGACAGATACGGGTACGACATTCCACGCTGCCCTGGAGTTCGTCAGTCAAAGGTTCCCAGTCACTCGGCATGGCACGGCCTGTTGTTTTCAGTAGATGAGAGATCTAAAGAATGTTCTGGCCAGGGCAAAAGCCGAATACACTGTGTATCGAGATGAGTAATGTCAACGCGGTTATCATCGAGTCTGCGTTGGAAGATAACGTCATTAAAACCTCAATGGTAGGGCTCAGCCATCGCGCTTAACATGTCAGAAATGTAACGTCTACTGTTCACACTAACTTCTATGCGAACTATTGGCGATCGAGTTGTCTGTCAGTGTCACCCCATTCAATCAAGCCACGTGCTGGGTCCATGTGGCGATGACGAATGCAACCTTGCAACATTCTACATCTACATCTACGTGATTACTCTGCTATTCACTATAAAGTGTCTGGCAGAGGGTTCAATGAACCACCTTCAAGCTGTCTCTCTACCGTTCCACTCTCGAAAGGCGCGCGGGAAAAACGAGCACTTAAATTTTTATGTGTGAGCCCTGATTTTATCGTGACGATCATTTTCCCTATGTAGGTAGGTGCCAACAGAATGTTTTAGTGATCGGAGGAGGAAACTGGTGATTGAAATTTCATGAGAAGATCCCGCCATAACGAAAAACGCCTTTGTTTTAATGATTGCCACTCCAATTCACGTATCATGTTTGTGGCACTATTTCCCCTATTTCGCGATAATAGAAAACGAGCTACCCTTCTTTGTACTTTTTCGATGTCATCCGTCAGTCTCACCTGATGCGGATCGCACACCGCACAGCAATACTCCAGAACAGAGCGGACAAGAGTTGTGTAAGCAGTCTCCTTAGTAGACCTGTTGCACCTTCTAAGTATTCTGTCAATGAATCGCAGTCTTTGGTTTCCTCTACCGACAACGTTATCTATGTGATCGTTCCAGTTTAGGTTATATGTAAGTATAATATCTAAGTATTTAGTTGAATTTACAGCCTTCAGATTTGTGTGACTTATAGATATCTAAATCATTTTACAATTCGTTTTGGTCGTGTGATGAGTTTAAAGACGGTAAATTACAGCATCTTCTGCAAAAAGCCTAAGAGGGCTACTCAAAATGTTTCCTACGACGTTAATATAGATTAGGAACAATAGAGTGGCTATAACACTTCCTTAGGCATCGCTGGATATTACTTCTGTTTGACTCGATGACTTTCCGTGTATTACTACGAACTGTGAGTTTTCTAACAGGAAATCACGAATCCAGTCGCACAGCTGAGGCGATATTCCATAGCCACGCAGTTTGGTACGAAGACGCTTCTTAGGAACCGTGTCAAAAGCCTTCTGGAAATCTAAAAATATGAAATCAGTTTGACATCTCCTGTCGAGAGCACTCATTACTTCATGAGTATAAAGAGATAGTTGTGTTTCGCAAGAACGATTTGTTCTGAATCCGTGCTGACTATGCGTCAATCAATCATTTTCTTTGAGGTACTCCATAATGTTCGAATGCAGTATATGTTTCAAAACCCTACTTCAAACCGACGTTAGTGATATGGGCCTGTAATTCAGCGGATTACTACTACTTCCCTTTTTGGGTATTGTTTAACTTGAGCAATTTTCCAATCTTTAGGTACGGATCTCTCTGTGAGCGAGCGGTTGTATATAATTGCTAAATATGGAGCTATTTTATCAGCATACTCTGAGAGGAACCTGACTGGTATACAATCTGGACTGGAAGCCTTGCCTTTATTAAGTGATTTAAGCTGCTTTGCGACACCGAGGATATCTAGATCTGTGTTTCTCATCTCGACAGTTGTTTTTGACTGGAATTCAGGGATATTTACTTCGTCTTCTCTGGTGAAGGAGGTTTGGAAAACCGTATTTAATAACCCTGCTTTAGTGGCACTGTCATCAGTGACTTCACCATTGTTATCGCGCAGTGAGCCGCGCGGGGTAAACGCGCGGTCTCAGGCGACTTGTCACGGCTCGTGCGGCTCCACCTGTCGGAGGTTCGAGTCCTCCCTCGGGCATGGGTGTGTGTGTTGTCCTTAGCATAAGTTAGTTTTAAGTTAGATGAAATAGAGCGTAAGCTTAGGGACCGATGACCTCAGCAGTTTGGTCCCATAGAACTTACCACAAATTTCAAAATTGCGCTCAGTGAAGGTATTGATTACGTCTTGCCACTGATGTGCTTTATGTATGACCAGAATCTATGTGGGTTAGTTCTCATCGGAGCCTCCTCCCACGGGCACGTCCACAATGATGTACGTAGACCTCAGACTGGAAACAGATGTCTTGTTGATCATAGTATCTATGTGATGTCGCTTATTACCATAGTCTGGTCAAAATAAACTTGTACTACAAAATGGCTCGCCAGGTATCAATGGCTGATCAGTTTAATGAAGATTTTCTGAAGCGTATTGGCACGTGGTCTTAGTTCTCATCTGCTGTTGGGCTGCACTACACCTCCTGTGTAGTAATTAAAAGCTGAGTGTCCTAATCACCCGGTGTTCACCCACTCAGAAACGACAGACAGAACTACACTCAGGTGAAAAGAGTCATGGGATACCTCCTAATATCGTAGCGGACCTCCTTTTTCCACGCTTACTGCATCAGTTCCTTGTCGCCTGAATTCAAAAAGTTGTTGGAAGACCTCTGCAGAAAAAATTGAACCATGTTGCCTTTATATTCGCCCATAATTGCGAAAGTGTTGCCGGCGCAGAATTTTGTGCACGAACTGACCTCTCGATTATGTCCCATAAGTGTTCGATGGCATTCATGTCGGACGATCTGGGTGGCTAAATCATTCGCTCGAATTGTCCAGAATGTTCTTCAAATCAATCACGAACAATTGTGGTCAGATGACATGGCGCATTGTCATCCACAATGAATACCTGCAAATGGTCTCCAGGTACCAGACATGACCATTTCCACGCAATGAACGGTTCAGTTGGACCGGAGGGCCCAGTCCATTCCATGCAAACACATCCCACACCATTATGAAGCGACCACCAGCTTGCACTGTGCCTTGTTGACAACCTGGGTCCATTGCTTGACGGGGTTTGCGCGACACTCGAACCTTACTATCAGCGCTTACGAACTGAAATCGGGAGTCATCTGACCAGGCCACAGTTTTCCAGTCGTCTTGGGTCCAACCTACGTGGTCACGAGCCTAGCAGAGGCGCTGCAGGCGATGTCGTGGTGCTAGCAATTGCGCTCGCGGCGGTCGTCTACTGCTATGGCCCGTTAAAGCCAAATTGCGCCGCACTGTCATATCGGATATGCTCGTCGTACGTCCCACATTGATTTCTGTTGTTATTTCACGCAGTACTGCTTGCATATTAGCACTGCCGCTGCTGTCGGTCGTTAAGTGAAGGGCACCACCCACTGCGTTGTCAGTGGTGAGGGATAATGCCTGAAATTTGGTAGGCCTGTTCTCGGCACACTCCTGACACCGAGGATCTTGGAATATTTAATTTCCTAACGATGTCAGAAGTGGAATGTTCCATGCGTCTAGCTGCAACTACCGTTCCACATTCAAAGTTTTTTAATTTCCGTCGTGCGGCCGTTACCATGTAGGAAACTTTTCACACGAATTACCTGAGTAAAAATGACAGCTCCGCCAGTGCACTGACCCTTTATACCTCGTGTGCGCGGTGCTATCGCCATTTGTATATGTGCATATCGCTATCCCATGACTTTTGTCACTTCAGTGTAAACACACGCAGGTTTGTCTGGAAGCTGTAACCCAAGTACAGTTAGTGACAGAAATCGCGAGACCCCTCGCCTTATCGTACTGAACGGCATAGCTTCGCCGTCTGTTAGTAGATCGTAACATGCAAGGAGACGAAATGCTACCAATATAATGTTGTATTTAGACGTGGAGTCGAAAAACTATACTAACATTGTCAGGCTTTTTTCCAAAGAAAATTCCGCACTGGCTGTATCAATGATTTTTATTAAATCTGCGACCGGTTTCGCACCACTTACCGGCGCATCTTCAGGCAATTTACGCTATTTATAAAATGGCAACGTTAAACATTGCCCTATAGCCACTCCCCAAGAGTAGCTAGAGGGTATGAAAGGAATATACTCGTATTTGGAAATTTTCCAGAATATCTAACGTCTTGCCTTTAGGAGCATTGTGAGGAAATTGGTGTTTGTGGTTGATGCTGGTAACGTAGTACGTTGAGTCTCGCAGATGGTTCCCGAATGCTGTGCTATTACGTTTTCCAGTATGTTCTCTATGTCTGGCGAAACAAGATCGACCTGTTTGACCTACACAGAATCCTTTACACTGAAACATTCTATCTTATACACAATGTACTTCTTATATTCGTCATTATTTTCTCCGATCTTACGCCGTCATTTAAATCTTAAAGTGCTGACGTTTCGAAAAGCTATTGAAATTTTACACTGATCAGCCAGAGCATTATGACCACCTGCCTAATAGTCGGTATGTCCACCTTTGGCACGGATAACAGAGGCGACGCTTCGCGGCATGGAAGTAATGAGGCCTTGGTAGGTCACTGGAGGGAGTTGGCACCACATCTGGGCGCAAACGTCACTTAATACCCGACATTTCGGGGAGGGGGGCGATGAGCTTTGGCATGGCACTGAGTGACATGCCATATTTGTTGGATCGGGTTCAGCTCAATGTATAATTGGTTGTGGACGCCAATACTTTCTTTGAACTCCCTGTGTGTGCTGTTCGGGTGGAGCGGAAGTTATCTTGTCGGTGGGTCCGTTGACTGTCTGTCGGTTGGGTTGTCGTCGGATGGAGAATGGTTGGGCCGACTGTCTGTCTCACGCACTTTACCACTTTTGCCTGGAATCTCGTTGACTGGAGTAGAATCGTCCCCAGGGACGCCACTCCATCACACTCCTGGTCTTGTGACATGGCGCACTATCTTGCTGTAAATTTGCAGTGCTGTCGGAAAACATGATGGTCACGATCGTGGTCTGCAACTACTGGACGATACACCTTGGCGTGATGGTACCTAGAACGAGCTCCACTGGAGCCATGGGTGCCCACTTGAATGTTACCCAGAGCACTGTTGAACCGCCTTTAGCTTGTCTTCGTCACGCAGTACAGGTGTCAAGGAGCTGATTTCTTTCAAGACGATGGATTCGCGCCCTCCCATCGGCATGATGAAGAAGCTATCGGGGTTCATCAGGCCGAGCAACGCTCTGCCACTGCGCCAACGTCCAGTACCGATGGTCACGTGCCCATTTCAATAGTAGTTGCCGATGCCGTGGTGTTGGCATTGGCATATGCATATGTCGTGTTCGGTGCACTGTGTGATCAGACACACTTGTGCTCTGCCCAGCATGAAAGTCTAATGTTAGCTCCGCCACAGTTCGGCGCCTGTCCTCTTTTACCAGTCTTCTAGCCTACGGCGTCCGACATCTGTAATGAGGGGTGGCCACCCAACCCCGCGATGTCTGGACGTTGTTTCTCCTTGGTTTCGCCACGTGTTGAAGATACTCACCACAGAACTCCTCGAACACACGACAAGTCGCGCAGTTTCCGAAATGCTCGTGCCGGGCCCCCGGGCCATTACAATCTCGCAGACAGATCGCGCGTCTTCACTATTCTACAAACTGACAGCACGCTCACTCATCCTACACGCATCGTATGTGCATGTGTATCTAGAAGTCATTCCTCTCAAGGCGACGCTGCTATCGCCTGAACAGGTTTATATCGATAGTAGGTCTGTGGTCATAATGTTCTAGCTGATCAGCGTAGATTTATGGAATTGCCGCTCGATTTTATTAGAAATTTTTCCGTTTCATGTCATAGGTATACAATTTATATTTATCTTCATTTTATTTTTGGCAATCTCAGTGCTGCTGCTGTTATTCAGTTTCTTTCTCAGTTTTTATATAAGTTTTATATAAGTTCTCGTTTGACATAAGAAGCCAATACTAAGCTGTGCTGCGGCTCACGTTGGTGCTGTTATAGGTTTCCGTCCTCTGTTAGAGGCCGGACTGTATCGTTTAGTTGACATGGTTGCTGTTGTTTGCATTCTTCTTGTGTTGACTGGCGGCACTTGGTTTCGCAAGCATTGCCTGTCCGCTAGTGGCAGCAGCGGCGTTATCGATATGTAGTAACTGTGACGCTATCTTTGGGTTACGTCGTTGTTCTTCCGGGTCGTTTAAGTGACCAGTTCGGTTGGGGACTCCGGAGGAGCCAAGAGGTCAATGCGAGAACCCGCCGGGACGCCTGGCGGCACGCATGCACTGCCGGATGGAAGGGCTGTGGTAGCAAGGGTACACGACCTGGTCGTCAACCGGATCCAACAAGCTTAAGTTGAGTGGATTTTAATCCTAGCAGTGAAACCTCCACCATTGTGTGATCTCGTGATTCTCCAGTTACTTCGATTGGTGTTGCTGCTCGCAGTATGTCTGAGACGAAGAGCAGGGAGTGGAGTGCTTGGGGAAGGCAGATCTAATTAGCTTTCCTCAGCTTCTTGTTACTAATTGCTGCATTCTATGTGTTACTATTTGTTAAGTTCAACAGCGGTATTCTTCCTGCCTGGTGGCCGCTAACGCCCTGGTGACCTGCCCTGGAGGTTAGTGTATGTAACGGCAGTGTACGTTTCCTCGCCTTGCTGCTGCTGTCCGGTAAGGCGTGTAGTTTTGACAGCTTCCTTCATTTGTAGGTCGGTTGGTGTTTCTTCTACTCTGGTAGTGGTGGTTCCTTTCTCCTTTCAGGCGCTCTAAACACAACATTCTGAGGACGTAGTGCTGACCGCCGGTTCTGTCTTTGGCGTAGTGTTCCATCGTTGCATTGGCTACCGGACGTTAGGTAGCTTCAGCAGATTACCATTAGTCATTCGTTAGACTGCCACTAGCTCAGTTACCATCTTGTGAAGGGAATGCAACTCTTAGCTGCCACTCTCATCGCTCTCGAAAGTGTTTTTGGCCTGACCTACTCAGAGGTCGATTAATGGAGCAAAGTCTGTGACTAGCCCTTGTGTTTTATTATTGTGTTATTATTTTATTGTTGCATTACCAAGTTACCATCATTTGTATCACCTGTTTGGTGATCAGTTGCTTGTCCTTTTAAATTAACCTTGCTATTATATTTGCTGTTTTACTGTATGTTTCTAAATTTTTTAAAAACATAATTGCCATTCTTTGTGTTACAGCAAGTTTAAACGGTTGTGCTACCAAGTTTACTATCATTTTGTCTCACCTGTTTGGCGATCATTTGCCTGTCTTTTAACTTAACTTTTCCTGTTGCTTTGCTGTTGACAGTATGTTTGTTAAATTTTTTAAAATACTTGTCATTCTTGGTGTTAAAGGCCTTCTGTCGCTGCTTGTCTTAAAATTGTATTTTAGCAGTTGAGCTTTAAGACCTTGGTCACTTGTCCTTTATATTTTAATAACTGTAATAGTAGGTTGCAGCAAGTTGAATCAGTTCTTAATTTATTGCCTTTAAGACTTTCAGCCGTGAAACAATTCTTAAATTATTGCCATTATTTTAATTTGTTGTTGATTTTAAATAAATTGTGTGTGATCAAAAGAAAATCCTACCAATAGTAACCGAATGATACCTTCCTTGACCACCAGGGCTCAAATATACCAACGACTCTCATAAGGAAAACGTAGAAATTATTAAGAAAAAATTATTAACACACCAACATTTGAGCCATATTGAACTTGTGAAAATGACTGAATTATTAAGACTTTCACTATCCTGCAATTATTTTTCACTCGGCAACACAATTTTTAATCAGAGTGAAAGTCTGGTCATGTGCAGTTGCCTAGCAAGTACCATAGCCGAAATTTTTGTTAACAGTTCACTTACCACTTCCGTACAGGTAGTCGGTTATTGGCCTCGCCACTCAGCCTTCTCCGCCTTCCTCGGTCCATTTAGTTTTCTCCAGCCAGTCTCATTTTAAACATATCCCCTTTGCTCCCCTCAATCCATCACAGCCCTGGTCTTTCCCTTGCTCTGTTGCCTCTGAAGTCTTCATCCGCCATCCGCCTACCGGCATGGCCTTCTCGCTGCATTACGTTCCCGCCCCATCTCAGTATCCTCTCTCAAATCGGAACGACTTGAACAACTGAAGCAGTTCGCCGTTTTTCTTTTTTCTCCAGTCGTCTCCATCCTTCACTGGCTGAAAAATCTGTATCAGAACAGCATTCTCAAATGTCAGGAGTTTTCTTTCTATCTTCTGCGTCAGAGTACAGGTCTCTGCTCCATATATTACGACGGGTTGTATTCCTGTAGATCCTAGCATTTATGGATCTCGATAGAAGATGGGACTTCAGTTGCCCGCATCTCGTGGTCGTGCGGTAGCGTTCTCCCTTCCCACGCCCGGGTTCCCGGGTTCGATTCCCAGCGGGGTCAGGGATTTTCTCTGCCTCGTGATGACTGGGTGTTGTGTGTTGTCCTTAGGTTAGTTAGGTTTAAGTAGTTCTAAGTTCTAGGGGACTGATGACCATAGATGTTAAGTCCCATAGTGCTCAGAGCCATTTGAACCATTTTTTTGGGACTTCAGCAGCAAACCTTGACGTATTTCCTGCCTGTATTCTTGCCATTACTCTCTAGTCTATCTTAGTCCTTTCACTGGGTACTGCCCTAAGGTACTTCAACTCCTTTACTCTTTCAAATATTTTGCCATCTACATCTTAAGGTCTGTTACAGTTCTCTCGACTCACAGTAAAATATTTAGTCTTATCCATATCCATCTTCAGGCTTGCTCTCATTGCCTCTTCCATTAACACTCTTGCCATCTGAACCAGATCTTGCTCATCCTGTGCTATTAAAACAACAGTATTCACCTACGTCAGAGTGTTGACTCTTCTACCCAGCTGTGTTCCTGTCAGCAGGCTTGTTACCTCTGTCAGAGCTCCTTCCAGAACCAGATTAAATAGAAGAGGGAGGGGGGTGGGAAGGTGGGGGGTGGGGGGGGGGGGGGGAGCAGTCTGCCTGTAGCAATTTAGTTTTCACCTTGAATTCTCTGACATATTTCCGTTCACTTTCACCATACATGTTGTCTCTTGTGTACATGCTTGTGCTGTTTTTGTTAGTTTTCTAGGAACCTGCTCTTTTCCCAGTTCTTGGGACATTGCTTGTCTGTTCAGTCTATCATACGGTTTCTCGAAGTCCACAAAAAGACACTGAACATCTTAGTTAGATTACCGGCTCTTTGATAGCATTTGCCTTATTATATGTATTTGGTCTACGGTTGATTTTCTCTTTGTAAGCCCTGCTTGTTGGAATCCAAGTACATCCTCAACGTACGGTGTTGGCCGCTGCAGCAAAAACACGCACAGGATCCTGTAAGTTGGGCATAGTAAGATAATTCCTCTATAAGTGCTGCATCTCACTGGATCTTTTTTCTTTAGTATTGGACAGATGTCAGACTACTTTCAGCTGGGATCCTTTCTTTCCTCCACATTAAACTGATTAGATTGTATACTCTCCCTTGCAGGATATCTCTTCCCTCTGTCAGCATCTCTGCAGGTATGCCATTTAATTCTGGCGCCTTTACTCTCATCAGCATGTCTATGGATTCTCCTACGTCTTCCAAGCTCGACAGTTCATTCTCCGCTGTTGGTATTGTTACTCTATCTTCTCCGTTCAATTCTTCTTCTTCTGATGCTACTGTCGCAACACTGTTGATAGCGTCATCCACATTTAGAAAATTTTCGAAATGGTTTTCCATTCCTCCATAGCTTTTGTTTCATTTGTTATACCCTTCGTGAACAACCTGACTGTCCTGTAAAACTCTCGTGTATTGCCTACTGTTCGATACATTTCTACCAGTGTCATTTTGCTGTTTACATACTCGCGCTTTTCTGTTCGGAGGACTTTTCTTGAGCTGCCTCCTTGTATCCCGCTAGATTGGAAATTATTTTTTTTTTAAAAAATAGCAATACAAGCTGTAAATATAAAAATGTGTATTATAGAAGATATGTAGATGACATGGTCGCCCAAATTAAGAGTGACGAAGAGGCATTTCTATATTACCTTACAGCTTTAAATATGAAGCATAAACCAACATCTACCGGTTCCTTTATAAAGGCAGATTCCTGTCAGCGCCAGACAAACTGTTAAAGGCATGCGTATTCAAATACAGAGATAAGTAAACAGGCAGAATACGGCACTACGTATCCTGTCTGGCGCAGTTGTTAAATCGGTTGCTGCTGTTACAGTGGCAGGTTATGAAGATTTAATCAGTTTGAATGTAGTGTTATAGTCGGCGCACCAGCGATGGGACACAGCATCTCCGAGGTAGCGATGAAGTGGGGATTTTCCCGTATGACTATTTCACGAGTGTACCGTGAATGTCACGAATCCGGTAAAACATCAAATGTCCGATGTCGTTGCGGCAGGAAAACGATCTACATCTGCATCTACATTTATACTCCGCAAGCCACCCAACGGTGTGTGGCGGAGGGCACTCTACGTGCCACTGTCATTACGTCCCTTTCCTGTTCCAGTCGCGAATGGTTCGCGGGAAGAACGACTGTCTGAAAGCCTCTGTGTGCGCCCTAATCTCTCTAATTTTACATTCGTGATCTCCTCGGGAGGTATAAGTAGGGGGAAGCAATATATTCGATACCTCATCCAGAAACGCACCCTCTCGAAACATGGCGAGCAAGCTACACCGCGATGCAGAGCGCCTCTCTTGCAGAGTCTGCCACTTGAGTTTGCTAAACATTTCCGTAACGCTATCACGGTTACCAAATAACCCTGTGACGAAACGCGCCGCTCTTCTTTGGATCTTCTCTATTTCCTCCGTCAACCCGATCTGGTACGGATCCCACACTGATGAGCAATACTCAAGTATAGGTCGAACGAGTGTTTTGTAAGCCACCTCCTTTGTTGATGGACTACATTTTCTAAGGACTCTTCCAATGTATCTCAACCTGGTACCCGCCTGACCAACAATTAATTTTATATGATCATTCCACTTCAAATCGTTCCGCACGCATACTCCCAGATATTTTACAGAAGTAACTGCTACCAGTGTTTGTTCCGCTATCATATAATCATACAATAAAGGATCCTTCTTTCTATGCATTCGCAATACATTACATTTGTCTATGTTAAGGGTCAGTTGCCACTCCCTGAACCAAGTGCCTATCCGCTGCAGATCTTCCTGCATTTCGCTACAATTTTCTAATGCTGCAACTTCTCTGTATACTACAGCATCATCCGCGAAAAGCCGCATGGAACTTCCAACACTACCTACTAGGCCATTTATTTATATTGTGAAAAGCAATGGTCCCATAACACTCCTCTGTGGCACGCCAGAGGTTACTTTAACGTCTGTAGACGTCTCTCCATTGATAACAACATGCTGTGTTCTGTTTGCTAAAAACTCTTCAATCCAGCCACACAGCTGGCCTGATATTCCGTAGGCTCTTACTTTGTTTATCAGGCGACAGTGCGGAACTGTATCGAACGCCTTTCGGAAGTCAAGGAAAATGGCATCTACCTGGGAGCCTGTTTCTAATATTTTCTGGGTCTCATGAACAAATAAAGCGAGTTGGGTCTCACACGATCGCTGTTTCCGGAATCCATGCTGATTCCTACAGAGTAGATCCCGAGTTTCTAAAAACGACATGATACTCGAGCAAAAAACATGTTCTAAAATTCTACAACAGATCGATGTCAGAGATATAGGTCTATAGTTTTGTGCATCTGTTCGACGACCCTTCTTTTCCAATCATTTGGAACCTTCCGTTCCTCTAGAGACTTACGGTACACGGTTGTTAGTAGGGGGGCAAGTTCTTTCGCTTACTCTGTGTAGAATCGAATTGGTATCCCGTCAGGTCCAGTGGACTTTCCTCTGCTGAGTGATTCCAGTTGCTTTTCTATTCCTTGGACACTTATTTCGATGTCAGCCATTTTTTCGTTTGTGCGAGTATTTAGAGAAGGAACTGCAGTGCGGTCTTCCTCTGTGGAACAGCTTTGGAAAAAGGTGTTTAGTATTTCAGCTTTACGCGTGTCATCCTCTGTTTCAATGCCATCATCATCCCGGAGTGTCTGGATATGCTGTTTCGAGCCACTTTCAGATTTTACGTAAGACCAGAACTCCCTAGGATTTTCTGTCAAGTCGGTACATAGAATTTTACTTTCGAATTCACTGAACGCTTCACACATAGCCCTCCTTACGCTAACTTTGACATCGTTTAGCTTCTGGTTGTCTGAGAGGTTTTGGCTGCGTTTAAACTTGGAGTGAAGCTCTCTTTGCTTTCGCAGTAGTTTCCTAACTTTGTTGTTGTACCACGGTGGGTTTTTCCCGTCCCTCACAGTTTTACTCGGCACGTACCTGTCTAAAATGCATTTTACGATTGCCTTGAACTTTTTCCATAAACACTCAACATTGTCAGTATCGGAACAGAAATTTTCGTTTTGATCTGTTAGGTAGTCTGAAATCTGCCTTCTATTACTCTTACTAAACAGATAAACCTTCCTCCCTTTTTTTACATTCCTATTAACTTCCATATTCAGGGATGCTGTAAAGGCCTTATGATCACTGATTCCCTGTTCTGCACATACAGAATCGAAAAGTTCGGGTCTGTTAGTTATCAGTAGGTCTAAGATGTTATCTCCATGAGTCGGTTCTCTGTTTAATTGCTCGAGGTAATTTTCGGATAGTGCACTTAGTAAAATGTCACTCGATGCTCTGTCCCTACCACCCGTCCTAAACATCTGAGTGTCCCAGTTTATATCTGGTAAATTGAAATCTCCACCTAAGACTATAACATGCTGAGAAAATTTATGTGAAATGTATTCCAAATTTTCTCTCAGTTGTTTGCCACTAATGCTGCTGAGTCGGGAGGTCGGTAAAAGGAGCCAATTATTAACCTAGCTCGGTTGTTGAGTGTAACCTCCACCCATAATAATTCACAGGAACTATCCACTTCTACTTCACTACAGGATAAACTACTACTAACAGCGACGAACACTCCACCACCGGTTGCATGCAATCTATCCTTTCTAAACACCGTCTGTGCCTTTGTAAAAATTTATCTCTGGCTTCAGCCAGCTTTCTGTACCTATAACGATTTCAGCTTCGGTGCTTTCTATCAGCGCTTGAAGTTCCGGTACTTTATCCTGCAAGAACAGAGCCAACGACGACTGAAGAGAATCGTTCAAAGTGACGGACGTGAAACCATACCTCAAATTGCTAAAGATTTCAATTCTGGGCCATCAGCAAGTGTCAGCGTGCGAACCATTCAACGAAACATCAATAGGGACTTTCGGAGCCGAAGGCCCACTCATGTATCCTTGATCACAGCACAACACATAGCCTTACACCTCACCTGGGCCCGTCAACACCGACATTGGGCTGTTAATGAATGAAAACATTTTGCCTGGTCGGAGGAGCCTCGTTTCAAATTGTATCGAGCGGATGGACGTGTATGGGTATGGAGATAACGTCATGAATCCATGGACCCTGCATGTCAGCAGGGGACTGTTCAAGCTGTTGGAGGCTCTGTGATGGTGTGGGGCGCGTGCAGTTAGAGTGATATGGGACCCCTCACACGCATAGATACGACTCTGACAGGTGTGCATTCCGACGGAAAATTCCAGCAGGATAATGCGACACCCCGCAAGTCCAGAATTACTACAGAGTGGCTCCAGGAACACTCTTCTGAGTTTAAGCAGTTCTGCTGGCCACCAAACTCTTCAGACATGAACATTATTGAGCACATTACATAAAAATTGAAAAAGAAAGCGGTATGGTTCCCAAAAATAAGTTGAAGTTCACAAAAAAGTAAATACCTATGGTTTATAAAGGAAATTTTTCTGACAAAATTGAACGGCAATTCCTTAAATCTAATATTTCAGTAGCCCGAGGCAGGATTCGAACCTGCGACCGTAGCGGTAGCGCGGTTCCAGACTGCACCGTCTAGAACCGCTCGGCCACTCCGGCCGGCAGTAGTTTATCAACCATCAAACTTCAGTATTTTAAATTACGGCATAAGATCAGAGAAAATAATGAATATAAAAAGTCTGGTGTGTATAAGCTAGAATGTGGTCAGTGTAAAGAGTTCTATGTTGATCAAACAGGTCGATATTCTGGAAAATTTATGAATACGGCTATACAGTCATGAAAACGATAGAGCACTAATGTTCTTAACTGATATTTACATTTTACAGGTAAAAACTTCGTTAAAATATTTAATAATATACTACAACTGCAATTTCTTTTGCTTTAGCTCCTTTTGTTAGGCTTCATAAACAACATTCTTAAAAATGTGTAATTATATTCTGTAGCCTGTTTGGCGCCTTTTTTTTTGTTTCCAGGTATCATAAAATGAGCCCATGAGCCATGGATCATGTAGTATTCTTGACATTTCACGCTACCTTAGAGCTGAATGTCACGCTGTTTCATGCGTCTTAAGCTGGGCTATGCATGGACTTATCAGTCTGCTGTGACCTTTATGTGCCACATGTGCTTTTTGTCTTTGCTTGTATCCACACAGGCTTTATATCGCGTAATTGCACGTCATACTTATGACTATATTCCTGCTTCATCTAACTCTTTTAGTGTCTCAGTGAATTTCTTTGTCACCACTGCTTTACTATAATTTTAGTTTAGAGAGTTTCAGTGTTTTCCCGTTTTTAACGATTGTTGAGAGTCCAAAATCAAACGTAGACCTCGGGCTAAGTACCATGTTGTATATCTAGGAGCTTTTTTGCGCTGGTGAGTTTTAGTTTCTAAAATAATTTTAGCTTCTATCTGCTACAAAAAATTATATAGTTGTGTTTCAGTTACCACATTTTTACCAGTTAGCACAGTTTTAACAACATGTTTTATTTTTACATTGATTGTTTCACTTACATAGTTACGTAGGCTCTTTCTGTTTCTACAAAATATTTTATCACGGCTACGGCTGACCGTAGCCAAAAGCGTATTCAGCTGTTCGCGAACTGAGGCCAGCTCCTCCTGCATCCGCAGACAGCATGCACACATTCTAACCACCCTAGATAGACTAACTGAAGAAGCGAAACATTAAAGCAGACAGAAACCTATTACACAAATTGCTGCCCTCAAGACTTATCACTAATTGATGTTGATGCCTTAATGTCCTATACAGCTGACTGTACAGAAAAAATGAAAACTGCGATACAAACTTCCTGAAATACAATTTTACAGTTAAAAACGCGAGATTAAGCCTCTTAAGTAGAAGAACACGCACAGAATTTAAGAAATATATTACTAGGAAAACACAGGAAAAGTTTCGATGAGCAAGTGCCGAAGTGGCGTCAAATCGAAAGACTTGCCCCGGCGAACGGTCTACCCGACAGGAGGCCCTAGTCACACGACAATTATTTATTTACAGGAAAAGCTAAATATGTAACTTGCCGAACTGTAGCTATGTGACAGGCGACAGCTGGAGCCTGGCTGGTGGATGATAAAAGCTGGTTCTGACACACAGCCTACTTATTTCGAACAGACGATTCACCAGTAACGGAGTCACATGCCCACATTCCATGAGACAACCCACCCCGATAGCTGAATGGCAGCTGGCACGGTAGGTCAGCGTGTTCGGTCAGAGGGTCAGCAGCCCTCTGTAATAAAAAACTGAGTTAATGGATCAATGACGAACTGAAACGAGTGTCTTGCGACGTCCGCCCCGAGCAGATGCAACGAACTAAAAAAAAAAAAAATAAAATAAAAAATGGTGAGTGTGACTGCTGCCCTAAGGGTTCCGGGTTCGATTCCCGGCTGGGTCGGGGATTTTCTCCGCTCTGGGACTGGGTGTTGTGTTGTCTTCATCATCATTTCATCCCCATCTGGCGCGCAGGTCGCCCAATGCGGCGCCGAATGTAATAAGACGTGCACCAAGGCCGCCGGACCTTCACCGTAAGGGGCCTCCAGGCAACTGACGCCACACGCTCATTTCCATTTCCATTCGATGACACATTGTGGAGAGATTTGGACTTTAATGAAGGCTATTGGCACAAAGTTCGTTGACGAGGAACTGTACGCCACCACTTTCCGTCACCTGCTCGCCGAATACTGCCGGTGAAAATATCACCAATCACAACGATTCCAGCCAGCTACCTCCGAATCGAGTTCCAATACTCGGGCACACGAAGTGACCTCGGCTACTATGGCAACAGTGTTGATACCAGACTATACGCCTTAAGGGATGTGTTACTGCCCCTGGAGGGTATATCACAGATCATTTTATCTACCTGGTAGTCGACGCCTCCGCACACCGGACAGGCCGTGCTTGCAGCCGCCCCTCGAGGGGAACGCGTGTAAACGGATCTCATCAAAACATACACTCCTGGAAATGGAAAAAAGAACACATTGACACCTGTGTGTCAGACCCACCATACTTGCTCCGGACACTGCGAGAGGGCTGTACAAGCAATGATCACACGCACGGCACAGCGGACACACCAGGAACCGCAGTGTTGGCCGTCGAATGGCGCTAGCTGCGCAGCATTTGTGCACCGCCGCCGTCAGTGTCAGCCAGTTTGCCGTGGCATGCGGAGCTCCATCGCAGTCTTTAACACTGGTAGCATGCCGCGACAGCGTGGACGTGAACTGTATGTGCAGTTGACGGACTTTGAGCGAGGGCGTATAGTGGGCATGCGGGAGGCCGGGTGGACGTACCGCCGAATTGCTCAACACGTGGGGCGTGAGGTCTCCACAGTACATCGATGTTGTCGCCAGTGGTCGGCGGAAGGTGCACGTGCCCGTCGACCTGGGACCGGACCGCAGCGACGCACGGATGCACGCCAAGACCGTAGGATCCTACGCAGTGCCGTAGGGGACCGCACCGCCACTTCCCAGCAAATTAGGGACACTATTGCTCCTGGGGTATCGGCGAGGACCATTCGCAACCGTCTCCATGAAGCTGGGCTACGGTCCCGCACACCGTTAGGCTGTCTTCCGCTCACGCCCCAACATCGTGCAGCCCGCCTCCAGTGGTGTCGCGACAGGCGTGAATGGAAGGACGAATGGAGACGTGTCGTCTTCAGCGATGAGAGTCGCTTCTGCCTTGGTGCTAGTGATGGTCGTATGCGTGTTTGGCGCCGTGCAGGTGAGCGCCACAATCAGGACTGCATACGACCGAGGCACACAGGGCCAACACCCGGCATCATGGTGTGGGGAGCGATCTCCTACACTGGCCGTACACCTCTGGTGATCGTCGAGGGACACTGAATAGTGCACGGTACATCCAAACCGTCGTTGAACCCATCGTTCTACCATTACTAGACCGGCAAGGGAACTTGCTGTTCCAACAGGACAATGCACGTCCGCATGTATCCCGTGCCACCCAACGTGCTCTAGAAGGTGTAAGTCAACTACCCTGGCCAGCAAGATCTCCGGATCTGTCCCCCATTGAGCATGTTTGGGACTGGATGAAGCGTCGTCTCACGCGGTCTGCACGTCCAGCACGAATGCTGGTCCAACTGAGGCGCCAGGTGGAAATGGCATGACAAGCCGTTCAACAGGACTACATCCAGCATCTCTACGATCGTCTCCATGGGAGAATAGCAGCCTGCATTGCTGCGAAAGGTGGATATACACTGTACTAGTGCCGACATTGTGCATGCTCTGTTGCCTGTGTCTATGTGCCTGTAGTTCTGTCAGTGTGATCATGTGATGCATCTGACCCCAGGAATGTGTCAATAAAGTTTCCCCTTCCTGGGACAATGAATTCACGGTGTTCTTATTTCAATTTCCAGGAGTGTATTTACCTTGAATGGCCTGGGATTTTTACCACGGAGTTACACGTCACCTCCACTGCATCTGGGGGCGCCACCTACGCGGACGGGCGGTGCGGCTGTCGCAAAAGGATGCTGTCGGCAGCGCACCATCTTGCTACGCCAGGTCACATGCCCTCGTAGCACCACGAGGATATCAATCCGTGACAGACTATTTAAGCCGCCGGTGGACCATGCGAAGTCAGTTACGCCCTACGCCCCAAGTCAGCAGTACCAGCAATCCCGTTCGGCCGGTTCAGCCGTTCAGTTCCAGCACTATCAGTTGGCAGTTTCGTTCAGTGCTTTGTGTCAGCAGAACGGGCCCAGTTCCTAGCGATCTTCACGAGCAGCATATCACCCGTCATACGCTGGCAGCACTGTCCCATTAATGTCCCAGGTCTTCACGCCACCATCTACCACGACTCTAGCGTTCGTCGTCACAGGAGAGAAATTTGTTTTATATAGGTGTTGGATATTCGTTCAGGACATTATAATTGAGTTTCGTCTGTTAATAAAGTGATTCTTTTAAAAGTGTCTTCGATCACTCCTCATTATGAGCATACGTCGCAGACCATGGTTGATATCCCCAAATCGGTAACGTTTGCATCTAGTAAAACTGGTCCATGACACGACTGCTGTAATCATTCACAGGTCACTGACACAGGAATCAGCTGCCAGATCAAGTGCGTCAGCACGCCTGCAGTACCCTGCTGGAACGGAAGCAGGGAATGTTTAGAGACAGAGCAGAAGAGCGTAATGGAGGGTGGAAAAACACATCGTGGCCCCATTTAAGAAACATCCTGGTTTCCGCTCCAAGATTCTTGGAGAAAAGAGTAGAAACGTAAATCATGAGAGCCAGATAAGATTAGAATCATATTCCTCACATAAACGAGTCCAGTATCTTAACCACCACTACCTCGTTCGTTCGGACCTCCAGGAGACCTGAGCGTTCTGCAAGAGAAACACTACCTTACTTTCTGCCGAATTCAACCTCTACAAGGCGGAAAGTACCTTGTACCACAGCTAATCATTCCCTTTCCTGTTCCATTCTTGAATGGAGCGGAAGTCCGTAAGCGAAATGGAGATTAGCAGCAGTTAGACTGTTCTGCAGTCAGCCGCAAGCGCCAGTTCTCTAAACTTCCTGACTGGTGTTTCGCGAAAAGAAAGTTGTCTTCGCTCCTGGAATTCCCATTTGAGTTAACGAAGCATCTCCACAATACTCGCGTGTTGATCGAACCTACTGGTAATAAATCTAGCAGCACGTTTCTGAATTGCTTCGATGTCTTCCTTTAATGCGACCTGGTGGGGATCCCAAACAATCGACCAGTACTCAAGAATGGGTCGCACTAGAGTTGTACACGTCGTCTGTTTTATAGGTGAGCTACACTTTCGTAGAATTACCAGTGCCTTAACGAAACGCTATAGTCTGGAGCTGCGCTACCGCTACGGTCGCAGGTTCGAATCCTGCCTCGGGCATCGATGTGTGTGATGTCCTTAGGTTAGTTGGGTTTAAGTAGTTCTAAGTTCTAGGGGACTGATGACCTCAGAAGTTAAGTCCCATAGTGCTCAGAGCCATTTTTGAACCTTAATGAAATCTCTACGGCTTTAAAGATAAACGCCTGATCCTTGACGTTGCCTACCGTTAAACTGGTTGACGACAACTGGGATGTATTAAGAGAACTACACTAACACTTGAAATAAGAACAACTGCAATAATATTTGTAAAGAGCAGATGCAACAGAAACAGGATCTCATATTGGCGTCCCGAACTCTAGTGATTCGGAGTTTGATAAGGCACGTGGAACAAACAAAATATTACTCCGAGGCAATCCCGTTTGGCGGTTACAGCAGGGTCAATTCTCCATTTTAATTTTATTTCCTAGTTGTATATTTCATTTCTCTCCTTCGTTTTTCTTAGCTACTTTTAATAGTGTTATATCAAGCTTTTCAGAGACGGGCAAAGCCGTGATCGGCGTGAAGCTTGACAAGGAAGATTATACACTGCTTGACAGGGGCTAAGGAACAGAGACATGGATGGACACAAATAATTACAGGCAATGATTGACGATAAGAAACACAGTACCTATTTAACAGAGGTGGACTGGTATATTTTTAATGAAACATGGTACTGATTCCGTCACATGGGAAAGCGGGATAACAGACATAAATAACGCTCATGTTTGACACAAGTCAGACTCCCATCATAATGCTCGATACCGGGCTCTCAGTAGCCTAAGGAATAACTCGTCCTCGGGCTCTGTTGCACATCTTCCACCGTCATTCATTCTTGCAATAAAGCTGTTGAATTGTCCTTGGGGGCTATTGTGCCAGCCCTCTCTGTTGTTCTTGCACAGTTCGGGGAGGGGTATTCGTTGAGAAACGCGTCTGCCAGGAGCATCTCATGCATGTTCAATAAGACTTAGGTCCGGGAGTATCCAGGTCATTACGTACGTTTCATATCTTCACTTTCCATTGTGTACGGTGCCCTGTGTGTGTTTGGTGGGGGGGAGAGAGGAGGGAGCTTGTCGATCATAAAGTCGAGACCTTCCGCACCCCTAAACAGAAGGACACGATCCAGATAAACCTCCCTGTAGTACCGCTGTGTTGCAACGGTGCATCATGCAAAGATATGCAGCGGCAGTCGGCCATTGTGCTTAATGCCTGGCCGCACCAATAGGTCTAAGCCATACCATTGACGTCTTGAACATTGTGCTATGTGTAACATGTTCCCCTCTCTCCCCACACTGACTGGTGGCCAAAATCACTTGCCACAGTGCACCGGTATTCGTCAGGGAACATCACTCTAGGCTGCAGTTGCTGACCCCATCCAACATGCTCCCTACACCAATGAACTCCTTTTCGAAAAAGACGTCGGTGAAGTGGGATGCACTTGACAGGCCTCTGATCATACAAACCAGCCCGATTTAATCACCGTGCAATAGTTGTGGCAGGGACATACGTACCGGCAGCAGTTGCAAGGTCTGCAGCGATCTGCTTAGCGCTAAGATGACTGTTCCTTTTCGCCACTGGGGCTACGAATCGATCGTCTTGCGGTGTGGTGGTCCGTCTATGACCACCGTCATACTTTCGCGTAGCATTTACACCTTCAGTGGCCTTTTTTTAATCGCGAGATGACAACGTTAGATATACTGAAAGTTCGACGTTAATACTTCTTTTCAAAGTTGACAATGATTCTGCTGTGGTGTGGATACACAAACTCTGACATGCTGTTGTCGCGAGTAGTAAAGAGCGAACAGCTGTTGAGAGGAGTCGGAAGTAGCCGGAAGTCGGAAGCAGCCTGCGGTGGTGACAAGCAGCGCGACATGAGAGGTCGCAGCTTGCCGTGGAAATGAGCGTACGGCATTTGTGGACCGGGAGCCCCCATTCGGGAAAGTTCGGCCGCCGAGGGAAAGTACTTATTACATTCGACGCCACATTGGGCGACTTGCGCATCGGAGATGGGGATGAAATGATGATGAGGACAACACAACACCCAGTCCCTGAGCGGAGGAAATCTCCTGCCCCAGCCGGAAGTCGAATCCGGGCCCCTTGGCGTGGCTTTCCGCCGCGCTGACCACTCAGCTAGCGGGGGCGGACGCAGCCTGCTGTGATCGTGCTAGTAGCGGCGGAGGAGACTTTAGTATTAATTGAGGCTTTTTTACCTTTCCTTGCAAGTAGTTGTTGCTTGTTTGCGCTCTGGTGGGATTTTGTCAGATTTGTGTACGCATACATTGAGAGTAATATTCTTACCTTTGTTGTGGCTGTCGACGTGTTTATTGAGTAATAGGCACTGTGGACTAATTGAGGTCTGTGTAAAGTCTGTCAGTGTTTAAATAATCTATTTAGGGAGTACAGTAAATTTAAGTCTTCATTGGTTTCTTGCCGTTGTGGTAACACCGGTTCCCGTCAGATCACCGAAGTTAAGCGCTGTCAGACTGGGCTACTATTGGATGGGTGACCATCCGGTCTGCCGAGCGCTGTTGGCAAGGGGGTTGCACTCAGCCCTTGTGAAGTCAACTGAGGGGCTACTTGATCGAGAAGTGGCGGCTCCGGTCACGAAAACTGATAACGGCCGGGAGAGCGGTGTGTTGACCACATGCCCCTCCATGCCGCATCCAGTGATGCCTGTGTTATGAGGATGACACGGCGGCCGGTCGGTACCGTTGGGCCTTCATGGCCTGTTCGGGCGGAGTTGAGTTTTAGTTTTAGTTTAAGGCTAGTTGACCAAACTCCTCCTGATCATCCAATTTGTGTATAAAAAATCTGGCAGCAGTTGTTGCAATTACTATAATCATGCATGGCACTCTGCATGGATTGCAGTATTGCTTTTGAAACATTTTTAGCGTGTTGCTGATCACTAAGTTGCTGCGGAAAGACGAAGTAAGTTGTCGGTTGTGTACAAGAGCAAATCAGAACAGTTGTTAGGAGTTTTTAGAGAATATTTGAAAACTTACAGTCACATACTTGAGAACTAATTTCTTTATGATTTGTAGGAAGAGTAATGAATTTCTGTGTCTTTTGTTCTCAATCGGAATTCTATTATTGTCAGAGACTTCTCTACAGTCTTTTAAAACTTGACAGTTTCAACACCTCTTACAGTGGCTGCAGCAGAGACACTTTGATCGGTTTCGAACCGTCCAACTGATCGTCTGCGACTTCAAGCACTCAAATGACCTCTTTCAGGCGTGTTCTCGTAACACACGGAATGTTGCATCTATCGATTCCACAACAACCTTCGCCCAACACCATAATGCATGAATTGTCGAATTCATACAAAGCGTTCGAGCACAGGCTTCGGTGCAGTTAACACGCTCTGCCATTTGCTATTATTGCCCAGGTGTTCCTTAGCAATTCCCTAGTAACTGGCAATTGTTCCTTAGCAAGTGTCAGTTGTTTCTTAGCAGTTGTCAAGCAGTGTGAGGTTAGTGGCATATTTACGTAGGTTGCATCATTGAAAGAATTTTAAAAAAGTCAGACAAAAGAAAAAGAATGAAAATGACTTACTTTGTATTATCATTTTCGTTCGATTCTCCGACTGTTTTAATTTAGCAGCATTCTCCTTTAATTTAGCAACATTCTCCTTTTAGCAGCATTCTCCTTTTTAGCAGCATTCTTCTTTAACAACATTCTCGATACTCTCTAAGGAGGAGTGTACTGCTTTATAATAAGTGCAGCTTTCTAGACTGAATTGTAACTGTATTTAGCTTTATATTACACCGATATGCCAAAGAAACTGGTGTAGACATGCGTATTCAAATATTTAGATAAGTAAACAGGCAGAATATGGCGCTGCTTTAGGCAATTTCTATAAAAGAAAAGTGTCTGGAGCAGTTGTTATCGGTTACTGCTCCTACAATGGGAAATCATCAAGATTTAAGTGAGTTTGTACGTGGTGTTGTAGTCGGCGAACGAGCTATGGCACACAGCATCTCCGAGGTATCGATGAAGTGGAGATTATCATGAACGACCATTCCACGAGTGCACCGCGAATATGAGGATCCGGTAAAACATCAAATCTCCGACATCGCTGGGCCGGAAAAGTCCTGCAAGAACGGGACCAACAACGACTGAAGAGAATCGTTCAATGTGACCGAAGTGCAACCCTTCCACAAATTGCTGCAGATTTCAATGCTGGGCCAGCGCCAAGTGTGAGCGTGCGAACCATTCAACGAAACATCATCGATATGGGCCTTTGGAGACGAAGACCCGCTCGTGTACTCTTGATGACAGCACGACACAAAGCTTTACGCCTTGTCGTGGCCGGTCAACACAGATATTCGACTATTTATGACTGGAAACATTTTTCTTGGTCGGACGAGTCTCGTTTCAAATTGTATCGAACGGGTGGACGTGGTCGGGTAAGGAGACAATCTAATGAATCCGCGGAGCCGGCCACTGTAGTCGAGCGGTTCTAGGCGCTTCAGTCCGGAACCACGCGGCTGCTACGGTGGCAGGTTCGAATCCTGCTTCGGGCATGGATGTGTGATGTCCTTAGGTTAGTTAGGTTTAAGTAGTTCTAAGTTCTAGGGAACTGATGACCACAGATGTTAAGTCCCATAGTGCTCAGAAGAATTTGAACCATTTTTGTTAAGTCGTAGCAGCGCGGGATTAGCCACAGATGGTCCCGGCGGAGGTTCGAGTCCTCCCTCGGGCATGGGTATGTGTGTTTGTCCTTAGAATAATTTAGGTTAAGTAGTGTGTAAGCTTAGGGAATTATGACCTTAGCAGTTAAGTCCCATAAGATTTTACACACATTTTGAACGTTTTTGTTAAGTCCCATAGTGCTTAGAGCCATTTGAACCATTTTTGAATCCTTGGACCCTGCATGTCAGTAGGGGACTGTTCAAGATGGTGGAGACTGTGTAATGCTGTGGGGCGCGTGCAGTTGGAGTAACATGGGACCCTTCATGCGTCTAGACACAACTCTGACAGGTGACACGTACGTAAGCGTCCTGTCTGGTCACCTGCATCCATTCGTGTCCATTGTGCATTTCGACGTACTTCGGAAATCCCAGAAGGACAATGCGACACCCCAAACGTCCAGAATTGCTACATATTGGCTCCAGGAACACTCTTCTAACTTTAAACATTTCCACTGGCCACCAAACTCCGCAGACATGAACATTATTGAGCATATCTGGGGTGCCTCGCAACGTGCTGTGCAAAAGAGATCTCCACCCCTCTCGTACTCTTACGGATTTATAGACAGCCGTGCAAGATTCATGGTGTCAATTCCCTCCAGCACTACTTCAGACATCAGTCGAGTTCATGGCAAGTCGTGCTGCGCTACTTCTGCGTGCTTCGCGGGGGCTCTAGACGGTACAGGCCCCCACAACCGCACGAGAGCGGACAAATTGAATATCTGGGCGGCGGCCATTAGAGTGGTAAACTGACGCGCGGAGTTCGAATGTTTATACATCGCTTTTTGTTATAAAATGCCTTCCCTTGAGTTAGGTCACAAACATAATGCCCCATTTAAATACGTTACTACAATATACTTTTTAATTTATGAACAAACAGAAACTAGTCACTGTTTATGAATTTATCTTACGTACTACATGGAATCTGCCGTGGCTAAAAGTTATGTACTGGACCCCTAGCATTTTTCGTAGTTCTTTTACGATAGACGTACGCAAAATGCATCAAAATACTGGAAGATTTGCCCACTATATTAATAGATATTTTCTGACTCTACCTTGCTTTAGATTTTCTGACGGGAAGTGCGTTATATATGGCATAGTGCTTTGGCAACTCACGACCAAATTATCAAGTTTCAACCTAATCTAGACCATGAAAACATTACCGATCAGCCAACTTTCTTCAAAATGATCAGAACATATAAAATGGTATTCTGCCGGTCGGAAATGTTGCCTCCTGACAGCGTGTAACCATTTTTGTAACAGCTGTGGTTTTGAGAAAGGAAACCTGCAAATAGATGCACAGACATTATGCTAATACCGTGTTACAAAAACATTTATTAAGCAAGTGCACTGACATACAAAACAACTTAAAATATTCACATATCTGTGATATGTAATATTCGTTTCTTTCTCGAATTTATTTGAGCAATTAATCGCTGCACAACTCTCTACCATCGTACTTCTTTTGATTGGAACGTACAGACAGTAGAAATTCGAGCAACAAATACTGTCTGTACGCCCCAACAAATATACGACTTTGAATCAGGGTCTTCATAAACAATAATGCTACACAACACATCAGACTACAACCACTATAATGGCGTCCAGCCGAAGGTTCAAATTATCCCGTGACTGCAGCGCCATCAGTGGTCCAGTTATTTTTTACAAGGTCTTTAAGACGATATGAGGCAGGTGTACCACTTTGTTTTTGGCTCTTCAGTGAATACTGTATTTAGCCTTACATTATTTAAAGAGCTGTGGATAGCTTCCAAGCGCTGTACGATTACGCTTCGTGATGATCTCAAAGACGCCTTAATCGTCGTCATAGGCACTTTTTCTGCATTTTCAATCGTTTAAAGACTACTGCTTTACGTATCTGGTAAATTGCGAAATTTGTGATAAAATACCAAAAAAATGCCAGTTTCATTCGCGAATATCAGCACTGAGATAGTTGCCTTGTTCCTACCCCAATCGCTGATGCTGAGCCGCGGGAATGATTGCCTGAGCGCTTGAGCTCTTGCGCTAATCTGCCTAACACTACCTCCGTGGCCTGTGCGCTGTGCTCGTTATTACCCGTCGCCATGGATGCCGCTACGTCCTTTGTACGCCGCCGCCGCTGCCGTAACCACAACCGCCGCCGCCCCGCCAGTTGTCGGAGGCCTTCAGGGAGGCGCAGCGCGGAGGTGAGCTGGTCGCGGAGGGGCCCCCAGTCCACTGCCGGGCGCCGTGGCAGCAGCAGCAGCAGCAGCAGAAGCCGCGGCCACACGTCACAGATAACGGCTGGTCGACGCGACTCGGTAAGTAGGCGGTCAGTGCGGCCGGCAGCGCGAAACGCGCGACTGTCAGGGAACTGGACACAGGCGGCACCTGGGCACGGTTACTTTGGCTTGCGACAAAACTTCGCGTCCGAGGCCAGCGACCATTATACGTGATCAAAAACTCAGTTTCAATTTGAAAAGTTTATAAACCACGGAATAATGTACATAGAGAGGTACAAATTGACACACATGCTTGGAATGACATGGGGTTTTATTAGAAAAAAAGTATTGCTAGACGTGAGAAAGATCTCTAGCGCGTGTCGTTTGGTGATGATCGTGTGCTCAGCCGCCACTTTCGTCATGCATGGCCTCTCAGCTCCCCAGAGCTCAGTCCCTGCGATTATTGACTGTCGGCCGGAATGGCCGAGGGGTTCTAGGCGCTACAGTCTGGAACCGAGCGACCGCTACGGTCGCAGGTTCGAATCCTCCCTCGGGCATGGATGTCTGTGATGTCCTTAGGTCAGTTGGGTTTAAGTAGTTCTAAGTTCTAGGGGACTAATGACCTAAGAAGTAAAGTCCCATAGTGCTCAGAGCCATTTTTTGATTATTGACTTGGGGTTACCTGAAGCTGCAAATGTATCGTGATCGACCGACATCTCTAGCGATGCTGAAAGAAACATCCGACGCCAATGCCTCACCATAACTCTGGAGATGCTTTACAGTGCCGTTCACGACATTATTCCGCGACTACAGCTATTGTTGAGGAATTATGGTGGACATATTGAGCATTTCCTGTAAAGAACATTATCTTTGCTTTGTCTTACTTTATTATGCTAATTATTGCTATTCTGATCAGATGAAGCGCCATCTGTCGGACATTTTTTGAACGTCTGTATTTTTTTGGTTCTAATAATACCCCCTGTCATTCCAACCATGTGTGTCAATTTGTACCTTTCTATCTACATTATTCCGTGATTTATTCAGTTTTCAAATTTATACGGACTTTTTGATCTCCCGGTGTATGCAAACACGGACAGAAATATAGTTATCTATCACATATGTAATATTAAAAAACTGGCCAAGTGCTAGTAGCACTCGCGCATTGATGGTTTCTATATATTTCATCCATCCTGGGAATCGAGAATCTCTACGATTTTTGCCTGTTATCGATATCGATGCAGGCAAGATACTGGTCCCGGTAATTCCAAAACCGCATCAAAATTTCTACAGTAGTTCCTCAGGCTAGAACGCACATGCAAAAAGAAGCGAGCAGGGCCCTACACTATATATATATGTAGAAAGAGAAGGTATAATAGAACGTTGTTTATATACTTACTAAAACGTGATTGCAACTTACATTTTATATTCGCATGCAGTAATGTTCGCCTGTTATGCTCTTGACGGATGATGAATGCAACTATGTTCAGATGAGAAGATATATTTTTTATGTGTTATAATTACAGTTTAACAAGATTCAGATTCTTTACTATACCACTACTGTGTAATATTGCTTCTTGCTGAATTTCATAGTTCTAGTAAACCTACAGGTTTTGATGAGTGAGTTTGTGAGTATCAAATCATTTCACACAAATGCCCATATCTTTTATTGAATTGACTTAGAAGCTTGTAATTTTTACGCTGCCAAGGAACCACTGATCTTAGTGTGTGACATGAATTTGAACTTGATACGCCAAACTGTTCCAGGGAAAGAGGGTCTCAACAGATGAACAAACAGATAGATGGATAAAAAAAGAAAAAAAATATTTCGGATAATACAACTAAAATTAGGAATTTTCGGGCTTTTTTCTTTACTTGTACTGTGAAATCATGCTTCTTGTCAAATTTTATGATTCTAAGTCAACAGGAAGCACCCGGTCAGTTTTGATGAGAGAGTTTTCGAGTATCAAAGTATATGTGGTAAATGGCCATATCTTTTGAATGAGGTGACTTAGAAGCTTCAAATTTTTACTCCTCCAAGAGACCATAGATCTTAATATATGATACAAGTTGAACTCGATACGTCTGCCCGTTGCTGAGAAAAAGGAGCTCTTAACAGTCGGACAGATAAACAGACTGACGGACAGACGGAAAACGAAGTGGTCGTATAAGCCTTTCGTTTTTATACATTGAGGCACGAAACTCTAAAAATTAATATTTCTTTGTTCATCTCCTGTACGTACCTATATTATTTGTTCGATTGCAGTGAAAGTTTGGAGAGCTGTTGTGGACATTCTCGCGAATGTTTCTGTGGGGGAAAGAACCACCTGCCACCACTAGGGGCGGCGATGAAGACGGGGTGACATAAAAGCTTAACTCGGGAACTTCTGGAGCTTTTTCAGTTAAAATTTGTATACACATGACTAATTATTTGTACAATTATTTGTATAAAAATTTTGTGAGGTAATACAGACCAACCACTCCTAGGTGTAGAAGTAGGGGTAAGAAGCTGTGACATGTAAAAATATTTGATAACGATCGATATTAACAGCAAAAACAACACCTTTCTGAGTCAACACAATTACTAGCTACAGTCACGATGATGGGCTCAAATGGCTCTGAGCACTATGTGACTTAACATCTGAGGTCATCAGCCCCGTAGAACTTAAAACTACTTAAACCTAACTAATCTAAGGTCATCACACACATCCATGCCCGAGAGTCACGATGATGTTTCATGCCTACTGCTGGGATAGTGGGTGAGGGGGAATGCCATTTTCAGCATCTCTCTGTAACGCCTGAAAGAATTTGTATCAAAATTGGCACACGTATCAGTTGTTGTCTGTAAAAATTTACAGTTACAGCAAGGCACCACTAGCACCCCTGTGGCTGAGGGTTTGAGGCAAAAAGGCGTCACAGAAAATCATACCTCAGGAACGTCAGCAGCAATTTCAACCAAATTTGGTACATGCATGAGTTATTGTTTACAATGTAGCAGGAAAGTATTAAAAATTGGTATCTAAATTTTAATATCTACTACCGTTGGTGGGAGGGGAAGGGAGGGGTGGTGGTGGTCATGACAAGGGATGACATGTAGAAACGTCTGAAAACGATCTGTCGGCATTTCTTTCCTGTAATTAATTGACTTGGAATACAAAAGTGTAAAACGCAACCTGTCTCACATCTGCGTTTTTCAACGCATTACCCATATCATCGTCAGGGTCCAAAAATCGTAACACATGACTCAGCACGTCAGATACATTTAACGTCCTCACCGGAATGGCGTGGTGCAAAACAGGAGAGAATCGGAGAGTTGCCAGTGACAATTCTTTTTTCGAAACGACAATCAGTTACTGGCAGAATTAAAAGTTTCTTCAGAATTAAGATGAAGCGCAGGGGGAAATTCGCTACGGATACGTATGAAATATATGTACAAATATATGTGAAATGTGTTAAATGTATGTGATCTCCTTTGCACATCCGTTGCATGCGTGTACCTACTTACAAGGAGAAAGAGCTATTACAATGTATGCCGGGCACAGCGAGCAATTTTTGGAAGATAAAAACAATGCCGATGCAGGAAATTTGTAGAACAAAACTTAAATAAAAACAGATTTCTCCTCTTCTCAGCGCCACCCTATATACCGTGATCCGGATGTAACACACAGAATGAAACAGCCTGTTTCTTAAAGAAACGTCGCACTTCCACCAGATAACTTCAACCTTTCTTCTGTATAAATCCACTAGAAAGTTATTATCGTAGGCAACAGCAATGCTGGTTAGCGTTTAATCAATATTAGTGGTATTTTTACACTGAAGCTTATATGCATGTACCGCAACCAGTGTCAACGTTTATGGACTTTCAGTCTTATAAAGTTGACTTATTAGCCGCGAATTTCGAGCCACTGATGCTCATCTTCAGGCATGATGGCACAATGCGAAAGAGAAACGCGTGTTAGAAAAGTGTTGCAAAGTGAGGATAAATAGCCGAGCACCGCAACAGTCAGTGGGCGTACATGTCTTGAGTAACCAGTATAAAATCACCAATAAATATTTACATATCGGCACGTCTTTTTGACAGTAAATATGCCACACATTTTTTTCTAATACTATGTAAGGAGACAAACCACAAGGACCTAATGAAGATTCTAACAACTCAACAAACTGGCGATAATACTGTTAATAGATTTAGAAAAGTAATATTTAAATATTTTTGTATGCTTTACCTCCTGAAGATGATCGCCTATGACTCTAAACACGTCGCAAATAAATGAATAAAATGAATAATCAATAAGCATTCTGACTGGTTGTAGTAAATACGTACAATCTCGTAAGCATATCATATTTATTTTAAAGCCTCGTTCTCCGTTCTCTTTCTAGCGTCTTTATTCTTGTGCAGCGAATTGACGCATGGTGTAGGGAATGGCAATTGAATATCAATGCAGACAAGTGTAATGTGCTGCGAAAACATAGAAAGAAAGATCCTCTATTCTTTAGCTACAATATAGCAGGTCAGCAGCTGGAAGCAGTTAATTCCATAAATTATCTGGGAGTACGCATTAGGAGTGATTTAAAATGGAATGATCATATAAAGTTGATCGTCGGTAAAGCAGATGCCAGACTGAGATTCATTGGAAGAATCCTAAGGAAATGCAATCCGAAAACAAAGGAAGTAGGTTACAGTACGCTTGTTCGCCCACTGCTTGAATATTGCTCAGCAGTGTGGGATCCGTACCAGATAGGGTTGATAGAAGAGATAGAGAGGATCAAACGGAGAGCAGCGCGCTTCGTTACAGGTTCATTTAGTTATCGAGAAAGCGTTACGGAGATGATAGATAAACTCCAGTGGAAGACTCTGCAGGAGAGATGCTCAGTAGCTCGGTACGGGCGTTTGTTGAAATTTCGAGAACATACCTTCACCGAGGAGTCAAGCAGTATGTTGCTTACTCCTACGTATATCGCGCGAAGAGACCATGAGGATAAAATCAGAGAGATTAGAGCCCACACAGAGGCATACCGACAATCCTTCTTTCCACGAACAATACGAGACTAGAATTGAAGGGAGAACCGATAGAGGTACTCAAGGTACCCTCCGCCACACACCATCAGATGGCTCGCGGAGTATGGCTGTAGATGTTGATACTGTAGTGGAGGGAATTTCTCACAATTGTATTCCCTGTGCTACGGCTGCAGCGCGGAATCTGATACACAGTATTTCGGCAGCCTTATACACACTGGTATAAATTATTTGTTTATTTCCTGTTGTAGTGTGTCATCAATATTACTGAGGAATAATCGCCATTCATGCACCGCATAATGGAAATTGTGAGTGCGAATTCCGCCCGAGTACGGATGCCCGTCTTAAATGCTCCATTAATTCGTCATTTCTGCATTGACGCAGAATATGAGACGGAAATAAGGAAATTTAAATAGTGCATTCGCAGCTGACGAGATTGGAACACGTGTGATTAATGTGTGATTTCAGATATCGAAGGCCAAATTGCAAAAGGACTGCCATGTGACTCATGGCATCGTGCAAGACTTAACGCTACTTCCGTAGTTTGTGGGTCAGGTGTCTCAAGTGTAACTACTAAGTGGAGGTGCTTATGAAGATTGCATGAGCAGTGCACTGGCGTGTTTGTGTTGTTGACGGTGGGAAGAAAGGGAGAGCAGGAGTACCGCTGCCGGCTCACCCTTTCGACTTTCAACATGGGGCTGCAATGCTTAACGTACACGTCATACGGACGGGTCACTGCCAACATTCGCACATTCCCTCAGTCTGTGAGACGCTTTGGAGAGATTTGGACTTAAATCTAGTCTTGGTATGGTGATTAGGACCTACCCATCACCCCCTCTAATTTGCCGGCCACGGTGGCCGTGCGGTTCTAGACACTTCAGTCGGGAACCGCGTGACTGCTACGGTCGCAGGTTCGAATCCTGCCTCGGGCATGGATGTGTGTGATGTCCTTAGGTTAGTTAGGTTTAAGTAGTTCTAAGTTCTAGGGGACTGATGACCTCAGAAGTTGAGTCCCATAGTGCTCAGAGCCATTTGAACCAACCCCTCTAATTTCTCGCTCCGTTTCAGGAAAACACTAGCGTTGAAAATTTCTTGCAAGGCATGGATGGTACAGAACACCTCCAGCCAGCAAGGAGCGTTATAACTATTTGTCGCACCGGAACTCGAACGTGGACACTTGAACTCTGTGGGAAATACAGGCAAGCCCCTAGGAAGCTTGGAAACCAGAAGACGGGCAGAGACAGCGAGGCAAGGCTGATTACATCAGCCAGTGGTGTCGCCGTGTACACGCATGCTAAATTTTTAAGTTCGAGCCCGGGTCCAGACACAGTCTTCATCTCTCACAATGTTTTCAATGCAGCGTAGGCTCCGGAATAGAAGAATCTATGGTAATAAATATATGATATTAGAGTAAGATACTACAAAACATGTTTCGTATGAAACTGATGGTGACAGTTACTACCAGAGTTGTCATTAATACAAGGAGACAGTAGCATTCAGCGCGTCTGATACTCTGAAACATAAGAAAAATGTCTTAGGAATCCATATTTAGATCTACACATATTTAAATGGGATTTATTAAATTAGAATGGAATAAGAAGTGTGGTTCTGCGCATGAACGACTGTATCGGGGCGCAGATTTGTTTCAGAAGGTCTCTCTAAAATAAATCAACTGAACGAGAACTTCTTACGAGAAGTTACCAACAAAGGTTCCGTTAACAACGACTGCCCAAAACCCAGCTCGCTCTGTTTGTCTAGGAGATGAGCACTACTAACGCCGTAGTAGAGTCCGTGTTCCTTGACTTGCGGAAGGCATTGGATACGGTTCCGCACTGCCACCTAATGAAGAAAGTACGACCGTATGGAATGGTGCAGCAACTGTGTGATTGGACTGAAGCACTTCTAGCACACAGAACACTGTTATAGGACCACTGCTTTTCACAATGTATGTAAATGATCTAGTAGAGAACGACAGAAGTTCCATGACGCTTTTTGAAGATGATTTATACAGAGAAGTCGCGACACTAGAATATTGGAAGACCTGTAGAGGATCGACGCTTGTTCAGGGAGTAGCAACTGACCCGCAACATAAACAAATGTAGCATATTGCGAATACACAGACGGACAGACCGTTTACTATGTGAGTAAACAATTGCACAACAGTCACTGTAAGAAGCTGCTTCCATAAACGATGTAGGAGTAGGTGTACAGAGCGATTTGGAATGAACTACCACATGAAATCAATCGCGAGTAAGGCAGATAGTACACCGAGATTTATGAAAGAATCTTGAGGAAATGTAGTCTATCAACAAAAGTAGTTGTTTGCAAAACACTCGTTTTACCGGTACTTGAATATTGTTCGTGAGTATGGGATCTGTAACAGTTAGGACTGGTAGAGGAAATAGGTAAAATCCAAAGAAGAGCAGCGTGTTTCGTTACAAGTTCATTCAGTAAGTGCAAAAGCGTCACAGAGATGATCAACCAACTTCAGTGCTGCAAGAGAGGCGTTCTGCATTACGGTGTGATCCAGTGTCAATGTTCCGAGAGTGTATTTTTCTAGGAGAGTCAACAAATATAGCTCGTCAAAAGACCATGAAGATGAAACTAGAGAGATTCGAGCCCACACGGAGGGTTACTGGCAATCGTTCTTCCCGCGAACTATTCGCGACTGGTACAGGAAAGGCGGGAAGTGACAGTTACACCAAGTACGCCCCGACACACACCGCAAGATGGCTCACAGAGTACATATGTAGATTTCTATGTAGAAGATCAACTGCTTTATTCTTGAGCTTAAGCTGCAATTTCCGCTCCTCTTTTAAGCTATTCGGAAGTGCATAACAAATTGCGACCACTGAGCAGCAGAAAAGTGGAAGAGCACTAGAGCAAGGATTCTGCATGAAACTGATCGACACTGTCGTACACAGATTCCGATGAAATTTTTCAGGGCCCAGAGAAGCCTTCGTTATAATTGGACCTGCACACTTGCTGGCAGATTAAAACTCTGTGCCGGACCGGGAGTCGAACATAGAACAAAGCCGTTCTCTGTCAATACTTTAACCGCCTTGACTATCCAGGCACGACTGACTACCAGACCTTGCAGCCTGTCTGCCGCTAGTACAGACAGATAGGGTGAGTCAGGAAGAGAGGTACATGCTTTGAGGGGCGACAGTATTGGTGATTCTGAACAAAAACTTGAAATCAAGATATGCCCTTTTCTTAAAAATATCCGACGTACAGCTGTTTGAAAATCACGAGCGTTAGTCGCATTTCCTTCTTCACCAGCACTCACATGCGAATACAATAAATAAGACATTAGGTTACGTAGTGTATTCTCTACGGACCACATCAGTGTGCATTAATTATTGGTGACCAACTCATCGGTCCAGTTATTTTGCATAACCATCTCAATGGAGTATGATATCTTGATTTCCTTCAAAGCGTGTTACCAAAATAATTGGAAGGTATCCCTTTGGCAACAGAGCGTCGTATGTACATTCAGCTGGACGAAGTTCCTGCACATTCCGTACGGCCAGTGACACAATACCTCACTGAAACGTATTCTGGGTGTTGGATCCGTCTCCGTCTTACTCCATTAGATTATTGTTTGTGGGGTTGGCTTAAGAGTGAAGTCTACAAGCGCAGAGTGTACACAAAGGTAGAGCTTCTCACTCGTGTTTTACATGCGTGTGCTACAGTAAAGGACAGCACGATGAGCTAAGATCAGCAATGCAGCATTTGCCTACAAGAGCTGCAAAGTGCATTGCAGTTGACGGTGGACTTTTCAACATCTTTTGTGAGGAAATGCAAGAAAACATTTGATCACAACTTTTCATTTAGTATCACCCACATTTGTCCTGTTCCCCAGTTTTCATTAGTTGACTCAGAAACTGTTAAGAACAGGACATATGTTCATGTGACATTTTTTGTTCAGTATCACTATCAGCCCTAAAAAAAAAAAAGGTTCAAATGGCTCTGAGCACTATGGGACTTTACTTCTGAGGTCATCAGTCCCCTAGAACTTAGAATTACTTAAACCTAACTAACCTAAGGACATCACACACATCCATGCCGAGGCCGCGGTTCCAGACTGTAGCGCCTAGAACCGCTCGGTCACCCCGGCCGGCTATCAGCCCTAAAAGGTTGTACCTTTCCTCCTGACTCACCTCGTATGTACAGATATTGGCGCATGTTGTCCGACACAAAGTTTTGATTTACCAGCGAGATTCAATTTTTTTTATTCTTCTCTTGCTCTCCATCAGCAAAGGGCGCTAGCTTTTGTTGGAACAAGGTTGTCTCTGAATCCGGAAGTTGGGACAGTTACATTGTGGTGTGTACGCCGCGAAGTGTTGGTTCCACTCTAGGTAATGCACATGTTCATGGTTACTCCGTCCTTTCATTTTACGTTGCAGGACATTCTTTTAAATAAATTAGAATTCTATGGTGTCACGGACAGTGCTGAAAAATGGTTCAAGTCATACCTCGCTAACAGGAAACAAAGGGTGTCAGTGCAAGGGACTAGTGAATTAAGGCATCAGTCATCATATGAATGGGAAGAAATTACATGTGGTGTCCCACAAGGATCCATCTTAGGGCCATTGCTTTTTCTTGTGTACATTAATGATCTCCCATCAGTTACACTGCCAGAAGCAGAGAGCGTTTTGTTTGCAAATGACACAAGTATTACAATAAATAGTATGTCGAGTGTAGTTCTAGAAAGATCTGCTAATGATATTTTCATCGATATTAATATGTGGTTTAAAGGCAACTCACTGACATTAAACTTCGAAAAGACTCACTATATGCAATTCAGAACCCAGCATATGCATAAAGTACGAAGAAGATCAGATATAAGAGGTTGACAGTCTTAAATTCCTGGGATTACAACTTGATAATAAATTCAGTTAGGAGGAGCACATCACAGAACTGCAGAAACGCCTTAACAAATCTGTACTTGAAATTCGAGTGTTAGCAGACATAGGCGACATAAAAGTGAAAAAGCTTGCATACTTTGCCTACTTTCATTCCGTAATGTTCTAAACATTTATGGTGGTGTCTGTTTGTTCTATATCGTGTCTCCCTACCACTTTCGCGCAACGACGCTCTGAGCGGGTTTTTTAGGGAATTAACTAGTTTGAACCTGGGACCTGTTGCTGCTAAGGAGACGCCAGACCACACATGACATGTAGAATTCAGAAGAGTTCAGTGAGACTAGCGATGATATAACCAAATACTTAATGATCTCAGCGTCAGCTCCACTGCACTCCCTGTAAAAGAATCTTAATACTAACTAAATTTAGTGGAAGGGGTTCAAGGCTTTCCTATTTCTAGTTAGCTGGTAAAATAACGTAAAAAAGCAGTTAAATTTACCACTGGAAATTTTATTCTACTCACAAAACATCGTTTATAAATTGCACTATTGATAAAAGGAAATGTTTTAATACAGGATGGTAATAACCAACTGCGTTCAACAAAAATGTGAACGAATATTCCCTGAATGGGTTTCCAAGTTCTACAATCGATCGAAGGATGACCTATGCCATATCACATCTATAATCTAGGTTAAATTTAAGTTTCACAAAAGAGAAAACTATCAAAATGGCCTACAGTGACCCTCAATTATCTTTAATTACTTATTTAACTTGTCGTAAATTACAGTGGCTGATGTGGCTCCTCAATAACTATATAAAAGAAAAATCATCGCGTTTCAGATCTTTTCTCCAAGTGGCAAATGTGAACACCATGAGTTTTAATTAACGATCGACACTAGTATTACGCAAAAAACGGGTGTAACAGATGAGTCTTCTGCAGTTCTGAGTGAAGCCTTATGCGCTCAAAAATGCGGCATCGCGTGCGTTCATTACCTTGTCGGTGTTTAGGCAGCGTTAGGGCGACAGCGGCCGGCGCACCAGCCATCCAGCTCGCCGTCTCGGAACTCACTCTCTCCTAACTTCTCCTCACTACAATTTACCGAAGTTGGTTTAAAAAAACTATCTGGCTGTGTTTTCATCTGAGCAATCAGGGTCTCAATGTTAACCTTAAGCTCCGCCTACAAAAATTCTATCTATCCAATGAGAAACGTTATACTTTTCGTGGTGGGGCAATGTTTTTAAAGTTTGCAACGTAACAGAGACGCTAAAAGGTCTCACGCTAAAACCTGCAGCTGGTGTGGTCCTTTTAGCGTTATCGTAAGATCTATACTGTTCTTCTGGAGTGCTCTATCTTTTAACATGGGCTGGGGGGTGGTCCTTAACGTACCTGAGACGCGAAAAAGTCTCACGCTAAAACTTGCGGGTGGTAGTGGCCCTTTTTGTGTTATTGTAAGATCTATACTGTTTTGCTGGAGGGCTTTAGCTTTTAACATGGGCTGGGGGGTGGTCCTTGACGTACCTGAGACGCGAAAAAGTCTCATGCTAAAACGTGCGGGTGGTAGTCGTACAGGTAGGCTGGCGGCGTGGGTGTCCAGACCGTCGTTTATCGTAGGGCCTTCTAGCTTAACACGGTTCTGCTCTCAGCTTCTGTTCTCGTTTCTCCCCTCGGAACTGTGTCGGTGTCACGGTGGTAAGGTACGACATGCATTTAGGCATTCTTGTGTTAGTCTGTGGCATTCCATTTGCTCACTCGTTACTTGTATTACTTTGGTTAATTTAATGTCACGATTTATTCGGAGCTATGTGACATACTAGTAGATTTGCTTATTATGTTAGGGTTTTCATGGAAGGTGTTGGATTTACCTGACACCTTACAATGTCATATGGTATAATATTTTGGGGTAACTCTTCAAGTCAAACAAAAGTTTTCAGAGTCCAAAAGCGTGTAATACGTATTATTTGTGGAGTAAACTCACGGACGTAGAAACCTCTTCAAAGAACTGGGTATACTAACTACTGCCTCTCAGTATATTTACTCCTTAATGAAATTTGTCCTAAATAATATATCTCTTTTTCCAACAAACAGCTCAGTTCATACATACAATACCAGGAACAAAAATGATCTGCACAAGGACGTAAAAGCACTTACTTTAGTTCAAAAATGGGTCCACTACTCAGGAACACTCATCTTCAATAATTTGCCAGCAAACAAAAAAAATTTAGTTACAAATAGAGATCAGTTTAAAAGGAGCCTGAAAGACTTACTAGTGGCCAACTCTTTCTACTCCATTGACGAATTTTTTAATAGAAACAAATGATGTGTTGTATATATTTATACTATTAGTATTGTTATTTCAGCTTACAAATAAAAATAAAAAATGGTGACATGTTCCACATCCACGAGGATCTCCTCAACACGGATCTATGGAACGAAAAACTAATCTAATCTAATCTAATTCAGGTCTCTGACTATGATTCCCATGATGTTGCCGAAATATGGCGTCTCCTTTCTCCTGACATTTCTGAGCGATCACCAGCTTATCATTTAACCGCCTAGCACTATGTCATTACTCATGTGGTGTGTCCAAGATATTATTAGCACTCGAGAATGTCGCCATAACTAAAAGACGTTGTCGGTCACTGTCCCGCCCTCGACGCCACATTTTAAAACTACAGGCACCAACACCAGAGGAACTGCATGTGGGTTTAGAGTTCTTCACATTGATTTCTCAGGTGGATTAAAGCGCAGCGGAACTTCTCGGTGCAGATGTTAATCCCATGAGAGTTACTCCAGCTATTACGTCCAGTGTATCTCAATTAATTACATTTCTTTGATCTTTAGATTGCTCTTACGTTGCAGGATGAGTCTGTGAAAGTGATTTCCCATGACGTGGTGGAAACACTTATTTTCCGCTTCTTACTTTTAACAGTTTTGTATTAATGACATGTGACGTGATCACAGTGAATGTCACAGTGACACAATATTGAAAATTTGTAAAACTCCAAATAGTCTCTGATCGCTTAATGTTGCATGTCTACGAAATTCGAAAATGTGAAAGTGTCGCCATAACTGCTCAGGCACCACAATTTGCAATAAAAGGCAATTTGGGAATTCTACAAATCTTGTTTTAAGTAATTGCGGATTTCAAATTTTTGCCGACACTTATCACTTAACCAGTTCAGTCCTCCTGCAATACTTGTCATTAGAACTGTACCAACACTGTGCTTGGTATTTCATAGTTACCCCGTTCATTAAGATACCATAGATATTTCACTGCTTCTCTGGACATCATGAACGAGCTCGATGAAAAATTGTGAGTTTTGCAGACAAGATGGTAAGGCCAGCTACCTAATACAAAGGTTTATGTCAGCCCCGTTATTGCTGCTTGCTAATGTATTAGCAATGTAAAGTCTTGACTGTTTCGTCATACATATGGATGGCAATTTTGATCTATATGTCTCTCTGTGTGATTTCCCATTTTGTCTACCTCCAGCGGCTATGCCTACTGCTCAGCAGGCAAGTTTAGAGGCCCGACGTTTTTATTGTGTAGTGTGCTCTACAGAGGTATACAGTTGTATACGGGTACACGAAACTCAGATGACAATTAATTGCGACGACGCCAGGAAACTTTGAAGACTATTGCTTTAAGACTCTCCGAAGCCATTGCAAATAGACAAGAGGAGACTGGGACGACGCTACTCTCACGTGACGAACCACGCTACTTCTCTCTGGGTCGTCAAGACATCAGCCCGTAGTAGCAGCAGCAGCGGTAGCAGTCATAATGTCCTGAAGGATAAGGACGGGAACTATATCCTGAGAACCAAGGAGATCGAGATTGTTGCCCCAAGGTTAGCATGATGTATGAACGCCATTCCATGTCGGGATACACAGCCTCTGCAAAACTATAAGCCGAATAACTAAAACAACAGTAATAATAAAAGTAATAATAATAACAATATTTTATACACGGTTAGAATAAATAAATATGAATAATTCAATATTTTTAATGGATCATTTCGAATAAACTAATGCAAACATATTAACACATTAACATATGTAATCTGTAGTACACTAACACATTAGTACAACAGTAGCCGCAGGGCATCCAAATGTATTTTCAGTTCAAAATGATCGGCAGTCACCTGAAGTTGTAATTTAGCATAGGTTTAAGTGACTTGCTGTAGTACATAGACAACAGGTTAAACACCTGCAACTGCAAATACACAGTCGAAAAGAACCTCGCGTTGACAGCAAAACTCTGCTATAACCTCTCGTCGTACATGCAGACACGTTTATTTAATTAGAATAAAGTACCTACGATATGTATATTTGTTTCCTGCAGGGGAAATCGTGAGATGTTTGTGTTGACGCTATTGGAGGTAAAATGCGCTATGTAAATCATCAAATTGGATAGCTCAGACCGTCTTTTAACTCAAGACGTGTTCTCATCTACCAGTTTTGCGCAAAAATGTGTCGTATCTTAGGATACAAAATAAAATTACCTTTAAAGTTTTTGTCTGTTTAACTTTGTAGCGGAAGTTCCTACTCGTCGATTTAAGAGATTATCATATGAAAGAAACAAGAAAGGTTAGAGTTTATGCCTCACGAATGCCGAGGCCTAGTTTAATCGTAAAAAGAGAAGGAAACACCATGGCTTGTCTGAGCAAACATTCAGACATTTGTCTAAAGTGATTTCGTAAAATCACCAGAAACCAAAATTACTGAGGGGAAAAGGGCTTAGTTTCGGCCGGAACTTTTTGATCTTACTGAAACAAGTTGGGACCGGAGATTTAAAATAGTACACGCGCATTAAATGGCAGCATGACTATAAATTGCCCCTGAGACGCTTGTAGGGAAGTTCGTGTTCAAATGTATTGCTTATTTGTAGAAATGAATAAGAACTTAAATCAACCCAGTTGTAATAGAATTCAACGAGCAGAAGTCAAATGGCGTTTAAAGCGTTTTCTAAACGTCTAACTCAGTGTCTCATGACACACCGTGTTTTGTTTTTCCTAACTCTTCGGGAAATCGGAATTATACGTGATCCCAATAGGCCAAGAATATTTTCATCATGATTCATCGCTAAATGCTAAATCGTCTATTAATTAATACTGGTGACTCGTTCACAGAACAGCTAAAATGCAACTCAACTTTGTGGCAGACAGCAGTTGACGACATGTCATCACTGGTACGAAGACTACCTTAATGTGCCGATATGCATCTAGCAGAACTTGGGGAGCAAAGTGATACTGCTACGGGAACAGACGGTAGCACCTGTTGTTTATATTAAATCTTGTGGTTTTATTGTTTTGATTTTCCATTGTAAGTCTCATCACAGATTTTCAAAAATCGAAACTCGTTATTTTTATGGTTGAGGCTGGAGTGGGTTGTATAATTGAAAAAGGTGCGTTTCGGTACCTAAAATTTTAGAAATTAAACACTGGTGGCGAAATTCGTAGACATGAGTTCATCTGGCTTGGTGTAATTCGCAGTTCTCCTTTTTAACGACTTCTAATTCATTTATTTCGAAGCTAATAACACAGTACGACTGTTAAAGTAAACTGGAATGTACTTCTCTTGCGACTCTTAGTGCATCAAACCACTCTTTGGTAGTGAATACTTTTAACACAAGACTTATGTAGTTCTCCGGCCGAAGTGGCCGAGCGGTTCTAGGCGCTACGGTGTGGACCCGCGCGACTGCTACGGTCGCAGGTTCGAATCCTGCCTCGGGCATGGATGTGTATGATGTCCTTAGGTTAGTTAGGTTTAAGTAGTTCTAAGTTCTATGGGACTGATGACCTCAGAAGTTAAGTCCCATAGTGTTCAGAGCCATTTGAACCATTTTGAACTTATATAGTTCTGCCTCTGTTGCACCATTGTAAGAATATTTGAGAACAAGTCATCCTGGCAGACTAAATCTGTGTGCCGTATCGGAGCTCGAACCCGAGTCTATACGTATCGCCTGCAGTATCCTAACTGACTGAGCAATACAGGCACGACTCGACTTCACAGCTTCAATCCTTCTAGTGTCGCTCTCTATAACAACAAAACAATCAGGGTGCTTTCTGTGAACTTTGGAAAAAGGGGAAAGAAATACGGATAGATCTGAAGCTGGTGAAAGTTATCTGTAGGTTGTCGATTGTATGCTGAAACTCCTCGCTAACAATCTGAAAACTGTCCGATTTTTTAAACTCCAGTTATAGATTCAGATTTAGAATCGGCGTAGCTTCCGTACCTTTGAACATGAACTTATTTATGCAAATTACTTTATAGGAACGTGATTTTAATTAATTTGAAATGCACCTGACTGTCTATAACTTAAGTTGCATAAAAGAATGATACACAAGAATACTCAGAATGACTAACTGTTATGTAATTTAAATGAACTCCATTACAAAAACGCATCGGTTAAATTTACATGAAATTCCACTGCTCGTAGTATTAAGTCAAAAATGTTCAGTTAGGCCCCACAAGAAAGCCTTATCTCGCAACAGATAACTTGACTCTGTTCTGGCTGCACTGCAAATGATGATTTGAAATGAAACACTTGCCGGCAGTTGACCCGTCTTCTTTCTTTTAAGTTGATGTTTTAGCTAATTAGTTTCTGATTCTCTTTTCGAAACTATTTATTATTGTTCATGCAGAAGTGCAAGGCGTGACAATTCATATTTTATCGAACATGTTTCATTGAACTGTAGGGATATACTTTATGAATTGTCTAAAAATTACAAAAGGAAGTTTTTAGAAATTCAGTCCTTTTAACGACATAAAATTGAACTCTAACTTATATGAATAATTAGCATTATGTCTCTTCATATTGTCATATACGATAATGTCTTCCTCTACAAAATATTTCTATTACAAAAATTTGTTTTCTGGAATTCTTAAGTCAGTATTATGTCAGTAATCTAAATGGAGGAGGGATAGTTAGAATACTAAACACGTGATTGATAGTTCTCCCTTATTACCAACATGTAGATATTCTTGGGCACAATGAAGCTTTTCCATAACATAACTTGCTTTTGCCGCTAACAAGCTAAAAATAAGTTACCGTTATATGAAGTGCTGTCGCTTTGTACAATCATCTTAAAAATCATCCTGCACGCTCAGGTTACACATCATGGAACTTCTCGGTGTCACCTCCACTATCCAAGCTACTCATTCCGCCGTGATCAAACACCCTCTCTCCACGACTACTGCTGCGCAAGGCTGCGATTCAGCTCGACTGTTACCTACTAGCTTTCCCGCGCTTTGCTCAGTAATGCAACTTTTGGAAACCAGAGACTGTGCATTGCTCTTGTGTTTAGCATTCAAAGATATTTTAAGTGTTAATATTCCGAATAAACAGAATATTTTCATTATATTTGCATTCAAATAAGCACAATGTGGTAAGACAATAAACTAACTGTGATTTACTCTCATTTCTATGAGTGCATTGTTATTTCAGAACGAAGGCGAGTCGGTAATAGCATTATAGGAGAAACCAGTAGATCCTGGTAAGAGCTTCGTTCTAACACACCGTTTTAATGTCACAAAGGGTTATACTTCCAGTCAAAGTGGAAGATTCATCTCATTGCAGAGTAATTTAAAAGTATCCGAACTGAATACTTGTTACTAAACATCTAAAAAGTTCATCTGGTCCCAGTTGCCGGTAGCCTATTCAAGGCTTCCAAGGACCAAAAATTTAATTATCAGTATTTTATATAATTACTACCTGAACTTAAAAATTTAAAGTTCCGTCAAAATCTACTCATGAAGAGGTATAATGCTACGTTAAAATCAGTCGAATATTAAAGTGACAAACACTATATGTCTTGAGCAGCGTAACTCACGGCGAGCAAAGTCAGCAGACTGTATTCATTCTGATTTTGAGAATGAGAACACTTAGCAAATTTCAAACAAATTACTTATTTTCAAACCTTTTCGAAACTTTTTCTCGCTGATATCTCCCCCGCCCTCACACACACACACACACACACACACACACACACACACACACACACACACCTACATATCACACACACACACACACACACACACACACACACACACACACACACACCTACATACACACAAAATAATGAAAGGCAAAAAAATTATCAGTTAGGACATTTTCGCTGTTCATATAGTAAGGCTTCACCAGAAGAACAGTTAACGTACTGCTTCAACTAAGTATGTGATGCTTCCAGCCAGCCGAAGTGGCCGAGCGGTTCTAGGCGCTACTGTTTGGAACCGTGCGACCGCTACGGTCGCAGGTTCGAATCCTGCCTCGGGCATGGATGTGTGTGACGTCCTTAGGTTAGCTAGGTTTAAGTAGTTCTAAGTTCTAGGGGACTGATGACCTCAGAAGTTAAGTCCCATAGTGCTCAGAGCCATTTGTACCATTTTGTGATGCTTTCACAAGGCCTCACAGCAATAAATCAAGTGATGGCACGATGTCAGGACTATAGCTGCAGCCTTAACGGATAAATTTGTGGGATTGTGCTCTCTTCGGCAACGGAAAAATGAAAAATAATGTACTAAACTGTTCTCTTCTAATGGAACCCTATGTCCTAGTTACAATTAAAATATTGTTAATTATTGACGTAATAGAAGTACAGTTACGGTTATAGAATTGATTAAAATTAATTGCGAAGCATGGATCCTAAACTCTTTTCGATACCCTGAATGCTGTGAAAAGTCATTTATTAAGAACAATACTCATCTTTCTGTTCGACGCCGTAGTTGGTTGATGCTGTAGTTGCTGTTGCGCGTTGTTCTGAAAATAAGTATGGTATAATTTCGCCGAGAGGTTTCCTGGATCTTGAAAGTGTTTACGAAGAATATGTTAATCTTCAACTTTTGTGGTCCTGTTGCCCTCATTTGTATGTAATATTGCGATATGTTGATAACTTTTACTTTTGGACCTTCTAATTACAACTGAATAAAACATAATTATCGGCTCATACCCGTTTCGCCTTTATTCTTTGCAAGGCACCTCCAGTGGTTTGAAATATGTACATATTTTTGTTTATACTATCTAGTTTACATTTTCGGACAATATATATCATAAAACTACAAGTAGAATTTAAATTATTACTACGCCATAGAAAAGTCAACCACCAGAACCTCTTATAACCTGTACATAAATTTTCCCGAAATGTAAACTAAATAATATAAACAAAAAGATGTACATTTTTCACGCCACTGAAGACGCCTTACAAAGAATAAAGGCGAAACGTGTATGGCACGAAAACTGTTTCATTCAGTTGTAATTAGACTGTCTAAAACTAAAAATTATCAACATACCGTAATTAGAACATGTTAATCGTCTTCTCACTCTCAGTATTGTGGCGTAATTGCTTCATTCAGTAAAGTCAGCAAGAAAGCATTTCTGTCTTCTGCTAAAAACGTCTTTAATAGGTATTAAATGTAACTTCTTTGAAATGAAACACCAGTTAGACTTATATTCATATTATTCTTCACTTTTAAATAACCGCAAGAAAATTTTTCCATGTACTTACGTGTAAGTTGACAACGTCTTTAATAGGCATTAAATGTAACTTCTTTGAAATGAAACACCAGTTAGACTTATATTCATATTATTCTTCACTTTTAAATAACCGCAAGACAATTTTTCCATGTACTTACTTGTAAGTTGACAATGAATAATTCACAAAAGTACATCAGAAATCAGTTACATTTCGACTTCCCTCCATCACAGCTCACAGCCAACTCTCCGCCTATACTAATAGCCAGAGAAAACATAAACCAAAAATACATAAGCCCTACATCGATACTTATACAGTACAATACTCATCGTTTTTTAACCCCAAATAAAACTTAAGTAGAATATTTTACGTCATATTCTAATAGCATTATCTTAAAATTTTTACAATTAATTAATTTTGCAGTCTTTCATAGTAAAATAAGATAAACATGACATAAAAATAATGGGTCCCTAAAAATAGAAACAAAATAAGAAATTCACATCGAGAAAATGTATATTACCAACGTAACAAAAAACAAAGGGCAGAAGTTGTATCGCGTCTACTATACTCCAGAGTCACACATGTGTAGTCTCCTTATATCTTGATTTCCCCTGATAACCCTAAGTAATTAGTGGAACCTCGATCCATATTCGTCACGTTGTCTGCGGCGAAGATCAATTGCCTGAACTCAGCTCCGTGTAAATAATCCAGTTTTATTGACCGGTTCAGGCAACAGGACACCCCTTGAATTATGAAATGCTGACCTTTCCAATATGACGTTAAAAAGATTGTGGATTACAGTTCTCATTGAAGCTCCATTACATTTTTCTACAGAAAACATTCATTACTACAAAAATGGGGAGTAAACTGGCGTAACTTGTACACACCAACATTTTAACAGCACTGCATCCTTCCCGTCATTGTTTATTTCTTAGCACTTGGCGTAATTAGCTTTGCGAGTTGAGTACAGCGACCTTAGGAACTTCGGCACATCTGGAACGCCAAGCGTTAGTCAAATAACACACAATACCTGACAGTTGGTGAAAGTCATTTTTCCTTTCGAGCTGCGTCGTCTCGAACTCAAGCCTGGCGCATGAATCACCTATGTGACAAATTTAGAACAACGTCACGCGGCGGAAGTTGCTGGACTTCATGTTGGGGTGAACAGAGTTCAAACTCAGGCTTCTTCATCTTTATATCATGTGGTTCCCCACATCAGCTTCAGGCTAATATTTGCTTGCTTCATCGTCGTCAGCATCACTAATCCCTCCTCCAGCCTTCCGAATTATATTCCCTTTCGTTAATATGGCCTGGCTTCCGAGAGAAACGCGGTTCAAAAATACATTCTCCCATCTTGACTAAAATTTCCCGTGATTTACTTACGTCATTTACAGCAAATGCCGGAATAATTCGTTCCCTAAGTACACAACGTATTATTTCCATCGTCCTCCTCCAACAAATTTAAAATTCTTCCTAGCTGTTCTTCTTCCCTTCTTTCTCCCATCCCTTTCTTCTTTTTCGTTCCGTTTACATACATATAAGTAGAAACAGAGCGTTGGCGTAATTAGACCGCGAAGGTAGTGAGAGTAGGGCATAATCTTGTTGCACGTACCAGCCGTTCCCTTAAAATGATTTAGTGAAACGATTTAGAACCTGAATTATAGTATATCCTCAGGGATCTGCAGCCATCCTGTTATGTGTGATTACGTATGGACCAATGCACAAACGCACCCCATTTATGAAATGTCATGTCGTGAACAACTACAGCGCAATGAGAAGTCCCTATACTGAATACTGTAAATTGCAGTGCTTGGGAAAAAATCATGTATCCAGCGGACCTGTGTGTCACACAGAGTTATATACGTTTCCATGTCCTTGACATCTCGCGGGCCGTCCAAGAACTTAAGCTTCGAAGGGCGTTCTCCACATTTTTGCTCTATTCTTCGGTAGTCTTGAACCGACAACGAGCCACACGAGACTTGCTTATTTACTGCAACGAGTTGTATGGCCCGGTGACCATTTTAGTGTTCCTGGTGTAATACAAGTCCGCAGCTCGTGGTCGTGCGGTAGCGTTCTCGCTTCCCGCGCCCGGGTTCCCGGGTTCGATTCCCGGCGGGGTCAGGGATTTTTCTCTGCCTCGTGATGACTGGGTGTTGTGTGATGTCCTTAGGTTAGTTAGGTTTAAGTAGTTCTAAGTTCTAGGGGACTGATGACCATAGATGTTAAGTCCCATAGTGCTCAGAGCCCTGTAATACAAACATCCGAATAACCGAACGTGCTGGAGCTCCGTCCTGGTGTAACCATAAATGAGAATTTCCATTCATACATTCAGCAAAAAAATTTGGTCCAAACTAGTATCGCGAGGACAATCTGGCCCATATCACAACATGAGGAGTGTTCGTTTCCAACTCTTGCACACAGTGAGGGTACAGAGGGAGGCACGATTCTGTTTTGGTAACACGGTTGGTACCACTTTGGTCCACTTTTTGGCTGGCCGGAGACGGTGTTTGCTCCCTCTGGCTGAATTGATGTTATCTCTCGGATCCGGGCGGTGTCAAGGAGACTGCTTTGAGCCCAGCGAAGGACGCCAGCAGTGAAGGTGGTACGCTGTCCTATCGTCGCAACGCACACGGCTCGCTGGTGTTGTGTGGGCTGAGAATTCTGACATTTTGGACCTTCAATTGTGTGACCCGCAAGTGTATTGATTACCACGTGCTCTAGAAGATTGATTTTCGACCCGGTACTCTAAGCTGGTGTCTGCTAATTCTGTCCTCGCCTCCCTGCAGTGACTTAACTTCGGCGATGTTAGATGAACTGGCCGTTATATATCAGGCTACGTGTAGCAATGAACATAAATTTTATTGCATGTTAAAGTGTGTTACTATTGTAAATCACTTCTCAGACGATAGTGGGGGCTGATTTGACCAATCACATGTTGTTATATGACTTATGTCTTTGTAAGAGGTTCTGTTTAAGCTATTTGGAGACATCATAGTGGGGTACGTTGAAAACTGACAATAACATGCTGTGTCCTGTGTCTAATAGTAAAATGTTTCAGTAATTTGATATATGACATGAATAATTTATTGCTGAACCAAAATTACAAAGCATGTCTACTGAAATGAGGTAGATGTTCAAAAGCATCCAGCTGGAGCTAGGTACGCTGGGATCTTCATCAACATCTACATCTAAGTATATACACCGCAGTCTGCAGTGCGGTGCGTGATGGAGGATAGCCTGTGCCATTACTAACATGTTGGCGGCAGTAGGATCGTTCTGCAGTCACCTTCAGATGCCCACTCTCTAACTTTCCACAATAGTGTTCCTCGAAGAGAACGTCGCCTTCAGTCCAGGTATTCCCATTTGAGATCCCGAAGCATCTCTGTAACACTTGCGTGTTATTCGAACCTAGCAGTAACAAATGTAGCAGACCCCCCCTGAACTTCTTTGATATATTCCTTTAAACAGAGCTCGTGCGGATCCTGAACGCTCGAGTAGCTCTCAAGAATACGTCGCACCATCCTCCCATATGCGGTCTTCTTTACAGATGAACGACATTTTCCTAAAATTCCCCCAATAAACAGAAGTCGACCACCCGCCTTTCTACCACAGTCCTCACACGCTCGTTCTATTTGATTTCGGTTTATAATGTTACGCGCAGATATTTAAACGACATGTCCGTGTCAAGAAAGACACTAGTAATGCTCTGTCTGGACGTTAGAGTTTGTTTCTCCTACTCATTAGCATTAACTTACATTTTTTACATTCAGAGCTATCTGCCGTTCATCACGCCTCCTACAGTCACTCAACTTTGATACCTTCCTGTAAACCACAGCATCAGTAAACCACCGCAAACTGCTTTCCAAATGTTTGTGAGCCTTGTTTTTACTATATTGTGTTAAAGTATAGTTACTGGAGTTGAAACTGTGTGTTTTACATGCTGTGGTCCTATTTAAATAAATTGTCAAGATTTGTAATTGATGACTCAGTCAGTCGCCTCTAACCTCTTTTCTTACTGCCCATGGGGATTTGCCTCAGACTAGACATTTTCATTCCTCCTTTGTGATGTCCGATGTATTGCATATTCAACAGAGTGAGAGGCATTTGGCGACTGTGCCAACACGGAAGGCTGTGTACGTGTCAGAATGGATTAAGGAGCGTAACAGGAGTCTGTTCACTCTAGCATATGGAATGAAACAGAGCTGCCCAAAACAGTAAATGAATAAAAATTGGAGATTTATTCTCCTTCTATTCTACGGGGTACACTTGGTCTATCGCCTGCTACGACCACATATAGAACCGCGCATGGTGGCTGATAGCACTTCGCCCTTAATGGAAGGAGCAGGCGGACACATATGTAGGGTAGGAGGGCTGGTAAACAAGAGACAGATCCACTGCTGCAGTCACTGTCTCGCTGCCCATCCCGCACAAAATGGTTCAAATGGCTCTGAGCACTATGGGACTTAACATCTGAGGTCATCAGTCCCCTAGAACTTAGAACTACGTAAACCTAACTAACCAAAGTACATCACACACATCCATGCCCGAGGCAGGATTCGAAACTGCGACCGTAGCGGTCGTGCGGTTGTAGACTGAAGCGCCTAGAACATCCCGGCCATCCCGCACACCCCACGTGACCCATCTCTACTCTCCCACTGGTTGACTTTGAACCTTCTGAAGGCGTTACTTGGTAGCCCCGGAGACAGTGACCGTAACTCAGCGGAACTGAGCGTGGAATCCATCTCTGTTGTCTCAGAGCTGCTTACGTAACCTACATCACGCCATTGAGACACAGTGGTAGTTGCAAAGAAGTACCGCAAAATTTGAGAAAGGAAATAATGCTCTTTTGTATCCTTAACACCACTTTGGTCTGCACAGTTGCAATTCGCTGCTCCAAGTCGTTGTCAGATACTTCATTCACAAACGTCGGTCTAAATCCTTTCATTTTCAAACCTTTGATGTAGTCATTCAATGTTGACTCTAGTATTTCAAGCTCAGCGAATCTTTTGCTTGTAGCTTTCACTGGAGACTGCTTAGCTGACTGAGCGACGGTGAAACACATTTCCTCTCGTGTTTCCTTACGTGGCACTACGCGGCCTGTCTTTGATACCGACTGAAATAAAAGCACGTTTCTCCCAAACAAGCATGATTGCTTTACAAGGCGAGATCTTGCCAAAGTGGTGTCTTAAAGTACTTATTACCTCTGTCACTGCGGACGTTGGTGCGCCTACACACACGCCATTAATCGCTCGTCAGCAGTGTAGCTGTGTCCGCTCGCATCAACCGTGACTTAAACAATTCAGTACTGAAACAGGACAATACAACAGGCACCTACTGGCAACAACGCTCATCGCCAGCTTAAAGGCAATGATACCAATAACACAATTACTTATTCCTCCTTACGTGTAAAGTCGAGAGGAGTACGGGACTTCTTGGAAACCCTATACAATACCATCAATGTGTGGTTTGGGGAATTTTAACCCTTGGCGACGACGTTTTGAATCAGCTAAATAACTCATCTAAAAGACATTTACAATGAAGCGAGATGTTGTTCATTACTGGTGCCGGCAATTAGGTTTCGGAGACACTACATTACCATCGGAGATATCTTCTTAATTTGTCTGTAAGAGACTATAGGAACGATCATATGTAGTATATGAGACAGGTCGCTATTGATATACAAAATCATCAGATCTGATGATCTAGTTTATAACTGAAACCAATATCCTTTCGAAAATTCGCATGTTGGATCTTAGTCTTGTGGCTGTCCACAGTGAAACCTGTTCGTGTTTTGCTGCTTGTGATTATTGATCTGAGCTACTGACTTTGTTCTTTCTTTCTTTTGCTACTGCCTTTATCCCGCGTTGAGCGCAGGTTCAGCAGGGTTAAGTACGGATATGGCATGGTTAATCTTTAAGGGATGGCCGGATGCCCTTCCTGCCGCCACCCCATACCCCCGGGACGCAATTAGCATACCCCAGCTGTCTGCGTCTAGTGTAAATCGTGAAATAGTGTGAACGTGTTTCAAATGTCTGCGAGTCGTGTAACTGGGGCGGGACGTGGGGATCAGCCCGGTATTGACCTATGAGGATGTGGAAAACCGCCTAAAAACCACATCTAGGCTGTCCGGCACACCGGCCGTCGTCGTTAATTGGTTCAAATGGCTCTGAGCACTATGGGACTTAACTTCTGAGGTCATCAGTCCCCTAGAACTTAGAACTACTTAAACCTAACTAACCTAGGGACATCACACACATCCATGCCCGAGGCAGGATTCGAACCTTGCGACCGTAGCTGTCACGCGGTTCCAGACTGTGGCGCCTAGAACCGCTCGTCCACTAGGGCCGGTCGTCGTTAATTCGCCGGGCGGATTCGATCCGGGGCCGGCGCGCCTTCCCCGGGCCCAGGAAGCAGCGCGTTAGCGCTCTAGGCTATCCTGGCTGGTATCTAAGCTACTGACTGAGGCACGGTATTTTAAATTGTAACTCATGCCGAGAACGAGGATGAAATTTGAGAGAATAATGTTATGTTATGACCATATGAAGGCGATAGCACAATGTTCAGCACACAATACACATTTATTGTGTACAGAGTGAACCTGAAATCTATCGATACAATTTCAGAGGTTGTTCATGGATATTTTCTGAGTATTTTGGTATAAGGAACCCATGCTGTCCGATGTCTCGTCACACAGTAATGATGTAATTATGACTTTTCAGTATGTCTCCCTGTTAACGTTATTTATGTAAAAATATTGGCTTGGTGCATAAGTTCCTAGCGTTTTACCAGAAGTTTAATAAACACAGCAGGTACACATAACACAGACTTTAGTAAGTAATAATATATTTTCCTTCACTATTTACAACAGTCTTCGAAGGCTGGCGTAGCTTTTCGATTCTGCGACTGTAGAAATCACGTGGTTTTGAAGCCAAGAACTCATTGAGCTATGTTCGGAGCGCATTTGCATTCGCAAAGGAAGCTCCTTGAAGGCCGTTGGATACAGAGCGGTAAAGGTGAAAATCTGAGGGTGCGAAGTGAAAGTTCACGTGAATATAGTAGGTGCGGAATGACTTCCTAATCCATTTCCTGTAAAGTGTTTTTGAAGTCTAGAAGAATGCAGACAGACATTATGGTGGATGCACTATTCATGGTCGTTGTTCTTGGATTGCATGTGCAAGACTTCTCAGTTACTGACAATAAATCTCAGCGGTAATGGCTACACCTCGGGCAAACAATTTCTAGTACACCACACCGCCGCTGTTCCATCAGATGCATAACATTATGTGGATGCGCGCTGGTCTTTGTACGGCTTTCCTTTCTTTCCCTTATATTAGCATAGAGACACCATTTCTCGTCACCATTAACGATACAGACTAGGAATAGTCGGTGTTGTTCACGAGCCAATTGATGACGAGCAACCAGAGATGAACGTATGGCCACCCTCTGATTTTTGTAATTTTGGTTTCGAGCTTTTTTGAACCTTCACCATTGCACGCAAATGTCGAACGATGGTAGCGTGATCACAACTTATCACATTTACCAGTTCTCGACTACACTGACGTAAGTCATTACGGATCAATGAGTTTAAATGGCTTTCATCAAACCCGGAAAGTCTTCCTGGACGTAAGGAGTCACTAATGTCAATACGATCCTTCTTAAAATGAGAAAACCATTTTCTTGACATTCTCTGTCCAATGGCATCGTCACCATAGAAGCCGCAAATGTTTCTGGCTGCCATGACTGCTGTCACCCCTCTAGTGAACTGAAACAGAAGGAAATGTCGGAAATGTACCGATTTCTCCATTGGCGCTCCATTTTCTAGCGCGCACAGCTCCACTCACTATCTCTAAATGACAAAATGACAACATGTAAACTCAAATACCAACAAACAAAAAAAATGATAATCGGCAGACAAAACCTTTAACAATCGGAATACCAACATGCAAAACAAAAACGCTACGACCTTATGCACCAACCTCATACCTTCACAACAGTGAAAAAGTACGTTATAGAACAACTCAAATCACAGAGTAATGCAACACAGAAAGAGGTGCAGAAGTGATGCAAAGGGGTTCTCGTTGATGGGAGCGTAGCATCGTTGTGCCTTTCTTTCATTGCATTCAATGAACCCGTTCACGAGTCGCATTTCGTCAAACCCGTCGTCAGTAAAGCTGTTCGTGCCGCTGTGTATCACTGTTAAAGAGCAACTAACTCAACTGGAAAAAATAAAACGAGACAGAACCGAGCAGTACTGATTGTAGTTGTGAGATCGAAGAGTAAAGTGGGCTTTAGTGTTGTCGTTAAGTACCGTGAGTGAATGTAACAAGTGTTTTCAAACAAGACGCACAGTGCATTTCGTCAATATTTGCAATGTTATGCGTTTACTTTCAATGCAATGAAGATACAAAGATAAATGAGGGCAATAAAATGCAATTACTATGTAATTATACGGAAAATATTCCTGAACACTCTCCGAAATTTTGTCGAAGGAGTTCTGGTTCACTCCGTACTGTGCAGGTTAGACAATGATATGAATGAACTAGATAGTGATGATTTTGCTAACACAATCTCTTGATCTAGCGACTGGATACAATATGCAAACAACTGACCAACATCCATCACTATTTGCCAACCCGGCGGAGTCCCACCACTTCGCTCGCTACACGGTGTTTATGGACTAAAGAATGAAGCTAGAATGAAATTTCTGGCCACATGTCATTCCTGCACATGCGGTAAACATGGACTAAACATTACCTTTCCATCATGTGTCTTTCTCTTGCTTCAGTGATATTAGCACGACAGTGGCCGATGTCTTTCTAAGTAGAAAGAGGGAGGACTATTTAAGCCGGCCGCGGTGGTCTCGCGGTTCTAGGCGCGCAGTCCGGAACCGTACGACTGCTACGGTCGCAGGTTCGAATCCTGCCTCGGGCATGCATGTCTGTGACGTCCTTAGGTTAGTTAGGTTTAAGTAGTTCTAAGTTCTAGGGGATTGATGACCACAGCAGTTGAGTCCCATAGTGCTCAGAGCCATTTGAACCATTTTTTGACTATTTAAATAGGAATTTATATGTGTGTGAACAAAGAGCGTGAGATATGATAAAACGAAATGAAACATGGCGAAAGAAATTGAAATAGACTGTTTTCAGTACGCAGCGCAGCGGCTAGCTGAGGTTCTGTATCGAGTTTACTAAAAGAAAACATTGTTCGCAGTAGGCATTAATACAGACGATCTTTATTTAAACCGTGCGATTAGTTAATTTCGACGACTTGTCACTTTCAAGCGTCTGTAAAACCAAAGTGAAAGAGTATCACATTTTCTGCGACATCTCCATACCTCCCCACGTGTAACAAACACACTACACACCTGGAATTAACATACCACCTTGCAAAATTCCTACTTACATATGTAGTATTACGTAATACATGTCGTAATTGTCAAATTATGTTTCACTACACGTAAAAAAATAGACGTGATATGGCATCCTCACATGTGACTGGATCCACACTAATGTGACAACTTTAAACATCATATTGCGAACTTTGTTCTTAGTACCATAGCCTGACAACTGACAGCGGCTGATCTTTTGTTGTCAAAGATACACATACATTCAAAACCTGTAAGACTATCAATAGTAGACGTCAGTGGTACAATACACTAGCGTGCCAGGCTTATTTGATGTATTGTATATAAGACAATCAGCGATCAAAGACTACATAAAGCCATACAAAGAGATATAATAAAATATTTTATACTGTACATTAACAATAATGTACGAAATAAGTACAAATTTCACAAAATACTGAAAAATAAACAATCCATTCATTTCTGGCAATATGATGTTTTAAGTTGTCGCGTAAATGTGGATCCATTCGCAATGTAAAGACGGGATATAACGTCTACGTTTTCCATGTGGGGAAAAATAAGTTGGCAGTTACGACATGTAATAAGTAATATTATATTGTAAGCAGGAAATGAAAGGATCGTGTGGCATTGTTGGAGGGGAGGCCCCATCCGGGCAAGTTCGGCCGCCAGGTCGCAAGTCTTATTTCAGGTGACGCCACATTGGGCGACTTGCGTGTCAGTGATGATGAGATAATGAGGTGGTCAACATAAAAACCCAGTCCACGAATGGAGAAAATCTGCAGTCCGGTCTGGAATCGAACCCGGACCCACTGCAAGGTAGGCAGATACGTTACTACGAGGGCTATCCACAAATTACATTACGTTTTGGAATTAAAATTAATAAAGTATTGGGAATTTTTTTATTATATACAGATGAAAGTCACACTTAAATACTACTTTTCTACTTAGTTACCATTTAAATTAAGGCACTTATCGTAGCGATGGACGAGCTTGGAAATGCCTTCGTCGTAAAATTCGGCCGCCTGCGCCTTCAACCTTTTGTTTTGGGACAGAAAAGGTGTAATTTTTGTGGATTTCCTGGAAAGAGGCACTACAATAAACTCTCAAAGGTAATGCCAAACTCTGCACAACCTCAGAAGAGCAATACAAAACAAGCGCAGGGGAAAGTTGGGCTCAAAGATCTTGCTGATTCACGGCAACGCCCGGGCCCATAAGGCAAATGCCACTCATGAAGTTCTCGAATCTTTTAAGTGGGAGTTGTTTCCTCATCCGCATACAGTCCCGACCTGGCACCGAGCGACTTCCACGTATTCCCAGCAATGAAGAAGTGGTTGGCTATGCAGCGTTTTGATGACGACGCACAGCTTCAAGAAGAGGTAACCACGTGGTTGAATGCGCAGGCGGCCGAATTTTACGACGAAGAAATTTCCAAGCTCGTCCATCGCTACGATAATTGCCTTAATTTAAATGGCAACTATGTAGAAAAGAAGTATTTAAGTGTGGCTTTCATCTGTATATAATAAAAAAAATTCCAATACCTTATTTATTTTCAATTCCAAAACGTAATGTACTTTGTGGATAGCCCTCATATTTAGCGAAGCAAGCGGACATGAAAGCAGGGATTTTGCATAGTAAGATGGTACGTTAAAGTGAGGTGTGTAATCTGTTACTTAGATATGGCGACGAATGGAAATGTATGCAGACAATGTGGCACTCTTCCAAGATGGTTTTACAGGCGCTCGAAAATGACAAGTCTTCGAACTTAACTAACCGCACGGTTTTAAATAAAGATCGTCTATATTACAGTCTACTACGGACAATATATTTTTTACTAAATATTCGGAGGTGGTGGATAAAAACAAAACAAAATTCTATATCAAGTCATGGACAATTATAGATCAGCTATCGATTAGGCGCTGCATTCGGACAAAATCCGTTCTTTGCAAAAAGAAATCATTTGCCCGAATTTTTAACCTTTTACATTAAGAGCTGTATCTTATTATTTATTCCAATCAGAATAAACAAGTTACTCTGCTCAAAATCTTGCAACTTCAATTGCGCTTGAGTCGCAAGATACACAATTGACAGTCCGGTATGTCTCCGCAGTCACAGTTAGTGGTATCCACAGGGAAGTACTATTTGTGGAGGTTACTCCCAGGTCTTCAAATTCCACGACGAAGACGGCTGAGTGACCTCCATACGAACAAATTCTGCTCCTGCCCCGGTGGTGGGGAGGGGGGGGGGGAGTTCCGAAGGGAGGTGCCATGTAGAGTTACTCTCACGTCGAGATATCCTCAGTTGTTTCGTTGCTGCAGCTGATGTTGTTTGTAAGACTGAAGTGGTCTTAAGGAAACTTGTTCTAGACCTTAACCTCTGGGCTACTGCATCGTGCTCGTGTAACAGACGGATTACCTGATGAGCCTGATGTATTCTCTCCGCGTTAGCAGCTACTTCATGATGATTGTCTGATGGCGCTATGACTGCGAGCTGGTAGAGTTTCACAAGTGACGTGAATTTCAAACAGACTGGAATGAGCTTACACGTTTCGTTTAGCGCCTTGTCAACTATGTTTGCGTGGGAAAATTTTTACCAGACTGTGCACACATACTGTGCAGCACCATAACATGTTGCTTGTGCCGTCGTCCTCGGAGTTCATGGTCGAGAGCCTCACGTGCTACCAGTGATCTTGCGGAAGATATTATTTATGGTTTCCTTCTTCACACGCTCGCATGCAGAGTACGATCCAGAAGCAAGTCAATGATCAACATGGTTAGTAAAAATGGTGCTTTTCGGAGGAAAAACGGAACACCATCACAGACAATATTGATGGTTTTTCATCTAACAAGGAAGACGTACTAAGTCAGAATTGTGATATACATTCCTGGAAATTGAAATAAGAACACCGTGAATTCATTGACCCAGGAAGGGGAAACTTTATTGACACATTCCTGGGGTCAGATACATCACATGATCACACTGACAGAACCACAGGCACATAGACACAGGCAACAGAGCATGCACAATGTCGGCACTAGTACAGTGTGTATCCACCTTTCGCAGCAATGCAGGCTGCTATTCTCCCATGGAGACGATCGTAGAGATGCTGGATGTAGTCCTGTGGAACGGCTTGCCATGCCATTTCCACCTGGCGCCTCAGTTGGACCAGCGTTCGTGCTGGACGTGCAGACCGCGTGAGACGACGCTTCATCCAGTCCCAAACATGCTCAATGGGGGACAGATCCGGAGATCTTGCTGGCCAGGGTAGTTGACTTACACCTTCTAGAGCACGTTGGGTGGCACGGGATACATGCGGACGTGCATTGTCCTGTTGGAACAGCAAGTTCCCTTGCCGGTCTAGGAATGGTAGAACGATGGGTTCGATGACGGTTTGGATGTACCGTGCACTATTCAGTGTCCCCTCGACGATCACCAGAGGTGTACGGCCAGTGTAGGAGATCGCTCCCCACACCATGATGCCGGGTGTTGGCCCTGTGTGCCTCGGTCGTATGCAGTTCTGATTGTGGCGCTCACCTGCACGGCGCCAAACACGCATACGACCATCATTGGCACCAAGGCAGAAACGACTCTCATCGCTGAAGACGACACGTCTCCATTCGTTCCTCCATTCACGCCTGTCGCGACACCACTGGAGGCGGGCTGCACGATGTTGGGGCGTGAGTGGAAGACGGCCTAACGGTGTGCGGGACCGTAGCCCAGCTTCATGGAGACGGTTGCGAATGGTCCTCGCCGATACCCCAGGAGCAACAGTGTCCCTAATTTGCTGGGAAGTGGCGGTGCGGTCCCCTACGGCACTGTGTAGGATCCTACGGTCTTGGCGTGCATCCGTGCGTCGCTGCGGTCCGGTCCCAGGTCGACCGGCACGTGCACCTTCCCCCGACCACTGGCGACAACATCGATGTACTGTGGAGACCTCACGCCCCACGTGTTGAGCAATTCGGCGGTACGTCCACCCGGCCTCCTGCATGCCCACTATACGCCCTCGCTCGAAGTCCGTCAACTGCACATACGGTTCACGTCCACGCTGTCGCGGCATGCTACCAGTGTTAAAGACTGCGATGGAGCTCCGTATGCCACGGCAAACTGGCTCACACTGACGGCGGCGGTGCACAAATGCTGCGCAGCTAGCGCCATTCGACGGCCAACACCGCGGTTCCTGGTGTGTCCGCTGTGCCGTGCGTGTGATCATTGCTTGTACAGCCCTCTCGCAGTGTCCGGAGCAAGTATGGTGAGTCTGACACACCGGTATCAATGTGTTCTTTTTTTCATTTCCAGGAGTGTAATACGCGTTCAGAAGCTGTATCTGTTTCCTTACTTGGATGTACAGGGTGATTGACCTACCCCTCCCATTGGGTTTTATGCAACCCGCAAAGCCTTCAAATCAGAGCTCGTACGGAAAGATATAGGTGCTCGTTCTTTCCGCGCGCTATACGAGATTGGAATAATTGAGAATTGTGAAGGTTGTTCGATGAACCCTCTGCCAGGCACCTAAATGTGATTTCCAGCATATCCATGTAGATGTAGATGTACCACGTGAAAGGTTTTCATAATCTCTTGCTCGCTACGCGCACCCTGTTAGACCTACAGAAAAAAATGAACAGTACCTTTTTGTAGGAAATTTAATGTAGTTCAATTTTGTAGTGAAATGAGTTTTCGCTAGAGGTTGTAGTTTTGGAATTACTCAAGAAAAACGTACAAAAGTTACCTTCAAAGGCGTTTTTCGGAAATAACTCGAAATCCATGGCCTCCAGTGAAAAAGTATCCCAATGAAAATTTAACTACATTAATTTCCTACAAAACGGTCCTGTCAATTTTTTCTGCAGGACGAAACCACGACGAATCTCCTGGACAGAACCCTTGGAGTTTAATGTTACCAGTGTACTACGCGATGCCTTGTACAAGGACAGCAAATATTACGCTCACAGCAGAACTTTGCAGTAGACCTATATTTGACTCGTAAGTTCACAGTGGACCCACGGAAACTAGTTTGATTACAGGTGGCCTGTAGCTGTAAGTATTCGTCTTCGGTGTGTGACACCCTTGAAAGACAGTGATTTTCCCGGGATAGTTCCCAACGCAGTGCGCGAAAGTTATGGTGATAGGTTCAGTCAGACATGATTACAGAGTGATTGAAAGTGTAAAGACAGAAAATTCGTTTTGATCCCGGGTTGTTTAGTTCACAGGTACAGCCCTCGACCGTCTAAGCTCCTCTGAAAATGAAAAAAATGTAATGATGGTGTATTTTTCGGGGATAAGCGCATTCGCGTGCCATCTTATTTTCCTTGTTCCACTCGTGAGTGACGCATGAGAAGAATGACTGTCGGTAATTATTCGTATCAGCATTTGCTGTGATTACCATCTTCTGCGAGACTTGCAGAAGAGCTTCTGTGAAGTTTGGAAGGTAGAAGATGAGATACTGTCAGAAATGAAGTTGTGAGGACGGGTCGTGAGTCGTGCTTGGGTAGCTCAGAGCCGGCACGGTAGCTCAGCGTGTTCGGTCAGAGTGGTAGCCGCCCTCTGTAATAAAAAAACTGAGTTCATGGATGAACGATGAACTCGAACAAGAATTATGTAACCTCCGCCTCGAACAAATACAACGAATACTGACGAAAAAAAAAAAAAAGATGGTAGAGCACTTGCCCGCCTAAGACAAAGGTCCGGCACACAGGAAGTTTCATATCAGCGCACATACCGCTGAAGAGTGAAAATTCTCATTCTGGAAACAACTTAGTAATTTATTACCCATGTTTGATACACTTTCAATATTCTATGAATTTAACATAATTTTAGGTAAGTATCCAATACCGAATCTAACAGAGAAGTTTGTTATCTCTAACGTCGACTATTCTAGGCATTACTTGTGTCTCTGGAACGGGACTGTAAGTATATTTTCTATGCTAAACCACTCTCATCAGCTTTCTCACTATTGGCGATGTGCAACAATATTCCAGGAAATTTTAGCCAATTCAATTAGTGTACCACGTCCATTTTTAAGATTAGGTTCACAGTTTTATTGGACTCGGTAGCGTGCCTTTAAAAAATGTAGATAGCCGTCCACTGGTTGCTGACCTCCCCACAATTCACTGAAGTCTGTGTAATGGTAGAATGGAGTTGGGCTGTCGCTATTTACACTGATAACAACAGATGTAAAATTATTACCTCGTCCCAACAATTTCCTCTTGCCAGATTTGCCCACGTAAAATTATTAGTGTCCCCATCTTCACCTAATTTCTCCTCTCTCTTCTCCTAAGCTTAGCAAAGGACAGTAACGTCGTCTGGTTCTCCCCCTCTGTTATCCGCTACTGTCTGCTGTCTTTCCTATATTTCATCAACAGTTTTTCGAGGATTCAGTTGTTCCAGTTTCTTGAAGGTTACGGTATCGTTTATCTGAATGTCTTAAATACACCATTAAGCATCAGTCCGATATGTATAGACTGTTGTGGAGATGTTCGCCCCATAATGGATTTTAAATTATTGAACTGTCATGCCATTCGCAACAGATGTTTATAAGGGGCGATCAAAAAGTTTCTGTTCGAAGATCGCAGATACAGAATAAGTATGCCACTCAGACAAAGTGGTCGCGAGCATTGAGACAACCATCCCACTTACGAACGAGGTTCAATACACTTGTTTGGTAAAACACCGCATACTGCTGCGTGGAGAAGTCTGTAACTGCCTTCTGCACATCCTCGTCCGACAGGAATCGGCGACCCTTCAAGGCAATTTTTAATGGACCGAAAGCGTGTTGTTAGCATATATTGGGCGGTTGTTCGACTGTCCCCCACTTGAGTCTCCCAGTTGAGCCTGGGCCCCCAGACCGACCGGTGTCGTGTGTCAAATCTCGACCAGCACGGAAATTGGCGCAGCATTGCACAACGGTGGTTTTTCGACAGACATGCTACCCCATACACATTTCTCAATCTCCAATGGATGTGTAACTGTGTTTGTCCTTCGGCAACCAAGAAAAGAATAACAGCACGTTTGCCCTATTTGGACGCATTTGGTAATGACGTTTCCGCATTTACCGCACACACGTCAGAAAGACACGAATGCCGTACTAAACCATTGTCTACAAGTCGATGCTTACAGAGTGCCTTCCATAAGTAATGCGACCATTTTTTTTTCTGACGCAACGGTACACCACACCGTGTTGTAACCGGCTGGGCTAAGTGGAGAAGGGTGTTAGGTTCAAAACGCTCTTTGTCTCATTTGACTGCGAGCTGTCGGAGAGTCAGTACGAGCGTTTTGAGTTCATGTAACACGGCACAATGGATCATTCTGTAGAGCAACGGTACGCTAAACTTGGGAAGTCCGCCACCGAAACGTTTCCATTAATTCAGCATGCCTTTGGGACTGATTGCTTGTCCAAATCACAAGTTTTCCGATGGCACAGGTCGTTCGTGGAGGGCCGAGAGGAGATCACCGACAAACCTCGCAGTGGACGGCCATCAATCACATGAGTCTACGATTGTTTGAACTCTGAAAGACGGCTGAACCTTCAATTGACAGCACAAACTCTAAACATGTCAAAAAAACCTTTTTTCACATTGTGATCGAATTTTGAACATCAGAAAGGAGTGTGCCAAAGTCGTCCCAAAAGTGTTGACCGACGAACACAAGCACATGCGAGTGCTTCGGTGCCCAGAAATGTTGGAAATATGTGAAAATAATCCTCATTTTTTAAGCTCAGCTATCACTGGTGATGAGTCGTGGATTTTTGAGTACGACCCTGGGACAAAAAGGCAGAGTTCAGAGTGGCACACCCCATCGTCGCCACGTCCCAAGAAGGCCCGCATGATCAAGTCATGGATCGAAACCATGCTCATTGTCTTCTTTGAAGTCAGAGGCATTGTCCACCACGAATTCGTACCTACAGGGACTACAGTGAACTCAGCTTTCTACTTGTAAGTCCTCAAAAGAGTGAAAAGGAGGGTCTCGCGCTGCCGAAGCGACATCAGGGACACGTGGAAAGTACACCACGACAATGCGCCTAGTCACAGCACCTTCTCCCTACAGTCCTGACCTGGCTCCCGCTGACTTTTTGTTTCCTCGGTTAAAAGGAGTCATGAAAGGAAAACGTTCGGACACGACTGAAAGCATCCAGGCGCATGTTACATCAGCTCTAAAGGACATTCTGGAAAAGACATTCCAGGATGCCTTCCAGGCATGGAAACACCGCCTCCAGAAGTGTATCGACGCAAGAGGGTGCTATTTTGAAAATTTTTGATTATTCCTACGAATATATTCAATAAATGATTTCTTATGGATTTGGTCGCATTACTTATGGAACGCACCATGCATATATGCGCACCAGAGTCACACTATGTTGCATATGCTCTGCAGCAGCGCTCTCAAACGATAAATTTTTGATCGCCCCTTACACCATCATGAGGTGATGTTTCACCCCGATGGGCACGAATACAATCTTGTATTCTTTGAGCCATGAAAGCAAAAACCCTCCGAATGTTACCTTGTTCAACTTTTTTGTCATGTCTGTGTCAGTTCATGAAAAGTGTTGGCTAGAGGCCGGTATGAAAGTATGCGTCTTTCCGTCACATCACATATAAACTTTATGGATGACAAATCAGGGGACGTGGGAGGCCACGCAATGTCCATACATTTCTAAAGGAATCTGTGGTGTGAACTGTAGCGTAGGGGCTTGCATTATCCAGCTGGAATATGCCTTTTGATATCCTGGTGATGAAGGGTACGACAACTGGGTTTACCATTATTGCCACATACTGGCGAGCATTCAGTCACCCATCAACAATTACCGAATAAGTCTTGTCATATCCAGTACCACTCCATACAACGATCCCAGGAGTTGGAGAGGTATGTGTCCCGATAATCGCAATTTCCTGCGACCTTTCACGGAGTCATTGTAAGAACTCGTTAGTGTCAGTGTGGTCTCCACAAGGAGAAGCAAGGCTCATTGCTGAACACTACAGCTTGCCACTTAGTGTCACGCTTCACGCTGGCTCTACATCATGCAAGTGTCGTCAGTGGTACGGCGTCAGTGGTAAAATACGGATGACAACTCGTGATCTCAACCCAGCTTTGAGTAATCTGTTACCGGCAGTTTGTGGCGACACACTGCGTGCAACCTCTGCCCGGAGTTCAACTGCTGTCATCTAGCAGGCCGCTGTGTTCGAACGGTTCTAGGCGCTTCAGTTCGGAACGGCGCTGCTGCTGTTATCTGTGTACTTGTCAGACCCAGTTCAACAGTGCTACGTTCTCGTGGTGCAGTTCTCGTCACACTGTTCTTCTGAGTCCATCTCGTCACTTCTTGTTCTTCAGTCATTTCTCTATATCCAAATGTCTGTACGATGTTTTGGTATGATGCTCCCATGTTCCTCCGACCAATGGACGGACCTTTTTCAAAGTTCGAAAGATAGCGATAAGTCACACGTGCACGTCCTGTGAGCATGTTGTGTTGCGATCTTCATCTAGAAAGTTCCAGTAACGTTGGACATTCCCAATTATTCACAGAATTCTTCATCCTTAGGAAAAACGTCTTTCTGTAGTGAAAATAAGCTCATACCCGGATGCAGTTTCGATGAACATATACTACAGCATGAAAATACTGATGTATCAGTATGGTGGCATTCGGTCAAGCTGTTCGCCGTGTAACATTCCCCGTCTCAAACGTTAAGTTTTATCGTTTTCACTAGTTCTGACCAACAGCTACTGAACCACTGTTCATGTAAGCCAATATAAGTCGCAGTACGCAAGATTGATGATCTTAGCCAGTAAAAATAGTAACACACAGTTGAACTAAACAATACAGCAGCCTCGCTACATCGAAATATCCAGTTACAAGTAGTGATAATAAGAGACTTCAGTATCTCCTCCGAAGCAAAATTGCAGTTCGTATTACAGTTAGAAGTTTTAACTCGATGCAGTAAATCTTGATTAGATAGCGAAGTGCGTATTCTCGTAGAACTGCTAGAGTAATTAAGCACATCTTCTAAACAAGACAGACTTGTCTCTGAAGGAGCCTGGCATGACGATGAGGTGCAGAATAGATAGAGTAGGAGGAAACGGGTATGCAGATCTGATTGCGTAGCGCGAAAGCCGAAGACGTATAAATGAACAAAATGTTAGTGTCCTTCAGTTGAAATGGTGTGTTGTGCAACATGGTCTGGTGTGACCATGGCTAGGAGATTAGAGTTTATCGCGTTTCAGTATGTAGTGATACGAGGAAGTTATTCTCACATTCCTCGACTCACAGTGTCAAGTGTATTTGGCAGATAGTGTATCGTTGAAGAGAATGACTAACCACCTCTTCTGCACGACCTCGATGCCCACATCACTGTTGCCTCAATTTGGCCTGATAATGGTCTACTGACAGAAAGCGCTCACGACAATAAAGTAACGCGACTTACACTGGTTTTTACAATCTATTTTAACTACGTTTGTAATAAACTAGGACAACATTACACACTGAACTCAGTGGTAGCTTGTAACCACACATTCTGCTCCTAATTTCGTGAACCTTCATCCGTGTCAGTATTCGCTGTTAATTACTATACACCAGTCGAAGGTTGTGAAGTACGAAATAAAACCTGTTACAGGTTTTAATTGAGTGGTGGGAAACAAGTATTCAGATATGACAGCGTAGCGCTAAAGACGTATAAAAGGGCAGTGTGAGAGCGTCCTTCGGATGAAATGGTCTGTTGTGTAACGTGGTTCACATTCCTCGACACCACATACAAATTTTGGTGTACATGTTAATGAAGCACATGCTCAAGAAATTTTACAATGTATGTTATAGATGGTACACATATTTTAATAGCACCTCAGCAAGATTTATGATATGAACTCTACAGAAGTTTTATTTATATTTGTCAGATAGTATGGATCTGAGTCCAATAACTGTATGAATTTTGGTTCCCCGCCTTCCCCCCCCCCCCCCCCCCCCACTTTGGGCACCCACTTCGTCAGGCTACCCCCATCCCCCTCCCTCTCGATTCTCCTCCTTCCTTGTCACCACTGCCACAGCCACCACTATCCAATATGAATAATGTCTCATGTTCTGTTACCTCTGCAGCTGCATCCATATTCATTTCCCCTCCCCTACCACTATTGTGTTGTGGTTTTACTGTTTGAGGCTGCTGGTGGAAGGGGCATTTGGGAGCATTTGCGTACTGCTGTTGCAATCTGTTATGATACATATTACTACTCACCTATTTAATGCACCATGTTTTACATAATTATCTGTATTCCAAGACAGAAAGTCCATGTCTGTTACAAATATATCACGCTATCATACTTCACGATGGTTACATGTGAACTTTATTAGTCAACTGTAAACACTGTTATGTACTAATGTAAGCAAAGATAATATATTTATCACTCAAAATAAAGAGTTCACCTACCTTGTTCCCTAACACACCGCAGACTGCGTTGTGCAAACTTATGTCTCTCCAAGGAGATCTTTGGAAGATCGTTTCATCTACGTCCATGTCACCTGTTGTTCAGAGACAATAGTGTAGCGTATACCTGTTTATTGGTTAGCAGTTTCATATAACATCTGTGCTACATGATCCAGAAATAAAAGTTTGCAGCATATTTAGGCGTTTTAGAGATGCTCTCACTTTTCAAATGACAGATCCGCCCTGATACACGTTTTCAGCATGGACTTGTATTTTATACTAATCTTATGTTTTCTGATACACAAATACGGCGAAGAATAGTGGCTGCCCTATTTCTTGCTTTTGTGAATTATACTTCTAATGTCTATTCCAGTTTTTGTACTTGAAAATGGCCTAAGGCCGAAATCTGGATCCCGTAAGAATAAAATACAAATTATTACTGTCAAATGGTGGCAGCGTCATTAAAGAAACCAGTATTAAGTATTTTAATTGTTGGTATGCTTACATTTTGGTAGTGCAACGGTTTTTTTTCTGTAGGATATCTTCGCTATGCAATCAAGCATAATCACACACACACACACGGGGTAAATTTTGCTAATTTTTTTCCTAACATGAAGTCAGCAGAATCATTTGTCCCAACAAATTTATTCGTAGAGCCTATAACAGAGATGTAAAACATATAGTTTTAACGTTTCTTCATTAAAGAAAAACAAGCCGTATTCGTAGACGAGTGCTGGGAGATCGCAACCGGGCCACTGAGAAACATCCTGCATTGGCCTTCAAGTAATTTGGGGAACCATGGAAGCGTAGGTCAGTCACCAGACGGGAATTTGGACTTTGGACCCCACCCCCCCCCCCCCCTGCTTCCGAAAGCGAGTCCCTTGTCGCAATTACTGCGCTGTAGCTCTATAGTTATGGATCTTTCTTTTGTAAAAGGAATTGTATCTTCGAACTCAGTTCTGTGTAACCAAAAGGTTTTCTGAATATCCAATGAAGAATTTCACTGGGGAAGACGCTTACGGCGTACGTCATTTTCTTATCCATGTTGTTGATTTTCCAGAACGAATTTCCAGAATGAATATGTTCACAATACGCGCAGACGAAGTTTGCGTATTTTTATAATTAACCAGGTTAATTAGTTGTACATGCGTAAACGACAGAGAGAGATCTATTGTTCTGTAACAGATTTCATGCACAAGCCTGTGCTGCCCTCGTTGTGCTGCGAACCTCTACATGATGGTAGATAACAATCATGTAGGATACTCATCTCGGAGACCGACCACAATATCAGCTACGGAACTCCATAGGAAAAAAAGGACATAACTAATGTTTTATGCACCATCTGACCAAAAGTATTCGGATGTCTATTAATGAACATTAATAAGAGATTGTGTTCACAAATCAACTTTATAACGGCCTGGAATCTGCTGGGGACACTTTTAATGAGGTATCTGACTGTCGGTGGAAGAATGGCAGCCCATTCTTCTTCAAGAGCCTAAGCGTTGGGCGTTTAGGTCTGTAGCGAAGTCGATGTCCTAACGCACCCCATAAGTATTGCACTGGGTTCAGGTCGGGACTCTTATCAGGCGAGTCCATTTCAGTAAATGTTGTTGTCCACAAGCAGTTGCCTCACAGATGCTGTTTTATGACAAGGTGCAATGTCGTGCTGATACAATCATCGTCTTCGAACTGTTTTGTACTGTACCCGGTACACAAGCTTCAAAAATGTGTTCCCATCTAACGCATTTATTTTTTTGTCATCAGTCTACTGACTGGTTTGATGCGGCCCGCCACGAATTCCTTTCCTGTGCTAACCTCTTCATCTCAGAGTAGCACTTGCAACCTACGTCCTCAATTATTTGTTTGACGTATTCCAATCTCTGTCTTCCTCTACAGTTTTTGCCCTCTACAGCTCCCTCTAGTACATGGAAGTCATTCCCTCATGTCTTAGCAGATGTCCTATCATCCTGTCCCTTCTCCATATCAGTGTTTTCCACATATTCCTTTCCTCTCCGATTCTGCGTAGAACTTCCTCATTCGTTACCTTATCAGTCCACCTACTTTTCAACATTCGTCTATAGCACCACATCTCAAATGCTTCGATTCTCTTCTGTTCCGGTTTTCCCACAGTCCATGTTTCACTACCATACAATGCTGTACTCCAGACGTACATCCTCAGAAATTTCTTCCTCAAATTAAGGCCGGTATTTGATATTAGTAGACTTCTCTTGGCCAGAAATGCCTTTTTTTGCCATAGCGAGTCTGCTTTTGATGTCCTCCTTGCTCCGTCCGTCATTGGTTATTTTACTGCCTAGGTAGCAGAATTCCTTAACTTCATTGACTTCGTGACCATCAATCCTGATGTTAAGTTTTTCGCTGTTCTCATTTCTACTACTTCTCATTACCCTCGTCTTTTTTCGATTTACTCTCAAACCATACTGTGTACTCATTAGACTGTTCATTCCGTTCAGCAGATCATTTAATTCTTCTTCACTTTCACTCAGGATAGCAATGTCATCAGCGAATCGTATCATTGATATCCTTTCACCTTGTATTTTAATTCCACTCCTGAACCTTTCTTTCATTTCCATCATTGCTTCCTCGATGTACAGATTAAAGAGTAGGGGCGAAAGGCTACAGCCTTGTCTTACATCCTTCTTAATACGAGCACTTCGTTCTTGATCGTCCACTCTTATTATTCCCTCTTGGTTGTTGTACATATTGTATATGACCTGTCTCTCCCTATAGCTTACGCCTACTTTTTTCAGAATCTTGAACAGCTTGCACCATTTTATATTCTCGAACGCTTTTTCCAGGTCGACAAATCCTATGAACGTGTCTTGATTTTTCTTTAGCCTTGCTTCCATTATTAGCCGTAACGTCAGAATTGCTTCTCTCGTGCCTTTACTTTTCCTAAAGGCAAACTGATCGTCACCTAGCGCATTCTCAATTTTCTTTTCCATTCTTCTGTATATTATTCTTGTAAGCAGCTTCGATGCATGAGCTGTTAAGCTGACTGTGCGATAATTCTCGCACTTGTCAGCTCTTGCCGTCTTCGGAATTGTGTGGATGATGCTTTTCCGAAAGTCAGATGGTATGTCGCCAGACTCATATATTCCACACACCAACGTGAATAGTCGTTTTGTTGCCACTTCCCCTAATGATTTTAGAAATTCTGATGGAATATTATCTATCCCTTCTGCCTTATTTGACCGTAAGTCCTCCAAAGCTCTTTTAAATTCCGATTCTAATACTGGATCCCCTATCTCTTCTAAATCGACTCCTGTTTCTTCTTCTATCACATCAGACAAATCTTCACCCTCATAGAGGCTTTCAATGTATTCTTTCCACCTATCTGCTCTCTCCTCTGCATTTAACAATGGAATTCCTGTTGCACTCTTAATGTTACCACCGTTGCTTTCAATGTCACCAAAGGTTGTTTTGACTTTCCTGTATGCTGAGTCTGTCCTTCCGACAATCATATCTTTTTCGATGTCTTCACATTTTTCCTGCAGCCATTTCGTCTTAGCTTCGCTGCATTTCCTATTTATTTCATTCCTCAGCGACTTGTATTTCTGTATTCCTGATTTTCCCGGAACATGTTTGTACTTCCTCCTTTCATCCTTTCATCAATCAACGCATTTAGCGTTTTAGTAAGCACAAGAAGTGGAAGACATCCTATTCTCAAAAATACTCCCACACCGTAAACCACCACCTCTGTACTTCAGTTCCTCTCCTTTGTACATGAGGTTTGCCTAACCTTCGGTTTGCTGTTGTTGTTCCTCCACGTTTACACATCACAATCAGATCACCAACAGCCGACTTGGACAGTTTTAGAAGAGTTCAAATTTCCCTGACGGGTTTCTTAGCCACTTGACATCCAACGACTAGTACCACGTTCGAAATCACTGAGATCTGCTGACGGATCTGTTCTGCTGTTATCGCATCTCTGTCGACAACTCAGTCCTTTTACACTGGCTGTTCCGTCTCTCGTGGTATCTGGTGATCAATTTTAGGTTAAATGTTGGTGTCGAGACACCTATTATCAGAAAGTGTGGTTTCTGATGACGACATTGCTCGTTGTCGTAATCGATTAACAACCAAACCTCTTTTGGAACCTCTTTTGGAGTAACGACATAAGAACACTGTTCTTAGCAATTCATCTGTCAGATGGACAGTTGGAGCATGAAAACATCCACAGGGTTTCTCGACAGGAATAGACTATGTGCGTGAAGCCATTTCGTTCTCCGTCTATCGTAATGAAGTGTATCACATGCTTGGATATGCAAATGATTGGCATTCCGTGCGTATTCAAATACAGAGATATGTAATGTAAACAGGCAGAATACGGCGCTGCCGTCGGCAACGTCTGCATAAGACAACAAGGGTCTGCCGCAGTTGTTAGATCGATTACTGCTGTTATAAAGGCAGGTTATACAGATTTAAGTGAGTCTGAACGTGGTGTCACAGTCGGCGCGACACACATCTCCGAGGTACCGGTGAAGTGGGGACTTTCCCGCAGGACCACTTCAGGAGTGTACCGCGAATATTAGGAATCGGGTAAAACATCAAATCTCCGACATCGCTGCGGCCGGAAAAAGATCCTGCAAGAAGGGGACCAACGATGACTGAAAAGAATCGTTCAAAGTGGCACAAGTGCCGCAAATTGCTGTAGATTTCAATGCGAGCCATCAACAAGTGTCAGCCAAGAAACATAATCGATATGGGCTTTCGGAGCCGAAGGCCCACTCGTGTACTCTTGATAACTGCACGACACAAAGCATTACGCCTCGCCTCGGCCGGTCAACACCGACATTGGACTGTTGATTACTGTAAACATGTTGCCTGGTCTGACGAGCCGCGTTTCAGATTTTATCGAGTGGATTGACCTGTACGGGTATGGAGACAATCTCATGAATCAATGAACCCTGCATGTCAGCAGGGGCCGTTCAGGCTGGTCGAGGCCCTGTAATGGTGGGGGCGTGTGCAATTGGAGTGACATGGGGTCCCTCATACGTCTAGATACGACTCTGACAGTTGACCTGTAAGTAAGCATTCTGTCTGATCGTCTCCATCCATTAATATCCATGTGCATTCCGACTGTCTTGGCAATTCCAGCAGGATAATGCGACATTCCACACGTGGAGATTGCTACAGAGTAACTCCAGGAACACTCTTCTGAGTGTAAACACTTCCGCTGGCCACCAAACTCCCCAGACATGAAGATTTTTGAGCATATCTGGGATGCCCTGCAACGTGCTGTTGAGAAGAGAACTCCACTCCCTCGTACTCTTATGGATTTATGGACAGCCCAGAATGATTCGTGATGTCAATCCTCCAGCACACAGCTCGAATCCATGCCACGTTGTGTTGCGGCACTTCTGCGTGCTCGCAGGGGCCCTACACGATGTTGGGCAGGTGTACTGATTTCTTTGTCTCTTCAGTGCAGTGGCGGATACATATGAGGCCGCCTGCATTGCCACACGCACCGCCCTCGCCCGTCAGTCCGCACGCTATTCGTTCGTTTCTTTGGTCAGTCGACTCGACTGAATCGAGTTATCGAGTAGCTGTACTTTCCTACGTAGCATGCGCGTCCGCGTCATCGTATTTTATACGTTTCTGTCTGGCACATTGATAGCTAACACATATCTACGAGTAACGTCGCTGCCATTCTAATGGTCTCGATACGTTATTCTCTCTGACATTTGTTCGAGAAAAGTGGCAAATATTCTACTGTTTTCTTGAGGAGAGAACCTTCGATAGGTAGGGTTATAAATACGGAATGGGAAGCAGAAGCAGAAATATTAAGACTGAAGAATGATTAAGTAAAAAGTCCTAGTTGTAGCAAGTGCAAGTGTGAAAATTAGTCAAGAGTGACAGTGATCAGTTGACTGTGAAGTATTAATAATAGTAATTAATAGTAATTTCTCAGTAAAAATTTTGTTATGAGACTCGCAACAATACTTTTGCTAATAACGTAACAGTAGTTTGCCATACGTAACTCGTTAGGTATGGGGAAATATTGATGCTTATCTCTCCGGTAATAGTGATTTTCGAGAAGATTCATAAAAACGCATTGTTACTATAAAGGACCTCTATCGAATGCACTAGAAAGGAACAGAACCGACAATAAAACATAAATTGCCGGACGACGTCACCATTGGAAACTCGCCCTTATATTATATGTCGTAAGGTTCATATTGGCTTGTCACTTTCATAGTAAGTATTTGTTCACACTCCATAAAAGTCTGGAAGCGAACATTCCTGCAGCGAATGTTCACGAAACAACCGAGCCACGTATATAAGGGAGACAGTCGCCGCCAGGTAGCCAGTTTGAAAACAACAGTCGTCGTAATAACTTGGAAGTGATAAAAAGTGAACTGCGATTATTGACTATTACCATGGACTTCAGTGTGACGGTTTGTGATTTAGTGTTAAGTGTTCTAGTGTTGCATTTTTCAGTGCGAATAAAGTGTTTATTCGAGAATAATGTTGATGGTGACGGCAATTACACGAAAGATTTTTGGGTTTCGTTGACATCCACAAAGACAATGATTGCAGTGGAAACATTAACGATGAACCTCAATAAAATCAAGATGAAGAGCGTAGCTGGTGAAGTATTAGATACTACCATTCTAAGGAGAATGAAAGTCTTTCTCTGTCACTGGAGAACTCTATGGGTATAGGATGTGATGGCTGCTCAGTTAATATGTCAGAATTGAAAGGACTTGTCGCTACAATAAAAAATAAAGTTATTAACGTGCAAGTAGCACCGCGTCGAAATTATCAGCTCAACTTCGATGTCTCTTGCAGATGCAAAGTAATAATTGTGAGAAACTCACTTGGTACTATTGAAGAACTAGTATCGTTCTTTACAGCGTCTAGCAAGTGGATCGCAACATTGAAGAGTCCCCTAAAACACTCGGCAGCAGTCACATTGTCAAACGAGATGGGTTGAGTGGCATGCTGTTATTCAATTCGCAGCTGATCTCGGAACAGTTTGCAAAGTTATTAAAGAAATACAGTGTTGGAAGGAAAGGATAACGGCTGCCAAAGCCAATATTCTCCTTCCAGCTCTCTCTAATTGCGAGTTTATTATCACTCTGTTTACACTGAGTGACATTATGAGCATAACACATCCAGTCAGCAAAATCTTACAAGACCCTAGCTTGGACGTCGCGATGGAAAAATCAAATTCAACGCTCTAGGTGTATGACGGCATGAGAGCTAATGCTGATAGCCATTTTGCCCGTCTTGTTGAAGAGGCGAAGGCAGTTATGGAAGAGTTAGACGTGGAGATGAGTGTTCCTCGTGTTACAGGCAGACAAAGACAAAGGGAAACTCCGATCATAATGATGATGCTATGACATACTGCAAAAGAATTGTTTTTATTCCAATACTATACCATGTTACGAGTGACATGAGAGAACGTTTTGCTGAAGAAAATATTTATCATTTAAAATTCAACATACTTTTTCTGCGCCGTGACATAAACAATGTCTGCAGACAAACTAGACTGGGTACAAAGCATCACAGGAAAATTTGACGTATTCATGCGTCTCTCACATGCGACACCATTCGACAGATTAGAAATCATGTTATCCTATATTGCTCGAATATTGTGTAATACCCTAAGTTCACCTATCGCGCGGAAACTGGTGCAAAGGAACTGACAAGCTACTACTGAAGATAACCGCCTCCGTAATGATTCACTGGTCCACGAGATAAAAATTTTCATTCTTCTCTGAATTCTAAAACAATGTCATCACCCGATTTTAGTCACTAATGGAATGAGAAACGACTTTGTACAACCCTGGCACCCAGATTTTATAGACCAGATTCATAGGAACGTGGCATTGTTGAAAGTGAACTGACCATCGGAGTTGGACCTTAAATTGGGTGACCACAAGGTGAACGAGTTATAGCGGTGCCGGCGTTCACCATCTCTCTCTTCCTTTCACTCATAGATTTGCACCTGACACAAGTGCAACGCTGAATGCTACAAGACTTCCTTGAGGTATTTTCACCGTATAGGTTTAGCTTCGCTGAAGAAACCAGTTTTAGATCTAAGCGCTTTCACTTGGTCGGGTAATTGGAATGCGATCCACTGTGCCTTCGTGAGCAGACTTGAAAGACTATCCAGATTTCTGTAGATTACACGATTACTGAAAACGACGGGTACTGGACACTTGATTACTTTACCTAGGCAAATCTGCATCAGACAACTAGCGACGCTGGAATACATTCAAATGTTCCTCAGTCGTCCGCATGGTCCAGACTATGTCGTCAGTCAGTGTTCTTATGTTTTACTCGTGTCAGAAACATACACTGTAACTTACAGGATATCGAAAACATTAACACAGATGCTGCAAACAAATTGAGATTATAGGCGTCATTGTTTTTACTAGCAGTTAACGGTGTCGGCTGATTATTTACTGCACAAATACATACTACAAAGGGCGCGGTCAACGTGCAGCTAATTCTCATGGTTCTTTGGTAACATCAGCCACATTCTGTGGACAGCATGCAGTCGGGCACAACTTACAGACAAAACGGTAGGTCACTGTCTCATCTTCACAAAATTCGCATAATGTAGAGTTGCAGGCAAACAAGCTGTTTCCTCATCTTGTCCTTCGTTCTGCCAACTTCATTGAGCACCCTGTGGAGCGCTTTGTGTATAAGTCAACTTTCCTCGTGACCTGAAGAGACGCTTTCAGAAGACATTGTCCATCGTGCAACGTGGCTGGATCCAGAATGCCATGAATTTATAACAAAGTGTGAGATTGGTTCAGCGAGACCTTCTGTCGCATGAGCAAGGCTCTTTCTTGCCTTGAACCTCTGAGTTATCGGTTGATAATGTATGGGTCCTAAAATTAACATCCCATAGATTTCTCCAATCTGGATGCGTACTCTTGGCGGGTACCTGGTGGTGGTGTAACACATACTAGACAGTAAACTTTTTCACGTGGTGCAGATCTGTTATGAATTAGCAAGTCTCATCAGATGTCCTAAGACTAACAGAATGCATCTCGTATGGGAAAAATCGCAGAAGCGTTATGAACAGAAACGTTTGTAATAGAGGGCTATTGGCAGACTGGAGACGAGCTCAGGTAGGCGTAGCCAGGTTGTAGGACGTTCGGTAATTCTGTTGTAGCGATAATGTGACAATTGATAATAGCAGGAATTACGTTTAGCATGTTGAGTCAGTCCGGAATAGAAAAAGCAATATACAAGTCCAACAAGGACGGCTATTAACTCTACACGCCCCAACATGTACATCGAGACCTGAACTCCGCAAGCCCAGCACGGTGTGTGGCGGAGGTCGCTCCCACCATCCCGCACCTTCCCTTTTCTATTCCATTCGCGTATGGTAAGTGGGCAAGAAGACCGTTGGTGGTACCTCTCCATAAGGGCTCGAATTTTGGCGTCGTAGTCGTTAGCCGAAATGAATGCTGGAGGGACTGATATGTTTCTTCATTCGCACTGGTGCCTGGGCTTTCGAATTTCGTAATAGCGCTCTCCGCTAAGAATGAACACGGGCGCATAACTTAATACATGAGGAGACAAAATTCCAAAATTTGCATTTTTTATGTAAGCCATTCGATGAGTTTCACGCTCGAACAGCTAAATTGGACAAGATGTACAAGAAACTTATTATACGCTGACGGAAAAAATCTCAACACCAAGGAGTTGTGCGACATAAACAAGTTGGTAGGCGAGTTTCTACATTTGAAAAGTGATGTGTATTCAGATTTAGCGCCAGTCACATCAGAGTGATACTAGTAGCGCCACTAAGAGGCTGTAAGTAAGGCTTGCTTTAAATACGCGTTGTGATTGTTGTGAGCGAAGTTACGTTTCAAATTGGACGTGGTGAGCTGATGTTATGCAAGAATGACTTTAAGGCGACAAGAATGTCATTAACACCACCTCAATGAATTTGAACGAGGTCGAGTAATGGAATCATGATAAGCTGAACGTTTCTTCAGCGATTTGCAGCAAGACTTGGCAGGAATTTAGCCACTGTACATGGCTACTGGCAGTGGTGCTCACGAGAATGTACAGTCGTAAGAAGACCGGGTTCCGGACGGCCGCGTGGCTCTACAGGGAGAGAAGACCATCGTGTTCGGAGTATGGCTCTGGTGCGTCGTACTGCACCTGCAGCAGCAATCTGAGCAGCAGTTGGCACCGTACTGACACATCGAACTGTTACAAATCGGTTACTTAAAAGACAGCTCCGAACCAGACGCCCTTAGCGTGCACTCCACTGACCCCAAACCACCGCCATTTACAACTTCAGTAGTATGAAGCAAGGGCTCGTTGGAGGGCAGGGTGGAGGTCTGTTGTGTTTTCTGATGAAAGCTAGTTCTGCCCCAGTTTCAGTGATGGCCGTATGTTTGTTAGGAGGACGTCAGTAGAGGGCTCGCAACCAATCTATCTGAGTGCAGACACGCTGGACCTACACTTCTAGTTATGGTCTAGGACATAACAGCATTCCAGGGGGTGTTTTCCAACTGGATAACTCTATCTTATATCCCGCTACTGTAACCCAACATACTTTACAGAGTCTCTGTTGCTCCATTGTGGATGTGGGACAGCGGCTGGTCAAATATTTAACGAAGAACGAAATTCATCAAATATCCGTGCAGATTGAGAACTAATTTTACGAGGGTTGGAACTTAAATAGTGGAACCTATTTATTCACAACCGATACAAAAGAGATACATGTTTGCACCTGTTAGTCTCCTTCAAAGTAGTCACCAGCCTTGTGTAGAACCCATTGCCAGCAATGTGGAAGGAATAGTATACAGTTAGCAGAGCCTGTTCTGTTGATGGTGCGAATGGAGCGGTCTACTGCTGGTCGAATCTCTGGAACAGTTCTGAAGCGAATGCTACGAAGTGGTTATCTCATCTTCGGAATCAAATCAAAGTCACAAGGACTTAAGTCCGGGGAGTATGGTGGATGGTACAGTAGTTCCCAGTCCCATCGACCGAACAGAGCAGCCACAGCTTGCGCTGTATCCGCCTGTGCATTGTCGTGCAAACTGATGGGTGGGTTGAGTAGAAAGTATCGCCGCTTCTTTCGCAAAGCTGATCACAGGCGATGCTCCAAAAACGAACAGTAATACTGTGCATTGACGGTCTGCCGGGAGGAACTTTAGAATAACATCACAGTCATACACGAGACTCACCGTAACTTTAGACAGCACCATTCGCACCATCAACAGAACAGGTTCTGCTAACGGAATACTATGCCTCCCAAAGCAGTGGCAACGGGTTCTACACAACGCTGGCGACTACTTTGAAGAACAGCAACAGGTGCAAACATGCAACTCTTTTTTATCGGTTGTGAATAAATAGTTGCCACTCTTTAAGTTCCAACCCTCATATTTTATTTTCTCTACTAGTTTCGGCAATTGAATATGCAGTCTTCAGACCCCATATGTACCTCTCACGATTATCGATATAGGCATACTGGAGCCATTTGTTTTTGGATGTCGTGAATTCTCACGTGCTTCCTTCGAAGACTTGACTGCAACTCCAAGGCAAGTCTTTGAAGAAAACACTTGAGATTCACATTTAGGAACAGATGGCCCCAGTATGTCAATAGCGATCATTTTGACAAATGAATTGTGAATCCAGTAACATAAATAAAATGAAATAACTTCTCAGTTTGCACTGCTGTTTGGCGAATTTCGTTGTTTTTTAAATGGTTTGCAGAGTGTCGACACGTTGCCATGGCCTGCTTGATCACCTGATCGTCTGCAATCGAGCACATATGAGACATCATCAGATGACAACTTTAGCGCCTCCACAAACGGTACTAGTCATTTTTATCCTCACAGATGACAAACCAAATGTATAGACTGGACTCTATTTGAGCGGAGTGTGGCCTGTGTTTATACACTACAAGTTAATACTGTGTGCTAGATAGGTCTCGAACATGGATCCCTGCCTTTTCTGAAGAGTGTGCAATTGATTTCACTACTCGAGAACGTCTCACGAAGCGGCTCAAAGCCACAAATTGCTATGGGCTTTTCCATAGTCCAAATTCCACAGAGACACTATGCTACATCCATTGTCTCTATGTTGGTAGTCCCCCCCTACAAAAGTGCGGGAATCTCAGTGGCTTTGCAACGATTGAGAAGGAGCTCGTGACAATTTTGCAGTTGGTAGCTCACACTTCGTAAAAGGCAAGGACCCGGGTTCGACTCCCAGTCCTAAACACGAGCTTTAACTGGACACACACAATATAAAATAGTTCGTTAACACCCTTCAGACAAATGCATGACGTCGATAATAAACTTGGTCTGAAATTTTGTAAGTCTGGGAAGAAATAAATTTCCTTGGTTTAATCGACGGGACAACTACTCTTTACGTAATAATAACTCCAGTTGTCTATGTCTTCATTGCCCTGTCTTGAAGTATCACCAACGCTTTTCAGGCCAGTTGTATTTTGATCACGTTGTAGTTTATTCATACATGACCGGTGCCTTTCGCACTACATCCTTCGAGAGTTTACTGGTGAATCTCGATATATGTCCGACGGATACCGTGGTATGTTACAGGATAGGGTTGTATCGGTTGCAGTGTGAATAAAATGATCAAGGGTGCGAGATCACGGGCGCCCTTGTTTTTAATAAAAGACGCTTACAAGCCTGGAATTGAGACGAACGGGTTTCTGATTGGGACAAATAGAAACACTGCAACGCCGGTATACAACATATCCTCAAACATTATGAACGTACTCAGTATGCGCAACATTGCCCCCGCTATTAATAGGTCATTGAACCATATCCCAAACAGCAAAATAGAATGGGATGTAGGAACCCACCTATCTGTGAATTTGAGAGGAAGGTTCCCCTGATTAAGTTTTCAGTTTCCCCTGTCCCTGACGGACAGAGAATGCAGACAAATAGACTGCGATCTGCAAACAGGTGTAAATGACCAAAACTTATGGACTACAGTTAATATGAGACTATACACTGAAAATCTAAAAAGCAATTGCTTAACTTTCACTCTTTAAGATTAAGCGGATTGGTTCAAATGGCTCTGAGCACTATGGGACTCAATTTCTGTGGTCATTAGTCCCCTAGAACTTAGAACTACTTAAACCTAACTAACCTAAGGACATCACGCACATCCATGTCCGAGGCAGGATTCGAATCTGCGACCGTAGCAGTCGCACGGTTCCGGACTGCGCGCCTAGAACCGCGAGACCACCGAGGCCGGCAAGCGGAGTTTGAATATCAAAATAAAAATAACGTCAACAGTTCAGAAGAACGAAGTAGAAGACTAAGCAGAATTGTTTCCTCCATGGACAGCAATAGAATATAACTAAGAGAAAGTATAAAACATTGAAAATTAAACAAAAAATGCAATGACTGCCCACATAGGTAAGAGTAGACTAAAGGATTTCCGAGGCACGCAGTTGCCACTGGTGGCGATGTAGATTAGTGTAGAGCTCTTCTGAGGCTATGCGTAACATATCTAGTAGTTAAAGATCGAAATTATCCACTTAGAACATAATTTATTTCAATTTATGTTGCTGTTATTTGGTTCATTGCATGTTGTCATTGGTATTGGATATGTACTACCTGCTTAGAGTTTCAAGATAACAGTTCTAAAACTCATGTCAATAAACTAAATTGTACTGAAATGAATTCAATCATTGAGACCATCGAACATTTTCGAATATGACGCACGGCTCGTCACGGTAGGATGCCGAGGTGCTGCAACCCTTTGTTGCTTTTGTAATGCATAATTAACCCCAACTTCATATGTTCTGGTTTTAGTAGAATGGTGTGGCATTTCGCATTGTTAGGCAATGTGTGACTATGTCGTCTCAAGGCCTACAATACCACTAAATTTGCCCTCGAGTAATTTTCTTTCTCTTTGGGGTGGCCTACGTTGGATTCTGGTCAAACTGATTTCACCATGGGTACTGACTGAATCAGAAAGTAGAAGGTAAAATTCTTTGTAGATCAGCTAAGAGAGTGCACCGAACAGCGAACAAATTCAAAACCATATTGGAAGAATACTTACCCAGAGGATGGAGCAGTCTAGAGAAAGTAATTATGAAATGAAGGTCTTTTGGTTGCTCAATTGGTAAGCGACCGATTACAGATTCAAGTGATCGAGGTTCCATCCCCGTTAAGTCGTAGAATTTTTCCCGTCTCTCGTCACTTCCTTCACCTCTGCAGTAAGGTGCGACAGATGCCAAGTTTCGCCTTGTTTCGGGGTCCACCTCAACAGTAGAACCTCCTGTAACTGGCCGGGCAAGTCAGTCCATAGATCGGAGGAAGGCAATAGCATCTACCTCCAATAGGATCGTGCGTAATAAAATACTGTGGTATTCAGACCGTCTTCAGGGTTGCAACAGCTTTACCTGAAGAATTGCGAATGTTTTTCTTGAAAGTTAAAATGTAATTATTTATTTTCGAGAAATAAATAACCTCCAAGGTTACAGTGAGAAGATTTATTGATCTCCTATTGGTTCACAAATAGATTCGTGACATAAAGAGGATGCAAAAAAACCTTTTGTTCGGCTACGTAAGGTAAAATGTATGGCAACATTTTGTTGTTGTTGTGGTCTTCAGTCCAGAGACTGGTTTGATGTAGCTGTCCATGCTACTCTATCCTGTTCTAGCTTTCTTCATCTCCAAGTACCTACTGCAACCTACATCCTTCTGAATCTGTTTAGTGTATTCATCTCTTGGTCTCCCTCTACGATTTTTACCCTCCACGCTGCCCTCTAATACCACATTGGTGGTCCCTTGATGCCTCATAATATGCCCTAACAACCGATCCCTTCTTCTAGTCAGGTTGTGCCACAAATTTCTCTTCTCCCCAATTCTATTCAATACCTCCTCATTAGTTATGTGACCTACCCACTTAATCTTCAGCATTGTTCTGTAGCACCACATTTCGAAAGCTTATATTCTCTTCTTGTCTAAACTATTTATCGTCCACGTTCCGTGCCATACATGGCTACACTCCATAGAAATGCTTTCAGAAACGACCTCCTGACACTTAAATCTATACTCGATGTTAACAAATTTCTTTTCTTCAGAAACGCTTTCCTTGCTATTGTCAGTCTACATTTTATATCCTCTCTACTTCGACCATCATCAGTTATTTTGCTCCCCAAATAGCAAAACTCATTTACTATTTTAAGCGTCTCCCTCAGGCCTACTTTTAGACATGGAAGCCGTCCCTCAATGAAACATAGATGTCCCTTATGCTCATGCTATGGTGTAAAAACGCAACGGTCAAAAAACTTGACAGTGGACTGCATCCGAGATGTAATCTAAAACACAAAGGAATACTAAGAACCCAATCAAATTACAACAGAATCCCAGCGATAAATAATGGCACCCAAAGGCAATTGAAAATACATTCTAAGAACCCCCAAAAATAAATTTTCTGGCGGCAGCTGTTGCTTGCTTTGCTTGCTTAGTTCCTGCCGTTCCCTCTGGAACATAGGGCCGTGACGAAATTCCGCCACCTGGTACGATTTCTAGCAAGTCTCTTCACTTCACTCCACGTTTGCCCAACCTCTGCAGCTTCTCTCTCGATCGTCCTTCTCCACGTCTGTTTGGGACGACCACGTTTTCTAACTCCGCCTTAACGTAGCACTGTCCGAGCGGGTGAGGAGGTTTGCGTGCTCTGGATCCGGAGGGCTATGCCGGCGATAGCGTAGCTACCAGCAGGGTCACCCATGTCGGACAGGCCGAAGGGGACGAGCCGGACCAAATGTGTCACACAACGACCTATCGAAAACCTATCTCCTGTCCTTTTCCCACCCCTAGTCCATCCTTTTTCTTTCCCTTCCCGGTTCCCTCACATAACCGCTGCTGGCGGTTAAACCATGTATAGGGGTGCGAGGAAATGCCAAGCCCGTATGCCGAACACCTGGCAAATCGTCAGTGCCTGGGCGATAAGGTGGCATCCCCACCAAGGCAATCGGAAGCGGTGGGCCAATCACCCGCCCCTCTTAAATAACCTGATTACTGAAAGCGAGACGAGAATACAAAACCGGATGGATAAACTGGTAGCTGTTGCGGCTGTTTATTTATTCAGCTAGATTTAAACAGCAGCGGCTGCCCCACTCAACAAGTGATCTGTATTCGTTTTGTGCCATCTATAAAATGTTTACGTCAGTATCTTTTTTTTGTGGAAGTGGGAGGGGATCCGTTCCGTTCCGGTTTTTTTGCGTTCAATAAATAATGCGACACATTTTTTTCTCGGCCAATTTCCCCTTCAGCCATTACAGTTTCATGACGTTGCGACTTGTGGCGGTTCTACACGTATCCTTCAAAATGGCGTCTGTAACGGAGGTGTGCTCCAAGCAGAGAGCTGCAATTGACTTTCTTTAGGCGGAAAACCAGAGCATCACAAATATTCATAGAAGCTTGCAGAATATCTGCGAAGACCTGGCAGTGGACAAAAGCACGGTGAATCGTTGGGCGATGTGTTTGTCATAGTCGTGACAAGGTCGCGCAAACCTCAAACCTGTCTGATATCCCTCGTGCCGGCCTGCCGCACACTGTTGCGACTCCTGCAATGTTGGGACGTGTGGGCACTCTCATTCGAGGTGATCTACAGATCACAGTCAAACACCTCGGTGCTCAGCTGGAGGTCTCTGTTGGTAGTGCTGACGTACACCAGTTGGGGTACTCAAAAGTGTGTGCCCACTGGGTTCCTTTCTGCCTAAAAGATGTCCATTAAAGAGCACCATCTGTGCGGAACTGCTTGCGCATGACGAGGCTGAACGTGACAATTTTTTGTCGAACATCGCCACAGGCCATGAAATATGGATACATCACTTCGAACCGGAAACACGACAATCCTGGGAGTGGCGACACGCCACTTCTCCTCCTTAGAAGAAGTTCAAAGCCGTTCCCTCACCCAGTAAAGCCATGGCGACGATCTTCTGGGAGTATGAAAGGCTTATCCTGTGTGCACTCCCTCGTGACTTAACAGTTGTAAGTAGGCTGTTTAGGTGTAAGTAGGCTGTTTAGATTTTTTATGTTGGTAACGCCACGTAGCGCTCTGTATGAAAATCACTGACTGTGCTGTGTTTGCAGCCTGTGACTGGTTAGCATTGTAAGAACATTCGCTATTGTAGTGTTGGGCAGTTGGCTGTTAACAGCGCGTAGCGTTGCGCAGTTGGAGGTGAGCCGCGAGCAGTGGTGGATGTGGGGAGAGAGATGGCGGAGTTTTGAGAGCGGATGATCTGGACGTGTGCCCATCAGAGACAGCAAATTTGTAAGACTGGATGTCATTCTCTATCAAAATATTTCATTTGCTAACTACGCCTATCAGTAGTTAGTGCCTTCAGTAGTTAGAATCTTTTATTTAGCTGGCAGTAGTGGTTCTCGCTGTATTGGAGTAGTTCGAGTAACGAAGATTTTTGTGAGGTAAGTGATTCATGAAACGTATAGGTTATTGTCAGTCAGGGAAATTCTTTTGTAGGGATTATTGAAAGATTGCGTTGCGCTAAAAATATTGTGTGCCAGTTTAGTGTTGATCAGAATAAGTAAAGAGAGAAATGCCTGAGTACGATCAGTTCTGCTCAGCTGTTTGTAAATCAAATAACGTAAGAGGTTTATCAGAACAGTAATTCACTAATTTTTCTAAGGGGATGTTTCACAGTCAACTCTGAATTGTACTGTGCAACCGTCAGGAAACTGAGGAAGCGACTTCAGTGTATTTGTTGCGACAAAAATGCCAACGAACTTCTCCTTCTCCATGAGGAAGCAAGGCCTCACTAAAGTCGGTGCACTCGAGATGAGCTCACAAAGCTCATTGGACCTGTTCTTCCACTTTCACGCCATAGCCCGTATCTCATACCATACAACTTCCACCTGTCTGGCCTAATGAAGGATGCATTCCACGGGACGCAGTGCGTGGATGATGGGGAGGTTATTGATGAAGCAATACGTTGGCTCCGACTTCGACTGTAACATGCGGGCATAGAGGCCCTGCCAGTAACGTGGCGTAAGGCCGTCGCAATGAACGGAGATTATGTTCAAAAATAGAATTTCATAGTGAGGAACAATATGATACATTGAAATTCTGTACAAAACCAACCTGTTTTTAGAAAAAAAAAGTGTTGCATCACTTATTGGACGCCCCCGGTATTTCTGATGAGGACAACAAGCCTACAGAGAAGGATCTTGTTCTTCAGCCATGTCAATTTCGAGTCCCATTTGCGGTTTGGAGATTAGGGCTAGGCCGATGAGGTATCTTATGCAGATGGACCACCTCCCAGCGCCGACTGAAGCATAACGAGCGCTGCCTCCACGCGCCCGGAACGTAGCGACAGAGTTACGCAACTGCCTCTCGTTGTGTTCTGACCTCGGTGATTGCATCGGAGGTTAATTTAACGTTAGGACCTTTTTTGTGTGTATTGCGTAGGGCAGTGGCAGATGAACGTAATGCAAGCACGCGCTTCCTGTGCCTGTGGCACTAATTGTGGGAGATGGTCAGATTCGTTTGTCAGGCATCCACAGAGGCCGGAAGTCACGGAAACAATGCAGACTAATTCCGAGAAATTTCTAGCTGCAAGCGCTGGATTCGCGGTCGGCAGGTGGGTTAGGGTCGAGCCTTACTCTGGTCATTCTTATTTTACATTCTTACAATTAGAGGTTTCCCTCAGTAAACCAAGGGAAGTGGCGCGAGGGTTTTGTTGAAGAGGACACGGCTTGTCTGCCCTTCTACTTCGTTCCAATAGAACTCGACATGCTTCTTACCTTCCTGCATTCCTCCTAAATGCGAATGGAAGGCCCAAAAAAGATAATATACGGCTATATTTGGTCAGTTTGCCTTGGCTTCCAGCGAACCGGGTCTCCTCGAGTTGAATAACTGGCAACATTTTTGGACGCAAGAATGGTAGCCTTTGAACAGCAGTGAAATTTGAGATGAAGTAAGATGTACAACGAGAAAACTGCAAAGAAACATAGAAGAAATACTTCGGTTGATCGGCGAATGAAATAAGTACACCACCGCACAAAAAAACATAAATACAGCAATATAGACCACTTAGTGATGAAATAAGGAGGAAATGAAGGAAGCTAAAGCGAAATAGCATTGGAAAGACTTGAAGAAATCGGAAAAAAATGGTCGCAAGAAGCACAGATACAGCATACAGAAATGTCAAATTAGAACAAAGGCGTGAACGTTAACATTGCGTGAGCATTTCATTACCAAATACATACGAGACAGCCGGGCCTGGTGACCGAGCGGTTCTAGGTGCTGCAGTCCAGAACCGCGTGACTGCTACGGTTGCAGGTTGGAATCCAGCCTGGGGCATGGATGTGTGTGATGTCCTTAGGCTAGTTAGGTTAACTAGTTCTAAGTTATAGGGGACTGATGACCTCAAATGTTAAGTCCCATAGTGCTCAGAGCCAACATACGAGAGAGTGGATATGTGGAAAGAGAACACCGAAGGCCCTTGCAAGGGGAAAGAACTGCCTGACGACGTAACGGAAGAAAAGAAACTGGAGTCGATATGGAAGACATAGGCGATCCAGTAATTCCGTCGGAAGTCACCGTCTAAAGTCACCAAACGACTATTGAAGTTAGTGTGTGCAATCTATGAGACTGGAGACGTACCACCAGACTTTCGAGAAAAATACCATGAACACAATCCCGAAGAGAGCAAGGCCAGATGAGCGTCAAAGCTGTCATAGAATCAGCTTAATAGTTCATGCATCGAAGTTGCTAGCAGAAATTATGTACAGATGATTGGAAAAGAAATTTGATATAAATTAGATGACGATCAGTTTGGTTTTACGAAAGGCAAAGGCTCCAGAGAGGCAGATCCGATGTTGCGTCTGATAATGGAAGCCAGACTTAAGAAACATTAAAACATGTTTATAGGTTTTGTCGATCTACAGAGAAACGTTCTGCGGCGTAAAATGGTACAAGACGTCAAAAATTCTCAGATAAAATGTTGTAAGCTATAGAGAAAGACGGAAAATACACAGTACATAAAACACCAATAATTATAACAAGAATAGAAGACCAAGAACGAAGAGCTGGGATTAAAGTAGGTGTAAGACAGGGGTGTAGTCTGTTGCCCCTACAGCTCGATCTGTGCATCGAAGGAGAAATGACGGAAATAAAAGCAACGTTAGATAGATATATTAGATTTTCGTTCCATAGATCCGTGCTGAGGAGATCCTCGTGGATGTGGAACATGTCAGTTTTTTTAAAGCTGAAGTAACAATACTAATAGTATGAATATATACATACATCATTTGTTTCTATTAAAAAATTCGCCAGTGGAGCAGAAGGAGTTGGCCACTAGTAAGTCTTTCAGTCTCCTTTTAAACTGATCTTTATTTGTAACTAATTTTTTTATGGTTTCTGGCAAGCTTTTGAAGATGAGTGTTCCTGAGTAGTTGACCCCTTTTTGAACTAAAGTAAGTGCTTTTAAGTCCTTGTGCAGGTCATTTTTATTCCTGGTATCGTATGTATGAACTGAACTGTTTGTTGCAAAAAGAGATATATTATTTAGGACAACTCTCATTAAGGAGTAAATATACTGAGAGGCAGTAGTTAGTATACCCAGTTCTTTGAGGAGGTTTCTACAGGACATCCGTGAATTTACTCCACAAATAATACGTCTTACACGCATTTAGACTCTCAAAACGTTTGTTTGATTTGAAGAGTTACCCCAAAATATTATAGCATATGACATTATGGAATGAAAGTAGCCAAAGTATGCAAGCTTTTTCATTTTTATGTTTCCTATGTCTGCTAACACTCGAATTGGAAATACAGATTTGTTAAGGCGTTTTTGCAGTTCTCTGTTGTGTCTTCCTCCCAACTGAATTTATTACGAAGTTGTCATCCCAGGAATTTAAAGACTGTCAACCTATTCTATCTGCTCTTCTTCATACTTCATGCATATGCTGCGTGGAAACCTCTTACAAGTTCTGAACTGCATATAGTGAGTCTTTTCGAAGTTTAATGTCAGTGAGTTTGCTTTAAACCATTTATTAATATCCATGAAAATATCATTAGCAGATCTTTCTAGAACTACACTCGACATACTATTTATTGCAATACTTGTGTCATTTGCAAACAAAACGATCTCTGCTTCTGGCAGTGTAACTGATGGGAGATCATTAATGTACACAAGAAAAAGCAATGGCCCTAAGATGGATCCTTGTGGGACACCACATGTAATTTCTTCCTATTCTGATGATGACTGATGACTTAATTCACTAGTCCCTTGCACTGACACCCTTTGTTTCCTGTTAGCGAGGTATGATTTGAACCATTTTGCAGCAAAGCCTGTGACACCATAGAATCTAATTTATTTAAAAGGATGTTGTGGTTCACACAATCAAATGCCTTTGACAAATCACAGAAAATACCTGCTGCTTGTAATTTGTTATTTAATGAATTAAGTACATTTTCACTGTAGGTGTAAATAGCCTTCTCCGTATGAGAACCCTTCAGAAATCCAAACTGTGTTCTTGATAATATGTTATTTGTTGTCAGATGGTTGAGAAGCTGCCTGTACATTAATTTTTCTAAAATTTTTGAGAATGCTGGCAAAAGTTAAATCGGTCTGTAGTTTGATGGTATCTCTTTATCCCCTTTCTTGAATAGAGGTGCAAGAGATGGATTAAAATTCAACGTGACAAGATATCAATGTTAAGATTTGCTGATGACACTGATATCCTCACTGAAAGTGATGAAGAGTTATATGACCTGTTGAATGAAATGAACAGTCTACTGAGTACAAAGTTTGGATTGATAACAAACTGAGGAGTAATTAGGTGTAGTAGAGATTAAGTTAGCGATAAATTTAACATCGAAATTGGTGACCGACGAAGCAAGGAGGACATAAAAAACAAACTAACAAAGGCAAAGAGGGCACTTCTGGTCAAAAGAAGTCGACTAGTCTCAAACATCGGATTTAATTTGAGGAAGAGATTTTTGACAATGTACGTCTGGAGCACAGCATTGTATCGAAATGGATCAAGGACGGCAGGAAAACTGACAGAAGGGAATTGAGGAGTTTGAGATGTGGTGCTAAACAAGGATGTTGAAAATTACGAGGGTTGCCCAGAAAGTAATGCACCGCATTTTTTTTTCTTCAACAATTCTTGAGAATTACACGTTTGAAAGAATGGTGTTTTATCCACACACCCTATTTTTCCACGTAATCTCCATCCCGTTCTATGGCCTTCCTCCAATGCGAAACAAGGGTGTTTATGCCCTGTCGGTACCAATCCTTGTCCTGGTGGCGGAGCCAGTGCTTCACTATATGAATTACCTCCTCATCGTCCTCAAAATGTCTTCCACGAATGGCATCCTTTAATGGCCCAAACAAGTGGAATCCAAGGGAGCTAGGTCAGGGCTGTAAGGTGGATGGTGTAACACTGTCCAGCGCTGTTTAGCAATGTGTCCAGCAGTCCTCAGACTTGTGTGAGGCTGAGTTATCACGTTGCAGCACAACATCTCCTGGGCTGCTGTGGCGCCGAAGTCGCCGGAAGCTCGTCTTGAGTTTTGTTAATGTGTTTACATATGCTTCTGAGTTAATAGTGCCGCCTCTTGGCATCACATCAATGAGAATCACACCTTCACAGTCCCAGAACATGGTGATCATGTCCTTACCGGCTGAAGCAGTTGCTTTGAGTTCTTCCTTCTGTGGGGAATGGGAATAGCGTCATTTCATCACCTGTCACAATCCTGGACAAGAGGGCCTCCCCCTCAGCTTCAAAACGTTGCAACAAATCAAGACAATTTTTTTTTTTTCTGTGCGATTTGTGATCCACCGTTAGACACCTTTCGCTGGCTCTATTATTATTTGCTTTTTTTATTATTACTCGCGTAACAACTAATATATGAAATAAAATATGTTACTACGAAAATAGCCCCGAAATACCTTTTAGTGATGCTGTGCTGTGACTTTCTTTGGATCATTAATTTTCAACAAAACAAAATATATTATGTTCTTATTCTTCTGGATCTGGCTTTCTATTAAAGGAACATTTTTTCGTTACTGTAACTAACATATTCAGCATATCTTCCTTACTTTATAGTTATTGAAAAGGTTAGTGAAAATTACTTTGTTATCAATGCTGATGTTACAGTACGCAATGATTGTTAAACATCAAAATTTTGCAGTGGATTTTTGTTAACAGTAAAATACCAATAAGTACCACGACTAAAACGAGAACATGAGACTAGTATCAGAGAAAAAGATGTTTTTACTATAAGGTTTGCCAGACCAGAACTACGCACAGCAAGATTTCTTTTATGTTATGAAGGTAAATTATCTTTTTGCGCTGTTAGTAATATCAGCAGCGCACGTCAACCTGTAAAACACATCATAAAATCTGCTTCTCTGCTCTGCAATTCCGAAAGCTGAAAGAAATAATTTTACTTCACTATTAGCTGCCCCATTCTTTGCGGTGTGATAGATTTCATTTAATGCAGTTTGAATGCGCCGCGGCAACGGCTCATTCGTTCGTTCGTAGCGCAGCTCTGCACCACGAATAATATTTAAATAACTGAAAATGTCTTAAAGGGATGGGATAAAATACCAGGCAAGGTGAAACGTCCCTTAGAACAATTATACAAGACTGTGCTTAAACTGACACACAATATTTTGAGCGCAACGCAATCTGACTTTCAAAAATCCCTACAAAAGAATGGCCCTGACTAACATTAACCTATATCTTTCACATATCACTTACCTCACAAAAATCTTGGTTACTCGAACTACTGCAATACAGCGAGCGCCACTACTGCCAGCCAAAAAAAGATTCAAACTACGGAAGGCGTTAACTACTGATAGGCACAGTTAGCAAATGAAAGATTTTGATAGAGAACAAACAATGTATTTACCTCAATAGTCATAATATATATAGAAGTTCATGACATCCAGTCTTGCAAATTTCAAAACTCCGCCATCTCTCTCCCCACATCCACCACTGCTGGCGGCTCACCTCCAACTGCGCAACGCTACGCGCCGCTAAGAGCCAACTGCCCAACGCTACAATGGCGAGTATTACAACAATGCCAACCAGCCACAGACTGCACACGGCACAGCCAGTGATTTTCATACAGAGCGCTACGTGGCGTTACCAATAAGAAAACCTAACAGCCTACTTACAAAGCTTACTACAAATCATAATGCAAGGTTTCACTAAGTAACTCTATTCAAAACATTTAAGCAAATCAATTAATTACACACCTTTCCAAGGTTATATCTAATGGCGTCCCTCTCACAATCTTGACAAAAGAATGCTACGCAAGCGTACAATATAACGTCACAGGCTCTTCCTACTCGCGTAACTCCAAGAAGACGACAGAGAAATTAATGTTCTTTTTTTACTATTTATAGTAGTCACCTATTCTTATCTTTGTTTGATATTTAATAAGTATCGTCTGTGGCGGTTTCAGTACTCGCCGACACAGATATTATCTAAATTAAAAAAGTACTTAATTCTATACAAGAACAAAACATGACACACAATGTTTTCTCTTTATTACATAATATGTCTTTTGCTAAGAGACGTTACACACTGTTGGACTCATCTTGTACACACTTTTGAATATGCAAGAGTGCGGATAATTGCATCCGCACTTTCTCTGCTGATTGACAGATGCAGCGCCAACTGCCGAGTCGTAATGCGTCTGTCCTCGCGAATGACAACATGTCAGGTGTGACAGCCATGGATGGTGTCCCGGACCGCTGCAAATCGTGGAGATCGACCGAACCGCCTTCTGATGACCTCACCCTCCCGGACCAGCGACTAACTGAACTTCACCCGCCCGGCTAGCCGCACGGTTTAACGTACGGCTTTCCGGGTTATGAAGGAGCGCCTTTTCCCCGGCTCGAATCCGCCCGGCGGACTTGTGTCGAGGTCCGGTGAGCCGGCCAGTCTGTTGATGGTTTTTAGGCGGTTTTCCATCTGCCTTGGCTAATGTGGGCTGGTTCCTCTTACTCCGCCTCAGCTACACTACGTCGGCGGTTGCTGAGCAAACAAGTTCTCCAAGTCCGCGTACATCACCATTACTCTATCACGCAATCGTAGGGGTTACACTCGTCTGGTGTGAGACGTTCCCGCGGGGGGATTGGGGTCGGTCGGGGGGGGGGGGGGGGTGAGGCGAGGGGGGGGGGGGAGGCACCGGGGACCGAACCGCACAATAACCCTGAAAGAGTGATTCGGTGTGGGGCGGCGGAGGGGTGAAGTGGACTGCGGTAGTCGTCGCGGGGTTTTTTTGGAACTATCATGCAGCTACGCTATCTGTCGGCAGTGACGGAATCTTTGAGAGCTCACTCAGGAGACTTCAATTAATATACACGTAACGTTTCGCATTCGTAGCACTGTTTTCACCTGAGGAAAAAAAATGTGGTGCAGTACTTTCTGGGCAACACTCGTAGGTGGTCTGATATGGTAAAAACTTGGCAGTTTATTTGCAGATTCGGCGGATATAGGATGATATGGAGAACACTGACAAGAAGGAGGATACGATACGTGTTAAGAAGTCAGGGAATAACTTTCATGGTGCTACAGGGAGCAGCAGAATGTAAAAGCTGTAGGGGAAGACAGAGATTATTGAGGATATGGTGGGAAAGTGCCCCTCTGACATGAAGAAGAAGTGACAGGAGAGGAAGGTCTACCGGGCCGCATCACACCAGTCACAAGACTGATGACGCAAGAAAAACCTTCTTACTAGTTTCCAGGATTCTGGAAGGCATACGTCAGCAGCTGTATAGTTTACCAGATTATTCAATAAATTGCAAAAAACAGTCGAAGTTGCAATATTAATTTTCTTTATTGATGACTAGCTCCGGCGCTAAGTTCATTATCAAATCGTCCACTAAGCTGTACAACACCATCAACTACGACATCCACATGACCATTTCCGTTAAACGTGTCACTGTAAGTAGCGCAGGACTGAACTTTATTCATCTAACTAGGTAAAATGACACAAAACGTCCAAAATTCTCATAAAAATTGTTATGAGCAATAGAGGAAGACGGGGACTACACAGTATTTACAAAACCAAGAAGAAGAACAGGAATGGAAGACCGAGAACGAAAAACTCGGTTAAAAAGGGTGTAACACAGGAGTGTAGTCTTTCGCCCCTACGACTCAATCTAAGCTTCGAAGAAGCAATGAGGGAAGTAAAAGAAACGATCTAGAGGCATTAAAATTCAAGGTGAATGTAGGTCAGTCCTGCACTAGTTTAGAATGCTGTTTTTAACTGAAATGAACAGTCATGAGGCTGTCGCAGTGGATGGTATTGCATAGTTTCAAGGATGATCTGATAATAAGCTTAGGGCTCGAAACAAGTCATCAGTAAAGAAAGTTAATATTGCAACTTCGACAGCTTTTTTGCAGTTTATTCCATAATTTGGTAACAAAACCTCTGTTGTAATAAGTGCCCTTGTTCAACACTTTAAATCTGTATACAGTTCCGAGCTAACGACTATATTCGCAATCATCTTCCTTAGGATATCAACCGTCTGTCAAAAAGGTGACGGATTTAAATGTTACAGCGGACGCACTTCGTGAACAGAGATTAGTTCGGCGTCAACGCTAACACGTCCTCCATAGCACTGTGTTTCATTTGATAGACTACCTCTGTATCAAGAACACGCTTCCAAACGTTGCTGAGCAACGCGAACATCTAAGAAAGCTGATAACACACATTACAATTTCCGTGGCCTCTGTGATAACTGAGTGCCAATACTTTGAACCGTGACCTAGAAAGCATTTCTGCACAAACAAAATCTTGTTCTTGTTCTTAAGGTTGAGTATCACCAGCGCTTATTTTTCGGTATTACTGTACATGTTGTGAACTGGTATTTGCTACAGCAGTTGCTGTGCTTTAACTGGGAAAGACTACAATCGACTTAATATGGATATCCAGCATCGGCTTTCTAGAGGACTGGAGAATAGTAAGACTGCAAAAATGCCATGCCTGGGAGCACAATAACGAGACTGAGTTTCATAGTAACGGACAAGCGAGATGGAGATGTAACACTGTTGTGACAACAGGGCAGTTTTTAGTTTACGAGTAGTATTCTTGGAGGCACTTGTCGGACGCTATTATATTTGATAAAATCTGTGTTCCACGTTAAGGGAGTTTTGATTATAAAGTCCCAGTGGTTACACTGCAGTGTACCAGTTGTTAATATACGTTAATTATCTTCTAACATATGTTTCCATACTATTTAGCAAGAACATGCTGAGTTATCTTTTAGTAACAGAAATTTCATTATACTGTAACGTTTTTAAAACACATACTTAAAAGGTCGACAGATCTTACTGCTCGAGTTTTCGTACTGGGAAGCAGAGGAATTCAAGTCTTGCATCCGTAATCCTGATTTCACGTTTACCCAAGCATCTTCAAATGATAGCCCTTCAACAAAAGCAGGGCCGATTTCCCTCCTCATGCTTGTCCACTTGAACTAGAATCATTCCATAAAGTTGTCGATGGGACTTTGAACTGCAACCTTCCTTCGTTCTTCAACAAGAACGCTGCTTATCTTTTAGAGAATTAGAGCTTGCGAAGTTGACTGAAAACCGCTCCACATGATCTTCCTCCAGATAAATCTGAATTAGTCACCGTCACACTCTGCCATTAGTAACGCGGGCTGCTAATTACCTAGTAAACGGCGCCGTGGAACGAGTAAACGCTTCTGTAATGTGTATTTGCGTGTAACTGTAGCCTACTGAAAAAAGAGCTAACCAGAGTTCGGGATGTGTATACGGAAAGACAATGTTACTGTAACCACTCGCAATACAAGATATTAGATGCCCAAGTACTATCAGAAAAGGCTCTTGATATTGAACAATAATACGCTTATTGGCCGGGGCGGCCTGGGCTTTTGGAGTAATCGTTTTTACTGTTCTTTGAAAAAATACATATGGGTCACATTCCTTCCATTTTCTTTTGAAATCTGCAGAGGTGGTTATTATTTATACCTCTCTGGTGCAAATGGATAGGTGTTTAATCAAAGATCGTATGCATTCTTACCAGAATAGTTACAAGTTACTGCTCGCCAAAACTTTTTGAAACCATCAAGAGTATATAAATACTCTTGGAAAAGATGAAGAAATCGGCAACCAATTGCGTGACATAGGTTTACTAGCCCTTGACCATGGTTTCGATAATTACCAAATTATGTCATTCAGAAGGAGATGTAATGCCTAGAAATTACGCATCAGGTTTCTAAATACAGGTTGACTTACAGCTTTGTACTCCTTTCTAAGGAATGTTGAAATTCATGAATCCATAGCCCCTTTTTCATCGTCTTGTTTGCGTTACCACTTCTTCCAGCTCAGTATAGTGCAGGGGATGTGCCAAAAATCGGAGAACAGTCAAAGGTAGTGAGCGGCCCTGGCACATTGTCCCCTTTAGGTGAGCTCAAACGGCGACGGAGGTTCCTAATGACACCCCCCAAATGCTGCGGCCATGCTGTTAGAATGCAAGACATTATTTAGCGGAGCATCACTGTCTACTGTTGGATGTTGTCCTCTTGTGACCAGTACCCGGTGACAGTCACGTACTGTGAAAGGCATATATATCCAGCTGTTTCTCACGTAATGTCACAATAATGACTGCACTATCTATAGGGCCGATTATATGATGAACTCACCAGTCGGCAGAACGAGTTTCTGGAGCGCGAGAAAGGCCTAGTGAGGCAGCGTACGAATGCCACGTTTGTAGGCCTACACCGACACGAAATGATGTGCATTGGACACTCGCCTTTGCGATCTATTTCATCGGCCCTTTATTCGCCAAGGAATGACACCATGCCAGACGTCTTCCAAAAAAAAAAGGTTGAAATAGCTCTGAGCCCTATGGGACTTAACATCTGAGGTCATCAGTCCCCTAAACCTTAGAACAACTTAAACCTAACTAACCTAAGGACATCACACACATCCATGCCCGAGACAGGATTCGAACCTGCGACCGTAGCAGACGACTGGTTCCGGACTGAAGCGCATAGAACAGCTCGGCCACAGCGGACGGCTCGAGTGTTTCACGCGAGACGCGTTGTCATCGGTAAACGTCGTGCATCAAAATGTCATATAAAGTGTAGTTTTGTGCATTCAGTCAGTAGAATAGACTCGAAGCTATACGGGATGAATCATCTAAACCTTGAACTGCAAATATTGCTGAAATGGAAAGTGCTACTGATGTGCGTTTTTCATAGAATGGATTGATAGGCAGAGACTCGTACTGTTAGCCAATAAACAGATTGTAATAACAGAAAGCGCATTTTTTGCGCAAACATTAACTTTTTTTAAAGGAACAGTGCTGGGTAAATTGGAATGTAAGTGGTGTTTGTAGCAAGATTCTAGTGCGAGTCGTTTACGAGATATTTTGAAAAGTTTCCACATTGACACTTGTTTGTGCCATTTAACATGCATAGTTGCTAGAAACGATGTTATTATGTTTGGTTACAGTGTGCTTGTATGTTCCTTGAGTGCATTGCGATTTGCCAGTCAGTTAATGCGCTACAGTCCAAGCAGTAGGTCCTGAGTGGGCAATGGGATTTAGCAATACAGAAAAAGCCGACATGCTCAGGGTGTATGGAGAGTGTAGGAAGAATTCATTTCGTTCTTGTACGGTGTATTCGGAAAGATACCCAATAGATGTCAACCATGTCGGCAAATATTTATCAACCTCTTCAACCAGTTACGTGAAAGTGTCAGTTTAATACCTAGACAGTGTAACAGAAGGAAACAAGTGGCGACAGAAGAGCGAGAAATTAAAGTTTTTGCTGCTATTCCAGTGGGTTTTCACGTTAGCTCCCACGAAATGGCACGAGGGAGTGGTATGAGTCAGGCAAGCATCCTATGCCACAAATCTTTGGGTTTGTGGATTGACTTTACCTCTGTACCACCGAATCACACTCGCATATTACGTACTATGTTGAAAAAATAATGCCATACTGGTGAGATACCCGTAACACCTCAACGGTTTCAGGTGAAAGAGCTTATGAATAAAAGTAATTATAACTAGAATACCTAAACATTTTAACCAAACTTATCACACTTACGTCTAAAATATTTGAGAGAACTTGCTGTGGGAGCAGGACAAGTGTATAAATGTAGAAATCGTCTGAAACGATCAATATTAGTGTAACATTGGCGGTTTGTGGTCGTTAGGGTGACTGATGGCAGTAGAGATGACACTGCTGAGTAGAGCCTACGAGAAGAAATTAAACGTGTAACAAATTGTTTTCTCAGACCATTATGTTTTAAGAATTCTGTCTGCATTTTATACACATACCCCAAAACAATGATATTTACATATCGAGGTAGGATGGTAAATGAAGTGGAGCGGGGGATAAATACATAAATGTAAGCTGCGGGATAATCCTCTAGTTCGTATGAATGATGCAGTTGATACCCATACTATCATCCATAACTTACGTACCTCAGACGAAGTAATGCCACCTTTGAAAATGTTATTGTTTATGAACGTTGCCTGTGGTCACGGCTTTGGCCTTATGGAGCAGCAACGCAGGCCAGAGACCATGGAGGCCGGCGGTGCGATGTTCGGCTTAAGGATATTGATTGACCGTAATAGCAAAACACAAAGAATACTCAATATCTGTTGCAGCGTTTGAGGAAGTTCACTGTCCGTGACACGACATCTACACCTTATTCATCTCTACTGGGAATATCGATTATTACTCCTGTTTCGCCGGTATCGCAAATAAATATCCTTGAACTGAAAGTCAAACAAGAACATACAAATTTACAACTTACGTTTTGTTTGTAATGATAATAAAAACGATGTATCTCGTTAACAAATGCCAAATTGATTTCTATGGTATTCCATCGAGGTGTCAATAAACACCATTAAACCCCCGAATCTTTAAAGAATCGAGCCTACCTGTATAAAACAGCTTCAAAGTCTGATAACTTTACAAATGTGTTAATGTGTTAAATATTTAACGTTAACCATGTAATCGAGAAAAAGTTTAGAAACATACGAAATTATGTTTAAAGTTTGTTGAAGGTCGCTAAATGTTCCTACTAAGAAGCATCGCACCGTGTGAGTAATTTGAGCACCATTTTTAGCATAGCTAGTTTTCACGTATCTCAATGCTTATTACGTGATCTCTCCTAAGCTATGTATCGTATAATGCTGGTACATTCAGTGGTAGGATACTGTCTGCAAAACGTGTTGCGATTAGAGTTAGTAGTAAAGATGAAATAAATTAAAAATGTCACTCCTGATACTGAAGTACTACTGCAAGAAGATCGAAATGTAGTAAGCGATCAACTTTTTCCCAGGCCTTACAGAGAAATAGTTCAATAAGGATTGAAATTATACTTAAAGTTCGTTTGAAGTAGTTAAGTGCTCTCATTCTCAAATACTGGATGAATGTAGTCGGCTTATCTGCGCGTAGCGAGTTACGCTGCATCAATCCATACACGCAGTTTCCAAAACTGGTCTTACTGTGTTGAACTTTTAACATAAGATTAGACTTGTTAATGAGTAGATTATGACAGTATTTTAGCCGGCCGGGAAGCCCGAGCGGTTCCAGGCGCTACAGTCTGGAACCGCGCAGCCGCTATGGTCGCAGGTTCGAATCCTGCCTCGGGCATGGATGTGTGTGATGTCCTTAGGCGAGTTAGGTTTAAGTCGTTCTAAGTTCTAGGGGACTGATGACCTCAGAAGTTAAGTCCCATAGTGCTCAGAGCCATTTGAACCATTTTTGACAGTATTTTAAACTTTTAATTTCGTCAATAATTATGTGAAAAACTGAAAATCAAATTTTTGTTGCTCCTGCAAACCGTTACAGAGGCTACCTGCAATTGGACCTAGAACCCTGGACCATGAACCGGGTTACTAAATAGCTTATAAAAACAGAGTTTAAAAATCTGTTTACGTTATAGAAAACACTGTCTATTAAGATTACTAGTGTTACAGATGGGTTCAATTGCTGACATTACAAACATTATTGTCCAATTTATTGTAGCATTGTTGCGGTCTCTGCCAAAAAACACTGAATATTTGATTCTGCCTGCAGTGGGTTAGCTTGTGTTGTGCGTTAAACATAGACAGTCACACCAACATCTTGTATGACCACTTTTACGAAAACAAAAACACTGTGCGCAGATGAAAATATTCTCCATCTTTGTCACGCAGATGACAAGGATTCTATGGTAAATAGAATAGCAAAATTTGCAAAGACAGCATCGGATACAAAACCCAAAAATTTATTCTTTTGTGTATACAGTAAAGCACAACTTAGGTTAAGTGTTACTTAATTTCAGTTGTGTGGACCGCCTGAGCTTGTGTTCCCAGTTAGTATACAATTGGTGGTGTTCTTTGCTGTTATCAGTCTGTTACGAAGTCATTAGAGACAGAGCATAAGCTAGGGCTAGGAAATCCGCCTTGCCCTTTTGAAAGGCATTTGCCTTAAACAATTTAGAGAAATCTCGGAAAACTCAAATTTCTATGAACCGACGAGGTTTTAAATTGTCGTCCTCCTGAATGCGTGTCCAGTGTGCTTAACAAGTGCGGTTAAAAAAAAAATAAAAAATGGTTCAAATGGCTCTGAGCACTATGGGACTTAACTTCCGAGGTCATCAGTTCCCTAGAACTTAGAATTACATAAACCTAACTAACCTAAGGACATCACACACATCCATGCCCGAGGCAGGATTCGAACCTGCAACCGTAGCGTTCGTGTGGTTCCACACTGTTACGCCTAGAACTGCTCGGCTACTCTGGCCGGCTTACAAGTGCGTTACCTTTCTCGTTAGTAACTCCTAAAATTAATGTTTTGGTTTACGTACTAATTAGTATTGGGTACTGTGATGCCACAGTCTTTCGTAATGTTAATCACATAATTGTAATGCAGCTGACTAAAATTTACATCTTTGACTACTTCCCAAATCCGAATTAGCTAGCTGAATGAGAATTCCTTGCCGTCAGCTGTATTATGTATATGTCTACTGCACAATAGTGACAACTGAAAATTTGTGTCGGACCGGGACCAAACCAGAATTTCCTGCTTGTGGTGGCGGCTATCCGTGCACGCTTCCCGGAGCGACCCAAGCGTCAGATGGGAATAATTAAGATGGGATTTACAGCTCCTGCTTGCGCCTGATAACCAATGAAAATCTTGCGGAAACCTTACAAGAAACCATGGTTAAGAACTTTCATTTATTTCTGAGACAATGATGTCCATTATGTATGCGTATGTATATTTTGAAAATCATGATAGACGTTTTTAAAAATTCTATTCCTTTTTCACGGAGAGTGGTGTATTTGAGTAACGACCTACTTAGAGTCAGGGACTTTACAGCCAAATTCTGGGCGAGCTCATAGTTTGACTGAGAGAGAGTTCCAATGCGGAATAAACGTCAGTCCGGGAATCTGCCTCACAACCAAGGGTAACATCGTGGAAAGTCTGATCAGAACCGGAAGATTGGATCTATTTTTAATTTAATTCTGTGACAATATTTTCAAGACAAAATATTAAAGCGTATTGTAAGTGAGTATACACTTGCTAATGATTATACAGATCAATCTTGATAATTTGCCCAACACATACAGTGTAGCTACGACACTGACGACGCTACAATACACTTTTAAAAAAAAAGCTACTTCTCATTCCTTATCTTTAAATGTAGAATGGTCTGTGCCAGTAATGATCCTTTTGAGAGTCAGGAACATTTCACCAAAATATCCTGCCTTATAAAAAGCGTCTGGACACCGTATGTAATGCAGAATAAACAAGCGAATGTCACACGAGACGGACCCGCCAATATCAAAGGGAGCGGGGAATGTTGTGTTGTGATTAGAAAGTCAGTGGCGTGGTAAGGGGAGCTCAGTGAATTCGAACGTGGAGCAGTCATTGGGTGTCGCTTGAGTAACAGGTCCATCAGCAACATATCACATTTCAACACTCTTCTACAACTGCCCAGATCGACCGTTCGTGTTGTGACTGAAGTGATTGTGAACTGGGAACACAAAGGAACAACCACACCGAAACCAATATCAGTCGCGCCTCATATACAACAGGGGTCGTGACGCATTGTGGAGAACGACTGTACACATTTTGGTAGCGAATGCTAAACGACGCTTGAGATGGTGTAAAGAGCGATGCCCAGGGAGAGTGGACGACAGTGGATGGATTTGGACTGGCCAATCAAGCCGTTCCCTGAGAAATACGATGGAAGGGTTTGGGTTTGACAAGTGCTTGCTGAACTTCACCTGGTATCATGTGTACTGTCAACAGTGCAGTACAGAGGAGGTGGTATTATGGTATGGGGGAGTTTTCCGTGGGTAGGGCGTGGTACACTTATTGCTCTGGAGAAAATGCTAAATGAGCAAGGACATGAACGCATTTTACGTCACTGTGTACTAACTACAGAAAAGAAACAGTTCGAAGACGATCTTTGTATCAGCCTGACCGTGCACCCTGTCATAAAGCAAGCATCATGTGTGTTGCATTGACTGGTGGACAATAACATTGCTGAGAAGGACTCGCTTGCGTAGAGTCCCTACCTGAAACCAATGGAACACCTCTGGGATGAGTTAGAATGTTGACTTCGCTGCACAGCCCATTTTCACTTGAGGAAGAATGGACTGTCACTCCTCCACATACATATTCAGTCAGCTCACTGTAAGCGTCTCCAGCAAAATTCAAGCCGTCATAGAGGTGAAGGCTGTACACGACCCGTACTAATGTCCAATAAAAGGTGTCAGCTGTAATTAATGCTGTTTTGTAGCTGATTATTTTTAATATTAGGTTCCTATTTTGTCTGGACTTAATATGTGAAATTGGTGGATTGGGGGAAGATGTTCGTGGCATTCGCATTATGGGCGAAGAAAAACCTCCTTTAAGAAAAGTCACTGCTGGGACTGTTCTTTTAAGCCAAACAAAAATTGTGTCTTGTTGCTTTGGTTAGTCTAATGCATATATTAATAATACCTATCGTCGAGACCTCTGATCTTTTCTCTGTCTCGTTAGATCATCACATGTTCCGGTTGGTGTACCTGGTACATGAAGGATCATGGTTATGCACGACGTAGCTTCCAGAATGACGTGAGGGGCGTATATGCATTTGAAGTGTCTTAGTTTCATGCTGAAGGAGATATTTCGTTGATCCAAGGTATTGTTACAGTATGCACCACTGTCTCTGATTTTAGCGATATACCTGCCTTTATAGAACCCTGTTAAGTTCGATTAAGGCGAATGGCGATCACTGTGTGGGGGCAGTGAGGAGCAGGTCGCGAATTGAATTTACCTGGGACCATTCGAGCGTAGGGCACATTGAGGAGCCACTTAATATTGTCTCCTTACACAACGGAGGTCGATACGGAGACGGTCGCGTGCGGCGGTATGTAATATTTTATGATTAACCCTTATTGACGCACTCTGAAGTCTTAGCCCAAGTCTTTCTCTTTTACGAAGACAGCAGAGAGCTTGTCTGTGTGATATCGTACTATTTGAGCCTCGCTTTAAAGCTATTCGTCTGTACTAATTACGTAGGCGAAGACATATTTTACCACAACTACTCACTGATATAATATACTGACTACCCTCTACCAGGTATACGCGGGAATACACTGTTGTTGTTGTCTTCAGTCCTGAGACTGGTTTGATGCAGCTCTCCATGCTACTCTATCCTGTGCAAGCTGCTTCATCTCCCAGTACCTACTGCAACCTACATCCTTCTGAATCTGCTTAGTGTACTCATCTCTCGGTCTCCCTCTACGATTTTTACCCTCCACGCTGCCCTCCAATGCTAAATTTGTGATCCCTTGATGCCTCAAAACATGTCCTACCAACCGATCCCTTCTTCTAGTCAAGTTGTGCCACAAACTTCTCTTCTCCCCAATCCTATTCAATACCTCCTCATTAGTTACGTGATCTATCCACCTTATCTTCAGTATTCTTCTGTAGCACCACATTTCGAAAGCTTCTATTCTCTTCTTGTCCAAACTAGTTATCGTCCATGTTTCACTTCCATACATGGCTACACTCCAAACAAATACTTTCAGAAACGACTTCCTGATACATAAATCTATATTCGATGTTAACAAATTTCTCTTCTTCAGAAACGCTTTCCTTGCCATTGCCAGTCTACATTTTATATCCTCTCTACTTCGACCATCATCAGTTATTTTACTTCCTAAATAGCAAAACTCCTTTACTACTTTAAGTGTCTCATTTCCTAATCTAATTCCCTCAGCATCACCCGATTTAATTTGACTACATTCCATTATCCTCGTTTTGCTTTTGTTAATGTTCATCTTATATCCTCCTTTCAAGACACTGTCCATTCCGTTCAACTGCTCTTCCAAGTCCTTTGCTGTCTCTGACAGAATTACAATGTCATCGGCGAACCTCAAAGTTTTTACTTCGTCTCCATGAATTTTAATACCTACTCCAAATTTTTCTTTTGTTTCCTTTACTGCTTACTCAATATACAGATTGAATAACATCGGGGAGAGGCTACAACCCTGTCTCACTCCTTTCCCAACCACTGCTTCCCTTTCATGCCCCTCGACTCTTATTACTGGTTTCTGTACAAATTATAAATAGCCTTTCGCTCCCTGTATTTTACCCCTGTCACCTTTAGAATTTGAAAAAGAGTATTCCTGTCAACATTGTCAAAAGCTTTCTCTAAGTCTATAAATGCTAGAAACGTAGGTTTGCCTTTTCTTAATCTTTCTTCTAAGATAAGTCGTAAGGTCAGTATTGCCTCACGTGTTCCAACATTTCGACGGAATCCAAACTGATCCTCCCCGAGGTCTGCATCTACCAGTTTTTCCATTCGTCTGTAAAGAATTCGCGTTAGTATTTTGCAGCCGTGGCTTATTAAACTGATAGTTCGGTAATTTTCACATCTGCAGCACCTGCTTTCTTTGGGATTGGAATTATTATATTCTTCTTGAAGTCTGAGGGTAGGGAATACACTATCGGATCAAAAGTGTCCGGACACCTACTAGTGGACATTGAGAAGGGGTGTATCCATGCTTCGCCTGTATGAGGGCTTGAACCCTGCTGAGGACATTTTCAGTGAGGTGTCTGAATGTCTATGGAGGTATGGTAGCCGGCCGGAGTGGCCGAGCGGTTCTAGGCGCTACAGTCTGGAACCGCGCAACCGCCACGGTCGCAGGTTCGAATCCTACCTCTGGCATGGATGTGTGTGGATGTCCTTGGTTTAGTTAGGTTTAAGTAGTTCTAACTTCTAGGGGACTGATGACCTCAGAAGTTAAGTCCCATAGTGCTCACAGCCATCTGAACCATTTCCATTCTTCCTCGAAATCCGAAACCAGGGAAGGTAGTGATGTTGGACGCTGGGGTGTGCAGCGAAGCCGACGTTACAACTTATCCCAAATATGTTCCATTGGATTCAGATCGGGACTCTGGACAGAACAGTACATTTCAGGAATGTTACTGTCCACAGACCATTGCCTCAAAAATGGTTCAAATGGCTCTGAGCACTATGAGACTTAACTTGTGAGGTCATCAGTCCCCTAGAACTTAGAACTACTTAAACCTAAGTAACCCAAGGACATCACACACATCCATGCCCGAGGCAGGATTCGAACTTGCGGTCGTAGCGGTCGCGCGGTTCCAGAATGTAGCGCCTAGAACCGCTCGGCCACTACGACCGGTAACCAATGCCTCACAGGAACTGCGTTTTGCCATGGTGCGTTGTCATACTGATGCAATAAAATCATAGTCTCCTAACCATCCCTTAACTGTATGCAGGACACAAATGTGTAAAAAGTGTTCACATCCTTTCACATTAGCTTAGTGAGAGGAGCAAAATCTAATCATAAAAAACACCGTCAAACCGTAATACCACGTGCTGCGTACTTCAGAGTTGGCAATACACACAGTAACAGGAAAAGTTCTCCAGGCATTCGCCAAACTCAAACCTATCCATCGCATTGCCCCAGGGTACGGTGTCATTCATCAATCCAAATCAGTCGTTTCTATTGATCCACTGTCCAGTGGCCCAAATCTCCACGCCAACTCAGTGCCTAAAATTTCCCTAATGGACTTGTTACTCAGCTGACATCCAACACCTAAGCTCTCCTAACCGATCATTCTGCTCTTATTGCTCCTCTATTGACAACACAACTCGCCCCACCTGCTTTTGTACTGGAATTTTGTTATGAAGTTCATTCCCGAAATTTTGTTCTGTCTGAGAGTCGAGATACTAAAAGTCGGGGTGGCTGTACATGTAGTACAGTATTTATTATAGCTTTAGATCTTGTAGCGGTTTTTCCGTGAATGCTATAAGCTTTGATTTGTTAGATATTCATGTTTTGAAGCCAACAAATTACGTTAGTAAATGGTTCTTTGAAGATGATCTTCATTTATTTGTATTATTAGTTACTCGTTTACGTATAGTACAGATATATTGTTTTCAAGCCACGGTAAGGTCATCTACGTAGAAGTTGGAGACAGCAAAAATAATTTTGTAACTCCATGTGTTGCTGTTAATTGTTTAGACAGGCTGTGTTAATCTTCGGTTACCATTTTATCTCTTTGTAAAGAGCTTATGCAGGGTTAATTAAATACGTGTAATTCCGTAATGTGCCGCAATATACGTCTATTGACTTTGTCAAAAGTTTTTTCATAATCTACGAACGCTATGTGCATCCTAAAAGTTAAATTCTTCCTTTTTCTCTATCACTTGTTTTAGACTGAAAGTACTATCAATGCAAGATAGTTTGTTCTGTAATGTATTTCGTTTTCTAATGCATTTGCGTTAGGGATAGGGCGCACTCAGATAGTGCTATAGACTTTATGGCCTGTGTTACAGAGACTACTATATTTGTTTCGGCCACTTCTGTTGTCATTCTAGAATATGGAGAAAATTTCAGCGATGTTTCACTTCTCAGGTACTTAACCCGATGTCTGTCACATGTTAATGAGATGTAGCATAAATTATTCCAATGAAAATCCTCCGAATTTAAATAATTTATTCCTGGTGTTTTCATTGCTTTTCTATTCTTCAGTCTTTGCGGTCACACATCCAGGAACTTCTCCCAAAATATCACACGAAAAGAAATACAGTTAAAACTATAACTAGCTAAAAGCAACGGGAATCGTGAGAACGTTTCATAAAATAAACTGAAAATGATATTCATGGACGTCTGTCAATAGCATACAAATTAATATGACAAATGAGCCAAAAAGATAAAGATACAGCCAAAATAAATAAAATAACTCTAGAATGGTGGAACAGCATTACAAAAATCTCTTGGTTGACGATTCAGCAGCGGAGGAACACTTTAAAAACTGTTCAGTCACCAGAGACAATTTGTCTAAGAAGGAAAAGAACACCAAGACAAATATTCATAGGCTTTTATAGTTATACAGAAGCGATAATTTAGTAATAGCTGGCTTTTATAAGATCTGACTGTGAATCGAAATGCGATCTGCGAAAAGTATATGAAGCAGAATGAATGTTCACAATTTCAAAAACAGCCCATTACGGACTAGAAAATTTGAGAATGCACGACAATGATACGTAAATAAGGTGACTGACGAGATAAGGTAAATCTGTGAGAATGGAGGCAAAGTGAGAATTGGGGAACGAAAAATGCTGCTGCTACTGGGTGTGATTGTGGTACAGGGTTTGAAAATGGCTCGTTCTCTACCAGTCGAAACGTTCGATACTAAATTCTGTTGTCAACAGAAATCAAACGGATGACCGCCACATTTCTGGCGATTTCTCAAAAATCGAGAGGTTGTCTAGTCGATTTATGCACCTTACATTTGTGACTACCACCATCAGGTTTCCTATTGTTTCCATACCAACAAAATTATTTTAATGATGTGAAGTTGACTTCAAAAGAGTGCTGTGTAATAATGTTTGCTGTTTCTGGAATTGCTGCCTGAACACGTAAGGGATTCTGCCTTTACAATCGCTCTCATCAGCCATCGCACCGAGTGTCAGCTTGGGCTGCACGAATAATAAATGGTTTTCCCGCTCCGCGTTGCGATAGGCAACATAATTGTAACTGAACTGTTGACTTTGAAACACACTCACCACCTTGAAACTACCGGTTAATGTTACTAATCGGTTATGAAATGCATTTTGTTTCGTTTGTCGTCACCAAAACTATGACAGGTCTATAGGTCGTAAGAAACGAGTTCATGTGCTGACAACCGCTTTAAATGATTTATTGAATCCACGTGAAACCTGAACATGGAGGCCCTGCTGCGATTTTGAGAGCTTCTCGTCATCAATGCCAGGCAGTGACACTGCGAAAAAAACTCAGCGCTATGCAACATCCTCAGTGATACGCTGCTGGAAATGTTACGCATGCTTGTCTACTGATGCCCCGTTATTGAAGTGATTATTTCACATGACAGAATTATGGCTGAAACATCATTTCGTTTGCAATAAATAATGAAAACGAGGTACTCTTTTGTGACATGCAGTCTTTGTCTGTACTGACTCTACAACTACAAAACTGCAAATAGTTTGCCGGTCGCGGTGGTCTCGCGGTTCTAGGCGCGCAGTCCAGAACCGTGCGACTGCTACGGTCGCAGGTTCGAATCCTGCCTCGGGCATGGATGTGTGTGATGTTCTTACGTTAGTTAGGTTTAAGTAGTTGTTCTAGGGGACTGATGACCACAGCAGTTGAGTCCCATAGTACTTAGAGCCATTTGAATTTTGCAAATAGTTTAAAATAACATGAAACGTCATATACAAGCGTAGGATTCCACAAAATTATCGCCTATTTCGAAGAACGATTGTCTGCGAGACAACTAAGTCGCAGCAATAGCATTGCTGAGCGTGACAGATAATAGTTTATTTTTTAAAGTTTATTTCTGTTTTTTTTTCATTTTGAAGAGCGTTAATTGTTTCCTGATTATCTTTGTTGCTGTGTAAAAAAAGTTAAAAAATGTGACATATCTCCTAAAGAGACTGCCTACACTGCGCTAGTGCGTCCTCTTTTAGAATACTGCTGCACGGTGTAGGATCCTTACCAGGTAGGACTGACGGAGTACATCGAGAAAGTTCAAAGAAGGGCACCACGTTTTGTATTATCGCGAAATATGGGAGAGAGTCTCACAGAAATGATACAGGATTTGGACAGGACATCATTAAAACAAAAGCGTTTTTCGTTGAGTCGGAATCTCCTCACGAAATTCCATTCAACAACTTTCTCCTCCAAGTGCGAACTAAATAGGGAGAAATGATCGTCATTATAAAATGAGGGAAATCAGAGATCGCACGGAAAGATATAGGTGTTCGTTTTTTCCGCGCGCTGTACGGGATTGGAATAACAGAGTATTAGTGTGAAGGTGGTTCGATGAACCCTCTGCCGGGCACTTAAATGTGATTTGTAGAGTATCCATGTAGATGTAGATGCAGATTAATTTGCTCAGTCGTTCTGTCATTTTCTATTTCAGATTTTAAATTGTCAGTGACAACATTATTGGTGTATAATACAAATATTACCTGTGAATAACTTGTTTAATGTTCTGGTTTTAATCGTAATAAGGATGGAACGTCAGTTCGTTAAGTAAAAATGATTGCATTTATTTTCATACAAATCATTAGCATATACTAATTGCTTGTTATTTCTGTATCAACGTAATCTACTTAAACTCATTGCATGGACATCTGTCAGGTATTGGATACGAAACGGTTAGGATAGTTCCTGCCAAATTTAGTTCCTGAGACACTGTATACGTTCTCAAATTCATCGAATCAGTGATGTAAAAAACGGCAATTTTAGAACATTGTCCGCTCTTGCTTTTACTAAGTGATAATCAATAGAATAGCGCCACATGTGGTGACCATAAAACAGTATTCGAAATTACGACGGCACGCAGAACAATTATGACAATCACTTTCGGAGCGACTTCTTGTCGAAATTCTGCCTGTGGCATACGTTACTAGGAAAGATATCTATAGATAGGCGTTACATAATCTCAATCGTGCTATATAAACAAACGGCGAGAGAAGCTTTCACGGGATGTTGTTTACTACACAACAGCCATCCTCTAGCCTAGAGGAATTATGGCACTTGGTCAGGTGGTGGGAAGTTCGCGCGCCGTTACCAAAAAGGCCCGATATCGGTACACGTGCTCTCCACATCCTACCAAGCTCAAAGGAAAAAGCTGGATGGAGATACTTTCTACAGAGGATTCTCAAGTTCAAGACGTGGCGGTAAGACAAGGTGGAACACTTTTACAACATTGCAATAAAAGAACTTCTGCGGAGACTAATAAAATGCATGAGCAATGGTGATGATTTCGTAGGAAAGTGGTTAAACAAACGTTCTCCTAGTAAATGAAGTTAACACGGAAAGGTAGCGTTTAGGAAATTTTATCGTGTTTCATATCGGTGTAACGTATAATTTCAGAATGCAATGATAATTTGATTACATGCACATGTTTGACTTGAATTCTGGTCTTTCGTGACGGAGATATTCAGTGAACAAATGGCTAACAAGTAAAATAAAGAATGTATGCTGCAACCTGTAGTCTTCAACAAGAATCCTTTTAAGGACAAAAATAATTTGTGTAACAATAATGTCTCCCTTCATCACATTCAATTTTAGATGCAAACCCAAAGATCATACGCAGTCATCATGGTTCAAATAAGACGGTTCTTAAAGTAAACCTTAAAATGCAATGCATAAAGAAGTATCTATTTTCCAGCAACGCCTTTGGAAAAAATTGTTAGTCCCCAGTAAATGTCGAGCGACAGAACTTCATAAATTGCTGAGGTATTCTTTGTGGGAAATACGCAAAACATTCTTAAGAAACACTTAAGAAAACGTGCAGTCTGTTGTTAGCATTATAAAAGCTTGATTTGTCATAAATGGTAAATGAGTGAATAAAAGTAAAAAATATCAATGTCATGGTGATAACGCTACATAGTAAACGCAAAAAATGAGGAGTACATTTGTTTTCTGTGTTTCATATTTTGAGTGGTGCATTGTGAAAACTAAAATCCTGCTATTTCACCAGAACTAAAACCTGAAAAACATCAGTTAGAAAGGAGCGCTACAAAACGATTCAGAGTAGAAAACTAATACCGGTGTGCAGGCTTTCACAAACAATTGTGCAAGTCAAACAAACACATGCTAGCTGAACAAATGAAGTGAAGATGCGAAACCTGCTTTCTGGGAAGAAAGGGAAAGGATGGATTGTACAGAAGATTTGTATCTTAGTATGCTTGTCAACAAAGTAGAGCGTCGCACATAGGACAAATTGGTTCACCTTGTACATGAAAGTGCTCGATAGAAGCCAATACTTTTTGCTGTACGTTATTGTGATCGAATAGCACTCTTTTCCCAAAAGCGTTAGTTAATAGTAATTTCAAAAATATAGGCCACAACACGAATATCCTTCCATATTGAGTGATCGCTGATCGCAATATGGAGAAGGTACTGCTGTGGAAAGGGTCTTCAGTTAATACCATTCGTTATTCGTGGGAGCGAAGTGATCTCGTCGCCGAACTCTTTTCCGAGCACAAGTACGTATCATAACGACACGAAAAACTTTATGTCAACATTTCAGTATTTCTAGACCCATTCTTATTCGTGACTGAAAATTTTCCTGCTGTTGGCTTCGTGGTGCTGGAACAACATCGAAATAAAAACCAGTTGGCCGACCTCGGAACCTTAGACACCCTGAAATGTAAAGGTCGTCGAACAAAAACTCTGCAAAGCTGTTTGCACAAAAAAAAGTCGCTGTCCTTGGGACCACCTTTCGAGGTGTTTGGCCAATGTTGCTCCAGCATCTTGAGATACTGTCCAGCGGAATTATTTTAGCCAGGAAACAGAGAGATGAGCTACAAAACCCACGAAGCTCTTCTCTTGGAAGATGAGCCTTTCCATATATCTGTTGTGTTGTCTACTTACGAGAAGCGAACACAAAAAATAATACACAATGAATAGCACGCGAGCCTCTTAACTTCGCGGAAGTCCATCATATATACTGTGTGTCAGCTTTTGGTGCACAATCGCAAATTCAGTCGCCTCCGTAAACAAGGTCCATAACGGAAGTATGGAATCACTTGTCACGGAGGTGGGGGTTTCGTATCTGGTGGTGGAAAAAAGTCATCATCAACAAGGAGAGACAGAATGTTAAATTTTTTATGTAGATACGTTCGTTGGACGGGCCTGTTGAACTATGTGGATTCTTCGCTGCTATTATTCATAGAGTAGAGCAGACACAGTCAATGACTTCTCTGCGCGATAGCAATGGACATACTATGGGTGACAGCGCTGCGAAAGTGGAGTTACTAAACACAGCCTTTCTAAATTCCTTCATCAAAGAAGACGAACTAAATATTGCAGAATTAGAACCAAGAACAGTAGCTAACATGACTAACTTAGAAGTAGATCTCCTCGGAGTAGTGAAGCATCTTAAACCACTTAACAAAAGCAAGTCTCCTGGGCCAGATTGTATACCAGTTAGGTTCTTTTCACAGAGTGCTGATGCAATAGCTCCATACTTGACAGTCATATACAATCGTTCGCTCGACGAAAGATCCGTATCCAAAAACTGGAAAGTTGTACAGGTCACACCAATATTCAAGAAAGGTAGTGGGAGTAATCCACTAAATTACAGGCCCATATCATTAACGTGGACATGAAGCAGGATTTTGGAACTACCAGGTGATCAAAAAGTCAATATAAATTTGAAAACTGAATAAATCACGCAATAATGTAGATAGAGAGGTACAAATTGACACACATGCTTGGAATGACATGGGGTTTTATTAGAACCAAAAAAATACAAACGTTCAAAAAATGTCCGACAGATGGCGCTTCATCTGATCAGAATAGCAATAATTAGCATAACAGTGTAAGACAAAGCGAAGATGATGTTCTTTACAGGAAATGCTCAATATGTCCACCATCATTCCTCAACAATAGCTGTAGTCGAGGAATAATGTTGTGAACAGCACTGTAAAGCATGTCCGCAGTTGTGGTGAGGAATGGGCGTCGGATGTTTTCTTTCAGCATCCCTAGAGATGTCGGTCGATCACGATACACTTGCGACTTCAGGGAACCCCAAACCCAATAATCGCACGGACAGAGGTCTGGGGACCTGGGAGGCCAAGCATGACGAAAGTGGCGGCTGAGCACACGATCATCACCAAACGACACGCGCTAGAGATCTTTCTCACGTCTAGCAATACTTTTTTTTCCTAATAAAGCCCCTCGTCATTCCAAGCATGTGTGTCAATTTTTGCCTCTCTGTCTACATTATTCCTGGGTTTATTTAGTTTTCAAATTTTTACTGGCTTTTTGATCACCCGGTATATTGTGTTTGAACATTATGTATTGCCTGATAAAGAATCAACACGGATTTTGAAAACTTCGTTCTTGTGAAACACAACTAACCATTCACTCACACACGAAGTGTTGAGTGCTATTGACAAAGTATTTCAAATTGATACGATGTTCTAGATTTCCAAAAGGCTTTTGACACTGTATCACGCAAGCGGCTTGTAGTGAAACTGAGTGCTTATGGTATATCGTCTGAGAGGTCACAATTCTTAGAAATTGATGGAAAGTCATCGAGTAAAACAGATGTGATTTCTGACGTTCCCCAAGGTAGTGTTATAGGTCCTCTGCTGTTCCTTATCTATGTATAAGATTTAACAGACAATCTGACCAACCGTCTTAGGTTGTTTGCAGATGATGCTCTCGTTTGTGTCTAGTAAATTCATCAGAAGATCAAAACAAATTGCAAAACGATTTATAAAAGATATCTGAGTGGAGCGGAAATTAGCAATTGACCCTAAATAATGAAAAGTGTGAGGTCATCCACATGAGTTGCTAAAAGGAATCAGTTAAGCTTCGCTTACACGATAATTCAACTAAACACCTCGGAATTGTAATTACAAACAATTTAAATTGGAAAGAACAAATAGAAAATGTTATGGGGAAGCAAACCAAAGACTGCATTTTACTGGCACAACACTTAAAAAATGTAATAGAAAAAGTAACAGATTTACTAAAGAGACTGCTTACTCTACGCTTGTCCATCCTCTTTTGCAGTATTGCTGCGCAGTCTGAGATCCTTATCAGATAGGATTAACGCAGTACATCGAGCAAGTTCAAAGAAGAGCAGCACGCTTCGTATTGTCGCGGAATAGGGAGAGAGAGTCATGGACATGATACAGAATTTATGATAGACACCATTATAACAAAGGCGTTTTTTTTTTGCGGCAGAATCTTCTCACGAAATTTCAATCACGATCTTTCTCCTCCGAATGTAAAAATATTTTGTAGAAGCAGATGTAATAGGTAAAAAAGAACACCATAATAAAATAAGGGAAATAAGAGCTCGTGTGCTGATGGAGAGTGGAATAATTGAGAATTATTGTGAACGTGGTTCGAAGAACTCTCTGCCAGGCACTGGTTGTAGACGTAGAGGTAGAGGTAGAAGCAGAGGTAGAGGAAGAGGTAGAGGTAGCAGAGAAGAGAGGAGAGATCATACCGGCTCTCGCTTTGTCTGTTTGTAACGTACATTTCATGTATTGCTACATGTAAATTATTTTGTATTTCTTTTATCTCTTGATTTAAAAAAGAATATATTTTAGAACTTGAAACAACTTCGTTTGAAAGTTCCTAATGAAATAGATAACCCAAACACTAGTCGCATGTGAAGGTATAGACCCAGGCAGAATGTTATCAAGCAGGAGAAAAAAAAGTGGCGTCTGAAATAGCGCTCTAAACAGACAAATGTATGTACCATGCCAATAAATTTTTGGAAAACTGTTGAATTCATTGACGTGTTTGTATTGCGGAATCGACCAGAGTAAAACTACTGGCCATTATAATTGCTATACCAAGAAGAAATGCAGATGATGAACGGGTATTCATTGGACAAATATATTATACTAGAACTGACATGTGATTACATTTTCACGCAATTTGGGTGCATAGATCCTGAGAAATCAGTACGCAGAACAACCACCTCTGGCTCTAATAACGGCCTTGATACGCCTGGGCACTGAGTCAAACAGAGCTTGGAGAGCGTGTACAGGTACAGCTGCCCATGCAGCCTCAACACGATACCACATTTCATCAAGAGTAATGACTGGCGTATTGTGACGAGCCAATTGCTTGGCCACCATTGAACAGACGTTTTCAATTGGTGAGAGATCTGAAGAATGTGCTGGCCAGGGCAGCAGTTGAACATTTTCTGTATCCAGAAAGGCCCGTACAGGACCTGTAACATACAGTCGTACATTATCCTGCTGAAATGTAGGGTTTCGCAGGGATCGAATGAAGGATAGAGCCACGGGTCGTAATACATCTGAAATGTAACGTCCACTGTTCAAAGTGCCGTCAATGCGAACAAAAGATCACCGAGACGTGTAACTAATGGCACCCCATACCATCACGCCGGGTGATACGCCAGTATGGCGATGACGAATACACGCTTCCAATGTGTGTTCACCGCGATGTCGTCAAACACGGATGCGACCATCATGATGCTGTATACGGAACCTGGATTCATCCGAAAAAATGACGTTTCGCCATTCGTGCACCCAAGTTCGTCGTTGAGTACACCATCGCAGGCGCTTCTGTTTCTGATGCAACGTCAAGGGTAACTGCAGCCATGGTGTACGAGCTTATAGTCCATGCTGCTGCAAACGTCGTTGAACTGTTCGTGCAAATGGTTGATGTTTTGCAAACGTCCCCATCTGTTGACTCAGGGATGGAGACGTGGCTGCACGATCCGTTACAGCCTTGCGGATAAGATGCCTGTCATCTCGACCGCTAGTGTACGAGGCCGTTGGAATCCAGAACGGTGTTCCGTATTACCCTCCTGAACCCACCGATGCCATATTCTGCTAACAGTCATTGGATCGCGACCAACGCGAGCAGCAATGTCCCGATACGATAAACCGCAATCGCGATAGGATACAATCTGACCTTTATCAAAGTCGGAAACGTGATGGTACCCGTTTCTCCTCCTTACACGAGGCATCACAACAACGCTTCATCAGGCAACGCCGGTCAACTGCTGTTTGTGCATGAGAAATCGGTTGGAAACTTTCCTCATGTCAGCACGTTGTAGGTGTCGCCACCGGCGCCAACCTTGTGTGAATGCTCTGAAAAGCTAATCATTTGCATATCACAGCATCTTCTTCCTGTCAGTTATATTTCGAGTCTGTAGCACGTCATCTTCGAGGTGTAGCAATTTTAATGGCCAGTAGTGTAATATTGTGGACATTAAAAAGTAAATTATACACGTGTGAAATGTGAATTTTCTAAACTCGCCAACTGAGTTTGTTTTCAATGGCCGAGACTTCGTTACATAGCAAAAATCGTTTAAATATGTAAAAGCTAAACGAGTAAATACTCTGGATCCTCTACATTGCCAGAATACTTTCTCATCTCTCTAACTTATTATATTTAAATAAAAATAACCTGGCAAATTTACAAAATTGCAATAGCGCACTTTTCGAAGAACAAGACCAAAGAATTTATTACCGCTGCACAATTGTTCTCAGTCTTAAGATACGCCCTGGATTTTCAAGACGACCTGAGTTGTAACATTTCCAAGGTAAACAGCTGAAGTATCTCACGGAGTACACAGGAGTCTAATAAAAGTAATCTCAACACCGGAGTTACACCTCAGTCTCCCATAACTTGATAGCCCCTCCAGAAATCTGCCATTTAAGTGGTCTGCTTAGTACGGGTCAATTGTTATTCAAAATACACTGAAGCGCCTAAGAAACTGGTATAGGTTAGCGTATATCAAATACAGAGATATGTGAACAGGCATTATCCGGCTCTGCGGTCGGCAACGCCTATACAGGGTGTTACAAAAAGGTACGGCCAAACTTTAAGGAACCATTCCTCACACACAAAGAAAGAAAATATTTTATGAGGACATGTGTCCGGAAACGCTTACTTTCCATGTTAGAGCTCATTTTATTACTTCTCTTCAAATCACATTAATCATGGAATGGAAACACACAGCAACAGAACGTACCAGCGTGACTTCAAACACTTTGTTACAGGAAATGTTCAAAATGTCCTCCGTCAGCGAGGATACATGCATCCACCCTCCGTCGCATGGAAACCCTGATACTCTGATGCAGCCCTGGAAAATGGCGTATTGTATACCAGCCGACCACAACACGAGGACGAAGAGTCTCTATATTTGGTACCGGGGTTGCGTAGACAAGAGCTTTCAAATGCCCCCATAAATGAAAGTCAAGAGGGTTGAGGTGAGGAGAGCGTGGAGGCCATGGAATTGGTCCGCCTCTACCAATCCATCGGTCACCGAATCTGTTGTTGAGAAGCGTACGAACACTTCGACTGAAATGTGCAGGAGCTCCATCGTGCATGAACCACATGTTGTGTCGTACTTGTAAAGGCACATGTTCCAGCAGCACAGGTGGAGTATCCCGTATGACATGCGTAGGTGGAAGAACATACTGACGAAACTAAAATGAGCTCTAACATGGAAATTAAGCGTTTCCGGACACATGTCCACATAACACCTTTTCTTTATTTGTGTGTGAGGAATGTTTCCTGAAAGTTTGGCCGTACCTTTTTCTAACACCCTGTATAAGACAGCAAGTGTCTGGCGCAGTTTTTAGATCGGTTACTGCTGCTAAAATGGCAGGTTATCACGATTTAAGTGAGTTTGAACGTAGTGTTATAGTCGGCGAACGAGCGATGGGACACAGTATCTCCCGTACGAACATTTCACGAGCGTACCGTGAATATCAGGAATACCCTAAAACATCAAATCTCCGACATCGCAGCGGCTGGAAAAAGATCCTACAAGAAAGGGGCCAACGACGACTGAAGAGAATCTTTCATCGTGACAGAAGTGCAGCCCTTCCGCAAACTGGTGCAGACTTCAGTGCTGGCCCATCAACAAGTGTTAGCGTGAGAACCGGTCAACGAAACATAATTGATACAGGCTTTCGGAGACGGAGGACCACTCGTGTACCCTTGACGAATGCGCGACACAAAGCCTGGGACCGTCAACACCGACATTGGACTGTTTGTTAATGACTGGAAACATGTTGCCTAGTCGGGCGCATCTCCTTTCAAATTGTATCGAGCGGATGGACGTGTACAGGTATAGAGACAACCAAATGAATCCACGGACGCTGCGTGTCTGCAGGGGACTGTTTAAGCTGGTGGACGCTCTGTAATGGTGTGGGGCATGTGCAGTCGGAGTGATATGGGCCCCCTAATACACTCCTGGAAATTGAAATAAGAACACCGTGAATTCATTGTCCCAGGAAGGGGAAACTTTATTGACACGTTCCTGGGGTCAGATACATTACATGATCACACTGACAGAACCACAGGCACATAGACACAGGCAACAGAGCATGCACAATGTCGGCACTAGTACAGTGTGTATCCACCTTTCGCAGCAATGCAGGCTGCTGTTCTCCCATGGAGACGATCGTAGAGATGCTGGATGTAGTCCCGTGGAACGGCTTGCCATGCCATTTCCACCTGGCGCCTCAGTTGGACCAGCGTTCGTGCTGGACGTGCAGACCGCGTGAGACGACGCTTCATCCAGTCCCAAACATGCTCAATGGGGGACAGATCCGGAGATCTTGCTGGCCAGGGTAGTTGACTTACACCTTCTAGAGCACGTTGGGTGGCACGGGATACATGCGGACGTGCATTGTCCTGTTGGAACAGCAAGTTCCCTTGCCGGTCTAGGAATGGTAGAACGATGGGTTCGATGACGGTTTGGATGTACCGTGCACTATTCAGTGTCCCCTCCACGATCACCAGAGGTGTACGGCCAGTGTAGGAGATCGCTCCCCACACCATGATGCCGGGTGTTGGCCCTGTGTGCCTCGGTCGTATGCAGTTCTGATTGTGGCGCTCACCTGCACGTCGCCAAACACGCATACGACCATCATTGGCACCAAGGCAGAAGCGACTCTCATCGCTGAAGACGACACGTCCCCATTCGTCCCTCCATTCACGCCTGTCGCGACACCACTGGAGGCGGGCTCCACGATGTTGGGGCGTGCGTAGGATCCTATGGTCTTGGCGTGCATCCGTGCGTCGCTGCGGTCCGGTCCCAGGTCGACGGGCACGTGCACCTTCCGCCAACCACTGGCGACAACATCGATGTACTGTGGAGACCTCACGCCCCACGTGTTGAGCAATTCGGCGGTACGTCCACCTGGCCTCCCGCATGCCCACTATACGTCCTCGCTCAAAGTCCGTCAACTGCACATACGGTTCACGTCCACGCTGTCGCGGCATGCTACCGGTGTTAAAGACTGCGATGGAGCTCCGTATGCCACGGCAAACTGGCTGACACTGACGGCGGCGGTGCACAAATGCTGCGCAGCTAGCGCCATTCGACGGCCAACACCGCGGTTCCTGGTGTGTCCGCTGTGCCGTGCGTGTGATCATTGCTTGTACAGCCCTCTCGCAGTGTCCGGAGCAAGTATGGTGGGTCTGACACACCGGTGTCAATGTGTTCTTTTTTCCATTTCCAGGAGCGTAGTTCTAAATGCTACCCTGACAGGTACGTAAGCATCATATATGATTACCTGCATCCATTCATGTCCATTTTGCATTTCGCCGGACTTGAGCAATTCCAGCAGCACAAAGGGACACCCCACACCCCCAGAACTGTTACAGAGGGGTGCCAGAAGTATTCTTCTGAGTTTGATCCCTATCGCTTGCCACCAAACGCCCAGACATGAATATTATTGAGCATATCTGTGATGCTTTTCAACCTGCTGTTCAGAAGAGATCTCCACCCCCTAGTACCCTTGCGGATTTATATACAGCCCTGCCTGATTCATGGTGTAAAATCCCTTCAGCACTACTTCAGACATTAGTCAAGTCCTTGCTACGTCGTACAGCGAGGCTTTTGCGCGTTCGCGGGGGCCCTACACGATATTGTAGGTGTACCGTTTCTTTAACTCTTCAGTGTATTTTTGGTCAACCATCCTACAGTTATGTTTCTCGGTAAGTGTACTAATGTTCTTTTTCATTTTTGTCCTGAAATTTTGAAATTTATTAAAGCTAAGTCATAAAGTGAAAGGAGTCAGATGAGTTGCGGATCCTTTGGTGTTATGGTTGAGGAGGTACATCCGAAAAAGCGAGTTGGTGCTCTTTGTTTGCTTAAAAACATTACTACAACTCTCTGCGTTTCGAAACAAATGCTTTATCCGTGGGTAAAAGAGACCTTATTGATTTTCACTGTACGTGGTGACTCAATATTTCGGCCATTTTCGGAGGAGTGGAATGAAAATCACTTTTCTAATTTAGCCTTTTGTGGTTTCCCTGGATCACCTCATCCCCATACCGTGCTAGTTCCTTCAACAAGACCACTGCCATCATTCTTGTCCAACACGGATAATGCTTCCAGAATGAGATTTTTACTCTGCAGCGGAGTGTGTGCTGATATGAAACTTCCTGGCAGATTAAAACTGTGTGCCCGACCGAGACTCGAACTCGGGACCTTTGCCTTTCGCGGGTAAGTGCTCTACCAACTGAGCTACCCAAGCACGACTCGCGCCCCGGCCTCACAGCTGTACTTCTGCCAGTATCTCGTCCTGCGAACCAGGAGAGCTTTTGTAAAGTTTGGAAGGTAGGAGACGAGATACTGGCAGAAGTAAAGCTGTGAGTACCGACCGTGAGTCGTGCTTCGGTAGCTCAGATGGTAGAGCACCTGCCCGCGAAAGGCAATGGTCCCGAGTTCGAGTCTCGGTCGGGCACACAGTTTTAATCTTCCAGGAAGTTTCATGGATAATGCTTCTTTACCTTGATAACGATGTGAATTTAAATTATAAGGTTTATACCTATCGTATGGTCCATTTTCAGTTAAGTGTTCTTGCTTTTACTTCCCCAGCATGTCGCGGAAAGGTTACAGGACTCGACTTGTCGAGCAAGATTCGAAACCTTTTTTATGTATTTATATTAATTCCAAAAAAATCATAACTATAGTCTCTTTCCTATTGATCTGCCTTAGCACACACACACACACACACACACACACACACACACACACACACACACATAGTGGGAGAGTCAGAAGTGTAAGAGGTCAGACAGAGAGAGAGAGAGAGTTACAATGTTCGTTACTGTCGTTGTTTCTCGGATATGTTCTAAATCGATTCATTGATTTTAGCTTCGATCCCATTTGTTGCGTGCGACGCTTTCGGATTTGTGTGCCCTTTCTGAAATGATTTGCACTTTCGAGGACAGCTCTTTCGGCAGCACGAGGCACAGACATGACATTACCTTCTGCATGTGGATGGTCAGCCAGAAGGTGATAATCGATGGTAAACAACATATGTCGAATGACCACAGTTAATAACCTACCAATGTTGTTTGGAAACGGTGGGCAGAAACGAGCAGAATTTACTCTCTGAATTCTTCGTTTGCCTGGAGATCGTCGGTATATTTACTTACCTGGGTTTGTCGTTTAACGACTCGTTCGCGTGTGTGTCATAGGATAAAAACTTGTTTCTTCCTTTCGCTGTGCTTTAACGTCTCGTCGGTAGTGAAGTCATCTCGCACCTACCTCATCACAAAAAGGAGTAAGAAATCTGACATACTGATAGTGAAGCGAATTTGGAAAACTACTTAAAACGTGGTTTAAGAAGCCCATTTTCATGTTTTCGCTGCGCAATTATTGATCCATTATTATTGTTGTAGTCTTCAGTCCCAAGACTGGTTTGATGCAACTCTCCATGTTACTTTATCCTGTGCAAACTTCTTCATCTCCGTATAACTACAGCAACTTGCATCCTTTTGAATCTGCTTACTGTACTGATCTCTTGATCTCCCTCCACAACTTTTACCCCCAATACTTCCATCCAGTACTAAATTGATGATCTCTTGATGTCCCAGACTGTCTCCTATCAACCAGTCCCTTCTTCTAGTTAGGTCGTACCACAAATTTCTTTTCTCCAATACCTCCTCATTACTTACGTGATCTACCCATCATATTTTCAGCATTCTTCTGTGGCGTCACATTTCAAAGTCTTCTATTCTCTTCTCGTCAAAACTATTATCGTGCATGTGCCACTTTCATACGTGGCTGCATTCCATGCAAACACTTCCAGAAAAGAGTTATTCGATGTTAACAAATTTCTTTCCATAGCCAGCCTACATTTTATATCTTCCCTGCTTCAACCTTCGTCAGTTATTTTGTTCTCAAAATAGCGAAACTCATGTGCTACTTTTGATGTCTCGTTTCCTAACCTAATTCCCTCAGCATCATCTTATTTAATTCGACTATATTCCATTATCCTTGTTTTGCCTTTGTCGATGATCATCTTTTATCTTCCTTTCACGCCCTCGTCCACTCCGTTCAACTGCTCTTCCAAGTCCTTTGCAGTCTCTGCCAGAACTACGAACACATCGGCGAACCTGAAAATTTTTATTTATTTTCCCTGAACCGTAATTCCTACTCTAAATGTGCTTTGCTGCTTGTTCAATCTACAGACTGAATAACATCGAGGATAGGCTACAATCCCGTCTCACTCCCTGCTCCATCACTGCTTCCCTTCTCGTGCTCATCGACTCTTACAGCTGCCATTTCGTTTCTGTACAAGTCGTAAATAGCCTTTCGCTCACTGTATTTTATTCCTGCTAAATGCAAGAAAATTGTGGTGTTTGAGTTAACCTACAGTTTGAGAGTGTAAATTATTTAATGTAAACTGGTATACAGCCACTGCTTTGATTATATTGTTAATGTTAAAATGCAGTACCGCCACACTCTCAAACTGTAGGTTACCTCAAACACCTCAATTTTCCTGCATTTACTAATTTCTGTTTATCTTATTGATATTGCTTAAGTTCCTCATGTATCCTGTATTTACATTGACAACTGTCTCTTCTTTTTTAATTGGTTGTGTATCACTCTCCATGTTTCATACCTCTTGATGCAGCCTTGTCTAGTACTAATTTTATCTTATTTTATTAGTTTTGTTTATTAATAGAAACTGTTATGTAGACATTCTATTCTTATTTTGTGCTAAAGGTTTTCCTGTCAACTCCATTGATTTTATGTACTGTTCAGTTTTTACTATTTCATTGCAAAGATGTTACTCACTGTATGTTTCTGCGTTACTCTAGATGTGTTACTTCTCTTCCAATGTTGTCTGCTAACATTTAACTTCTTTGGTGATAATACTCAGTATATGTCTGAAGATGGCCTTGTAAGCCGAGAACCGGTTAGCAATAAAAATAATATTGTAGAACAAAAGCAAACTGGTGCTTTTCATTTATTAATATTGTTAGTTTTGCAGCAGTGATCACTGGACATAAGAAGGTGATTATTGGATTAGGATATACACTGAAGCGCCAAAGAAACTTGTAGAGGCACGCGTATTCAAATACATAGATATGTAAACAGGCAGAATACGGCGCTGTGACCGGTGACGCCTATATACGACAATAAGTGTCTGGCGCAGTTATTAGATCCCTTACCGCTGCTACAATGGCAGGTTATCAAGATTTAAGTGAGTTTGAACTGGTGTTATAGTCGGAGCACGAGCGACGGGACACAGCATCTCCGAAGTAGCGATGAGGTGAGGATTTTCCCGTACGACCATTTCACGAGTCTACCGTGAATATCAGCGATTCGACATCGATGCGGCCGGAAAAAGATCCTGCAAGAACTGGGCAAACGACGACTGAAGGGAATCGTTCAGCGTGATAGATGTGCAACTCTTCCGCAAATTGCTGCAAATTTCATTGCTGAGACATCAATATGTGTCAGCGTGCGAACCATTCAACGAAACATCATCAACATGGCCTTTTTGAGCCTAAGGCCCACTCGTGTACCCTTGATGAACGCACATCACAAAGCTTTACGCCTCGCTTGGGCCCGTCAACACCGACATTGGACTGTTGATGACTGTACACATGTTGCCTGGTCGGACGAGTCTCGATTCAAATTGTATCGAGCTGATGGACGTGAACGGGTATGGATATAACCTCATGAATCCGTGTACCCTGCCTGTCAGCAGGGGACTGTTCAAGCTGGCGGAGGCTCCGTAATGGTATAGGGCATGTGCAGCTGGATTTATATGGGACTCCTGATACGTCTAGATACGACTGTGACAGGTGACCCGTACTTAAGCATCCTGCCTGATCACCTGTATCCATTCATGTGCATTGTGCAATCCGATGGACATTGGCAATTCCAGCAGAACAATGGGACACCCCACAGGTTCATAAATCGTACAGAGTGGCTCCAGGATCACTGTTCTGACTTTGGACACTTTCGCTGACCACCAAACTATACAGACATGAACATTATTGAGAATCTGGGATGCCTTGCAACGTGCTGTACAGAAAAGCTCTCCATCCCCTCGTACTCATGCAGGAGTCATGGTGTCAGTTCCACCCAGCACTACTTCAGACGTTAGTCGAGTCCATGCCACGTCGCTTTGCCTCTAGCGGGGTCCCTGCACGATATTAGGCCGGTGTATATTGGCGAGCGAGCTAATGTTAGCTGTAGTGGCGGCAGGAGTTTCATAGATTGACTCGTGGCGGGATAAGGAAAAGCTGTTCGTCAGTGTAAATGCGACCCACTGTATGCAAACGAAGTTCTAATAGGTACAGCGTAGTCAACATTTAGCAGTCGCAGCGATCGGTCACGGGGTCGCGATACTACCGTTTACTTCCTGACATTGTTCAGTTACCGAGTTTACTCATATCGTGATCGCATTCCGTTCGTGATCCGTCAGTGTTAATTCTTGTGTACGTGTGTCAACACTATATCTGTAGTGTGAAGGAAAAGTATACTGCTTTGGAACCAGATCCAAAAAAAAAAGAGTACAGTCAGACTGGAATTTTCAAAGGACAACGACCGGACAACACCGCAGATATCCAGAACTGAGTAACTACCACTCTCAAACTTACTAAAGATCAAGTGTATAACTCGATACTATTGAGTCTTTTTTTCAAAATTTGGTCTAACGTAACTGACGAAAGTGTTGCGCAGGAAGGTTGAGCCAACTATAAAATGATACATACTTCCATATTTGCAGTTTTCTGTCAGTGCAATAGAAAACAACTTGATTAATGTGAAAGTGTTTAATATACCAACGGAATTTCCGAAGAAAGTCCTAAAAGAAAAGTTTAAAGCTTATGATAATATTTGTGGTATTTGGAACAAGGTATGGGTTGACTGCTACCTGTTTCCTCTTCCAAATGGTCTACGATTAGTACAAATCGATTAAAAACCCAATTCCATCAGTGATAAACATAGGTGGCCATCAGAGCTACGTAACGTACATGGGTCAACTCCCAGCGCGTTTCATATGCAAGAAAATCGAACATCGCGTTTCATATGCAGCAAAACCGAACATATTAATGGGGACTTCACGAAACGAAAATTTCGTATGGAAATGGTGCGCAACATCAGTGCCTATATTCAAATTTAGTTATGGGCACACACAGAGATTCAGTTATAAACAAGATACCATCCCAGCTGGGAACAACGAGGAGGCTGTTAGTAATCCCGTTGATAGAGTCAGTAGTTTAGAACATCACTATGACGGAAATAATGTTTTAAATGTGCACCCACCGTTGCCACGAACATAGCTTGTAAAGGAAAAATATAACAGTTCCGGCAAGTAGACCTCGAAATCAGTGTAGCAAGGTACAGGGGTTTGGCAAATATACGGAAACAGCGAGAACTGCATGCAGGAACATAAATGCAGTTACTAGGAAAAAAACGAAGGGAAGATTGGGTTTAATGTCCCATCGACGTCGAGGTCATTAGAGACGGAGCACAAGCTCGGATGGTATTAAGTATGGGGAAAGAAACCAGTCCTATCCTTCGAAGGAACCTTCCTGGCATTTGGCTGGGGCGATATAGAGAAGTCAGAGAAAACCTTAATGTGGAGGCCGGACACGGGTTTGAATCGCCGTCCTGTTGATTACAAGTGGCTAGCAGTCATAGAGGTTGAGCTGTTGTATTCACCATGAACGGCACCTGTACAGTGTTCTCTATATGTTGTATGAGTCGCGGTGAGAAAAGTATTCTGTGTAGTTGTTAACGCATTATGTCAAGTTACGTGACTTCAAACTTGGGCAAATTGTTGGTGCTTGTAGGGTATCTCATGTGACCGCGACTCATACTTACAACGTATTGACAACGTCCTTGGCATGGTCAAAACACGAAGTCCCTTGGGAAAACAACTCAGATGCGACACATCTCAAGCATGGTCGAACACAATGACAGAAAAAAAAACACCAACCACACTATCAGTGAGCGAAAAGATGACCAAATCTTGGAAAAGTAAAACAAACCAGAAGTCGATAACATGGAGTAGCATGATAACTTCTCCCACATAACAGTCAGCCTAACCAAAAGAAAGTGAGCACACTTCTATGTGATCATGTCAGAAAAAGAATTTGTTTCTGATATAATTCTGACGAGTCTGCATCACATCTATTAATCCTTTCTGTCAAAACAATATGATAAACAGACACGTTCAGAGATTGTAAATAACGTTCACGTCCTTGTGAACTGAATGACACGAAGTCTACGTAACAATAAAAACATTCTGATTTTTTTTTTAAATTTGTGGTAAGATCTTATAGAACCAAACTGCTGAGGTCATCGGTCCCTAAGCTCACACACTGCTTAATCTAACTTAAACTAACTTACGCTAAGGGCAACACACTCACCCATGCCCGAGGAAGGGCTCGATCCCCCGACGGGGCGATCCGCGCGGACCGTGACAAGGCGCCATAGACATCACGGCTACCCCGCGCGGTAACATTCTGATGGTGCTCAATATTAACTAGAAGGCCACCACATAGTAAACTGATGCATAATATAGCTTAACATATGGCCTAATATGACATATGTGATGTACTCCAATCAATTTCTTGGTTTTGGTGGATTCCAGCTGTAAGGACTTTCCTAGAACTTCCTGTCCAACTCGCTTAATCGCGCCTTCTTATCTTACCGTTCGTTCCATTTCCTGGCCACAAAGCCGACCTTGTGGACTGCTTGCACATCTTCCTATGTTGCTCTCTTGTCCTTAGCGAGAAGTCGACGACTTCTCTGATACGATCTCTCGCATGACTGTTTCTTAATACTGTAACAGAACTCAGAAACGTGGCACCGTAGGAACCTCATTCATTACCTGCTGGAAATCCCTCAGGAAAATATCCCAAGTAGTGTAACGCTTTGAACAGTACATTCTACAAAAATGGTCTAGCTCTTTCATTAGGCTTTCTGGTGGGTTCAAAGCCAGGTGATGTGAAAAGATGCAAATCGGTTCTATCCTGTGCCTCTTCGATGTAGGCTTTCATCTTTCTGATCTAAATTGAGATCTTTTTTCTGAAACAATCTTATCCACATGGCTTATTAATGCAGGAAGTCCTTGCATAAAGCTCTTGATACAATCACAGCCGTTGGTTTCGGCAGTGATATAAGAGTGACGAATTTGAATGTCATCTTCACAACTGCCATTACGTAGCAGAATCCTCCGCATGTGTACAGAAGAGGCCCCATTGTTTTAGTTTCTTGAGCATGGTAGAGTACAAAGGCTCCTGCTTTTTTATTGTTGATGGGACTGAAGATATCCTGCAACCATGTGTCTAGAAATTTTACTCTGTATGACGATATATTCAAGTCTATAAACCGTGGAGTACATGCGTCAGAAGTGGTTTTGTTATTGTGTACACTGCACCATATGTCATTATGTGAGGTCTGTGAGCCTGACAGATTTGGTGGGGCATTCATAATTATCAGTCTGTGCAGTGGCCCTTCATGCCAGATCTTTAGTGAGCGCACATTCTATATCTAAGAACAATGCCAGCGTGCAACGTATTACGTTGATAGTCTTGGTAGTAAGTCTGAGTGTGTGGTCACTGCTCGATTTGGGTCCCCTGAAGCCTGCTTGGTGGTCAGGGAGGAGGCAGTTTGGTTCAGCAAATTTGCCGAGTCTGTCGGCGGATATCCTTTCAAAAGTCGTCCGAACGACGTCGAGGAGGGAGATAGGATGGTAGGATTTTGGGTCTGTAAGAGGTTTACTTGGTTTGAGAATTGTTATTGGTCTGGGCTCATCCTCGGGGTATGGCTTCGTTTAATAGATAGTAGTTTAAGAGTGTAGTCAGAAGTCGGATGATGATAATCATTGAGGCTTTCCTTAGGTTTAGGCGGATTGTGCCACTGTCAGTAGGGGCAGAAATTTCGTCCTGATATGATTATGTCTTTCACTTCGTCCTCTGTTATTTCGTGAGTCAGGAGGTCGTTTGTCTCTCTCTGTTGTCTCTAAAGGCCTCCTCTTTTTCTTTATCGTTGGCGGGTGGAGCGTTGTTGTTTCAGCCTACATCATTATCGTAGATAAACATTCGACTCAATTCGTCTCAGGAATATCTGCTGTAAATGTTAGGCTTGTCCTGTCAGGGTTTTGAATTTCTTCCAGAATTTTCGTTCTCCCTTAAAGTCGAGCATTTGACAGGGGTCGTCCCACTGCTGTCTTTTAATATGGGCGTTGAGTCTGTTCCATGTGGTTTTAAGATCTGTGTTGTTAGTCCTTTTAATTTCCCGTTATACTCGCCTCTTTTCTTGGATTAGTCTAAGGACGTTTTATGGTATAGCCGGTCTGTAGTTTTTAACAGTGATTTTGAGAACTGCTTCGCCCGTAGCTAATTGTAGTGTCTGTTCTATCTTCTTATTCATTAGTTCCATGTCTTGGTCGTTGGTGATGGTCACGAGGAATTGAAGCTGTTTTTGTATCATGCCTTCGCACGTCTCCCAGTTTGCTGCTGCTAAATGCCTAATTGTACGTTCAGTGAGTTTGGGGGGAGATACGTTCATAACTGTGGTCTTAAATATGATGCGTAGATGATCACTAGTTATGCCGTCGGCAGTTCTCCGGTCATTTATGTGGTCAGTAAGTTCTTGGGTCATTCATGTTGTCAGCAAGTACAGAACTGAAGAGAATGGCTCCTGGTAGGGAGTGCTCTATGTAACTTACGAAGTCTGCTCCAGTTAGCGTAAGTCTACATATGTTCTCTGTGATCAGGAAGTATTGTAATTGACTCCCATTGTTATTAGTCGTTGTGTCACCAAGCAGGACACGTTTTGCATTAAAGTCCCCCATTGTGATATAATGTTGAAGGTTTGTCACACAGTGTAAAAGTCAGTTGGGATATGGGTCAGATGTCTAACGTAAATGCAGATTGGCATTAATCTAGGTCTTCGCAGTTTGTTAATGCAAACCATTATCGCCTCAGTGTCCCGGAATTGTGGCAGTTGGGGAACGTCAATAGCCGAGGGTTCTATCTGGGTATAAATTACCACTTCATCTCTGCTGTCTCGCCTGCTGGGGCAGTTGATGTCACTGTGCACGCAAAATGCCGCTAGATGCGCTGTCGGCTGGGAAAGTGTGGGGAGAGCGGCAGTAGCGGGGAGTCGCTCAGAGAGCTGTACGGGAAGTGCCTTTCTAAACGGAAGCCTACACACACATTTTTTGTAAATATTTAGTGGGGCCCCTCCACGACCGCATTTGCGTGGTGAGCGTTCAAAAAGATCTACTGGCACCTCTGCTTTCGTTAGTATCTACAAAGAATTCCGCCGAAAATACAGCGATTTATTCTCACCTTTCAGAGAAGTGTCATGAGTGACGAAATTTGAGTAAAGCCTACGTCCTACACATTTCTCTGGTTTTCCGTGTCAAAATTTGCATCGTTTCCCAAAACATAGCGGAGCTACGCTGTCACCTCACTAACATGTAGTGCAGACACAACTGAGAGAGAATTGTGAAACAGTGGTTTATTGGGTGGGGAACTGAGGAAAAAATCAGTAGCTTATGAAAATGCGCATTCTCGCTAAAAAAAAAAGGTTTAATGTCTTCACATATGTTGTTCCAAAACCAATAGCATTTCTCGTTTCACCGGCTATCGATGGCCCTTAAAAATTACGTTCTTTCACCGAAAAAGTTGTAGTTATTGGAATAACACGGTAAATAATGAAGTTTTACATAACATCGATATGGTAAAATTGTCTCCTCTTTGCGTGCTATCATTTGCCATAAACTCGTCAGCCGCTGTGGCCGAGCGGTTCTAGGCACTTCAGTCCGGAACCGCGCTGCTGCTACGGTCGCAGGTTCCAATCCTGCCTGGGGCATGGATATAATGTGATGTCCTTAGGTTAGCTAGGTTTCAGTAGTTCTGCCGGCCGCGGTGGTCTCGCGGTTCTAGGCGCGCAGTCCGGAACCGTGCGACTGCTACGGTCGCAGGTTCGAATCCTGCGTCGGGCATGGATGTGTGTGATGTCCTTAGGTTAGTTAGGTTTAAGTAGTTCTAAGTTCTAGGGGACTGATGACCACAGCAGTTGAGTCCCATAGTGCTCAGAGCCGTTTTTTTTTCAGTAGTTCTAAGTCTAGGGGACAGATAACCGCCGGCCGTGGTGGCCGAGCGTTTCTAGGCGTTACAGTCTGGAACCGCTCGACCGCTACGGTCGCGAGTTCGAATCCTGCCACGGCACGGATGTGTATGATGTCCTTAGGTTAGCTAGGTTTAAGTAGTTCTAAGTTCTAGGGGACTTATGACCTCAGAAGTTAAGTCCCATAGTGCTCAGAGCCATTTGAACCATTTTGAACCATTCGCCATAATCTCATTTCGATCACTGAAACCGTTTATTAAATATGAGGAATGTTGTAGATATTTCACTCTGGCTTTATCGCTGGCGCGGCGCGATCACAAATGAGTGTCCTACATCAGATCAATTTTCTCGAGGTTGGCGACAGGCAGATACCTCTATCCAAGTCCAAAGAAAAATTCGATATGTTAGCTAAATTTCAAATGCAACAACATATCATGTAATATACACAGACACAAAATCATAGCGACCTCTATTTTTCATTGCACACTTTTCATAATTTCACGCAGATAACTTCGACCATTAACAAAATGATGGTCTCTTCATCACGAACCTGACATATAAAGCTATAAGTGAAGCAAAAATGATTTTTTTTTTTTACCGAAGAGTTTCCGTAAAATTGTTTACAAAAGATTGCAGGGTGCACGCCTCGATTCTGCCGTCGCTAATCCACCGAAAGGTGGTAAACACTGTCGGCGTCCCCTTCCGAATAAACGAATGAACTTCCCCAGCGCTTTGGACAAAAAATGGTCATTGTGCATCGGCCACTGTATATACTGTCCGCCACCAGTAGCTGGGTGGTCAGCGTGACAGAATGTCAATCCTAAGGGCCCGGGTTCGTTTCCCGGCTGGGTGGGAGATTTTCTCCGCTCAGGGACTGGGTGTTGTGCTGTCCTTATCATCATCATCATTTCATCCCCATCGACGCGCAAGTCGCCGAAGTGGCGTCAAATCGAAAGACTTGCACCCTGCCGGAGGCCCTACTCATACAAAATTTACTGTATATACTGGTCAGTTTGGTCCAAGTATTGTGTCAGTCCTGCCACATCTACGTTGTTTTGGTCAGAGACAGAAGTGATGATACTTTCTGCAGGACCTGACCATCATTTTGCAGGACTATGCTCAAGCAGGTACAGTGCAAGCTGTTGCTGATTTGTTTGACTGGTGGGGCTGCTAAGTGCTATACCACCTACTGCACTCAAGTCCTCGTGAGGTCAACTCGATTTCTAAACTTAAGGAAACACTTCACGGCATTCGCTTCAGAACTGCTACAAATTCGTCGGGCAATAGACCGCGCTGTTCGAACTGCCAACACAAATGGCACTGATAGGAGTATCCTCCGACTTCCTCATCGCTGGCAACGGGTGATACACAATGCTGGTGACTACTTTGAAGTTCAGTAAAACTTTGAAACACGTATCTATTTTGTACGAGCTATAAATAAATAACAAACTTCCTGGCAGATTAAAACTGTGTGCCCGACCGAGACTCGAACTCGGGTCCTTTGCCTTTCGCGGGCAAGTGCTCTACCATGTGAGCTACCGAAGCACGACTCACGCACGGTACTCACAGCTTTACTTCTGCCAGTATCTCGTCTCCTACCTTCCAAACTTTACGGAAGCTCTTCTGCCAGGAAGTTTCATATCAGCGCACACTCCGCTGCAGAGTGAAAATCTCATTCTGGAAACATCCCCCAGGCTGTGGCTAAGCCATGTCTCCGCTATATCCTTTCTTTCAGGAGTGCTAGTTCTGCAAGGTTCGCAGAAGAGCTTATGTAAAGTTTGGAAGGTAGGAGACGAGATACTGGCAGAAGTAAAGCTGTGAGTACCGGCCGTGAGTCGTGCTTCGGTAGCTCAGATGGTAGAGCACTTGCCCGCGAAAGGCAAAGGACCCGAGTTCGAGTCTCGGTCGGGCACACAGTTTTAATCTGCCAGGAAGTTTCATGTCAGCGCACACTCCGCTGCAGAGTGAAAATCTCATTCTATAAATAAATAGTTGCCACTATTCAAGTTCCAACCCTGTTATATAAGAAAGTTAAAAGAACGGACCAGCAAAATTATGGAGCACTATTGTTAACATCAGTTTGCTGCAGAATTATGGAGTGTATTCTCAGTTCGAATACAATAAATTTCCTCGACGCGGAACAGCTTCTGTCCGCAAATCAGCACGGATTGGAAAGCATCGCTCATGCATAACTGAGCTTGCTCTTTTTCTCGCACGATATTCTGCGAATCATTGATGAAGGGTAATAGCCAGATTCTGTATTCTTAGATTGCCGGAAGGCGTCTGTCACAGTGCCCCACGGGGGACTGTTAACGACGGTCCGAGCATACAGAATAGATTCCCACGTATGTGAGTGGCTCGAAGACTTCTTAAGTAGTAGGAAGCTGTACTTTGTCCTCGTCGGCGAGTGTTCATCAGAGACGATGGGTATTGGGTATTGTGACTAGTGCCCCGGATATGTGTGACAGGACCGCTCTTTTCCTCAAAACAAACGGTCTAATGGATAGGGTGTCCAGTAATCTGCGGTTGTTTCTGATGGCGCCGAATTGTACGGGAAGTTGTCTTCGTAGGGTGACTACAAGAGGATACAAGACGACTTAGACAAAATTTCTAGCTGGTGTGATGAATGGTAGGTAGCTAAATGTAGAAAAATGTAAGTTAATGCAGATGAGCGGGAAGAAAACAACCGCGTAATGTTCTAATGCAGCATTAGTAGTGTGCCGCTTGACACAGCCACGTCAGTTAAATAACTAGGCGTAACGGTGCAAAGTGAACTGAAATGGAACGAACGTGTAAGGATCGTAGTGGGGAAGGTGAATGATCTATTTCGGTTCATTGGGAGAACCAGTCATGACAAAAGTCTACCATCTGGTGAGCAAGATTTATGAGACAGGCGAAATACCCTCAGACTTCAAGAAGAATATAATAATTCCAATCAAAAAGAAAGCAGGTGTTGACAGATGTGAACATTACCGAACTATCAGTTTAATAAGTCACAGCTACAAAATACTAACACGAATTCTTTACAGACGAATGGAAAAACTGGTAGAAGCGGACCTTGCGGAAGATCAGTTTGGATTCCGCAGAAATGTTGGAACACGTGAGGCAATACTAACCTTACGACTTATCTTAGAAGAAAGATTAAGAAAAGGCAAACCTACGTTTCTAGCATTTGTAGACTTAGAGAAAGCTTTTGAAAATGTTGACTGGAATACTCTCTTCCAAATTCTAAAGGTGGCAGGGGTAAAATACAGGGAGCGTAAGGCTATTTACAATTTGTACAGAAACCAGATGGCAGTTATAAGAGTCGTGGGACATGAAAGGGAAGCAGTGGTTGGGAAGGGAGTAAGACAGGGTTGTAGCCTCTCCCCGATGTTATTCAATCTGTATATTGAGCAAGCAGTAAAGGAAACAAAAGAAAAATTCGGAGTAGGTATTAAAATTCACGGAGAAGAAATAAAAACTTTGAGGTTCGCCGATGACATTGTAATTCTGTCAGAGACAGCAAAGGACTTGGAAGAGCAGTTGAATGGAATGGACAGTGTCTTAAAAGGAGGATATAAGATAAACATCAACAAAAGCAAAACGAGGATAATGGAATGTAGTCAAATTAAGTCGGGTGATGCTGAGGGAATTAGATTAGGAAATGAGACACTTAAAGTAGTAAAGGTGTTTTGCTATTTAGGGAGTAAAATAACTGATGATGGTCGAAGCAGAGAGGACATAAAATGTAGACTGGCAATGGCAAAGAAAGCGTTTCTGAAGAAGAGAGATTTGTTAACATCGAGTATAGATTTAATGGTCAGGAAGTCGTTTCTGAAAGTATTTGTATGAAGTGTAGCCATGTATGGAAGTGAAACATGGACAATAACTAATTTGGACAAGAAGAGAATAGAAGCTTTCGAAATGTGGTGCTACAGAAGAATGCTGAAGATTAGATGGGTAGATCACATAACTAATGAGGAGGTATTGAATAGAAGTGGGGAGAAGAGGAGTTTGTGGCACAACTTGACAAAAAGAAGGGACCGGTTGGTAGGACATGTTTTGAGGCATCAAGGGATCACAAATTTAGCACTGGAGGGCAGCGTGGAGGGTAAAAATCGTAGAGGGAGACCAAGAGATGAATAAACTAAGCAGATTCAGAAGGATGTAGGTTGCAGCAAGTACTGGGAGATGAAGAAGCTTGCACAGGATAGAGTAGCATGGAGAGCTGCATCAAACCAGTCTCAGGACTGAAGACCACAACAACAACAACAACAACGGGAGAATTTTAGGAAGTATGATCCATCTGTATAGGTGATAGCATATAGGACAGTAGTCAGATCCATTCTTCAGTACTGCTCGCGTGTTTGAGATCCTAAACTGGTCGCGTTAAAGTAAGACATCGAAGCAAACCAGAGGCGTGTTGCTAGAGATGTTACCGGTAGAGTCAGTGAATACATGAGTATTACCGAGATGTTCCGTCAACTTGTAAGGGGTTCACCACCCTGCTGGAGCAAATGTAATCTCGATGTATTGCTCACTTTCTAGAACGGTAATTCACAGGCGCTGCCTGAGACATACAATGTCTTTGCCCCTGTAAAAAGAGAGCTGCAGTAGAGTCGCAGGTCAGAGCAGTCTCTGCGGCAGTTGCAGTCGCTCGCTGCTACAGGTAGTTGTAGTCTGTCGTTGGTACAGCGCAGTTTATAGTGAGTAGTTGTTAAAGTCACAGTGCAGAACAAATTGTAAAATTTTATTATATGGAAGTGAATAATAATTGTGATCGGTAACAGAGCTAAATGATACCATGGAATGAGATGATGATGAACAAATGAATAATTGTTAATATGATGAAAAATTAACAGCGTAATTAAGTCAACCATCTACTGTAAGATAAATTTTGTTATTTTTATTGGCATGCGCGTAGTCAAGTCACTTGTCTGAGATGTTAATATGAATTTGTTTCAATCTTTTCTTTTGTGATTCGTCAGCACCAGTTGACCCAGATTTGTAATATATTCAATTTTCCCGTGGCATGGATTGTAGATCAGTCAACTATAAATGTATAATTTCCCCTTAAGTCATTGTCCGTCCCGATCCAGTCATTTATTTAAGTTTAAATATTCCAGATTTTTTGTCAAATCATAGTCATGTGTTCTTTAGTAATCAGACGACCAGCTGTGCAGATGTGTCACTAAGTAAAGTCAGTTTTTCTCGTAATTCAGATCTCACATAAACGTTATACAGTATTAGTAGATACGTCAGCACTGCACTAAGCTGTGCCATTTACGAGCAGATTTATAGACAGCGTTATCCGGCGACACCATCACGAGGTAAGAATTTTTCAGTTTATTTCTCACGGACAGATTCATATTGATTTCACAGGAGCATGGCGTAGCGCTGGTTGCGTAAAAATTTATCAGTTTTTTATGATTGATCAGTTTTCACACTTCAGAATTTAATTATCCAAATTTCTTTATTTTTATTTTTTATTTATACGGGAACGTTACACCTCATTATTTTATATTTTTTATTGATACGGGAAGGTTACAAACTCAGCTGGGAGTAGCTGTAGGGAAGACGGCATTCTTTTTGTAAAACGCTATTGAAAATATTTAGAGAACTGTCATTTACGGCTGACTGCAGAGCGTTTCTAAAGTCGCCAACGTACGTTTTACGTAAGGACAGCGGAAACAAGATAAGAGAAACTAGGACTCGTACGGACATTTTCCCTCACTCCATTTCGGAATGGAACGGGATAGGGATTAACAAGTAGTGGCATATATCGTATCGTGGACTTTGGAGTTTGTATGTAGATGTAGATGTAAATAGCGAGCTTTCTAATAAGTCAAATACGAGAAATCTTTCTGCTATTACATACTAGCGAACACAGTGAAATGCAGAGACCGACCTGAGAAATGAAAGTATTTTGAAGCAGCCTAACAGAAGACATTACTTGTCAAGCTGTACTGTTATGATACGAAAGAGATACCGTTTGCGAGAAACAGCTTATTACAGGAAACCACGCAGTACTAATGGGATGTTTAACCGCGAACGCTAAAAACTTCCACACCCAGTGCGGATTACAGCACTCCGGTTGGCGTTAATGCCTACAGGACATTCCTTGACTCAGCTGTAGTGTTACGTGTACACCGGAAAGTGTAGCTACTATTTAACCAGAAGACAAACGATTCTTTAAAGAATTGACCTTCCATCTACAAAACAGCTTCAAACTTCTGGTTGCTTTACAGCTGAATTTTAGGGTTAAATATTTGACGTTTAGCATAATAAGCGAGGAAAAGTTTAGAAAACTTTTGATACTATGTTTAAAGTTTGTTGGAAGTCGATAAGAGCCCTCGTTAGCAAACACTGGATGAGTGTAATCTGGGTAATTTGCGCTCCATTTTAAGCAAAAGCTAGTTTTTAACGCATATCAATGTTTATGACGTCATACTTCCTGACCTACGTGTCGTACCGTGATATAATTTTGCAAGTACACCCAGTGCTATATGTAGACACTGTCCGCAAAATGTTTTGTGAACACGACTTCTAGTAAAGAAGAAATACATTAAGACTTAAAGGGTAGTGCTGCGGTTTTACTGCATCATCAGAGAAAATTTAGTAAGCAATAAACTTTTCTTCTTTTTATCATTTTGTGGGTCGTTCCAGCGAGAAAAAGTTTCATAAAGATTTACAATGATGACTAAATTATGAAATACTGCTCGAATATAGTCTGAGTATTTGCGAGCACTGAATTACGCTGTGCCAAGACATATACACAGTTTATAACGGCAGAACTTATCTTATGGGTTGAACCTATCATGTAAGATTATACCACTTAATGAGCATTCATGCAAAATATTGAAAATCAAATTTTCGTTGCCCCTGGGAGCCGTTAGATCTGACACCAGCAACTAGATTGAGGCTCACATAACATCCCAGACACAACACACAAGGAACACACACACACACACACACACACACACACACACACACACACACACACACACACACACTCACACACATATTTTTTTTTTTTTTAATTTGCTTCTGAGACAATGAACAACATTGGCCCAGCAGTAGTTTTAATCACCCAGTTTCAACCAAGGTTCCTGGCGGGTTACCTTCCGTTGAAAGGCAAATATTGGGACTGATAATCCCTTCCTATTTAATTCCCAATTTGGGAACTCTTCTGCTCCACTATTAGCTCGCCTTGTTTTTGTCTGAAAAGAACCGGGGCTTTACGATGGTTCAGAATCAAAAAGTCCACTCTAACCTGTGGCGGTTCTAAGTTCGACGTAAACAAGCTGTTAAATTATACCATAACGCCGGCCGCGGTGGTCTCGCGGTTCTAGGCGCGCAGTCCGGAACCGTGCGACTGCTACGGTCGCAGGTTCGAATCCTGCCTCGGGCATGGATGTGTGTGATGTCCTTAGGTTAGTTAGGTTTAAGTAGTTCTAAGTTCTAGGGGACTGATGACCACAGCAGTTGAGTCCCATAGTGCTCAGAGCCATTTGAACCATATACCATAACACGACAAATCCATTTCTGTCGGTTTCAGCAACAAATAATGATGAATTATGCTGACTTCAGTTCATTCCAGGAGTTTGATCCCAGGGTTCACCTGTGCCATGTCCCATGAGCCAAATAGTAGGCAAAGACATGTCTACTTAGAATTACATTTACTACGTAACCACAGTTCACAAACACATTTACAAAATCAACAGGCACAGGCCATATTTTCCCAGTGATGTCATCCTAACTTGAGAACGCAGTCACAAAAATAAAGGTGTCAGTCACAACGACGTACCACAACATTAAGTCTCTTAAACTCCTACCACTAATCGTCCTGGCATCTCAGCAAAATAATTAATGTAACTTTTAGAAATTTAAAACGACAGTGAAATGATGTGTGAAAGTTTTCACGTTAAATAAATTTTTGTGCTGATTCCAAAACTGGTATTGGATTTCGCGCATCTGTAATATTTTAGAAGTTAGGAAGAATTTAAAATTATAATTAATATTTTATTAGAGTTCATCTAACAAGTTTAGGTCGCAGTTTTAAGTGTAACACGTGATATTTTGTTCTCTAGTATTACTTGAATTGATGTTAGTTTTGAAAACAGTCCTTTAATTGAATTTCAATATTGCGTCATAAATTTTCTCGTTGGTATTTGACACAGGTTTGGAATAAGCGAAATAAACAGGTCACCCCATGAAACACATTCCCTGTTGTGATCTTTGGTTGTTATAGATTCCTTGTTTATGGTAGCTGAATTTAACTGGTTTCAGGATTAGAAATATGGCTTCTTACAAGATTCCTAGAGTACAATTTTAGGAGGAATGTTTGGTGTACATGGAATAATCCAGTATTAAGCAATGTTGTGCTGTCGTTATATACATCTCATGTATAAAAAATAGATTTTTGTGATGTCAGTTTAGGTTAGGGTCAAAGAGGCTGTTGTTAGGGCTCACGATCGACTTTCGTTTAATAATCGATAGTCGACTATGAACTTCGTGGATGAAATCACCTCACAACCAAATGAATGAAAAAAGGAGACTTTTCCTCGGCTTTCCTACACAACGTTATTGACTCATGGTGACAGTAGTAATGCAGAACAAGCACCACGGTTAGCTCCTGATCTCACAACCATAAGACTCCTTGATGGCTGTCAGCCACCGTGCGGACTACACCAATTCTCAAATCGTCAACTTTTTCATTGTTTACTGTGGTAAAAGAAAGACGTTCACTGTCGAGTTAATAAGAGTAATATAGCGCGCTACCATTTTAATTCCTCTATCCGAATTGCTCTCTGAATTCACTCGCAATGAGGTGAGCAATCACAGAAACTATTGTCATATTTACTATCATTTCAACATCGGACAATATTTTATTTGTTTACTTAAGGAATTCATATCGTTTGAAGAGACTGAGAGCTCAGATAAGTATTTATTTGCTAATTGAGGTAACACATATAATACAGGTCACCAGCTGGTGCAACTCTTTCGAGTTGACGTCACTTCATCGGCCATAGTTTCAACGTGACTGCTTATTTAATCATGTACCTTTTCATTTGTCTTCACATGATTGCATTGTTTAACTTACTTTGAAGTTCCTACGTATTATTCGGCGTTTAGCACATAAAGTTCCTAACTCTAGTCATAATGGAGATACATTCATACATGTCAGAAGGGATATGGCATAGTACTTCTTACGAACACATGCACTGCAATATCATATTAACCTACCGGTACCAGGCTAGGCTTCAGATTAAATGTCTCCCCTGTACAGAAGTGGACGAGTGCAGGTTTATGACACATGTACGACGACATATGGAAATTTGGGTCAGGCCGTGAAGCATGCACGGGTAGCCGATATTGCTAAGGCGATCGCTTGCAACAAGTGGGAAATGCGGGTTCGAATGCTGGTCCGGCACAAATTTTCAGTGTTGTTCCAGTCCACATCTAGAGGTTGCCTGAATTAGCAACTGCTGTAAGACGTCGCGGTCTCCTGACCTTACATGTTCCGCCCTCACAATCATGTTCCGCGCATCAAGACGCTTCATTCGAACCCAAATTCGATAAAATAAAGTCAATGTTGTATGAATTCATGTAAATGATACGCAGTTGACAAGTGAGTGCACCGTGGTTGAAATACTCGAGGCTGACGTGCACACATACGTTCCAGACACGACGGTCACAGAGGCTTTTAGTTCGGGAGAGAGGCCGCACAGCAGAATGCCAGGCCCTTCAGAGGACAATTCAGACCATGTCGGCCGGTGACCGCCCGTGTAGCGGACAGCATAGGCCCGAGTGAAAAGGGGGAACAACCCTGCGTTCGGCTTAAAAGCAAATTCCGCTACATTGTGTGGGAGTGGGGAGCCTACGCATTCTTTACAAATAGCATGCAGTTTCAGAGATGACCGCCCGTGTAGCGGACAGCATGGGCCCGAGTGAAAAGGGGGAACAACCCTGCGTTCGACTTAAAAGCAAATTCCGCTACATTGTGTGGGAGTGGGGAGCCTACGTATTCTTTACAAATAGCATGCAGTTTCAGAGATTTTCACAGGGAGACAGCAAACGCCAAACGCCAAAGCTACAAGCTTCCGGATTGGTCGCCTTAAACGAAACGTCATTCTCCCGTTTTAGAAGTTCAATGCTGATTGGCAGACGATTTTTATGACGCCTTGAGCTGAAGGAATAAAGGCAGAGACTGGCATGGAGAGGCGCGGTTTCGTTGTCGCCCTTGGAGCGAGAACACATAACGAGAGCGTACGCGCTCATACGTGTACTCGAAAGAGCGAGGAACAAGTCTCTCCTCAGTACTTCACTGGGAGAGCACCTCTGTCGAAAGCGAATCAAAGGTCGACTCTATATTGAGCCCTTGCGATTAAGCGTTGTTCACTGTGTTGGCCGACACACTTATTGTTCGGTGTGAACGGAGAGAGTTATAGTTAAATGCCTGCGAGCGAATTTTGAGTGGCATTCCAGAGGACTGGTTATCTGACCGATGTACCACGCCAATAGTTAGACTAGGGGTGAATAGGAATCCTTGACTTCATGAAGGAATAGGGAGAGTTTGATTGGAGAAGGTCAATCCAGATAGAACGAGAGTTATATTATGTGTCAGCAGCGAGCGGCGCAGACAGCAGTCATCGCAGCTTACAGTATTGTGCACTACAGCTATTGCGAGCCCCATATTTCCTCCACAACAGTACACTTCACTGCAACTCACATGCGGCAGCCTCGACCATACCTAGCAACATTCTAAAGGATAATTATTCAAGTTGAGTAGGCGGGCCTCTCAGCCATTCTGCCAAGTTAACTACCATCTTAAACTTTGTGTAAAAATTTCATTAGCGAATCATATCCTTGAGAGGTAACTTCACATTCCGAAAAGAACCAGGATATAACTTGTTCAATTCATAACTAAAAAGGCCATTGTGATTTTTCAGAATTTTTGCAAAATAAATAATAACTTATGTTAATTTCATGTTTTTCTTACACTAACTAGCACTACCCCAGTACCCAAGTATCCCACTAGCTACGTAAGAAATTTTGTGAATTTTTGTGTCATTTCCTTACAACGGACGACTCCAGAGCATACTTATTGCTGAAAGTTTTCAGACATTTCTCTTTAGAACGTTAGGAGCGTCTGACTTCTGTAGTAGTGTGGGGGTGGAAATTGCATCTTGCAGGAGCCACAGGGTAAAGGGTACATCTCAGATTAATCCGTTGCGCAGAATAACAGAATAACAGATCAACCACACACCTCAGACTGCGAATACATTTCCTTTGTTAGAGAAAAAAGTCTCATTTATAGCAGCAAACATGCATTTTGGATGCAATGCGAAATATGTCGTTGATCCACTTACCAGTATCGTGTGCGCTTAAATCAGCACAATCACGGATGTTTCGAGAGAGTGGATCGGCATTAGCTCTTGGACACAGAATAACGTGATTTCACACCAACGCTCAACAGTTGGTTAAAAGACAGACGAATAATATTTTCGAAAGCGGCGGTGGAAAGAAACAAAGCAAAAATGCTACAAAATACAATGAAGAGCAAAAGAAAATGGTACAACTGCCAAATATAATGTAGGCGCCCCGCGATCACGATGAAATTACAGCAACACGACGTGGCATGGACTCGAATAAAGTCTGAAGTAGTGCTGGAGGGAATTGACATCATGACTCCTGCAGGCTGACCATAAATTGGTAAGAGTACGAGGGGGTGGAGATGTCTTCTGAAAAGTACGTTGCAAGGCATCCCAGATATGCCAAATAATGTTCATGTCTGGGGAGTTGGGTGGCCAGCGGGAGTGTTTACACTCAGAAGAGTGTTTATCGAGCGACCCTGTAGCAAATTCTGGACGTGTGGGACGTCCCATTGTTCTGCTGGAATTGCCCAAGTCCTTCGGAATGCACAATGGACGTGCATGGATACAGGTGATCAGACATGATGCTTACGTACGTGTCATCTATGAGACTCGTATCTAGACGTATCAGGCCTCCCATATCACTCCAAACGCACACGCACCACACCATTACACAGCCTTCACCAGCTTGAACATCCCCTGCTGACATGCAGGGTCTATGGATTCATGTGGTTGTCTCCATACTCGTACACGTCCATCCGTTCTATACAATTTGAAACGAGACTCGTCCCACCACGCAACATGTTTCCCGTCATTAACAGTCAATTGTCGGTGTTCGCGGGTTCAGGCGAGGCGTAAAACTTTGCGTCGTGTATTCATCAAGGGTACACGAGTAAGCCTTCGGCTCCGAAAGCCCATATCGATTATGTTTCGTTGAATGGTTCACACGCTGACACTTGTTGATGGCCCAGCAATGAAATCTGCAGTAATTAGCGGAAGGGTTGCATTTCTATCACGCTGAACGATTCTCTTCAGTCGTCGTCGGTGCCGTTCTTGCAGGATCTTTTTTCGGTCGCAGCGATGTCGGAGATTTGATGTTTTATCGGATTCCTGATATTCACGATACAATCGTGAAATGGACGTAAGGGAAAATCCCCACTTCACCGGTACCTCGGAGATGTGTGTTCCCGTCGCTCGTGGGGCAACTATAACATCACTTCAAACTCACTTAAATCTTGATAACCTGCCACTGTAGCAGCAGTAACCGATCTAGCAACTGCGCAGACACTTGTTGTCTTATATAGGCCTTGCTGACCACAGCGTCGTATTCTTCCTATTTACATATCCTTGTATTTGAATACGCATGCTTATACCAGTTTCTTTGGGGCTTGATTGTATATGAATAATTCAGTGGGTTGAAGCTGCTATAAGCCGGCCAATGTGGTCGAGCGGTTCTAGGCGCTTCAGTCTGGAACCGCGCTGCTGCTGCGGTAGCAGGTTCGAATCTTGCCTCAGGCATGGTTGTGTATGATGTCCTGAGATTAGTTTGGTTTAAGTAGTTCTAAGTCTACCGGACTGATGACCTCAGATGTTAGGTCTCATAGTGCTTAGAGCCATTTGAACATTTTTGAAGCTGTTATAAAACTTATTTTGCCCTACAACCAGAGAGTCTGCAAAAGTCGTCTAGTGACAAAATTGCTTTCATTGTTGTTATCTCCTATACTAGTGTCTTTTAGTCCATTCGCAGTTTGAGATGTGATGGTTCATAGCACATCTTAAAAGTGCGGTGAATGATGTCAGGAAATAAAGAAATCGTGAGTTACCCATAAAATACCTGTCAGCAAACGCTTTTTGTGGAATTTTCTCGAAGCACCGTGGTCATGCATTGTTGGATATCCGCCGCATTACAGCAGATGAGACCTGGTGTTACCAACGCGATCCGGAGACTAAGCGACAGTCACTGTTCATCGTCTACCCCCTCCCAAAAAAGTAGACCGACAAAATCCAATATTAAGAAGATGTTGACCGCCTTTTTCCACAGCAAGAGCTTGGTCAATCATGTATTTTTACCCTAGGAGGTGGGGAAAAACATGAACACCATACCATTTACTGATGCTTTGTCGCCAGACCATATCGGTATCTCCAGGTCACCTCACCTACAGGTGATACTGATATCAAAAACGAGGGACGACGTTGCTTCGTGAGATGCCACAAGAAGCGTTTGCGTGATAGTTTCCAACGGCTTTACAATCCATATCGGAAGTGTGTTGTAGCTAACGCTGATTACATTGAAGGCCGTTTTCCCCCTACATTTGAGGCTTCAATGAAACAAATTGGTTACACATGCATCATTCAAAGTATTTTCCATCGCTGGCCACTAGTTTATCCCATTTTTTGGGCAGAGTACGAATCCCGCGTGGAAAAAATTGTTCATCTTTTGAAGCGATCCACAAATTGATCCAATTTGTGACTTCTTCATAAGATCGCAAGTGTTGATCAGCCAGGCCATGCACCATTGATCTGAACAGGTGATAGTCAGAGGAAGCAATGTCTGGAGAATACGGCGGGTGGGGCAGGACTTTCCATTTTAACGTTTCCAAGTACATTTTGATCTCTTTTGCAACGTGGGGTCGGGCGATGTCGTGCTGCAAAATCACTTTATCAGGCAGCCGTTTATCTTTCAATGTTTTTCTCAAACGCATTAACTGCGTTCGATAACGACCACCTGCGATTGTTTTACTTGGTTTTAACACCTCATAGTACACGATGCCGAGCTTGTTCCACCAAATGCACAGCATGACCTTGGAGCCGTGAATATTCGATCTCGCCGTTGACGTGGAAACATGGCTGACATATCCGCACGATTTTTTGCGTTTAGGGGTATGGGAAAGAACCCGTTTTTCGTCCCCAGTCACAATTCGATGCAGAAATCCCTTCCGTTTTTGCCTCTGAAGCAACTGTTCACAAACACACAATCGCCGTTCGACGTCTCTTGGTTTCAGTTCACACGGAACCCAAGTTCCTTCCTTCTGAATCATGTCCATAGCCTTGAGACGTTTTGAAATGGCTTGCTGTGTCACTCCCACTAATCGTGCCAATTCTTCTTGAGTTTGACGCCAGTCTTCACTGAGCAATGTCTCCAATTCTGCATCTTCGAAAACATTCTCTCTTCCACCACTAGGCCTCTCTACGACGTTAAAATCACCGTTCTTGAAGCGTTGAAACCACTCACGACACGTTTTTTCACTAATAGCGTCTTTACCATGCGTACTTGAGAGCATTCGATGTGACTCAGCCGCTGCTTTCTTCATACTGAAACAAAACAGTAACACCTCCCGCAAATGACGAGAATTAGGCTCGTAAACTGACATTTTCAATCGAGAACAACTTTATGATGCAGACACAAATCGACAAATGTTTGATTGAAGTTATATTGACCGAGGTCCAAGCTAACTGCCTGACGTCTGCGATCTGTTTCTGTCGAAAGCTACTTACTGTTGTCGCCACCTATCGGCAAACGGCGGAAGCGAAGTTGTACACCTTGTATTTCGCTTGTAACTTTTATTTCCTTTATTTTCTGAAACCATTCATCGATCTTTTCGGACGCGCATTGTAAAATGGCGCCCTACTAGATATTGCAAAACTACTAGCTGAAGACAATGAATACTTGAGAAAGGAATTAATTCTGTTTTCGAATCCAGGATGAAGTTCTGTCAATGGACTATTGTGTAACGATGCCTTGAGACTGGCAGTATCACTTTGAGGAGTTGCTTTGATTGTAAATTCTTGGTAACAGGTTCTCATCGATAAAATTTGGATATTCATTTCCAACCATTAGTTCCTTATCCGAAAATACTCAATTTAGAACCCTGTACTCCGTATAAGCTCGGAAAGTAAATGAACGCCACTGTCGTGGTCTACGAGGAAAAATACTGCCTTCCCTTTTGCTTGTGCCACCTTTTGAAAGCCGAGACATTATTTATTCCTCTGGTACATTAGCAGACGCCCCTGCGAAACTAAGTGGGTCTTGGTCCAGTTTCTCCGCCAAGGAAAAGTCCGTGGAGAAACCAGAAATCGCGTCCATGTCCTTCATGTGGCAGCCTACATCCAGACCACGCAGTTAGGAGGTGATCTGTATTTATTAAAATCATGACCTCATTAGTGCCACTAGGTGATTGTGCAACAAGGAGATCAGCAGGTCGGTATAAAATGCGGCTCAGTTACGCGCTTCTCAGAGCAAGCAGTCGTGTTGAGGCTGGTCGCCAGGTATGCTTTCAATCTATTCCTTTTTGTCCTAATAATTATTGTTCAACACGCAACAAGGCAGTTTGTAGCTGAATTTAGTTTTTCCTTCGTATCTTGACTCAGACTACTCATGCTTTCTTCCTGGATTCCATCTTAGAGATCAAAATACTCAGCTCTGATTTCATACCACTCATTTCTGGTTTTAATTCGCCTGAACTTTGGAGCACAATATGTGGGTACAATACGGCACTCCCACATCCACACTTTGCAACAGAGTTTTCTACATAGTCCTACTTCACACTAGTCCTGAATAATCGAATTGCTCACTTTCATTTGCCGGCCGGAGTGGCAGAGCGGTTCTAGGCCCTACAGTCTGGAACCGCGCGACTGCTACGGTCACAGGTACGAATCCTGCCTCGGGCATGGATATGTGTGATGTCCTTAGGTAAGTTAGGTTTAAGTAGTTCTAAGTTCTAGGGGGCTGATGACCTCAGAAGTTAAGTCCAATAGTGCACTTTCATTTACTCATACTTCTTCCAGCTATACTTTTCTATTCGAGTTACCATCTTCCCTAAACTCTATTCTAACCATTTGGTTGGAAGCAATCAACGAGAAGTATAAGTATTCTTGACTTACGCTGTCTTTACCGATGTGTGATGCCGGAACAGTCTACCTTCAGACGAGATTCGACGACGTGATATGATTGAAGCAGCAGCACTCACTGTTGCATTGTCGACTGGTGCTGGGGTCGCCTACTGCAGTAAGGGGGAGGTAGCGAGGTGGGTATGGCTCAGATAACAGTGCTCGGCCTCTACAGGTCACTGTTGCACTACGATGACGCACGCCTTCGGTTCCCACCACAGCCCTCAACGCTTGTTCAAAATGGTTCAAATGGCTCTGAGCACTATGCGACTTAACTACTGAGTTCATCACTCGCCTAAAACTTAGAACAACTTAAACCTAACTAACCTAAGGGCATCAAACACATCCGTGCCCGAGGCAGGATTCGAACCTGCGAGCGTAGCAGCAGCGCGGTTCCGGACTGTAGCGCCTAGAACCGCAAGGACACTCCGGCCGGCTCAACGCTTGTGGCAGCAACAGCAACTCGTTCTCTTTCTCCTGCTCGATGTGTTCAAGGTAACTAAACGTGACATCCACTGTCAAGTCTCCACGCGTCAGAGACATTATTACTTGTCCACGCCGCTTATTTCACTTATTTTGCCTCATCTGCCCACTATCCGACTCAGTGTCGGTGCCAGTCACTTCAATTTTTATCTCTCACTATTATCACTGTGTTCCTGGACAATGCACCACACGTGGTGGAATGTTTGATTAGATTTCATTTTAGTCTACGCACTTTCGCCTTATACTTATTGTCCACCACGCAACAAGGCAGCTTGACGTTGAATCAAGTTGTGCCTTCATATCTTGATCCAAACTGCTCATTTCAGATTTTATTCCGTCTGTAATCCCTCCTTACCGATTACAACTTAAAGTTGAAACTGTTCAGTTCTGATTATACATCGCTCAATTCTGATTTTCACTAGTCACTGCCAGCCTGAATTTTTTGGAATACCGTACCTGAACCCAACTGGCATCACCAATTAGTGACAGTTGTTACGGGTGTTTCTTATCTACATATATACTCCGCTAGCCACCAAGCGGTGTGTGGCGGAGGGCACAATTCGCGCCAAAGTTCTATCCCCCTTCCCCCCACCCCTCCCCCCTCACTTTGTTCCACTCTCGGATCGCAAGAGGGAAAAACGACTGTCTGAATGCCTCAGTACGAGCTCTAATTTCCCTTATCTTTGAATGGTGATCATTACGCGATTTGAAAGTTGGTGGTAATAAAATATGTTCTATATCCTCGGTGAAGATCGGGTTTCGGAATTTAGTGAGCAGCCCTTCCGTTTAGTATGTCCCACTTCAAGCTTTGTATGAGATTTGTAGCGCTCTCGCGATGCCTAATGTACCAGTCACGAACCTTGCCGCTCTTCTTTGGACCTTCTCAATCTCCTGAATCAGACCCAACCGGTAAAGGTCCCATACAGACGAAAAAAACTCTAAGACTGGACGAACCAACGTATTGTAAGCTAATTCTTTTGTTGAAGGGTTGCATAGCTTCAGGATTCTACCAATAAACTGCAGTGTAGAGTTCGCCTTACCCGTTACTTGTGTAATCTGATCATTCCATTTGAGATCATTTCAAATAGTCACAACCAGATGCTTGATGGATGTTACCGCTTCCAAAGACTGGGTATTTAATTTGTACTTGTAAATTAATGGGGATTTTCTCCTTGTTATACGCAGTAGGTTACACTTACTAATATTGAGAGATAACTGCCAGTCATGACACCACGCATTTATTTTCATCAAATCCTCATAGATTTGTTCACAACTTTCGTCTGATACTACTTTCCTGTACACTACAGCATCATCGGCAAACAGTCTAAAGCCGCTGTCAATACCATCAACCAGATCGTTTATGTAACTCGTAAAAAGCAGCGGACCTATTACGCTGCCTTGGGGCACACCTGAGGTTACGCTTGTTTTTGTTGTAGTCACCCCGTTCACGACATACTGCTCCCCGTCTGTTAGAAAACTTTCTATCCACCCACATATGTCGTCAGATAGACCGTAAGCGCGCACTTTTCGGAGCAAGCGACAGTGTGGAACGGGGTCGAACGCCTTTCGAAAGTCGAGAAATATGGCATCAACATGGGAGCCGGTATCTAGAGCCTGTTGTATATCATGCGCAAAGAGGGCCAGCTGTGTCTCGCATGACCGCTGTTTCCTAAACAACTGTTCCGTTTAGAGTACTTTAAGAGGTGTGCTGGTATTGACTAATGCACTAACGAAGAGGCAGGGGTTGGGCACTGGCTTAGCCCTCCTGTTGGACCTGTAATAAAATAATTCTATAAGTCATTTTCAATATATAACCTATCAGCGTACAAAGGATAATTAAAAAATATTAAGTCCTAACAAAATAGTGAACGTGCTGAAACAAATGTCATTTTCTTCGCCCAAAACATCGACACAAAAGCGTGCACCGAAAATAGACTTTTGAAGATATCTCAAAACGGCTGCGTACGCTGAAAGAGAATTCATTGTAGAATGCTGGCATCAAATTCTGATCAAAATCGTTTTACCGTTTTAAAGTTACGTTTCATACCAGTCTGAAAAATATGGCATCGTGAAAAATGCCTTTAAAATTTGGGTTACATTTTTTGTAGTTAAACATACCTCCAGTCAGCGACCCCTGTACCATCCGGAAACCCTTCCAGATCCAAAAGGAGGTGCTCTTCTATCTTCTTCGTAGACATGGTAGTCCTGTGGGCCTGTTTGACAGCTTCTGTCAGCCGCTGCTCTGCTCCCTCGATACTCTTTTCGTCCGCTTTTGTGCCTCAGCTGTAACATGCCGTCCCTGAAGTTAGACCAAGTTTATGATTTCCATAGTGCTTGTTAGGCTGTCATTGAAATTACACACTGCCAAACAGGCCGCGATGTCGACTATTTTTTTCCCGTGGTGGGTGATTTTCGGAGACACTTTTTCACAAATCGTCTTGCAACTCGATAATGGAGTTTCTGGTGAACTTGGGATGAACTCTGCAATGAAATAGACATCCCGGAGAACTTTTGAAGCAAATATATTTTCGCAGAGGACTACCAAGAGGTCCGCCAGTCACGATTACCTCCTTGTTTCCCTTCGGTATCTGATCTCTTTTCCTTGTGTTTCCTTTCCTTTTTTAGTGTGTTTCTTCTCCTCTTGTTTTGCCTCTGTATGTGAGCATTTGGGCCTGCGTCAGGCCTGTGTCTTTTAGCCGTTCTCCTTGTTCGGTGTCCGTCTTCGTCCCTTCACCGCATGTGTTCCTGTTTCTATGCGTTTGGGCGCTGATGACCACGCTGTTTAGTGCCCGTAAACCTCAAACGCACACACACACACAAGAGGACTAACCCCTTAAGTAAATCATGGAGAACCCAATACCGAATGACTGGTCGAGAAAATAAGCACATGTCCGTTGAATGCGAGCACCAGTACTTTGTGTTTGCGTTTGCTTTCCTGGATTATAATTTTCAGTGGAATTAAGCAAATTCATACAGTATTTTATGGAAGGTAAAGTTTATCTTTAAGACAAATTTAAGTTTGGTCTTATCACAGCTCAAACTTCACATCTTTAGAGAAACATCCGTAGAGTAGGTTTCGCGAAGAACAACTATTATCTTGACAATGGTTTCTCTGGCGATCACGAAGACGCAGTTGTCAAGGTACTAGACTCGCATTTGGGAAGACCCTGGATTAATTTCCCATTCAAATTTAAATCGTCTATCTTTTACGTTAATAAGGCCATACAAATACCGCCATGGTTCCTTTGAATATATCAACACCGACTTCCTTCTGCGATCCTGTCCAACTGAGAACTGACTGTTGCAACTTACAAAATTACATTATCATAATGTATGATGAACACGGTTCCGTACTATGTAGATACGATGTCAGTGATTAAATGATGGGAAGCTATTTACGTAACTTTTAGTGGGTAGAATGGACGAGTACTTTCTTTAACATAAAGAGAGATTAACATTATCAACTACAAACCTAAAGATGCTGAGGTGTTAGCGTTCTAATTTTTGCAACGAGTGTTATGAGCCAGAGTCATAAATTTGTTCTTTCGTGCTAATTCGTGAAGAAAAAAGAAAGTGAATTATGTGGAAATCGAAAGGAGTATCCCAAATGGAGTGATATTTGGGTTGCAATAGATGAGTGAAAGTGATGAAAGCACTGTAAAATCAGAAAGCAATTCACAGTATTTCAGAAAAAAACGTTCCGAAATTGTTTACCATATAGTCGGTAATTGAAATGTGAGTTTTTGTCAGACGTTAACACGGCTTTTACCAAGTATACGGTATAGGGAAGTGAAACTCAGTTGCTGCTCGGTTTGAGGCGCCATGTCACGGATTGCGCTGCCCTTCCCGCCGGATGTTCGAGTCCTCCCTTGGGCATGGGTGTGTACGTTGTTCTTAGCATAAGTTAGTACAAGTTAGTTTAAGTAGTGTGTAAGTCTAGGGACCTATGACCTCAGCAGTTTGGTCCCTAAGGAATTCACATTCATTTGAACATTTTTGAAACTCAGTTCTGGAAAAAAAGCATAAAAAAGTGTGCTAGCGAACGCCTCTAGTCAGTAAGAATTTCATTGTTGATTATGAGAGATGCCATGAAAGGTAATCGTATATGTCACACTCAAAGCCGTATACAACTTTGATGTGAATTTACCAACCACTTAATTCCCTTGAACTGTAGAAAATAAAAATGACTGTAAATTTTTGTATTTAATTTGTTAGTAGAATAATAATGATTGCTTGCTTTATTTTCTCGTCACATTTCTAATGCATTGAAGTATGAACAAATAATGGATTTTGGTAGCATATTTAGATTTCTTTAAAACATTCACTTAAATAAGGACAATAACTGTATCGTATGATCTACTTCTGCACATATTTCGAACACAGTTCATACACGAGATGTATTCAATGGTCAGTGACGTCGGAGGAGCTAAATAAATGTCTGAGGAAATGAATTATATATGCAAACTTAAAAAAGGATAAGTTTTGTGTTCGAGTTCTTGTACCAAAGAACATTTTATTTTTATTTGTTTATCTGGGAAGTATTAGTGACATAAAGATTTCTCTCATATCCAGTCCGATTTTTTTCATTTTCTATCTTTACGTTCGTTACGACAAACTTCTTAGAACATGTCTCACATTTGCTATGTAGTTTTACAGATAGTTATGACATTAAAGTGGCAATTGTAACAGCTACAGTAGGAAAAAACGAGTATCTTATTGTTTGTGTACAGTAGAAAACGTGCCAAGCAGGTTCACCATAGGGTGCATTCGCTGTAGGATCATTCTGGAACCTATTAGTCAAGCGTTCTTCTCGAGTATAGTGCCAGGTTAAAGGCGATCCGATATGTGAGCGCTTCCTTATCGTAGCCGGAAACTAACGTCGAAGCGTGGGAATCCATTGTGGTATGACACATAGGTTGTCGTGGGATCCAGATAGCTCCGCGAAATAACTATAGCGATGGACGAATAAAGCAGCAGCGACGTCGAAGATGAAGCCACAGCGACGTCGAAGATGAAGCCACCGAAGTCATGTCAATTGCTCTATGAACAAAGTTGTAATTAACCTTTCTTCTCCTGCTTCATCGTCTCTCCCATCTGTCATGGGATGCGCTAACGACGAGCGACTGCCTAGCCACGATTATTCATCTTTGGCCGCGGGATTCTCGTTGTCCCACGCGTCACTTTGTCAATCGGATAAACACTGTACTATGTGTGTTTTCTATTCTGTGATAACTGTTTATATACTACTGTTGCGAAAAACTGAAACACCATGACCGAGAAATGTGATCATAATGAAATTTAATCGACCAAGTACACACATGACAGTACGCAAGTTACGCAAGTGATTATCACTACAGAAAGACGTACATGTACTGTGACTATGGAGTTTCAGTAGAGAGTTATATCACAGCGTGCTGTAATCAGAGCATCTAGACATCGTGGCATGGAATCAAAGAGGGCCTTAATATGCTTTTGGGGAACACTGGAATATCACGCGGTTTGTAGGCGCGTCTACAAATCATCAACTATTGTTGCAAGTGCACCTGAACGAACAAGTTGTCGTCGGACTATATCCCAGACATGTTCGATGGGTAGCATGTTAGGCGAACAGGCACACCAGGGAAGCAGTGACACCCGTCATTCTACGAAGTTGTCTTGCACTTTCCAACAAGGCTGAGCGTTGTCCTGCTGAAATATGGTATGAGGAATTGCCTGCGAGAGAGGCAGCGCCTCAGGCTGTATAATCTCCCTGATGTAGCACTAGCTGCTACATCAGGGAGGTTACACAGCCCTCAAGATGTAGGAGGTGTGTTCCAGGCAATGGCTCGCCAGATCTTCAACATAGCGTTTGTCAGCTATGCCGCTCAACAACGCAATCTGCCCGATTGCGTTCACCGTGTGCCGTCGCACGCGTATGCAGCCATCACTGTAGGACAAGCTGAAGCGGGACTCTTCCGAAAACATCACATTTTGCCACTCAGCACGCCAGTGTAGGCGTTCACGTAACCATGGATGCCGACGAAATGGCGTTCCTGCCACCAGTCCAGCCCGCAGAAGAAGGCGTGGAAATGTCGACGCAGACACATCCACAGCCGTTGCAGTGCTCCAACGTCGCGCCAAAATTACGTTACGGCCAAGCGGACAAAAGGGCGGTCATCTCATGCTGTGGGCACACATAGCCCTGTCGACGCTATCTACGGCCCTCTTCTCTCGACTGGTTGCACATACGCTGTTGAAGCAGCGTGCTCTGTAGGAACCGCAGGGTCAAGAAACGACAGGGCCATCTCCTAGAGACCAGTCATTCTGCCCCGTTCGAACGCACTCATATGCGTATATGTCACCCTGTGATGTGGCGACGCATTGTGGCACTTGGTTACACGTTTCCTCTTGATCTGACGCCTCCGCACCAACAGAACGTTGCGTAACACTGACCTGTCCGGTCACAAAAAAGAGGGCGCTTTGGGCCTACGTGCACGTCGCCTCTCTGTCATTTAAATCAATATTATAGTTCCGCTGTTCTACACGTCTTCTTATCGTGCAGACCATTCCGTCTGAGCGTTTCACTTTTTACAAGCAGAAGTGCATATCACTTGTAAATGGGGAGTCAGGCAGGTGGTTATACAGGGTGTTACTAAAAGGTACGGCCAAACTTTCAGGAAACATTCCTCACACACAAAGAAAGAAAATAAGTTATGTGGGCATGTGTCCGGAAAAGCTTACTTTCCATGTTAGAGCTCATTTTATTACTTCTCTTCAAATCAAATTAATCATATAATGGAAACACTCAGCAACAGAACGTGCCAGCGTGACTTCAAACACTTTGTTACAGGAAATGTTCAAAATGTCCTCCGTTAGCGAGGATACATGCATCCACTCTCCGTCGCATGGAATCCCTTATGCGCTGATGCAGCCCTGGAAAATGGCGTATTCTATCACAGCCGTCCACAATACGACGACGAAGAGTCTCTACATTTGGTACCGGGTTTGCGTAGACAAGAGCTTACAAATGCCCCCATAAATGAAAGTCAAGAGGGTTGAGGTCAGGAGAGCGTGGAGTCCATGGAATTGGTCCGCCTCTACCAATCCATCGGTCACCGAATCTGTTGTGGAGAAGCGTACGAACACTTCGACTGAAATGTGCAGGAGCTCCATCCCGCATGAACCACATGTTGTGTCGTACTTGTAAAGGCACATGTTCTATCCGCACAGGTAGGGTATCCCGTATGAAATCATGATAACGTGCTCCATTGAGCGTAGGTGGACGAAACTAAAATGAGCTCTAACGTGGAAATTAAGAGTTTCCGACACATGGCCACATAACATCTTTTCTTTATTTGTGTGTGAGGAATGTTTCCTGAAAGTTTGTCCGTACCTTTTTGTAACATCCTGTATAGGCGAGTTCGGAAAACTGCATAAAACCACACTTAGTCTGGAGTTGTGTCACCAGAGGTCCTTAGTTCGGTGCACGGATTCGATCTGCCACACCACCCTGTCTTGCAAAACGGTGCTCTGCGCGTTAAGCCATACGAGAAGTTCTTAAAACAAGTTTCTTGTTGCCAGCAGTACACTCTCCTTCTCGTCTTTCTTTCTTCGTTATGTGCAGTAAAAGAGCGCATCTCAACTCGTTATCGTGCTCTGACAGCATCCTTTTCCTCTTCTCTTTCCAAAATCTCTTCTGGAATTCTCTGTATTGTTTCTCGCGCTTTTTACCAACTGTTTTCAAATGGTTCAAATGGCTCTGAGCACTATGGAACTTAACATATGAGGCCATCAGTCCCCTAGAACTTAGAACTACCTAAACCTAACCAACCTAAGGACATCAAAGGACATCACACACATCCATCCCGACTGAAGCGCTCAGGAACACTCGGTCTCAACGGCCAGCCAACTGTTTTCCAGTGGTATTTTTAGCTTTCCCTATGAATGTGAGATTTGCAATTAGGGTTCCAAAGGCTTTGCGTTCCATGGTGATATCCTCTGTGGCGTTTATTTCTCGTAAGTTCTGCTTAATTTCTTCTAACCGAGCGATTTTTACGCTTTTTTAGGATTCCGTCTCTCAATTTTTAATATTCATATATTTAGCCTGTCCTCTCCAGCCGATTTGTTATTGTTGAGTCGTTGAATTACCTCTTCTATTTCTTAAATTGTTGGTGTAAGGGGATCTGGGTCTGATATGGATTTCTCATTATGTGTCTTGAGAATTACAATTCAGTAAATTCTGAAGGTGATCAGTTCTCATTGTTGTCTGTCCCCAGTTTTCCATTAATTTGACGAATGCACAATGTTGGTAGTCGGTACCCAGATAAATCATCTACATAAACTATTACTATTATTATTATACATATCGTGGTTTTGCTTCATTGTGAGGTTCCACAATAATTACGATCAACACGTGATTTACCTCGTGATGTGAAGGACTGAGTCCCCTGCTTGTAACAGCAGTGCTGGGCTCCACGACAAACTCAGTCAGGCTACAGTTGTTAGCATTTAAGTTGTTCTTCACATTAGGGGGACGGTAGACAGAACGATCAGAATGCAAGAGTAATCTTCCACTCGGAATATTTCCGTATTCGTGTTCGGGGCAGATACATCGCTGTTTGTCGAAGTCGTGCGTCATACTTCATCTCATCCTCATCTCATCTTATTCCATATGAGACCTTCGCTGCATGCCATATAACGTAATGGAATCTCACGGATGAATAACGGATTGCAAGGAGGAGAGTACTGGTCGTCTGTATCAGCGTGGGGAGAGTTGTAGTGTACGAGTCGGAGGGTTGCAGAAGCGTCTACGACCACAAGCAAAGAGCAATGGGTTTCCATCATTACTAAACGTTAAAATCATTAGACTAAGCTAAAGGCTAGATAGATTTCGTCATGAAAAAAAAAAAACTCGTGAAAACTGCTCCAAAGCCACAGAAGTTCTCTGTGGAAGGTGGTGGTTTATTCTGCCCATCGTACCGTCCAGAACTTGCGCCATGTGACTTTGTGCTATTTGCTCGCCTGGAAAACCGTTTAAACGTGGGTCTGTTTACGCAGCTGGGAAGGAGAGGAAGGGATAGATAGTTTCGTCGATATTACGTCATTAGATGGATGGAGGAGAGGGTGTAATATTAGAGTTTAACGTCCTGTCGACGGTAAGATCGTTAGAGACGGAGCAAAGACTCGCATTTGGAAAGGATGGCGAAGAAAACAGGCCGTGTCTTTTTTTTTTCAAAGGAACCACCTCGTAATTTTGGAAACCCACGAAAGAATGCGACTCCAGCGTTTTACCGCTGCACCGTCTATTTCTTTAGGGAGGAAGGAGTATTGGACCAAAAATGTCTCGTTGACAGCGCAAGGAAACGCGCTCGGAAGTCACACCCACTCATTTACCGACAGCGAGTTCAGAGGTTAAACTGCAGCAGCGCAGAGCATCAACCAGAGGAAACCTGAGTGACACGTGAGGACTGAGTTGACCAGGATAAAGCCACCCCCTGTTCCTTAAAAAATCGAAATCCCTTGTGTAACACATCATATCTCTCAAACTCTGTGTCGTACAGTGATATAATTTTGTAGGTACTTTCAGTGGTGTACGTGGGTACTGCCTGCAGAACGTATTGCGATTAGAATTAGTAATAAGAAAGTAATAAATTAAAACGTCTTGCCTAATGCCGCAGTTTCACTGCACGAAATACAAAAATGTAGTAAGCGACAAATTTTTCCGTCCATCATTATTTGGAGGGGGTTTCAGCGAGAAAATGATTCTAAAAGGTTTGAAATTACACTACTGGCCATTAAAATTACTACGCCACGAAGATGACGTGATACAGACGCGAAATTTAACCGACAGGAAGTAGATGCTGTGATATGCAAATGATTAGCTTTTCAGAGCATTCAGAGGTTGGCGCCGGTGGTGACACCTACAACGTGCTGACATGAGGAAAGTTTCCAACCGATTTCTCATACACAAACAGCAGTTGACCGGCGTTGCCTGCTGAAACGTTGTGATGCCTCGTGTAACGATGGGAAATGCGTACCATCACGTTTCCGACTTTGATAAAGGTCGGATTGTAGCCTATCACGATTGCGGTTTATCGTATTGCGACATTGCTGCTCGCGTTGGTCAAGATCCAATGACTGTTAGCAGTATATGGAATCGGTGGGTTCAGGAGGGTAACACGGAACGTCGTGCTGGATCCCAACGGCCTCATATCACTAGCAGTCGAGATGACAGGCACCTTATCCGCATGGCTGTAACGGATCGTGCAGCCACGTCTCGATCCCCGAGTCAACAGATAGGGACGTTTGCAAGACAACAACCATCTGCACAAACAGTTCGACGACGTTTGCAGCACCATGGACTATCAGCTCGGAGATCATTGCTGCGGTTACCCTTGACGCTGAATCACAGACAGGAGCGCCTGCGATGGTGTGCTCAACGGCGAAACTGGGTGCACGAATGGGAAAACGTCATTTTTCGGATGAATCCAGGTTCTGTTTACAGCATCATGATGGTCGCATCCGTGTTTGGCGACATCGAGGTGATCGCACATTGGAAGCGTGTATTCGTCGTTTCTATACTGGTGTATCACCCAGCGTGATGGTATGGGGTGCCATTGGTTTCACGTCTCGGGCACCTCTTGTTCACATTGACGGCACTTTGAACAGTGCACGTTACACTTCAGATGTGTTACGACCCGTGGCTGTACCCTTCATTCGATCCCTGCGAAACCCTACACTTTAGCAGGATAATGCACGACCGCATGTTGGAGGTCCTGTAGGGCCCTAGTGGACACAGAAAATGTTCGACTGCTGGCCTGGCCAGCACATTGTCCAGATCTCGCACCAATTGAAAAGGTGGCCGAGCAACTGACTCGTCACAACACGCCAGTCATTACTCTTGATGAACTGTGGTATCGTATTGAAGCTGTATCGGCAGCTGTACCTGTATACGCCATCGAAGCTCTGTTTGACTCAATACCCAGGCGTGTCAAGGCCGTTATTACGGCCAGTGGTGGTTCTTCTGGGTACTGATTTCTCAAGATCTATGCACCCAAATTGCGTAAAAATGTAATCACATGTTCTAGTATAATATATTTGTCCAATGAATACCCGTTTATCATCTGCATTTCTTCTTGGTGTAGCAATTTTAAAGGCCATTAGTGTATATGTAAAGTTTGCTAGGAGTCAGTAAGCACTCTCATTCTCAAATATCGAATGAGTATAGTCTGGGTAACTTGCGCGTCTTAAGTTACGCTGTCTCAACACATATACACAGTTTCGAACTGAAATACTTGACTTATTATGTTAAATGTTTAACTTAAGATTGTACCTCTTAATGAATAGACTACGATAGAATTTTAAATTTTTGAATTCTGTCAGTAAGTGTATGAAACACCTAAAATCCAATTATTGTACCCTTTGAAGTAGTCTGGTATACAGGTTGGTTCAAAACTAACTGTACACACTTAGTGGGTGTAACGTATGCTTTAAAATAAACGTAAAATGTTAAATAAAATTTTGTCTGAGACTATTTTATTTCAGAGCTGTGTTGCATAATGTCTTTGGTGGTAGGCATTACATCATGGACAAGTACAGGCTTTTGGCGTATCGTTTTCGCCTGCATATCGCTGGCGCTTTTTCGACGCGCGCCCCTGCACATTTCAGTCAGGAGGCAAGAGAATATCTCTGAGTCGCTCATCCCGATAGTTGCACCGATCGTGCCGGACTAGGTGCTTGCCCCCCCCCCCCCCCCCCAATCGCCGAATCTCAACCCCTGGACTTCTCTCAAGGACCTCGTGTACGGTGTTGCAGTTTAGAATGTAGCACGACTACAGCCACGAATTGAAAATAGCTGTGCAGCTGTGCAAATGGGATGTACGGAGCCTGCTACATTTTGAGAGCAGTAAGAAGTCGAGCACTTCATTGTCTTCGTCTACGCGGACATCATTTTGAACATGTCCTGGCGTAAATGTACACTACGTAATTAAGCTGAATTTCGGGTCTCTTCGTGTCGTTGCTTTCCGAGAAGAATTAATTTTGTGTTACACTTATGATCCCTCCTCACCTGCGTAACTCTGAAATAAAGGAATTTCAGACAAAACTTTTTTTAACGTTTTATTCTTATTTTGATGCATACACGACACCCACGAAGTGAGTGCAGTTGCTTTTGACATCACCCTGTACAGATTAGCCTAGCGCTAATGTAGCCGTGTGCGGCTGCTCTCGCCTCTGATGCAAGAGAGCGCCTCGCCTCATTAAGTCTCTGTTAAACGCGTTATGTGCGCGCACTGTAGGCAGTACTGTTGTGCAAGGACGCTGGCTAACAGCGGAATATGCCTCAGATATGGGTGGGCAGCAGCGTTCCCCGCAAGTAGCCTTAAAGCAAACCCTTGAGGTCGCAGTATAGATTTGGAATTTCGATCTCACCACTCTGATTCTCCGTAACCATTTTGATACAAATGTGATAGGTTTATGTTTCGCGGATGACAGATCTTAGCATATTACACGCACTATTGTTACTATGCCTGTGTCGGAGAGAGTTAGTGACAACATTGATGAACACTTTGAGGGCATCTTGTGGTGGAACCTTTCTTTTTGTCCGTGTTTGGTTCCTTATATGCGATTATGGAACAAAGCAGAGGGCAATCAACACTAAAACATACGAAACTCAGAACATCTAGATTCTCTTAACATCATTATTGATCATATCTGGGACGCCTTATAATGTGCTGCTCAGGAGAGATCTCACCCCTTAACACTCTTACGTATTTATGGTGTCAATTCCCTCCAGCACTTCTCCGGATATAAGTCGAGTCCATGCCACGTCGTGTTGCGGCAGTTCTGCGTGCTGCTACCTACTGCCAGGTACTCCATATCAGCGACCTCAGTAGTCATTAGATATCATCAGAGAGCATAATGGGGCTCTCCGCGGAACTCACGGACTTCGAACGTGATCAGGTGATCGGGTATCATATGTCTGTACGGGTGATTTCCGCACTCCTAAACGTCCCTAGGTCCACTGTTTCCGATGTGATACTGAACTGGGAGCGTGAAGACACACGTAAAGTACGAAAGCGTACAGGCCGACCTCGTCTGTTGACTGACAGAGACCGCCAACGGTTGAAGACGGTCGTAATGTGTAATAGGCAGACATCTATCCAGACCATCACACAGCAATTCCAAACAGCATCAGAGTCCACTACAAGTATTGGGACAGTTAGGCAGGAGGTGAGAAAACTTGGATTTCATGGTCGAGCGGCTGCTCATAAGGCATATATCACGCTGGCAAATCCCAAACGACGTCTCGCTTCGTGTAAGGAGCGTAAACATTGGACGATTGAACAGTGGAAAAACGTAGTGTGGAGTGACGAATCACGGTACACAATGTGACGATCCGATGGCAGGGTGTCGGTATGGCAAATGCCCGGTGAACGTCATCTGCCAGCGTCTGTAGTGCCAACAGTAAAATTCGGAGACAGTGGTGTTATGGTGTGGTCGTGTTTTTCATGGAGGGAGCTTGCATCCCTTGCTGTTTTGCGTGGCACTATGTTTTAAGCACCTTCTTGCTTCCCACTGTTGAAGAGCAATTCGGGGATGGCGATTGCATCTTTCAGCACGATCGAGCACGTGTTTGTAATGCACGGCCTGTGTCGGAATGGTTACGCGACAGTAACGTCCCTGTAATGAACTGTCCTGCACAGAATCCTCACCTAATCCTATAAAACACCTTTGGGATTCATCGACCGTCATCGATACCTCTCCTCAGTGCAGCATTCCGTGAAGAATGGGCTGCCATTCCCCAAGAAACCTTCCCTCACCTGATTGAAAGCATGTCTGCGAGAGTGGAAGCTGTCATCAAGGCTAAAGGTGGTCCAGCACCACACTGAATTCCAGCATTACCGATGGAGAGCGCCACGAACTTGTAAGTCATTTTCAGCCATGTATCCGGATATTTTTGATCACATAGTGTAGTTACGCTGGCGACGAACACGTTTCTCCCAGCGGGAGACCAGTTTGTTGATACCGCCACTGTTGAATTTTTGACTTCATTGTCCCGCAGCTTCACCTCTCCTTGCACCGCTTCATCACTATCGAAGTTCTTCAAGTTTATAAAGCATATGAAAATCGGATGGGACCAAGTCGGGACTGTATGGGGGATGCTCGATGACAGTGAATCCAAGGCGTCGGATGATTGCAGGGTCGAAGTGCTCATGTGTGGTCTGCCATCGTCATGCTGCAGGAGAAGGTCCACGTGTTGACGAACTCTTCGAATTCGAAACTCGATTACAGCACTTTGTTTCTCACGCGCCGCCGACATGGTTACGATGCACACCGCATTTGGCAGAAGCGATTTAGGGAAATCACGGAAAACCTAAATCAGGATGGCCGCAAGCGGATTTGAACCGTCGTCCCCCCGAATGCGAGTCCAGTGTGCTAACCACTGCGCCACATCGCCACATCGCTCGCTGCAGATAAGTAGACACGAAGGATAAAGTTGTAGAACGTTAGTGACATTTCTTTATTTAAAAAGCTCAATTTCGGTTTCATTGATTTTCAGCACGCCCTAGTACTGTTTATTACAGAATTCCAAAGTCATCAGTACGTTTTTTGAAAAGGGTGACTAGCATTTTGTCCGGTGAACTTGTGTTATTTAACAAAACAACATTTAGAAAAGCCTTTAGCCCTAACCTCATCGTGGTCTCCCACTGATCGTCGCGTGTTCTTAGGATAAATACAGTCTCATGATACTACATCTACCTCAGTTTAAGAACGACTTTGACGAAGGAAAAATGTAATTCAGAAAAAGTATCGTTGTGTAAAAGTGTGCAAATTTTCCAGTTTAAAGATCTGTACTCCCAATGTACAGAAAAACTTCCTAAATATTTTGGCATTGTCATTTGTTTTACGTTCCGAGCGGCATCGATGTTACGGCTGTTTCTTCCTTGAAAACATCTGAACGACGTATAGCGTCTGTAATTTATAAACAATGGTAGACTTCCATGTCCCAGTAACGGAATGAAGGAGCGATGTTCATTTTCCGATGTTTCCAATCCGGTTCTCGTGAGTAGCTACAGAAACCTCTATTCGTCTGTTCCTTTCGTCTATGAAATGCGGACGCTAAGTCCCGTGTGCAGAAGATAACGCTTGCAAGTAAGTGCTGACAATTTGAAACACATACAGTACGAGTTTTCCAGTGGCCATGTGTGTTCTATGTATCATGGGTTCGAGTATGATAATGCCTTTGCATTTTGGTTAAATCTTGATGGCAATGTATGGTGACTATAATTTTAAGCGTACAAGCGTTCTAGATTAGGAGAGAAGAGTGGTAGCAAAAAGTTATGAAAATGTAGGACATGATTCGTAACCTTCGAACTTCACAGGGCCGAACTTTACAAAATGAATATAGTATATTGAGAAATATGCAAATGTTTAACAGTTTCCATAAAGATGAGGAATGAGTATTCACATCAGTTCCCCTGAATAACTAACACCTAAATGTGTTTACGTTATATTAATATTGCAAACTTGCTCTTGATTTGGTATTTATTGTGCACTAAGTTAAATTTGTCTGTTACTGGTCAGGAGCCAGTATATATAATAGCTCACTCATGCGGAAGGAGTTTTTACGTATGAAATGTTTTGTAGTTTTAGGTCGTTCTTACGTAATTTAATGTGATATCGAAAGTTCTTTCTATTTGGCAGTAAATGTTGTTAGTAAGGCTTCCCTTTCCTAAAGTTCTTTCTATTTTGGAAATAAATGTTGTTAGTAAGGCTTCCCTTTCCTCTCGCATTTTAGTGCTGATCGTTTTGATATAGACCTACACTGGTTACGTACACTACCAGTTCTGCAACAGTACATTACAGATAATTGTGTAAAATATCTGTCCAATTTCAAAAAGAGCTAAAACTCTTATTTTAAATTCTCATTGGTGATTTACTATGAATTATAAAACACGTAAAAAGATTGAAAGCTTTTGTTAAAATTCGAAGAATCATAGGGCGGCGCATCGAATTTTATGATGAGAGTACCATGGTATGTTGACCATATGGAAACAGTTAAGGCATGCTGTGAGTTGACAATAGGATTTTTGTGTTGATAAAGGCACATTTTCGAAGCAGGCTGCGGAAGATGGCTCACCAGTCGAAGAAAACTAAGGTGAGAGGATACGGTAATCTTGCAATATTTGATAATTTGTGATGAACAAAACAATGTTGATATGTCACTGCGATGCAGCGATGCATCTGCATGGATTTTGTGGTATAGGGCACTGACAAGCCGCCCGTCGCAACCGTAGGTGCAACTGTCTTGTCAGGTGAAGTCTGAAGGAGTAAATCGCAGGGCGTCAACAAGCTACTGACAGGCGATGTGAAGTGATGTTGGTTAATAAGTGTTACTCCGGAATAGGTCGTAGCAGCTTCTTGTATGAGCTCACTTAACTGTACTTCAGACTTTCACAGAATCTTCTCAGACTACGTATGTGTTCCACCCACCCTCCCTGAGACTGATTTGAGAAGGCCATCCCATTTTATATTGGAGGTTGTATGTCCTAGCTTTTGTCCGACATTTGAAATGACTTAGCCAGCCAGATGCAGGGAGACTTACAGTTTAATGTGGACTCCGAGGCACGGTCCAGCAGTGCACTGTTCACATTAATAAATCATTGCCAGAGATGAATCAATCGATATGTAGCAGGACTTTTGAACATATATTGTGTTCGAACATTATTAATTACCTCGAAGAAAACGGTCTGTTGACACACAGTCAACATGGGTTTACAAAACATCGTTTTTGTGAAACACAAGTAGCTCTTTATTCACATGAAGTGTTGAATGCTATTGACAAGGAATTTCAGATCTATTCCGTATTTCTGGATTTCCGGAAGGCTTTGGACACTGTTCCACACAAGCGGCTCGTAGTGAAATTGCGTGCTTATGGAATATCGTCTCAGTTATGTGAATGGATTTGTGATTTCTTGTCAGAGAGGTACAGTTCGTAGTCATTGACGGAAAGTCATCGAGTAAAACAGAAGTGATATCTGGCGTTCCCCAAGATAGTGTTATATGCCCTTTGCTGTTCCTTATCTATATTAATGATTTTGGAGACAATCTGAACAGCCATCTTCGGGTGTTTGCAGATGATGCTGTCGACTAATAAAGTCATCAGAAGACCAAAACAAACTGCAAAACGATTTAGAAAAGGTATCTGAATGGTGCGAAAAGTGGCAGTTGACCCTAAATAGTGAAAAGTGTGAGGTCATCCACATAAATGCTAAAAGGAACTCGTAAAACTTCGGTTACACGATAAATCAGTGTTACCTAAAAACCGTAAATTCAACAAAATACCTTAGCATTACAATTACGAACAACTTAAATTGGTAGGAACACACAGATAACGTTGTGGGGAAGGCTAACCAAAGACCGCGTTTTATTGTCAGGACACTTAGAAAATGTAACAAATCTACTGAGGAGACTGCCTACACTACGCTTGTCCGTCCTCTTTTAGAATACTGCTGCGCGGTGTGGGATCCTTACCACATCGAAAAAGTTCAAAGAAAGGCAACACGTTTTGCATTGTCGCGAAATATGGGAGAGGGTATCACAGAAATGATACAGGATTTGCGCTGGACATCATTAAAAGAAAGGCATTTTTCGTTGCGACGGTATCTTCTCACGAAATTCCAATCACCAATTTTCTCCTCCGAATGCGGAAATATTCTGTTGACACCGACCTACATAGGGAGGAACGATCACCAAGATAAAATAAGGGAAATCAGAGCTCGTACGGAAAGATATAGGTGTTCATTCTTTCCGCGCGCTATATGAGACTGGAATAATAGAGAATTGTGAAGGTGGTTCGATGAACCCTCTGCCAGGCACTTAAATATGATTTGCAGATTATCCATGTAGATGTGGATACGTGACACAAAAAACTCCTAGTAGCGAGTGGGATTCAACCCCAGACTACAGGGTCGCGGTCTGGTGTTTAGTGATTGCGTAACAAGCCACACTTAGCCTGAGGTTCGAGATATGAATTCTAAGACTCCTTTAGTAAAGATCAAGCAGCTTTTGTCACCTTCGCTTTCCTGTCAGTATTCAAGTGTTGCCGTTAAGCGTTGTCGGGCTTAAATCAAATATTAATGGTATTTTTCCGGATGGGCATTCGCGTATAATCACTTCGATAAGTGATATTACGTTATCACCTCTCCCTTTTGGCGACTACATGATTTGTTACTTGCAGGCCATACCGTGGCAACTGCACATAGCGTTGTACCCCTTTGCTACTCGACAAACACCTTAGGCCGTAAATGCTCTTCCTGTGCGAGGAAATCATTAATGCACTGATGTGCAAAACTTAATACGACGCAACTTTCACATGATGTGTTACTGCCAAGTAACATAGCTCAATGGAACTTGGACCATACATAGAAAGAGCTACTAACAGTATAGTACAGATGGTAACTGAAATAAATATGCAATACGACGAACAGAAACGACACTTCTAGTCAAAGATAATAATTACACTGAAGTCAACGCGATTTCTATGGTCCGCTGGATATTACAAAAAGACACAGTTCGTAATAAGGTGTGTGATGATCACGAACGGAATTGCATACTCTGCAATGTGTTCCCACACTTGTCATAAGCTTGGTAGGGTGTTCTTGTCGTTGGGCGTTCAACTGCTTCACCAGCGTGGTTGACGACTGGTGCGTGTGGACTTCTCCCCAACGCATTCCATATGTGCTCGATGGGATATAGGTCAAGAGAACAGGCAGGCCATTTCATTCGCCTAAGATCATATCGTTCCACGAGCTTTTCCATCTGTACAGTTCGGTGCTGTCGAACATTGCCATCCAGAAGAATGAAGTCAGAATTGAATGCACACCTGAAATGACGAACACTTGGGGAAGGACAGCAGTGTCACAATAATACTGACCTGGGAGTGTACTATGTTCAAAAATTTGGAGGGCAGTACGCCTACGCACCATTATGTGTCCCAACACCATAACACCTGAACGTCCAAAATGATCACGTTCGACAGTGCTGGACATGCGCTCATACAACGAGAGGTTGGAGCACGTAATAGGCCCAGGGAAGTTACCGAACATGGTTTTGCTGGTCCAGATCTTCTTGTATGGGGAGGCATCGTGTAACGATGGGAAATGCGTACCATCACGTTTCCGACTTTGATAAAGGTCGGACTGTAGCCGATCGCTATTGCGGTTTATCGTATCGTGACATTTCTGCTCGCGTTGGTCGAGATCCAATGACTGTTAGCAGAATATGGAATCGGTGGATTCAGGAGGGTAATACAGAACGCTGTGCTGGATCCCAACGGCCTCGTATCACTAGCAGTCGAGATGACAGGCATCTTATCCGCATGACTGTAACGGATCGTGCAGTCACGTCTCCATCCCTGAGTCAACAGATGGGGACGTTTGCAAGACAACAACCATCTGCACGAACTGTTCGACGACGTTTGTAGCAGCATGGACTATCAGCTCGGAGACCATGGCTGCGGTTGCCCTTGACGCTGAATCACAGACAGGAGCGCATGCTACGGTGTACTCAACGACGAACCTGGGTGCAGGAATGGCAAAACGTCATTGTTTCGGATGAATTCAGGTTCTGTTTAGAGCATCATGATGGTCGCATCGGTGTTTGGTGACATCGCTGTGAACGCACATTTTAAGCGTGTATTCGTCATCGCCATACTGGCCGTATCACCCGGCGTGATGGTATGGGGTGCCTTTGGTTACACGTCTCGGTCACTCTTGTTCGCATTGACGGCACTTTGAACAGCGGACGTTACATTTCAGATGTGTTACGACCCGTGGCTCTACCCTTCATTCGATCCCTGCGAAAGCCTACATTTCAGCAGGATAATGGACGACCGCATGTTGCAGGTCCTGTACGGGCCTATCTGGAAACAGAAAATGTTCGACTGCTGCCCTGGCCAGCACATTCTCCAGATCTCTCACCAATTGAAACCGTCTAGTCAATGGTGGCCGAGCAACTGACTCGTCGCAATACGCCAATAATCGCCAGTAGTATCGTGTTGAAGATGCATGGGCAGAGCTGTACCTGTACACGCCATCGAAGCTCTGTTTGACTCAATGCCCAAGCGTATCAAGGTCGTTTTTACGGCCAGAGGTGGTTGTTCTGGGTACTGATTTCTCAGGATCTATGCACACAAATTGCGTGAAAATATAATCACATTTCAGTTCTAGAATAATATATTTGTCCAATGAATACCCATTTACCATCGGCATTTCTTCTTGGTGTAGCAATTTTAATGGCCAGTATTGTATATTACTTGGCCGTGACACATCAAGCGAAACTGTTTCGTCCTTAAGTTTTGCATACCTATACACATAGCGCTCGCCCCTCACAGCTGTGCGAAGTGAAATTACTAATATTACAAATACTAATGTGACCGGATAAGATAGTAAATACTGCCAAATGGTATAATTTGGATAGGATTCGTCATAAGGCACTAGCATTAGAACTCTAAATAAGACGTTGAGGCATATCGTAGTCAAAAATTTGTGGTGCATAGTCCATCGCCTCAGCAATCCATGACCTGCGTTCGTACTATCCCCTTTTCAACTACGCTACGAGATGAAGCGATAGTGTGAGGTGCAGCGTACCTTTTTCTGGGTGGAGTGATGGCTCAGAGAGTACGATGATCACTTTACGCTTATGAGCCATTGATTTAGAAACATGTCGTTAGTAACGCGTGCCTTTTTGCCCTAATGATAGCACCGGCGGGTTGCCGCGTTGAATCTACGAGAAGCCGAAGAAGTGGGAAGCCTTCTTGAGCCATAAACACTCAATCGCTGTCCGCAGTTCACTGTCAAGGCCGTTACGGACTGCTGTGCTCTCTTCTACTTCGTTCACATTTATAGGATTTGGAGGTCATTGCCCAGACATCATTATCCTAAAGTAGTACGACGCAATTCTCTATAAAACTCGATAAAACCGGCTTTGAACATTTAAAGATTTCAGAATTCATTGAAAAACAAAATATTTCAGGCAACAGAGCCGCCGACATCTGAGTGGTAGCTTATAGGTCTTGTAATCGCAAAGTTGTTGGTTCGTATCTTCCAGGTACTGCCATTATGTAAGTAGTTTTTTGCGATAAGTGAACTACTCCCATGAGCAGCGAATGTTAAATCCTTTAACTTTGAAATAATGCTTCAAGTATGAACTTCCGAGTCCCCGAATGAAAATGGAGACGCAAAAAATGGTTCAAATGGCTCTGAGTACTATGAGACTTAACTTCTAAGGTCATCAGTCCCCTAGAACTTAGAACTACTTAAACCTAACTAACCTAAAGCAGGATTCGAACCTGCGACCGTAGCGGTCGCGTGGTTCCAGACTGTGGCGCCTAGAACCGCTCGGCCACTTCGGCCGGCAATGGAGACGAAATTTGGCCCTTATTGATTAACGGAATAGTCTAACACACTCACATTCTTACATAACTTAAGCGCAGCTGTAACTGGGTTTCGCGTAGTAAGTAATGATACATTAAAAAACTAAACGTATATTAAATCAGTGTTTGGTATCTGCTTATGGCGTCCAACAGTGCTCATGAGGATGTCCCCTCTGGAACGTAGTCGATGATTCTCAACATGAAAGAACAAACTGATTCATCAAAATTAACACATAATTTATGAATTACATTTGCATCTTATATCTCCGTAAGGCGCTACATCACTCCGCATTGCATTTACCAAGGGCCGATCGCCGTAGCCGCAGTCGGCGACTTACATTTCTGCAATTGAAATGAAATTCCGTGCTAAGAGAGAATACCTAATTCAGTGAGTGACCTCTGATGCATAAGAATATTCATGAACAGTGATTATTATCAATAAGTTAAAGTGCAGAAATTTATCAGGCAGCCTCGAAATAACCTAACCAGTGACTAAGCTTCAACATGGCAAGTAATTGAAATAATCTCAATTTATTCAGCAGCAGAATATCCAAACCAGCTCAGATCGTTATCAGACGCAGCCAGTCTGTTTCCAAGGCAGAACTCTCACAGTACAAGGACAGAACACAGCAAGCCAGTGATTCACAATCAGAATGGCGGAAGTGCGCTCAAACAAGGAAACCGTCGTGGCTTCCAAACCGCGGTTGTTTTCCATTGGCTAGTAAACAAACCGACCTCGCAAAGATCTGAAGGTGCCTCGGTGGCAAAACAAGGAGTTTGCTCAAAGAGCTTACTTCGATCAATCGAAGTTGAGTATAGAATAGACAGGCAAAGTACTCCAAAGACAACTAAAAGCTAAATATAGTGAGTAAAAAATGAAACTGCCGGATGAAAAAGAAGCTTTTAATATCTTTTTTCTTTCATTTGAATTCCATATTTATTATCAAATGGAAAGTTAATTAATAATTATATATCCACAATTTTCTTTTGAAAAAGAAATCATTTCAGTTTAAATAACTAACTGCATGAATGTGAGTATTCAGAATAAATTAAAATTTGAAAATTTGTCGATAAACAAACACTATAGTTCTAACATAAAATAAGAAACATTTAAAGTTTCAGCGTAAAGAAAGAAAGGAAGATTCTCAGGAAAATTATGGGACTACAGAAGATTACTGGTGGGACTTGGAAGCACAAGGGAAACGACAATCTCTATAAGTACACCGAAAAGATCAAGGATAGAATGCGGAAACGACGGTTGAAATTTTATGGCCACATAGTAAGAAAGGACGAAAACAGACTGAGCAATAATATCTTCAATTACATCACGTCATTAAAGTCCACTTCCAGGTGGACAGAAGAATTCAAAAAAGACACACAGGAAACTGGTATTGTTACACTATAGATGATGCGACACAGGGAAGAAATCTGAAACAAGGATGACAGCAGAAAATCATTTGAAGAGAAACCACTAAAAAAGCAGGTCGATATATTACATTTCTGGGTGTGGGAGAAAGAAAAGAGGTGAAAGAATGAAGAGGTTTTGGGAAGAGAGGAAAACAAAGACCAAGTAGCCTTAAGACCTATGCGATCAGTATTAGTCAAAAAAAAAAAAAAAATTGACCATGAGGTCAAAACTCGAATTACGTTAGCTAAGGAAGATTTTAATAGAAAGAGAAACTTACTACGTAGAAAGCTAGATAAATAACTCTGGAAAGACTAGCTAAGTGTTTCGTTTGGAGCGTGACACTCGACGGAGGTGAAACGTGGACACTGGAAGAGAGGACTAAAGGAGGTTGAGATGTGGGCGTGTGGGGGGAAAGGATCAGTTACGTGCAGAAGAAGACTATTGGAAGTTACAAGAAAAATAAAGAAGAAAGACACACAGACAGAGAGGATCCAACGAAGAGCGGCGAGGTTCGACACGGGTTTGTTTAATCGGCACGAGAAAGTTGCGGGAATGCTCAACAAGTATGCAGTGGCAGACGCTACAAGAGAGGCGTTGTGCATCACGAAGAGGTTTACTATTGAAATTTCAGGAGTGTACTTTCGGGGAAGAGTCTGACAACAACACGATACTCCTCCAAAATACATCTCGCTCAGTAGAATAGAGACCGGTGAACCACACAAACATCCTGCAGTTATTAGAGTTTTCCCCAAGACCATTATCTCTCATTTTGGAAGCGAGCTGGTGGTTTAGTGCTTTACTTAAGTTACAAGTCGCCTCCAGGGTTCTTTATCGTTTACCGGTAGGAAACGATGACAGACCTATTAGGGGACATTTCCCTTCCCGTGTAAACATCCTCCATATATGTAAGAGAATTAAACAATTCCTATATTTTCAAAGATTTGTAAGCATGCTTTTGCGGGGTAGTTAGCGTCTATCTCCCAGTTTTTGTCAGTTCAGATTTTTCAGCATTCCATGACGCTCTGCAGCAAGTCAAATAAACATTTGACCCATCGAACTGCCTCCTTTGCATGAGTCCCTCGTTAGTCTTGTTTAGTACGGGTCTCACATGCTTAAGTAGTACCCTAGAGTAAGTAGCACAAGTATTTTGCTTACAGTCTCATTTACGGTGTGACTGCATTTTCTCAGTATCCCACGAATGATTCCATTTGTGACTTAATAATGTTATAGTCATAGCACATTGGAACGATAGTGATTTTTTTCCCGAATCAAGGTCCTAACATTATACGCTTGACACTGCGCCACGAGAAAAGCCAGTGCTTACTTGACCTCGGAGAAGGAGTATCGTTTGCGTTAGGCAACCACGAGCTGGTGGCAATCAAGTAAGCTGATATCAGGAGTCTTGTTCTTGTCGCACTAGCTGTGCAGAGTCCAGTAGCATGAAACGCTCAAATATCCCATTCGCTGTCGCAAGATGAGAGCTCTGTCTCTGACATAGCAGCTATTTCTAACTTAGTTGCTCACGAGTTTCTGATCGTGTCTATGAACTTTCTGTCTGTTTGAATAATTCTTTGGTTGGTCTCTCTACTCATCCTATCATCTATATGTATTGCTCCAAAATTTTCTCTGAGGATTTTATAGCCTATTTTTTCTGTCTGTGTGGTAGCTGATACTCCAACTGCGATAATTTCTGATGCGCAGTGTTCGCCCGCCTAGTAACAAAACTGTATTGTATGAGTTTAGACTGTTTTGATATAAATTGCAGTTCTTTCAAAGAAAATGCCTTTTGAATGCTGCACACAAAATTTGTATTTTAATTTATTCACCCAGACCCGTTTCGCCTTTTTTACAAGGCATGTTCAGTGGGTATCCTGAAATATTGTCGGCCGGTGTGGCCGAGCGGTTCTAGGCGCTACAGTCTGGAACCGCGCCACCGCTACTGTCGCAGGTTCGAATCCTGCCTCGCGCATGGATGTGTGTGCTGTCCATAGGTTATTTAGGCTTAAGTAGATCTAAGTTCTAGGGGACTGATGACCTGAGCAGTTAAGTCCCATAGTGCTCAGAGCCATTTGAACCATTTGAACCTGAAATATTACACGATTTGTCCTTTTTACGCATAGGTTATGGCTTCACATCTAGGTTATAGATTTAAAAACAGTTCCTTATCGTTTTTTTACAAAATGTAAAGGTACTTACAGGTATCTTTTAATTCACTGCATCCAAGCAAACTGCTTGCTTTTTCTCATCTGGCAACCAGGTGGACATCTTATAGTTCACTTTCATTTCACTTTTTTCATTACACATCACTGTAACACTAATGTAAAAAAACATATAATAATAATAATTATAATTATAATTATAATAATTATTATTATTCTTTCTTTTCTCAGACGTTACGTCTGGTCAAAAATGGAAAGTGACGCGGACCTTGATCAAGCGTGACTTCCTTTTAACTGTACGGTATATGTTACATTGCATTTAGAAACTTTCGAGTAATTGAACATGTATCAATAATTACAGATTTCTGTAGTTGTATATACAAGTGTGGATGTAGCTATATTGCGTTGATGTACTGGTGGATATTGTGTGGAATGACTCCTGTAGTTGATAGTATACTTGGTATAATGTCAACTTTATCCTGATGCCACATGTCCTTGACTTCCTCAGACAGTTGAATGTATTTTTCAATTTTTTCTCTTGCTTTCTTCTGTATATTTGTTGTATTGGGTATGGGTATTTCGATTAGTTGTGTTAATTTCTTCTTTTTATTGGTGAGTATGATGTCAGGTTTGTTATGTGGTGTTGTTTTATCTGTTATAATGGTTCTGTTCCAGTGTAATTTGTATTCATCATTCTCCAGTACATTTTGTGGTGCGTACTTGTATGTGGGAACGTGTTGTTGTATTAGTTTATGTTGTATGGCAAGTTGTTGATGTATTATTTTTGCTACATTGTGATGTCTTCTGGTGTATTCTGTATTTGCTAGTATTGTACATCCGCTTGTGATGTGATCTACTGTTTCTATTTGTTGTTTGCAAAGTCTGCGTTTATCTGTTGTGGTATTGGGATCTTTAATAATATGCTTGCTGTAATATATGGTGTTTATTGTTTGATCCTGTATTGCAATCATGAATCCTTCCGTCTCACTGTATATATTGCCTTTTCTTAGCCATGTGTTGGATGCGTCTTGATCGATGTGTGGCTGTGTTAGATGATACGGGTGCTTGCCATGTAGTGTTTTCTTTTTCCAATTTACTTTCTTCGTATCTGTTGATGTTATGTGATCTAAAGGGTTGTAGAAGTGGTTATGAAATTGCAATGGTGTAGCCGATGTACTTATATGAGTGATTGCTTTTTGTATTTCGCTAGTTTCTGCACGTTCTAGAAAGAATTTTCTTACATTGTCTACCTGTCCATAATGTAGGTTTTTTATGTCAATAAATCCCCTTCCTCCTTCCTTTCTGCTTAATGTGAGTCTTTCTCTTGCTGAATGTATGTGATGTATTCTATATTTGTGGCATTGTGATCGTGTAAGTGTATTGAGTGCTTCTAGGTCTGTGTTACTCCATTTCACTATTCCAAGTTAGTAGGTCAATATTGGTATAGCATAAGTATTTCTAGCTTTTGTCTTGTTTCTTGCTGTCAGTTCTGTTTTCAGTATTTTTGTTAGTCTTTGTCTATATTTTTCTTTTAGTTCTTTTTTAATATTTGTATTATCTGTTCCTATTATTTGTCTGTATCCTAGATATTTATAGCCATCTGTTTTTTCCATCGCTACTATGCAGTCGCTGTGGTCATCCAATATGTAATCTTCTTGTTTAGTGTGTTTTCCCAGGACTATGCTATTTTTCTTTCATTTGTCTGTTGCAAAAGCCATATTTATATCATTGCTGAATACTTCTGTTATCTTTAATAATTGGTTGAGTTATTGATTTGTTGCTGCCAGTAGTTTTAGATCATCCATGTACAGCAAATGTGTGATTTTGTGTTGGTATGTTCCAGTAATATTGTATCCATAATTTGTATTATTTAGCATTTTGGATAGTGGGTTCAGTGCAAGGCAGAACCAGAAAGGACTTAATGAGTCTCCTTGGTATATTCCACGCTTAATCTGTATTGGCTGTGATGTGATATTATTTGAATTTGTTTGGATATTAAGTGTGGTTTTCCAATTTTTCGTCACTATGTTTAGGAACTGTTCAATTTAGTATCTACTTTGTATATTTCCAATTTTTGTGGTAACCATGAGTGGGGTACACTATCAAAAGCTTTTTGGCAATCAATGTATGCGTAGTGTAGCGACCTTTGTTTAGTTTTAGCTTGATATGTCACCTCTGTATCTATTATCAGTTGCTCTTTACATCCTCGTGCTTGTTTGCAACAGCCTTTTTGTTCTGTGCTGTATGTGTCATTAATTTCTGTGTTATGACTGAAGTTAATATTTTGTATATTGTTGGTAGGCATGTTATGGGGCGATATTTCGCTGGGTTTGCTGTGTCTGCTTTATCTTTAGGTTTCAGATAAGTTATTCCATGTGTAAGTGTATCAGGGAATCTGTATGGTTCTGCAATGTAACTGTTAAATAATTTAGTTAAATGTGAATGTTTTGAGGTGAACTTCTTTAGCCAGAAATTTGCTATTTTATCTTTTCCAGGGACTTTCCAATTGTGAGTAGAATTCATTGCTTGGGTGACTTTATGTTGCAAAATTATCACTTCAGGCATTTGTGATATCACCTTGTATGCGTCTGTTTCTGCTTGTATCCACCGTGCATGCCTGTTATGCTGTTCCGGATTTGACCATATGTTGCTCCAGAAGTGTTCCATGTCTGTTATGTTTGGTGGGTTGTCTATTTTAATTTGTGTGTTATCTATTGTCTGATAAAATTTCTTTTGGTTTGTGTTGAATGTTTGGTTTTGTTTCCTTCTATTTTCACTTTTTTTTGTATCTTCTAAGTCGTTTGGCCAATGCTTGTAATTTCTGCTTCTTTTCATCTAATTGCTCTATTGCTTCTTGTTGTGAGATTTTTACCTAACCTTTACGTTTTTTGTCTGATATTTCATTTCTTATACATTGTGTTAGTTGTCCGATGTCTTTTCTCAGTTTTTCTGTTCTGGTCTGTAGCCTGTGTTGCCATGCTGGTTTTGTGGGCTTCTTCTGTGTGTTGGTTGGTTCTGATCTCTGCCTAGTGTGTATATTTAATGTAGTGAGTGCTCCTATATAAACCAGTAGTTGTAACTCTTCCGTAGTTGTATTTTCATTTTTTTGTTGTGTATGATTGTACTGATAATTGTTATTGTTGTTTCGATTTGTGAGTTATTTGGTGGTCTATGCAAGAATGGTCTAATGTCTGTATTTGTGTCTTTGTATTGTATATACGTCAGCTGAAATTTTTCTTCTATATCTAACACGTGTGTCACTTCGTGTTCTATTTGTGCTTGTTCTGGTGGCTGTCTTAAGATTTCGTTTTCCTCTGATTGTTTAATTGATGCTTGTTCTTGCTCTAGGATGTTTGAGTCCATTACTCTATTTTCTTCTTCTGCTTCTGATTGCACATTATTTTGTTCTAGTATTTGTTGTACTTGTTTGTTGTTTTCTAATTCTGACTGGGGTATCCTGTTATTTTTTATTATTACACGGATCTGATCAGCTAGTCGTTGTTCTGTTAAAAATTTTAATTATGGGTATCTGGTAATGAATGTTGTGTATACGTATGATCTGTATCCAGTTGTGTTGGTTCCTAAGTTTGTTGCTTGGTAATAACAGAACATGAGGTGTCTGTTAACTTCATCTGACCATCTCATCCTCTGTCTTTGTTTTCCTTCTAGAGTGGTTGCAGGAAGCATATCCTGCAAAACACCTCTATTTGGATTTAAATCATTTTCCGTGTGGCTAGCAGTGTCGTTACCATTGTGGACGGGCATAGGGTTCAAGCGTCGTCCCCGACCATGACTGCGCTTATCCGAGGCTTCATTAGTTCCATCCTGAACCAACTAATCACACTAAAAGGGGGGTTAGCCGTATTAGTGGTTTGTTCTTTTCGTCGCCTTTTACGACTGGCAGAACATTATTATTATTATTATTATTATTTAAAAAATAAAAAATATCTCTCTCCCTTTCTAACGCACACTCAAACATTCACAAAACAGTTTGTAACACTTAGAAAAACAAATGAATCTCTGTATTAAAAAGATGGCAGTTACAGTGATGTGTAATGAAAACAGTGAACTGAAAGCGAACTGTAAGATGTACACCTGGTTGCCAGATAAAGAAAAAGAAAGCAGTTTGCTTAGATGCAGTGAATTAAAAGTTACCTGTAAGTACCTTTACATTTCGTAAAAAAAAGTTAAGGAACTGTTTTTAAATCTATAACCTAAATGTGAAACCATAACCTAAGTGTAAAAAGGACAAATCATGTAGTATTTCAGGACACTCCCACTGAAGACGCCTTGTAAAAAAGGCGAAACGCGCCTGGCTGAATAAATTAAAATACAAATTTTATGTGCAGATTGCAAAAGGCTTTTTCTTTGAAAAAACTGCAATTTATATACAGCTGCTGCGAAAATGGCCACTACGAGAAACGCGTTTTGATATGTTTCTTTTATTGCAGTTTGTCCATATGAGTTTGCACGCGTTTTGAAGTTTTCTTTCTTTCTGTGTTGGATGCTTTGTTTAATCTTCCTATTTGTATATACTCCGCTGGATATCTGAATTTTTCCATTCTTTTAACATTTCCATATTTTATGCCAGGGGCATGTGCGTAAGTATTCTTTCTCTCCTTGTAACGAGCTTTTGATTTGTTTTAGCAGAGATTTTATGTAAGTGTTCCAGCGCTTCTTGTCTACGGTTCGTGAGTATTGCCAGCTCATCTGCAAATGCCGGGCAATTTATAATTTATGATTTTCAAACATTTTATGTATAAGGGGCGATCAAAAGGTTTCCGTTTAAGGGCGTTGCTGCAGCGTATATGCAATCGATCGCGATTCCGATGCGGGTATATAACCACCGACGTGTAGGCAAGCGATTAGTGTGGCCTTCGAACGGAAACTTTTTGATCGTCCCTTATATATTACGAGGGCGTGTTGAAAAGTAATGCCTCCGAATTATTTATGTGAATTTCCCAAACCTTTTAAATAAAACGAACGGCATTAACATTCTACATTTTTTTCTTCATGTCTACAAATTTATTTCTCAACATAGCCTGGCGACGAACGCATTTCTCCCAACGAGAAGCCAGTTTTTGATATCGTCTCTGTAAAATGTTTGACACTGTTGACAGAGCCACAACTTCACCTATGTTTACACCGCTTCATCACTATCGAAATGAAGTCGTCGGAGAAGTTCTTTAAGTTTTGGAAAGAGGTGAAAATTGGATGGGACCAAGTCGGGTCTGTATGGAGGATGCTCGATGACGGTGAATCCAAGGCGTCGGATGGTTGCCGTGGGTAGTCCGCCACTGTCATTTTGAAGGAGAGGATGCTTCTATGCGGACAAACTCTTCAGATTCGCGCTTTCAGTTTTCTGTGGGTCTCCCACGAGAAGACGTCGTTACATTACACACCATCGCATTAAGCGCCTCAGTGTGGAGTCCTGTAGAGGCAGACGGTTGCAACTTGCGTCAGCAAAGTAGGAAATTCAACCGAGTAATATACGAGACATGCAATATCTCAGCCGATATTGACAACAGAACAAGTAATTCAGAGGCATTACTTTTCGGCGCGCCCTCGTATATCGTTATATTCGAAATTGTCATCATGTAAATCATGGAATCATGAAATACTTCTAGATAAGCTCAAAGTACTGTGGTATGAATGGGACAGCGCTCTAATGGTTTAAATCGTACCTAACTGGACGAGTGCAGAAAGTTGAAATAACAGTTCACACAATATGCAAAAAGCTAGTGATTTCTCAAACTGGGGAACAATCAAGAATAGGGTGCCGCAAGGTTCGGTCTTGGGTCCTCTGCTGTTCTTAATACATATTAATGACTTGCCATTCTATATTCACGAAGATGCAAAGCTGGTACTTTTTGCCGATGATACAAGTATAGCTATCACACCCAACAGACGAGAATTAATTGATGAAATTGTAAACGATGTTTTTCAGAAAATCATTAAGTGGTTCTCTGCAAATGGGCTCTCATTAAACTTTGACAAAGGCAGCATATACAGTTCCACACAGTAAATAGAATGACACCATTAATAAATATAGACTTCGATCAGAAATCGGTAGCTAAGGTAGAATATTCAAAATTTCTAGGTAAATGCATTGATGAGGGGTTGAACTGGAAAAAACACACTGAAGATCTGCTGAAACGTTTGAGTTCAGCTACTTATGATATTAAGGTCATTGCAAATTTTGGCAATACACATCTCAGTAAATTAGCTTACCACGCCTATTTTCATTCTCTCCTTTTGTATGCCATCATATTCTGGGATAACTCATCATTGAGTAAAAGTGTTCATTGCACAAAAGCGTGTGATCCGGATAATTGCTGGAGCTCATCCAAGATCATCCTGCAAACACCTATTTAAAGAGCTAGGGACCTTCACTGTAGCCTCAGAAAATATATATTCACGTATGAAATTTGTTATTAACAATCCGAACGAATTCAAAAGTAATAGCAGTGTACTTGGCTACAACACTAGGAGAAAGGATGATCTTCACTACTCAAGGTTAAATCTAACTTTGGCTCAGAAGGGAGTAAATTAAGCTGTCACAAAAGTCTTTGGTCACTTACTCAATAACATCAAAAGTCTGACAGATAGCAATATAGCATTTAAAAGGAAATTAAAAGAATTTCTGAATGGCAACTCCTTTTATTCATTAGATGAAATGTGAATATAGTAAGTGGGTAATTTCCCCACCCCCACCCCAAAAAGAGAAAATTAAGAGTCATGTAATATTTTGTGTAATGTAATATCTTGTATAGACACCTTTTATTAACCTGACACGTTCCACATCATTACGGAGTGTCATATTCATGATCTATGGAACAAGTACTAATCTAATATGTACACGTCTATGGCACCTTAAAAGTAGGGGCGATGGAGTGGATCTGGACCCGAGCGGGGTCCAAAGTTTTCATCTTTTAGACTTATATTTTACTGCATGTGTTGCAGGAGAAAAAGCAGTCATGGAGATCGGGGTGCGGCTGATCGGCCTGCTCCAGCTGCTGTTGCGGCTGATGTTGCGACCCCTGCAGTACCTGCGTTCCCTGAGGCCGGCCCCGCGCCTGCCGCCCATACAGAGCCGCCTGCTGTTCCACAGCGCCTCACAGCTCGCAAAGCTCATCCGCACACAGCAGGTACCGTCACCACTGCCAGCGACCAGACGCACACACATAGATAGCCTGAAATAATGATGAACCTAAAGCATATTTTTGATACACGCTACTGGCCATTAAAATTGCTACACCAAGAAGAAATGAAAATGATAAACGGGTATTCATTGGACAAATATATTATACTAGAACTGACATGTGATTACATTTTCACCCAATTTGGGTGCATAGACCGGGAGAAATCAGTAGCCAGAACAACCACCTCTGGCCATAATAACGGCCTTGATATGCTTGGCCATTGCGTCAAACAGAGCTTGGATGGCGTGTACGAGTACAGCGGCCCATGTAGCTTCAAGACCACACCACAGTTCATCAAGAGTAGTGACTGGCGTATTGTGACGAGCCAGTTGCTCGGCCACCATTGACCAGACGTTTCAATTGGTGAGAGATCTGGAGAACGTGCTGGCCAGGGCAGCAGTCGAACATTTTCTGTATCCAGAAAGGTCCGTACAGGATCTGCAACATGCAGTCGTGCATTATCCTGCTGAAATGTACGGTTTCGCAGGGATCGAATGAAGGGTAGAGCCACGGGTAAAACGTCTGAAAAGTAACGTCCACTGTTCAAAGTGCCGTCAATGCGAACAAGAGGTGACCGAGACGTGTAACCAAAGGCACCCCATACCTTCACGCCGGGTGATACATCAGTATAGCGACGACGAATACACGCTTCCAATGTGCGTACACCGCGATGTCGCCAAACACGGATGCGACCATCATGATGTTGTAAACAGAACCTGAATTCATTCAAAACAATGACGTTTTGCCATTCCTGCACCCAGGTTCGTCGTTGAGTACACCGTAGCATGCGCTCCTGTCTGTGATTCAGCGTCAAGGGCAACCGCAGCCATGGTCTCCGAGCTGATAGTCCATGCTGCTACAAACGTCGTCGAACAGTTCGTGCAGATGGTTGTTGTCTTGCAAACGTCCCCATCTGTTGACTCAGGGATGGAGAGGTGACTGTACGATCCGTTACAGTCATACGGATAAGATGCCTGTCATCTCGACTGCTAGTGATACGAGGCCGTTGGGATCCAGCACGGCGTTCCGTATTACCCTCCTGAACCCAAACATTCCATATTCTGCTAACAGTCATTGGATCTCGACCAACGCGAGCAGCAATGTCGTGATACGATAAACCGCAATCGCGATAAGCTACAATCCGACCTGTATCAAAATCGGAAACGTGATGATACGCATTTCTCCTCCTTACACGAGGCATCACAACAATGTTTCACCAGGTGACGCCGGTCAACTGCTGTTTGTGTGTGAAAAATCGGATGAAAACTTTCCTCATGTCAGCACGTTGTAGGTGTCGCCACCGGCACCAACCTTGTGTGAATGCTCTGAAAAGCTAATCATTTGCATGTCACAGCATCTTCTTCATGTCGGTTAAATTTCGCGTCTGTAGTACGTCAACTTCGTGGTGTAGCAATTTTAATGGCCAGTAGTGTACATCAAGTTGACAAAGGGCATGGGATACCTCCTGATATAGAGTGTGGCCTTCTGTTGCCCGGCTTATTGCATTGACACGACGTGGCCAAGTCCCAACAAGTCGGTAGAAGTCCCCTGCAGAAATATTCACGCATTTTGCCTCTATAGCCGTCCATATTTTCAAAAGTGTTACCAGTGTAAGATTTTGTGCAAGAACTGGCCTCTCGATTATGTACCATAAATGTTCTATGTTATTTACATCGGGCGATCTGGGTGGCCAAATCATTCGCTCGAATTGTCCAGAATTTTCTTCAAACAAACCGCCAACAATTGTGGCCCGGTGTCATCCATAAAAATTCTATCGTTTTTTGGGAGCTTAAAGTCCATGAATGGCTGCAAATGTCTCCAACTAGCCGAACATAACCATTTTCAGTCAATGATCGGTTCAGTCGGACCAGAGGACCCAATCAGTTCTATGTAAACACAGACCACACTATTATGGAGCCACCACCAGCTTGCAGAGTGCCTACTTGACAACTTGGGTCCACGGATTCGTGGGGTCTGCACCACACGCGAACCCTATCAGCAGCGCTTACCAACTGAAATCGGGACTCATCTGACCAAAACACGTTTTTACAGTCGTCTAGGGCCCAATCGATATAGTTACGAGCCCAGGAGAAGAGGTGGTGAAACGTCCCCTTTGAAAACTTTTACACGACTGTGCTTAAACTGACACAATAGTTTTTAGCGCAACGCAATCTGACTTTCAAAAATCCCTACAAAAGAATGGCCCTGACTAACATTAACCTATACATTCCAAAAATCACTTACCTCACAAAAATCTTCGTTACTCAAGCTACTGCAATACAGCGAGCGCCACTACTGCCAGCTAAATAAAAGATTCAAACTACGGAAGGCACTAACTACTGATAGGCACAGTTAGCAAATGAAAGATTTTAGTAGAGAACAAACAATGTATTTACCTTTATAGTCATAATATATGTAGCAATTCATGACACCAATTCTTACAAATTTCAAAACTCTGCCATCTCTCTCCCCATGTCCACCACTGCTGGCAGCTCACCTCCAACTGCGCAACGCTACGCGCTGTTAACATCCAGCTGACGCTGCCCAACACTACAATGGCAGACAACAATGCAAACTAGCCACAGACTACGCACAGCACAGCCAGTGATTTTTCATACAGAGCGCTATGTGGCGTTACCAATAAGAAAACCTAAACAGCCTACTTACATAGCCCCCATGCTCCCCACAAGAAAAATTACAAATTGTTTTGGGCAGTGGCCAATACAGATTTGAAAAATTTTTTCATAATTACAATAACAAAGAAATGAAATGCACACACTTATCGATACAATGTTGGTCAAGAGCTAAAATTTTCTCACACTCCATAAAGACAGTCCTGATCATTCATCAAAGTAAAATTGCAATGTTTTTCTCAAGGTCTGAGTAGTAAAAGAAAATGCACACAGAAGTAGTGGATTTCCATGCAGTCTTGAAGAAGTAGTGTTGTCCTTCCAACGGAAAGACAGTGCTGACTCTTGACATGCAGACAGGTAATGGGCCACGACAGAGCAAACCCACAGCCGAGTCAGTCGAAGTAGAAGACTATCGGTACTTAGGTCATCACAGAGCAGACCCATTGTAGTCCTGGTAGAGATTAGGGTATTGGCTGGCCACCAGAGATGCAGACCCACTGCAGTCCTTGTAGAAATAATGGTATTGGTGGGCCATCAAAGATGCAGATCCACTGTAGTCCTTGTAGAGATGGCCAGCAGCCATCTGTTGCGACTGCGCAGGTGCACAATCACTCGAAGAGTCTTGCAGAGAATACAGCAAGTCCATAAACCACCACTTGTGCACTCACAATTTTTTTTATATGTCCTTAGAACCAGCAATGCTTTTATCCCTTGCTGAATTATTAACACACGTGGAAACACTATCAGTCCCTACTTCTCACATATTGTCCATATACTATGACCAACAGAAACGTGTGCAGTGAAATGTAATTTACAAGTTACTTAATTTGATGAACTGGTGTCAATTACAATTTTATAACAGAAGAATACAATAACAAAGGTACAAAATACATCTTTAAAGAACATAACACTACAGATAACATTTGCAGTAGTACAGGCTTTACAAAACAATCGAAATAGCAAATACATCAGTGTTACAAAAATTACGACATAAGTACATACATAAAAGATCAGAATAACTTTTGAAACATCAACTTCACACATGAGCATTAAAACAGAACAGAATAAATAATTTATAAACACATTTACAAAGAAAACGACATATTATTAATGAAATTATATTTGATGATAACAGTATTCCTCATCATAGTGAATGTAGCTGAATATTAGAAAATTCTACAACATAAGTCTTATCAGATAAACATATAAAGACATGAAGAACATAAATACACAAGGGTACACAAACAAATAGTGGGATAACACAAGGAAAGGGCAGGGTTTGTTTTACTGCAGTATTTTGCAAACAAACTTTCTTTACTTCTCGGAGATCTCCCTTTGTTCTTCATTATTTCCAAAAAGTCCTATCTATACCTAATTTCTGTACTTTTCTCATATAACCTCTCAGTGCATTTCTCCAAATTCATCGCAACTCATTCTCTTATATAGACTGCCCCCTCTTAAGCTAACTTAAATCTACTGAGCTGAGATGCTTAACTAAGGGACAAGGCAATGCAGCAGCACAAAACAATTTACACAAACAGCAATGATAAAAAAAATGGAAATTGGCAAAAAAAAGGCAGCAATATTACAACTAATGTAAGGCAATGCGCAGCAAACAAGAAAAATAAATCAGTAATAAAATTGGCTTAACCTAGTAATACAAAGTGACATTCAGTAGCACTATGAATGGCAAACAGCCGCAGCAAATGCTATAACTTATAACTAAACATGACAAAGGTCAATCAGAAAAATGTTACACTAAAGACAACAATGCAGATAAGGACAATGTCTATTCACATCTTAATGTCTATGCAATTAAAGTGGTGCACCACTACTTATTCAATGAAATAAATTACCAAGTACTTGAAAAGAAAATTATATATACAGTTACTGTTATTAGTCGCTTCTTATTGCTCTTTCCATTCCAAGAGCACCTTTTTCGAAGAATGTGGATCATAAAATAATTATTTAATAGATCTGTTGACAGAAAGTGTTCACATTAGCAAATGCATTTAATTTTATAAAACCAATGCTGCAACACAGCTGGAAACCAGATATCAAATGAAATAAGCAACTATGAAAGGCAAAGCATAAAAATATCATTCAATAGTCATGTGACATTTCATAAGTTAGTAGAATTCTCTCAACTCTCGTAGAAAGACGTTTGTTATAATCAGGTGTCAGATGTAAGTATCTTTCTCAGTAATGAGCGTGTCGTATTTGCGGTGCTTTCTACAAAGGAATGTCAATAGCGAGGATAATGGCCTCTTTTTTTTTCTCCACCTGTGCCTCTGACAGGCACACACTAATGGCTTTTTTTCCAGGCGCCTGTCGCGCAGCTGCGTGCCCACGACGCATTACGTGCAGGTGGTCACTTACCTTTCTTACTGAAAAATTTACGACATCAGTTTCCGCTACAGTGACAGTCACATATAAAAATATTTTCACAGGTCAAGAACTTGCGTTACAAATCTGTAGAAACAAAATCCTATTGATATAACAGTGTCCAAAAAAGTTCCGTCGGCATTGTAATACATTCACGCATTTACATACATTCCATAACTCTTAAAGTACGATTCTTGGTTTCCAACCACCTTTTTCATAAACCAGACTCCCTAACCACTACTCATTATTCCTTACATTATTCGTCGACACTTCTTCAATATTTCATCACAAAGATACGTAGCATAAGCAAATAACTCATATAGCATCAGCTTATTGATCATAAACATACCGCAACAGCGTAATACACATCGTCATCATAACATCATAAAACCTCAGCCAAATCTCAAAATCGTCGTGGCTTCCTATTTCAAAACCTAAAAAAAAAAATCTGTGCTCATGTCAAAAGTGTCATCTACCTCAAACGTACTTTAAAAATCATGACCCCATACCAAATACATCATTCAAAGCTCTCATAGTATCACAATGGTTCTGAAAAAATATGAACAGTTCACAAAGTACAGACAAAATACAACTTCGTAAGTGTGAAATTATCCAATGGTGTAATTACGTAAACATCTGTCACTGATGTAGTAAAGTAAATGTTTGTCTCTCTCGGTTAAATGATCAGATAGCTGTGTAATTTATGTGTTAGAGAAATATGGTACCGATGTGTAAAGTTGTATAAACAAATACCATATTAGCTAGGGCTCCTTGTGCTTGCCAAACACATGGCACACAAAGTAAGCGTGTACCCCCCTGAGGATTAATGTAATTATATCCTCAGGTGTTACAGATTACAGCAATGGAATGAAATGTATCACGGAAAACTTTCTTTGTAATTCAAATATGTTGAAAAATAAATAGTTTAATGCGTGTCCTGTAGCGCTAAATGTGCGTCTTGCTGTAAGACAATCTCTGTGGAAGTGTCGTAGTTATTGTCCTCCGAAAGCTAAGTTCTGCAGAAGTCAATGTACTTACCTCATGATAAACGAAATTGAAGTGCTTTGCGTATAGATATCTTAGTTATTACGCTTATTGCCGTGATGAAGTAAGTACTGTACTGTACGTATTGTTGTGCTATAGAAAAGGCTGTCTCATTGTAGCTATACCACAAACGTTACTACTAAAACATGTTTTACTTTCCAGAAAAATTCAGAAAAACTGTGCAGATATAAAACAGATAAACTGCAAAAGCAACATTGTAAATTGTCACTCATTAGTTGCGTCGTGATAAAATCGTGTAGCTGTCACATAAACTAACCACTGTATCATCTGGTATCTCACAGAAAGTACTTTAAATCCAGAATGTATTTTTAAGTAAACCAAAATGTTGCATTAAAATCTCATTAGCAATACTGGTAAATGTTCTAAGCATGTGAGCCTTATAGTCGTTACGTAATCGTGCAACTAACAAGCAAGAATGTACACACGCAATAACACAGTGATGTCTGTTCACTATAACAATGCACTCGTAAATACTGTCTAAATATGTTCCGTAGGTTCTAGACTGGATAGTGAACTTCAAAACATTGTTGCATGTTAACAGTTTCTAAGTGTGACAAAGCATACTAGAAATGTGAAGTGAAATGTTTTATGGCAAGGACTAAGTTAAAAAAACAGATTATATCTAAAAAACGGTTTTACATGTGAAATGTGGTGCAATCCTTTACCCTTTCTTGGGCGCAGAGTTTCAACTTCAAAGTAATTATCATGTTGTATACAACGGTAAGGAATGCTAAAATTTTTCTCAAGGTTAGCTTCTATGTTATGTTTCTCTGCGCCAGCCGGAGCACGCGGCTGCCTGCGGTGCGAGTCATTGTCTGTCTCTTTGTTGGCGCGCGCCGTTATTGGGATTAGGAGACCTAACTTCTACAAATTCACCTTGCCGAGAGGGCCCAGCTCTGTTTGAATCCCGCCAGTTCTGATGAAATTCCGGTCTGTCGTTATGATTATATCGTCTGTCGTCATGTCGGTAGTTCCTGTAGTTTCTTTCTTGTCGGTTAAGTGGTGGAGAATTTCTCCCTGAATAGTAACTGCGCGCTGGACCGTTGCGTCTTAAGTTATTCTGTCTCCCTTGATAATAATTATATTGGTTTCCATATTTTCTGTTTCTATGGTTGTCTCTGTTACATTCATTACTTTGGAAAAACGATCTTTCGCTGTTACTATTATTATTCCAACGGTTGTCATAAGGGTGATGTCTGTTTTGGTCACGATTTTTGTTGTGGAAATAGCCTTGTCGTGTCCAATTATTATTTCTTGCCCCTCGGAATTGCGACGGATGTGACCTGTAATTGTTGTGTTCCTGTTTTCGCGTTCCGCAATTGTCAGTGTCAATTTCTAATTCTTGTAAGAGTCCCTGAAAAGCTTCACTGTCGTCTTTGCAACGCCCTGCCAAAATAATATTCCTTAAATGTACAGGCAATTTCATTATGCAAATGCGGATGAGTTCTGAAGGGCTATATGGGTTTGAAAGATATTGATTCTTATGCAACATGTCTTCAAAATATTTGACGAGACTGGAAAATTCAGATTGTTCAAAGTGTTTCATCATCATGATGCTATGTTTTACTCGGTCTTGTGTAGCTGGAGACCAATATGCTGAGAGGAAGGAATGATAAAATTCTCCTTCACTGTGACAATCGTGAATGACCGATCGCATTCTTACCGCTGGCTCATTCTCCAAGTAGCCACACATAAATTCTAATCTGTGCTCTAATGACCAGTTGGGAGGAAAACAATGAGAGAATTGATGGAGCCACGCTTGTGGATGAATGTCGTTGGCAGAATTCTTAAATATTTTGAATTTGCGTGCAGTAATGAACAGCTTATAGTCAAAATCATCGTGTCGGCGAGTAGCATATCGGTCATTGTTACGTCGTGTCAGCGGTTCCATCTCAAAATTCGGTGCATCTTGCCAATTACTTTCATGATTTCCGAAATGCCCTGTGTTATTATTTTGTGGTTGAATTCTGTATTGCTATGTCCCTCTTCCCATACTGGGGCGCGAGTGTCCTCTGAAATATGTAATTCTTGTATTACTTGAGCCAACTGATCTTGTACTTCCCGCATTTCTCTTTTGTACTGTGTGTTGATTTGATTTTGATTCTGTTTGAATTTCCTAATTTGTTCATACTCTTCAGTGTCAGTGAAGGCTACAGGTTTTGTGTCATTCAGATCATCATCTACCTTCGTAGATAAGTTAGTGAACTGATCTGAAAGTTCGGCTACTTTATCCGACAGTGAAATTATTTCCTCTGTGTGTCTTTCTGAACCAATTTTCAGAGTACCTACTGTGTCCTTTAAGTTCGCTTGAGTTTTTGCAAGTTGCGAAACCGAATCGGTAGATGCAACTGAGTCAATTTTAGCTTGCAAGGTCTCATGATTTTCATGAACAATAGTTTGCAGTTCTTTTATGGCTGCTTCGTGATTCTGTAATGCATTTTCATGCCGCGAAAAAATAGGTTGGAAATGCTCACAAATTTGTGTTTTTACGTCATTACAGACTTTTTGACATTTCGATTCGATGTTATGTAACTCATTAGTTAAATCTTCACGTGTTTGTTCAAGTGTGGTGTCTAACTTTTGAAGCTTTTGTTCCATTGTGTCTAACGTTTGAAGCTTTTGCTGTGTTTGTCTCTGATTTTGTTCCATTGTGTCTAACTTTTGAAGATTCTGTCCCATTTGTTTCTGATTTTGTTCAAGCGTTGTGTCTAACTTTTGAAGATTATGTTCCATTGTGTCCAACTGTTGCTGTGTTTGTCTCTGATTTTGTTCCATTGTGTCTAACTTTTGAAGCTTTTGTCCCATTTGTTGCATTAATTGTAATAACAGTGCACTGGTGTCTGAAACATGTTCCTTAGTGCTATTCGGCAATGCATTTGAACCGCCAATATTCGCAGTTTGAAAAACTGAAAATGTGTCCTGATTTATTTGAGAAAACGGTGAGGACGCAAAATCTGAATCTACAGTATTTGCAAGATTGTGTCCTGTCATTTCGGAATCGTGAGGCGAGCAGTTGCCGACCGATCGATCGATAATGCTTCCCTGTTCACTAATTGTTTCACTGCCTACACCATTATTTGCAGCCCGCTCCATTTCCCTATGCGCTATTACCAAATTACTACTTTGAACGTTAGTGAATTCATTACATGGTGACGCTAACACACTGCTTTCGTCTTCACTGTCATTTCTCAGTTTACTTTGGAGCCTAGTGTTACGTTTTTCACACGCCATTATTGTCACAATTTTTCACATGACAACACAGAAAAACACAATTTGAAGAACAAAAATAAGAGAACACATTAACATAGCACTGAAAATAATATCTAGTTAATTGCAAGCGCAGCTGCGAAATACTTCGTGCAAAACTACATGCATGCCACAACTATTTTACTGTACAACAATGAAAGACTGCAACTACAAAGGAAATTCTCTCTATGATTACGCGCTAGCAATAAACAAAGGCTAAACTAACTACACAAACTGCAAGAAGAAATCAGAAGATTCCAGTGAGGTATCCTTGGCTAAGGGTCGACATATGAAACGTCCCCTTTGAAAACTTTTACACGACTGTGCTTAAACTGACACACAATAGTTTTTAGCGCAACGCAGTCTGACTTTCAAAAATCCCTACAAAAGAATGGCCCTGACTAACATTAACCTATACATTCCAAAAATCACTTACCTCACAAAAATCTTCGTTACTCAAGCTACTGCAATACAGCGAGCGCCACTACTGCCAGCTAAATAAAATATTCAAACTACGGAAGGCACTAACTACTGATAGGCACAGTTAGCAAATGAAAGATTTTAGTAGAGAACAAACAATGTATTTACCTTTATAGTCATAATATATATAGCAGTTCATGACACCAATTCTTACACATTTCAAAACTCCGCCATCTTTCTCCCCACGTCCACCACTGCTGGCGGCTCACCTCCAACTGCGCAACGCTACGCGCTGTTAACATCCAGCTGCCGCTGCCCAACACTACAATGGCAGACTACAATGCAAACTAGAAACAGACTGCGCACAGCTCAGCCAGTGATTTTTCATACAGAGCGCTATGTGACGTTACCAATAAGAAAACCTAAACAGCCTACTTACAGTGGAAGCGACGTCTTGTTGATAGCAAAGGCACTCGCGTCTGTTGTCTGCTGCCATAGCCCTAACGCCAGATTTCTTTGCACAGTCCTATCGAATACAGTCATCGTACGTCCTATATTGATTTCTGCGGTTATGTCATTTGCTAGTGTGTTTGCGCTGACGACTCTATGCAAACGCCGCTTCTCTCGGTCGTTTAGTAAAGGACGTCGGGCACTACATTGATCGTGGTGAGAGGTAATGGCTGAAATTTGGTATTCTCGGCACAGTCTTGACACAGTCTAGGTCAAACTGTCTATGTCGTTTTGAATTCCCTAACGATTTCCGAAATGAAATGTTTCATGCGCCTAGCTCCAACAACCATTCTGCGTTCAGAGTCTTTTAATTACTGACGTGCGGCAGCATCGCACCTTTTCACGTCTATCACCTGTATACAAATAACAGCTCCGCCAATGCACTGCTATTTTATACCTCGTGTACGCTATATTATGGCCATCTGCATGTGTGCATATCGCTGTTCCATGAATTCTGTCACCTAAGCCTAAGCTTCTGTTTTGCTAACTAGGCTACGAAGAGACCAGCGATAATACGCAGAGATCGGAAAGTGATCTACAACTTCTATAAAAATCAGCCTACAGGTACTGGGTTGGCAAAATAAATCTGTCCCAGAAAATATTTTATGCACCCATGGACAGGAAAATCAGACTTGCATCACCCGAATCAGTTGCAAGTGATACAAGTTGGATTGCCTATCTTAAGTTCTATAAAATGTCCAAAAGAAAACAGTAGATGTGATGTACATATACAAACAGATGATTACAATTTCAGAAAACCGAATAAAAATATAAATGCCGTGTGACTAGGTGTAGCCTTCTAGCCTTATACCGGGTATATGCAAAGTTCCGAAGATTAAGATGGCTGATTTATTTTGATATCTAATAATTGGCTAATATGAATAGTAATTAAGTACCTAGGAATTACGTTGACGTTGGAACCAAAATTCTGTTACAAGAATGGAGTTGGTTGCTTGGAAAAACAAATGCTTTTTGATGTTGAATCACAGTGATACAGACATAGCAATACAGCCATACAACACCAATATTATTGTTGGCAATCTTTATCCGTCGGGAGTCCTCTGATGCACGATCACCAGTGCCATCGCTGTAATAATTGTAAGTATTAATGACTCTGTAACGTACATCGATATGACAAAATTATTTTAAAGCTCGTTACAGGGCTGTGTTCCGCCTTTTTTAAAAAGTAGACATTCTTTCTACATTAGTAATTGTCCCCAAAACTTTTTCAGTGCGTCTGTGCCAACTTCATTAAGCTCTTGTTTTATTGAAATCTTAATTACTGGTTGATTATGTTTTTAGGACCTTATTAACTGGTTGGACAGCTTGTCGTAATTTGTTCAGAGGTTCTTGTCATCATGCACATGTTCCTCATGTGACGATGGAGACGTGACAACCGCTGTACATGTTATTATTAGTGGAAGCACCCACATGATTTTCATAATCATTAGCTTTAAACAAACGAGTGTAAAGTATGTATTTCAGTAAGAACATTGTGCTAAAGCTAAAGCTTGACAAAACTTGTTAGTAAAAATAAGACATACGCGAATGCGAACCTCCACCGTCACAGAAGAAATATGTGCATGATGACAAGAACTTCAAAACAAATTCTGGAAATTTATCCAACCACTTAAAAAAGATTCTACAAAACCTAATCAATCAATAGTTAAGATTTCAATAAAACACGTACCGCTTTAACTTGTTTTGAAAGGACAACTTCTGTTAAAGTAGCGGAAGTCAAAGAATGATTATGTTTAAAAGCATTCACTAAAGGAATAATTTAGGATGGAAACCGAATACCTTCGAGAAGTTTAAGGCTGTGTAGCATCTAACACGTCGTTGCCTAAATTCTCCGTTGACGTAAAAAGCGCTTAGTTAAGGTAGTCTGCCAGAATGATACGGTGAGATGAGTTCCTGACAAGTTTCGCGCACTGGTGTGACCGTGAAAGGAAGCCATGTGTCAAAGGCCAGTGAACTACTCGGAGCACGTTAATGTGACCTCATTTTATCTGAATGACTCAAGAACGACAGAGACGAGTGGTCGCTTTAGCGTTACGAATCGTATTGTCTACCACTTCCAACCGCTTAAACTGCAACTATCCTCAGCAGTCACTTCACAGTCCATTCTCCATTGGGACACGATGAATGCACATGTCCGCTATGTCTGATCGTTCTCGTCACGGACTCACATGTCTTTGGTGCCCAGTCAGCAATCAAAGGAATGTTGCGTATTGCTTTATTGCCAATACTGGGCATAATAGAAAGAAAACTGATTTTGTCCTTTCAGTGAGATAACAAAAATAAAGAAGATGAACACATTACGACTTGATAAACACAAGCACAAAAACCAAAAACAAAACCATACCAAAGATTCCATTGGAAAAACTACACTTTCTTCTTACTGTCGTCTTGCGGAACACATTGTTTATGAATAATTTGACCATCCTTGTCACCGGAGACAAGGAGTGGTTGGGCATACCCCTTACCAAATCGTCCACATAAGACTGTGGAATATTGTCTCATTCCTCCACGGCGACCTCTATGGTGCTCTGTAAGGTCTCTCACGGGACAGAATGGTTGCAAACCCCTCGCTTTAGCGAGGCCCGTGCATTTTCTTTGCATTTGAGATCTGGATAACATGGAAACAATTCCATCCGACTGATTCTGTGCTCCACTAATAAGGTGTTCACAAAACGTTGGCTGGCCGAGTGGTTCTAGGCACTACAATCTGGAACCGCGCGACCGCTACGGTCGCAGGTTCGGATCCTGCCTCAGGCATGGATGTGTGTGATGTCCTTAGGTTAGTTAGGTTTAAGTAGATCTAAGTTCTAGGGGACTGATGACCTCAGAAGTTAAGTCCCATAGTGCTCAGAGCCATTTGAAACATTTGAACAAAATGTTGGCGATGGGGTGTGCATTGTCGTTCCTCAGCGTGAATCCCACTCCCAAATGTACACCAAATAGAGGCACAAAGCGTGCAACAGTGACGTCCCAGTACTTCACACCAGTCATCCTCCCATGTATTGGGGCAAGGAGTGTTCTGCGGCCATGCATGCTTTCCAGTGCTTTTTTTCTAAAAAAGAGTTTGAGGGTACTCCGACATTGTATATAATGCAGCGAAAATTACTAAAAACTGAAGCATGGGATACCACCCGCTTTTAGCCATGACGTCATCAACATGTTAGATGCAGGAGAACAAGTAAAACAGTTTGTTAGTTTTTTGCTCATCTCTCACCTCAAACTTAACTTACAAGTTGCACACTGTAAACCTTCGCACAACCGACAAGAACGGAACAGTAAACGCAAACGAATAAAAAACAACAAAACAAAGATGGCAATGAATCACGAAGGATCATGGTGGCGGGACTGTAGACACATCTATCGGTAGCTCGGCGTTTGAGCGTACGCATATCCGTTTAGCACTACCGTCACCCACTATTAGCGGGCGAAGGCACTACATGCTTATCGAACTGGCTGCCAGCGATTCAGTTGTAAAAACGATTGCCGCAGCTTCAAAATGCTTGAAACAGTCGATGACATTGCTTTTCCCACCAAAAACTGCACTGGTATCTTTCATATTGCAGTTACCATCACGAAAAAATGAAATAAAAAATTTACGTCTATGAAATAAATCTTTGGTACCCTTACAAGTTCTCAACATCGTAAAAAAACCTTGTTGACGGAAAAGTTTAGGGGCACACATCCCCCAGCGTCCCCCCAGAAAAACAGCACTGATGATTCCACCCCTAAACATGACTGAACCGCCTTGATAAGGGCGGTGGTCTACGACAGGGTCAGGTTATAAACGTTGTCCTAGTTATCTCCACACACGAATATCAGTATTGTCAGGATGGAGACTGATACAGAGTTGCGTCTCACTGCTGCCTAGTCCACAAAGAATGGTTTCGTGCCAATACGACAACAGCCCCTCTCCGAACCCAATTTGGAGGAGGAGGAGCCGTAAGAGGTCTTTTGGCACGTAATCCTTGCTCGTGGAGCTTATTTCGTGTCGTTTGTGTAGACACCTGCTCTCCTGTAGCAGTTTGGAACTGCCGCTCTAGAAGTGCATTACGTTGAGGTTTTCTGCATGCTGTTACTCGCAGATATATTGCTCCTGTACACTTGCTGTTTTTCATCAGCGGTCATATCTGTGATGATTCTCAACTGATTCTGTCGCTAGAAACTTCCAGACTCTAGAGACATCACTTTGACTTACACCAACGTTCGCTGCGCTGCGAACCCCTTCTCCATTGGAGCGACTGTACGGATACTCTGACCCTACTTAAAGTTGTCCGAACCGTCCTGACGCAATACAGCTCTCGTAATGACACACAGCACAAGTACTGCAATGTTTACAGGTGACGCGGTTACCGCAGACTGCACTTACTGCCCCTCGCACTGAAACCATAGATTGTTTCACCTAGAATTACATTACAAACAAACCAGTGTGTTGATATCACAGTGTATTGCTGGATAAAAAGTACAGTGATAAAGTTACGATAACATGCATAATTTATTTTGACATTGCATATTGCTTCCTCTCAACATAAGTTTAGTATCTAAACTACTACAGCGCTTTGTTGTCGCCTCATGAAACTTGCCTTTAAAATATGAGACGAATTTTGTAAAAAAACTTACGAGGAAATTATGTCACTTCCGCTGACGACTGATCACTATTAGTACTCAAATTTGATCACTGACAGTATCTGATGCTGAAAATTTGTGCTGGACCGAAATTCAGACAAATATTGGTAGCAGCTGTGATGTGACTCCGGTATGACATTACTTTTCATCGTATATATAAAAGACCAAAATGAAGAAGATAAACACTTGGTGGAAGGAACAGCAGTTGATTTTCAAAATAAGTAACACATTACACTTATATACCTGTAGGCCAAAACACCCGTTATTATTTGACTACATAATTGCAGAACAATCACTGGAACAGCCACATTATTCTATACCGAAGAGAATGGGGACTAAAGTGGAACGATCACATGAAACTAAACGTATGAAAGACAGAGCGCAGACTTAGATTCATTGGAAGACTGCTAAGGAGGAGCAGTCCACTCACTAAGGAGAGGTAATTTACAGTATTATAATTCAACCGATACTTAGATGTTGTTCTGTAGTCTGCTACCCATACCAGATAATAATCATAAAGGTAATAGAGAATATCCAAAGTAGGACAGTGTTTTTCGTCACAGTTCCGCTTATTAACTGTTACGGAGATGCTCGTTTGACTCCAGTGGCAGAAATTATAAGCTGTGTATCACGGAGTGGTTTACTGTTAAAATTCCGAGGGTGAATGTTCGTAGAACATCAGCTGTTGAAAAACCATTAAGGTAAAAAATGAGCGTTTAGAGCTCATACGAAGATTTTTCCAACAGACATTCTTAACGTGCACCCTTCCTGGCTGGATCATGATAGGAGAAATGAGGCAGAATTAACACTGGCACAGGAAATAATCGAGAACTAGATCTAGTAAAATCGAATTCATACTTTTCTAGCCTTCTGCGCTGATTTATCACAGACCCAACGATATTTAACCGTTAGGGATGGGTATGGTGATACGTAGAGCTGGCAACTGATGTATAACCCTGAAACGGAAGGAGGAATTTCAGCCAAACCTGGTAAACATATGACTTAGTGTGCGGAACAGATAGCACTTCTAGAGAAAGATGCGCGGACAGGGGAGGTAAGAGGGCGACTATGGGAGTTCTTGAGTTATGTTACCACAAGACAGGAATAAATAGGCAACCGATCAGTGGCGGATAAGCAACTAGTAACTTCATAAAAATGGAAGGTAGCCTTTGGCCCTCTGACAACGGGGTTATAAGACATAATAAATCAACGCAGCTGAGTGAACGAATAAGCCGTAACCTATTCAGATAAACAAATTGGCATTCACAAGACGTTACACTGAGGGAAATGGGATGCCTTACACCGTGAAACATCAGTCCGCTATTTATCAAACTTTGTGGATATCTTCATCTCATACAAGGCATTAATGATCAGATTTTCTTTCCTCTTGGAACAAACATCCGCCTTCAATAATCGTAAGATGTGAGACCCCCAGGAGCAAGAATAAAGTCTTTTATTCGCTGTAGCATGAAAGTAAACAGCCCCCGAATGTCATCTTCAGTAATTTCTTGCCATGCTTGAAACATCTGCTGTGTCAGTTCATGAATATTGGTGGTTGGAGGCTGATATGAGAATATAGAGCATCCCAGATATTTTCTGTGGGTGACAAAGTAGGGAATCGAGCAGGCCAGTCAAGGATTCGAACAAAAAATGGTTCAAATGGCTCTAAGCATATGTGACTTTACATCTGAGGTCATCAGTCCCGTAGAACATCTGAGGTTATCAGTCCCCTAGAACTTAAAACTACTTAAAACTAACTAACCCAAGGACATCAGACACATCCATGCCCAAGGTAGGATTCCAACCTGCGACTGTAGCAGTCCTGCGGTTCCAGACTGAAGCGCCAGGAACCGCTCGGCCACACCGACCGGCAAGGTTTCGAACATTTCTCAAGGCATTTGTACTGTAAACTACAGTGTGAGACCTTGTATTATCCCTCTGGAATATGCCGTTTTGTTCCCTGTTCATGAGGAGTATAACAGTGTTCAGCATGCTTGCAACAAACTGGCGATCATTCAGCCACCTATCACTAAAAGAAATTAGTCTTATTATTATATCCGATAGCACTCCTCATCATGAGCCCAGGAGTTCGAGAAGTACGACTCCCGAGATTCGCTGCATCCTGTGACTTTTCACCAGGTCGTCTGCGGACACATTGGTGTCTATCTCGCTACCAAAAAACAGGTACAAAAGCCATTACTGAACGCAACAGAGCAACACTCAATGTCCCAGTTGACTCTGGCTCTACCCCATGCAAATCTCTCTGGTTTGTGGTGTGTTATGAGCTATTTGTTCACCCTATCTTCAAGTAATCTAATCTATTACCGACGGTGTTTGGTGAGACTCCGCCTGTGACCTCTACTCTTATTTCAGCTGATGTCATCAGCCTATGCGTCAAAGCCAGTCTAACGATTACACGGTCTTCTGTTGTTGTAGTCCATCTGGAAGCAGCTGTGTCTACTCATTTTGTCTAACTGTTGTCCTGAGACCATCTCGTCACCATACATTCTAGTCATTGCATTACAACCAACTCTCTGTACGATCTGTCGCTGCCGGCCAGGGTGGTCGAGCGGTTCTAAGCGCTACAGTCTGGAACCACGTGATCGCTACGGTCGCAGGTTCGAGTCCTGGCTCGGGCATGGATGTGTGTGATGTCCTCAGGTTAGTTAGGTTTAAGTAGTTCTAAGTTCTAGGGGACTGATGACCTCAGAAGTCAAGTCCCATAGTGCTCAGAGCCATTTGAACCATTTTTTTTTATCTGTCGCTAAGTTAATCCAAGTGTCCCTAGTGATTCGACCTTTCTCAGGACGGAAATAAGAAATTTTGTATAACCTCTTGGCAAACATACAGTGATGAAATTTAATCAACATAGCTCGGAGGTCATGTTGCTACAGGAAAAGATGGCAGTTAGTCGAAGAAAGAACTAAATTGGAGCGCAATTTACCAAAAAACACTAAAGCGACGATCGCTGGATGGATGGGACAGAAACTTAAGAAAGATAGCCAGATTCAACTGGCAACGGGAAGCTCAAGATCGGCAGAAATAGAAGAATCTGCAGGGACCTTATGTTGCACTCCGAGTCAAAAAAGCCACATCACCAAGTGATCGACTAGCTGGTGAAGATGATTATGATGATGATCTCAGAGGTATGGAACTACTGGAGTATATTTTGGTAGCATTCTATCAAGACGTTCGTGGTGTAAAACTTCCAATTTTTTTAAATTGCGTCCTATAGACCTACTCTCTCCTTTCATGTAATAGGGCGTATTTATAACATTTTTTTCCAATTAAAAGACGCCCACTGTTTCTTGAGTATCCAACAAGCCTAAATGTTGAACTTGTTGTCTTGAGTCCAAAGACTGATTTAATGTGGCTTTCTATGCCTCTCTACCCTGTACAAGCCTCTTCATTTCCTAATAACTACTGCGACCTACATCCTTCTGCGTCTGGTTACTGTATTCAACTCTCAACAATTTTTACCCCCCACACTTCCCTCCAGTACTAAACTGGTGTTACCATGATGTCTCAGAATGCCCTATAAAATGTCCTATAAACCGATCCCTTCTTTTAGTCAAGTTTTGCCACAAATTTCTTTTCTCGCCGTTACTATTCAGTAGCTCATTAGTTATTATCTGATCTACCCATATAATCTTCAACATGATTCTGTAGCCCCAAATTTCAAAAGCTTCTATTCTGTTCTCGCCTAAACAGGTTATCGTCCATATTTCACTTCCATACGTGGCTACTTTTCAGAGCAATACCTCCAGGAAAGACTTCGTAACACTTGAGTCTATATTCGATGTTAACAAATTTCTCTTCTTCAGAATCGCTTCTCTTTCGGTTGCCAGTCTACATTTTATATGCTCTCTACTTGGGCCGTCATCAGTTATCTTGCTGCCCAAATAGCAAACCCGTCTACTACTCTAATTGTTTCATTTCCTAATCTAATTCCGTCAGCATCACCTGAAATAATTCGACTAAATTCCATTATTCTGGTCTCCCTTTGTGACGAAGCAAGCTGGGATATTTTTATTTCCTCTCTTGTTTTGCCTTCTCAAAATTCATTTTTTTAAGTTTTTGACTAATTACGATTAACATACGCGAGTATAATCTGCATTTCCATAAAAGAGGAAGGTTGGCCCTCAGTTTAAAGAATATAGTATCAGATCTAATTGTGTGCCTAGTTTCATGTATGTAATTGATTTTCTAATTTATTTTGGCTATTCCTAGTTAGTATCTTTTGTTATAGGGTGAAATCAGTAATTGCTTTGAACTAATCCTATTGTTGACTTACAAACAAATATAAATTCTGTACTAATTATAATCATTTGGAGGAACAACTAATAGTATTCTTAAAGGATCTGTTTGGCTCTACTCGAAAACATGTTGGCAAAGCCAGCTCTTAGTTAATTCCAAAGTAATTACCAGTTTTGTCAAAAGTATTGTTTGCATAACTATATCTATTAGTTTCATCATTTAAACAAATAATTCGGCTTAATCCTGATGGCAGAAGAAACTGTTAAAAAGAACCAATTTTTCGATGTATTCAGTTAATTTAATGAGTTAAGTTTTAATTGTAATTTCTGTAAATTAAACAATAAACAATGTATAGTTTCAGTACCTATTAATGTGATGATATATAAAGGCCCGATTTTTGGTCCCAACACTGTCATTCCACGGCCGATTTTCAGACGAGAACCTCGTGCTGGCTAGGTCAATAACAATGCATCGACTTAACTGTGAAATAAGTGTAAGACAAATAGGCCGTGTGTTAAAACAATGACAGAGTCTGTACAATAAGTACCATATTATTCTGCAAGAACTGTGAACTGTGTGGTTAGGTTTTTACTACTCACAGATATTCAACAGTAAACTATTGTTGCAGTATGTTGATGTTTCCTTGCAACCTATTAATGAGACTTATCAAAGTTAGCCAATAGTAAACTGGCCATATAACTGTATTATTGGGAGGGGGGCTGTGAACAGGGAAAGTAATGAATTGTCAAATATTGCTTGTTAAGTCTTTGGTGGGACTATCTTTCATCCTATAATACAGACCTTCCATAGCCGCGACCTTCCTATTAAAGAGATACATTATCTACCTTGTCCTGGGTACCAAGTCATCTGAATTCTCAGAAATATTAGTTGGTTTTAGCCCTAGCTTCTATCATAAGGAACAACGCACCACAGAAATGTAACTACCGGACTTCAGATCAACCGATCAAGGATTGAATTTTACTCAGTGCTTCCTGGTAAGTTTCTCTTATAGGATACATGAGGTGAGTGACTGCAGGAGAAAGGATAGCGTGCTGGTATGCACATTGGGGCAAAGTTTAAAGAACTAAATTGAATCTGAGAGAACATTTATTCAAAAGAGGAGTGCACTCTTGAACTGCATTGTACATGGAACATGTGTAAAATCCTGACACTATGGTTCCGTAAGAGCAAAGTGTACTGATCGTTATTTTCAGCTGACATTAGGCTGGGACAGAAGGCGCAACCTGCACGCACGAAAACTCATATGCAAATTCTCAGACAAGATAATATTCACCATTCTCTAGTCAAAGTTGAGACGTCAAAACTGGCTTGTACCTCGCAGCGGCAAGAAAACACGGAGCGTAGTGAGAATCAAGAGGCACGGAGCGAATCGTGACTGGGTAAAGGACTAGTTCTACTCCATTGGAATTTGGTTAAATAATCGCAAAAATGTCACTGACAAGAGTCACGTAACGATTGTAGCAAATGGCTTTAAAGTTACAGATTACTCCCGATTAGTAAAATCTCAACTAATTCTCGTTCAAAATAATCATCTAACTGTGCACAGAAGTGACACATCGCATTCACGAGCAAAGAGACTCAACCCTTCTGCACTTTGATAACTTCTGCTCAAAATCCAGTCTGCCTATCCTCCGGGCACAGAGACCGAAAAAAACCTGTAGGTGGTGAATTGACCAATTAACAACACGAGTTCTTTCGTGGTGCCAGGCATCTCCTCCAGTCAGAAGAGAGGAGAGCAAGACGTCTGTGTACTCATTCTCAAAAATTTTCCATCAATTCGACGTCTGAGATTTGAGCGGACGCGTCCCTCGCTCGTGGCTCTGAGAGAACCAGCCACAAGGGCGCCCATTACGAAAACCGGCGCAGAGAACAGTCCAAGGCGCTGCCTCAAACCAGCTTTGAAGGCTGAACACAACCGCTGTTTCCAAGCCTCTGCCGCAGAGCTAACCCAAAAGAGTCGACCTGAATTCACCCAGTTACACGCGTTTCCAATTACGCCGATATTCATTCAATCCGTATATCACTCCCTTCAAGAACGGGTTTACAGGTACATGTTGTGGTGAATAACAAATGTAATGAAAATGATAATAAAGCACTCAATTTACGTACCCAGTGTCATTTTCTTCCTTGGCATGGAAAAATATGAGATATAGCAGGCAGAGAAAAGACGCTCTGACGTGCATGATAAAACCATAGAATTATAAAACCACAGAATTATATGAAAGGTGGATCGACTGCCGCCTTTCAAGTTTTTATATATTTTGGCTGATTACAAAGTTCTTCTTTTCAGGTATTAGGCGAGGTTGCCTGTTACGGTACCCATCATTGCCGTAGTCTTCCTCTATCTACTCTTCCTTGGTACTTATAATTTCTTTGCTTTAAAGGGAGTCTGTCACCCTCCATTCTTTCTAGATGTCCTTTCCACTTTCTCTTGTATTCTACATTTTTACCATTTAGTCAAATGAAACTGTATTGTTGCAGAGAGATTTCGAAGTCTCCGACATCTATGCTATATATATGCAGACTGGAGAGACGGATGAAAATTTGTACCAAGGCCGGGATACGAACCCTGGTCTCGTGCTCACTAGGCAGATGCGCTAACCACAATGTCACCATGGCACAGTAGCTTCGCACAACTACACGGAGCCACCGACTGCCATAGCACGCCTCCCTCCTCAGTACAAATTCCCATTCGCTCCTCAGCCAACTTGGTATCCTCCCTACAATCGAACCGTATTGTTGAGGCTCTCCAACTGTATTGGAAAACCACCTCAGCATGTAACGAGACAGGGGACCCTGTCTGAAACGCAGGCATAGGTGATTTTAATCAAATGAAACTATGTGAGCCCAGAGGCATTTTCAAGACTCAAACATATATGACGTATATACGCAGTCCCGGGTTCAAATCCTGGCCTTGGTACAAATTTTCGTTCGTCTCTTCAGTCTGTATATATACATAATAGGTGTTTGCGACTTAAAAGGTCTCTGGAACCATATAATTTCATTTTATTGAAAGCACTTGTGCCTGAGTTTCAGGCATGATCATCTATTTCGTTCGATACTGAGGTGTTATCTAAAAGAGTTAGTCAGCTTCTCCAATGATGTTCAAGTCCAAGGGGAATTCCAAGTCTTCTGAGGCGCGAATGGGAACTGAGGACAGAGGCATGCTAGGGTAACCTGTACAGCTGTGCAAATCTGCTGTGCTAGGCTGACGTAGTGGTTAGCGCGTCTGTCTAATGAGCACGAGACATGGGTTCGAATCTAGGTCTTGGTACAAATTTTCATTCGCATGTATTTATTATTTGGACTAAAGACTTTTATTTCTTCTGTAACGTCTTGATTCCTTAGTCTGTCTTCTATTGTACAAGTTTAATCTCATTACAAGAATTTCATTTCTTAAGCCTGAATATGACTTTCTTGCTTTTTGCTAATCATCCAGGTCGCTTCCATTGAGCAGTGTGGGTACTGCAACTGTTTTGTAGAATTTAATTTTAGTATCTTTCCTACTTTTTTTAGTTTTCTGTTAATTTCTCCATATATCCGGTTGAATTTAAACTTAGTATCTATATTTTTACTGTAGCCATATGTCACCTCACGTCCTAGGTAACTGAAGTGGTTCATTTGTCCTAAAATCTTATGATTTTCTAATATTTTGGTTTCAATTTCTTCTTTCCCCATGAAGGCCATTGTCTTAGTTTTTTTCTCTTGAGATCTCTATGTCAAATTTCGCACTTATTTATTTCAGTAAGTAAATTCCTTTTTAAAGGTTCTCTTCTTTATCTGTTAGGATCACTGCATCGTCAGCATCTAGCATTTAAAAGAGTCCTTCTGTCTGTGTATATATCTTTTTGAAATTCGGGTTTCCATATATTCATTTGCTTTCCATATATGTATTATTTCATGTATGTAAATGTGAAACAAAATTGGGGAGAGATAACAGCCTCCTCGTACTCCTTTGTTAGCTGGTATCTCAGTAATTATTTTTCCGTTGAAAACTAGAGCGATAGTCGTGTTATGGTACAAGCTTTTCATCGCATTTATTAGATGTTTTAAATACTAGAGTCATTTTATTCCAAGTTTCTCTCTATTGACGTTGTACTTTTTTGTATTTATTAGATGTTTCGAATATCCACGTTATCATATTCCAAGTTTCTGTCAATCGACATTGTCAAACACTTTTTTTAAAAAAAATCGATAAAAACAATGTGTGTTTCTTTATTCTACTATCTTCGTTTTTGTACTACCTGCTGTGGAATAAAAACTGCATCTATCGTAGAGCGTCCTTTCCTGAAACCCATTTGTTCCTGAAGCAAGTCTTTTGTTTAAAATCTTAGCATATATATGTTCTATGCTGAATCCAGTAAACTTGTTCCTCTGTAGTTACTGCATAGGCTTTTGTCTCCTTTAAAAAAATTGATATCACTGTAGCGGTCTTCCAGTGTCTGGGGATATTCTTGTTCTTCCAATCACAAAGTTGTGTCTCGGAATGATAATAATAATAATAGTTTCCATTTCCGTCATTGTATTTAAGTGAATAATAGAAATTCCCTAGTACGTATGGCCAAACTATGATCAGAATAAAAATACGATATCTGTAGCACCAGGTAGCTTTGTGTGTGCTAATAAAATATTCTCTGCCATTTTGGATGTGTGGGGAGAGTCAAGCAACGCCGAAGCATCATGGCTGATGTGAGTTACTATCACCGTCGCCAACAATGATTTTCAGTTAGATATGTGTGTTGTTCCTTCTACTCAACGAAATGGATGGGACATTTGCTAAGTGTTTGTAGTGAGGTAACTTGTACAGCTCTCTAGAAGGAGAAAAACTAAGTCAAAACTTAAGGTGAAAATTCATTTTGTAGCAGTGTCTGGCGGTTTTGACGCTCGCTGAGTTCTTGTAACACTTGTGCACATTCGAATGTATTGTGTTACAATTTGCGCATACGATGTATATCTGCTGATGAAATCCGATGGTGCTCAGAGAAACTTCGTGAGACATCCGTTTAAATTAGCTGGTATTTGACAACGAGCTGGCTTAACTTCCCTCGACGGCTGCACGCCTTTGAGAGCCTCGCATTGTCGACTCCCACTACGTTGTCGTATCCGCTACGCAAAACGCACTACGTACCAGCTGTCGTCGAGTAGCAAATTTTTCCGGATTCGAAAATCTCTCCTACTTCACTGAAAATCATAACGTAACTAACATCAAGGACCTATTTGCCTATTTAAAAGGAAATCATAACCTTAATAAATATTAAGGGAAGAATTTTTACACCTGGAAAGACATTAAAGAGTTCCATACAACAGGTTAATTTCAGAATTTTTACTTGATTTTTGTAGGAAATATACTATTAAAAACCTGTACCTCCATATACGTCGGTGCACTGTGGTGGCTGCCTCCGTCAGTCAAAACCATAACTTCAGACCCGAAAACCCAGATGCCAACTAAATTAAATCATAGTACTAAAGCAATAAGGGTAGTGAGATGCCACTGCAGGCACAGATTTAAACATCTTCAACAGAAAACGATTTTATACAACTGAAGGCTTGCTGTAAATAAGGGACTTTTACTTTGGGAGAAAGTCTACTTAGAAGAGAAAATACACTGACAGAAGCGATATCAAAGCAACATAGGGGTACCTATTGGACAAGAAAGTCATAGAACTGAAAACATGTTCCGTGGGAGATAGAGCTGTAAGTGGGCTGCTTCTGCGTTGGCAGCGCTGTTCATCGCTTTGCATTGGATCTCTGGCTGCGCTTGCTTTTTAAGAGACTCTGTGGCTGGTCGGACTCGTTTGAAGTTAATCGCCAGTAGTGTTGGGCAGTTGGAAGTTAGTCGCCAGCAGTGATGGAAGTACTGTTGGGCAGTAGGAGGTGAACGGCCGGCAGTGATGGATGTTAGATGTGGGAAGTTAGCATTGATGGAGGGTAGAGGTCTGAAGTTTAAGCGTAGGCTAACGATCTGTACATGTTCGACTTGCAGATTGAATATTATTCATGAATATATAGCTTTGTACTAGATATCAATGACGATTTATGTTTGTGTGTGAACTGGATATCACATTATTAAGGTAAAAAAAATACATTATTTGGTTTGCAATAAAATCTTTCCTTTGCTAACCACGTGCCTATTGGTAGTTAGTGGCTTTCGTAGTTAGAATCTTTTATTTAGCTGGCAGTATATTGACTCTCGCTGTATTGCAGTAGTTCGCGTAATGAAGATTTATGTGAGGTAAGTGCTTAATGAAATGTATAGGATATTGTTAAGATTTCTGTTTAGTCAGGGCCATTCTTTTGAATTAATTATTTGAAGTCATTTTCTAATTTTTTTGAGCAGTCAGATTGCGTTGCGCTAGAATACTGTGGGTCAGTGTTGACATGATGAGGATAAGTAAAGAGAAAGTAGGTTCACTTGCATTCAGTTTCGCGCAGCAGTTTAAGTAAAATATTTTAATAAAGAAATTTCAGGGCTTTCCACAAAGTACTCAGACTTCGAGGACGAATGTACAACGACCTCTTTGACACGGTAATTAGTCTGCGTTTTTTCCCATAAAACCAAGGTGAGCTTCAGCACACCTCAACTTGCGCAGAGCATGTTTTCAGTTACGTGACGTCCTTGTACAACGTCGCGCCTTGTGCAAAACCTGTTAAGCTGCATTACAAACCTTGTAGCCGTTTTTAAAGGGTAAAATGTTTTCCATGTTCTGAAGGCTAGTGGCATTCCAATTCTTCTCCACATTGCATCATGTGCAACTTTTCTCTCGTCATTGAGATTCTTAGCAATAATAATAATAACAGTAAACGCAAACGCCAATCAAGGATTAGGTCTTCGACCTGTTCCAACTGGCCGATTGCAGCCTTTAAGTCAATGTGAGGAGCAATCTATGATCGTGATCAGCATGTCACCAGCTTCTCCAGCCATTATTGACGGTAGATGACTTCTGATGATGACGCTACTTTATTCAAGTAGCTCCTCATTTGGCTCCACGAAGCTTAATGCACCCCTTTCCAGACCTCCCTAACTCAGAAATATCCGAGGAGGGGCCGTGAATACAACCTGGTCGTTTCTGCGTCGAGCGCAACTATGCCAAGCATTTGGCAACAGAGGCACTCGAAATGACAGTGCTAATCATAATAACACTTCAGTTGCAACGAGTATTTCAATCATGTGTGAGGAAATATAGAATCATCAAATACACACATTATACTCGTGTAGATTCACTGATTACTTATAAAGTTTTAGATAATACTTGCCATGGCGGCACAGAAGGATAACAAGTGGCCAGAATATTGTTTGGTGGCACTGAACACGAAACTTTTCAACGGACTGGAGATCTGACTGCCCGGCGACACTGGATATTTCAGCATTGCTGAATACGAATATCATGAGATCGATGTCTGATTATGGCGGCTGAAACGACCCCTTTGATAAATTAAGAATGACTGTGCTGGTAAACTTCTACGCTATTTGATTTTCAAACAGCTGAGAAAAACTGAACGTACTCAGTCATTTCTCTCTTCACTTATTCTGATCATCACTAAACTGACACACAATATTTTTAGCGCAACGCAATATTACTTTCAATAATCCCTACAAAAGAATGGCCCCGACTAACAGTACCCTATACATTTCATGAATCACTTACCTAACAAAAATCTTCGTTACTCTAACTACCGCAATACAGCGAGCGCCAATACTGACAGCTAAATAAAAGATTCTAATTACTGAAGGCACTAACTACTGATAAGCATAGTTAGCAAATGAAAGATTTTGATAGAGAACAAACAATGTATTTACCTTAATAATGTTCAAAAGTGATCATCATATATATATCAATTCATGACATCCATCTTTACAAATTTCCTTTTTCTCAAGGACACACGTCCAGATCGTCCGCTTATAGTAACCCTCAAAACTCTGGCATCTCTCTCTCTCTCCACATCCACCACTGCTGGCGGCTCATCTCCAACTGCGCAACGCTACGCGCTGTTCACATCCAAATGCCCAACACTACACAAGCGAATATTCCAACAGTGTGTCCAACCAGCCACAGAGTGCACACAGCGCAGTCAGCGATTTTCATGCAGAGAACTACGTGACGTTAGCAACATAAAAACCTAAAGAGCCTACTTACACAGCTTAAACCACTCAGTCCTACTAGGAGACACATTAGCAATCTAGACAGAAATGTAGCAGACCCATACACTATCTGACCACAAGTATGCGGAATTGATCAGTAGAGATCACGAGAGACGGACACGCCAGTGTAAAAGGAAGCCGAAACTAATGTGTTGTCAATACACGGGCAGTAGCAGCAGAATGGATCGGTCGGTAGAGCTCAGTGACTTCGAACGTGGACTAGTCATTGGGTGTCACTTGAGTTACAGATCCATAGGGACATTTCAATCCTTCTGCAGCTGTCCAAATCGACTATTGATGGCGTCATTGTAAACTGGAGCCGCGCGGGGTAACCGCACGGCCTAGGACGTCTTGCCACGGTTCGCCCTGCTCCTCCCGTCAGAGGTTCGAGTCCTCGCTCGGGCATGGGGGTGTGTGTTGTCCTTAGTGTAAGTTAGTAGTGTGTAAGCCTAGGGACCGATGACCTCAGCAGTTTGGTCCCATAGGAACTTACCACAAATTTCCAAAATTGTACATTGGAAATGCGAAGGAACAACCACACTTAAACCACGATCAGGCAGACCTCATAACTGACAGACAGGGGTCGTCACGCTTTGCAGAGGGTGGTTGTAAAAAATTGCATAAAAAATCAGCAGAAGGAGTCACTGTGAATTACAAAGTGCTGCTAGCAGCACAATTAACGCAGAATCTGTGTAGACAGTAAAAAAGGATGGGGTTACTATGGTCGAACAGCTCCTCATGAGTTACACACTTTTGCAGTGCAAGCTAAGCTTGAGGTGGTGTAAAGAGCGACACTACTGGAGAGTGGATAATTGGAAACATTTTGGAGTGATGAATCACGCTATACCACGTAGCAATCCGATGGAAAGGTTTGGGTTCTGCGAATGCCTGGAGAACGTTACCTGCCATCATGCGTAGTGACAAGAGTGAGGTACGGAGGAGGCGATGTCATGGTATGGAGGTGATTTTCGCGGCTGGCATTGTGTACTCCGAGCACGACAACACGCTGTCATAAAGCACCATCTGTGGAGCTATGATTTGTGGACACTATTATTCCTGAAATGGATTGACCTGCGCCGAGTCCCGACCTCAATTCAATGGAACACCTTTGGGATAGTTAGAACATCAAGTTCTCTCCAGACCCCAGCGTCCAGCAATACTACCTTCTCTGGTTTTCGGCTCTTAAGGAACAGTTATCTCCTGTTCTTCCACAAACATTCACACACCTAAATGAAATTTTCACTCTGCTGAGTGTTCGCTGATATGAAAATTTCCAGGCAGATTAAAACTGTGTGCCGGACCGAAACTCGAACTCGGAACCTTTGCCTTTCGTCGGCAAGTGCTCTACCATCTGAGCTACCCAAGCACGACTCACGACCCGTCCTCACAGCCTTAATTCCGCCAGTACCACGTCTCCTACCTTCCAAACTTCACAGAAGCTCTTCTGTGAACCTTGCAAAACTAGCACTCCTGGAAGAAAGTATACTGCGGAGACATGATTTAACCACAGCCTAAGGGATGTTTCCAGAATGAGATTTTCACTCTGCAGCGGAGTGTGCGCTGATATGAAACTTCCTGGCAGATTAAAACTGTGTGTCGGACCGAGTTTCGAACTCGGGAATCATTCTGGAAACATCCCCTAGGTGCCAGCCACGGTGGCCGTGCGGTTCTAGGCGCTGCAGTCCGGAAACGCGGGACTGCTACGGTCGCAGGTTCGAATCCTGCCTCGGGCATGGATGTGTGTGATGTCCTTAGGTTAGTTAGGTTTAAGTAGTTCTAAGTTCTAGGGGACTGATGACCTAAGATGTTAAGTCCCATAGTGCTCAGAGCCATTTGAACTATTTAAACCATCCCCTAGGCTGTGGCTAAGCCATGTCTCATATCCTTTCTTCCAGGAGTGCTAGTTATGCAACGTTCGCAGAAGAGCTTCTGTGAAGTTTGGAAAGTAGGAGACGAAGTACTGGCGGAATTAAAGCTGTGAGGATGGGTCGTGAGTCGCCCTTGGGTAGCTCAAATGGTAGATCACTTGCCCGCGAAAGGCAAAGGTTCCGAGTTAGAATCTCGGTACGGCACACAGTTTTAAACTGGGAGTAAGTTTTCATTCACACACCTCATTGAAAGTGTCGAAAGCAGAGTTCAAGCAGTTATAAAGACGAATGGTGGACACACCGCATATTAATGTCCGCCAGTAAGTTTCCGGGAAATTCTGAGCAGACAGCGTATATACTCGGATATGTTCAACGCACTGACTAGTAACGCACACCCAAATTACCGTATTTATCTAGAACTTGCCTCGAAAGTATACGTCAATACAGTCACACAAATTAGCTATATTATATTATTTCTTCATTACACGGTGTTTCGATATTAATCAACACAAAAAGCGCAGCTTACTAGTATAATAACTATAAGTAGGTCTTCGTGGTACTTACCTATCAACGTAATTTTTATTCCTTTGACGAGTTTCGATATGTATTCGTAGCAGCAACAATTCGCAGCCATTACCGTTTCTAATAAATAAAAGTGGGAAACGGCAAATGTGTGTAATATTTAGGATTTCGGTCTTAGTGCAAAATGTAGTCAACAGGGTCTTACCAACGTCAAGTGACTATTTAGGTATGACGCTGTGAGCATTCGCAGTGCGCCTTAGTCCCTTCATAGGTTCTCCTGCCCTATGTGCAGTATTTTAGAGAATTCATGTTTGATAGTACACCGGAAGTAATTAATAAAGTCTTGGTGTTAGTAGTACTAGAAAATGGGTTTGGAACTGAGGTCGCGTGAAATAAAATCATATCTACACCAAAAATTGTGCTTTCTTGTGCAATATTATTTATATTTCCTTCTCAATCTTTTAGTCGGTTTCAGAGCCTTTGCCTGAGTATTTGTATTCAGAAGTCATGTGCAGATGTGTGCCCTCTTCAAACATCAACTGTGCCCGAAAAGACATATAGATTTGGGTACATTAATTTGTGTACTAAAGTTATCCCGTGAAGGTATCCCTAGGAAGGTATGTAATGTGTGCTACAATGTGCAGAGAATGAAGAATAGCTGCCAACATAAGCAATTTGGAAGTAGATAATTTCGGTGTAAGTCACTTAATAAAGGCAATTTTTCCTGTCCAGATTGTATAGCTATTAGGTTTCATTCGGAGTGTTGTTGTTGTTGTCTACAATCCTGAGTCTGGTTTGATGCAGCTCTCCATGCTACTCTATCCTGTGCAAGCTTCTTCATCTCCCAGTACCTACTGCAACCTACATCCTTCTGTATCTGCTTAGTGTAGTCATCTCTTGGTCTCCCTCTACGATTTTTACCCTCCACGCTGCCCTCCAATGCTAAATTTGTGATCCCTTGATGCCTCAAAACATGTCCTACCAACCGATCCCTTCTTCTAGTCAAGTTGCGCCACAAACTTCTCTTCTCCCCAATCCTATTCAATATCTCCTCATTAGTTACGTGATCTATCCACCTTATCTTCAGCTTTCTTCTGTAGCACCACATTTCGAAAGCTTCTATTCTCTTCTTGTCCAAACTAGTTATCGTCCATGTTTCACTTCCATACATGGCTACACTCCAAACAAATACTTTGAGAAACGACTTCCTGATACATAAATCTATATTCGATGTTAACATATTTCTATTCTGCAGAAACGCTTTCCTTGCCATTGCCAGTCTACATTTTATATCCTCTCTACTTCGACCATCATCAGTTATTTTACTTCCTAAATAGCAAAACTCCTTTACTACTTTAAGTGTCTCATTTCCTAATCTAATTCCCTCAGCATCACCCGATTTAATTTGACTACATTCCATTATCCTCGTTTTGCTTTTGTTGATGTTCATCTTATATCCTCCTTTCAAGACACTGTCCATTCCGTTAGGAAATGCAATCCGACAACAAAGGAAGTAGGTTACAGTACGCTTGTTCGCCCAATGCTTGAATACTGCTCAGCAGTGTGGGATCCGCACCAGGTAGGGTTGATAGAAGAGATAGAGAAGATCCAACGGAGAGCAGCGCGCTTCGTTACGGGATCATTTAGTAATTGCGAAAGCGTTACGGAGATGATAGATAAACTCCAGTGGAAGAGTCTGCAGGAGAGACGCTCAGTAGCTCGGTACGGGCTTTTGTTGAAGTTTCGAGAACATACCTTCACCGAAGAGTCAAGCAGTATATTGCTCCCTCCTACGTATATCTCGCGAAGAGACCATGAGGATAAAATCAGAGAGATTAGAGCCCACACAGAAGCATACCGACAATCCTTCTTTCCACGTACAATACGAGACTGGAATAGAAGGGAGAACCGATAGAGGTACTCAGGGTACCCTCCGCCACACACCGTCAGGTGGCTTGCGGAGTACGGATGTAGATGTAGATGTAGATGCTGTTCCAAGTCCTTTGCCGTCTCAGACAGAATTACAATGTCATCGGCGAACCTCAAAGTTTTTACTTCTTCTCCATGAATTTTAATACCTACTCCGAATTTTTCTTTTGTTTCCTATACTGCTTGCTCAATATACAGATTGAATAACGTCGGGGATAGGCTACAACCCTGTCTCACTTCTTTCCCAACCACTGCTTCCCTTTCATGCCCCTCGACTCTTATGACTGCCATCTGTTTTCTTTACAAATTGTAAATAGCCTTTCGCTCCCTGTATTTTACCCCTGCCACCTTCAGAATTTGAAAGAGAGTATTCCAGTCAACATTGACAAAAGCTTTCTCTAAGTCTACAAATGCTAGAAACGTAGGTTTGCCTTTTCTTAATCTTTCTTCTAAGATAAGTCGTAAGGTCAGTATTGCCTCACGTGTTCCAACATTTCTACGGAATCCTAACTGATCCTCCCCGAGGTACGCATCTACCAGTTTTTCCATTCGTCTGTAAAGAATTCGTGTTAGTATTTTGCAGCTGTGACTTATTAAACTGATAGTTCGGTAATTTTCACATGTCACCACCTGCTTTCTTTGGGATTGGCATTATTATATTCTTCTTGAAGTCTGAGGGTATTTCGCCTGTCTCATACATTCGGAGTATGTTGATACAATAGCTTCATTTTGAGGAAGCAATTTCAATCTTTCGCTGGTCGAAAGATTAGAAAGGTGCACGGTTCTCACCAATACATTAGAAAAGAAATACAAGTAATCCGCTGAATATTTGTAGAAGGAATTTAGAACATAGTGCCTCAGAAAAAAAGGGGGGGAAAAAGGAAGATGCACTGTGAAGGAATTATCCGAATGGAACAAAAATCTATAGATATGATGATTACAATCAGAAAAATTAGATGATTTATTCCAGAGAAAGAGCTTCAGAAATTGAGCGAGTCAAGAACGCTTTGGTCCACTTCTGGCCCTAAAGGAAGCAGTTATTCGACTTGGCATTGACAGATAAGAGTTTTTCGCTGGTTATCGGGGCTCATTTCGAACCGGGACTCATCACCGAAGATAATTCTACTCCAGTCAATGAGATTCGAGGTCGAAGACGTGTCTGGAGATACCCTGGACAGTGGTGACGTACCAAACTGCCTGTAGCCCGCCATACAGTCCGACAACCAGGAGTGATGGTCTGTGTGCTGTCTCTTTTCATAGCAGGACCCCTTTGGTTGTCACCCGCAGCGTTCTTACAGTGCAGCGGTACGACGGCGATATTCTACGGCCCGTTTTGTTGTCCTTCATGGCAAGCCATTCTGGGCATACTTTTCACCAAAATAATGGCCACCCGCATACGGCGAGAGTTTTTCGTGCTTGTCTTAGTTCTTGTCAAATCCTGCCTTAGCCAGCAAGATTGCCGGATCTCTCCTCAACTAATTATGTTTGGAGTATTATGAGCAGGGTCCTCCAATCTGCTCGGGATTTTGACGGCCTAAGGCGCCAGTTTGGCACGATATTCCTCAGAAAGACATACAACAATTATATCAGTTAATGCCATGCCGAGTAACTGCTTGCACGAGGGCCAGAGGTGGACCAACGCGTTATTGATTTGCTCAGTTTGTGAATCTCTTTCTCTTGTATCAATCATCCAATGTTTCCGAAATTGTAATCATTTATTTGTCTGTACAGGTACATCACATCTAGCTATCTCCGTCCAATTTGGATAATTTCTTCGTGGTGCGTCTTTTATTCTTTTTGTCTTAGAGTGTATATAGTATTCCTGCATTATGAACTACAACAAGAAAACGGTCTAATGATACATAATCAGCACGATTTCAGAAAAAATCGTTCTTGTGAAACACAAATGGCTCATTATTCACACGAAGAAATAAGTGATATAGACAGTGGGTCTCTAGTGGATTCCATATTTCTAGATTTCCGAAAGGATTCTTTGACACTATTCCTCACAAGCGGCTTCTAATGAAATAGCGTGCCTACATCTACATCTACATACATACTCCGCAATTCATCATATGGTGCGTGGCGGAGGGTACCTCGTACCACAACTAGCATCTTCTCTCCCTGTTCCACTCCCAACAGAACGAGGGAAAAATGACTGCCTATACGCCTCTGTACAAGCCCTAATCTCTCTTATCTTATCTTTGTGGTCTTTCCTCGAAATGTAAGTTGGCGGCACTAAAATTGTACTGCAGTCAGCTGGTTCTCTAAATTTCCACAGTAGCGATTCACGAACAGAACGCCTCCTTTCCTTTAGAGACTCCCACCTGAGTTCCTGAAGCATTTCTGTAACACTCGCGTGATGATCAAACCTACCAGTAACAAATCTAGCAGCCCGCTTCTGAATTGCTTCTATGTCCTCCCTCAATCCGACCTGATAGGGATCCCAAACGATCGAGCAGTACTCAAAAATAGGTCGTATTAGTGTTTTATAAGCGGTCTCCTTTACAGATGAACCACAGCTTCCCACAATTCTACCAATGAACCGAAGACGACTATCCGCCTTCCCCACAACTCCCATTACATGCTTGCCCCACTTCATATCGCTCTGCAATGTTACGTCCAAAAATTTAATCGACGTGACTGTGTCAAGCGTTACACTACTAATGGAGTATTGAAACATTACAGGATTCTTTTTCCTATTCATCTGCATTAATTTACATTTCTCTATATTTAGAGTTGGCTGTCATTCTTTACACCAATCACAAATCCTGTCCAAGCCATCTTGTATCCTCCTACAGTCACTCAACGACGACACCTTCCCGTACACCACAACATCATCAGCAAACAGCCACACAGTGCTATCCACCCTATCCTAAAGATCATTTATGTAGATAGAAAACAACAGCGGACGTTCCACACTTCCCTGGGGCACCCCCAGATGATACCCTCACCTCCGATGAACACTCACCATCGAGGACAACGTACTGGGTTCTATTACTTAAGAAGTCTTCGAGCCACTCACAAACTTGGGAACCAATCCCTTATTCTCGTACCTTAGTTAGGAGTCTGCAGTGGGGCTCCCAGTCAAACGCTTTCCGGAAGTCAAAGAATATGGCATCCGTCTGATACCCTTCATCCATGGTTCGCAAGATATCATGTGAAAGAAGGGCGAGTTGCGATTCGCAGGAGCGATGCTTTCTAAAGCCGTACTGATGCATGGACAGCAACTTCTCTGTCTCAAGGAAGCAACTTCTTTGTCTATTGAGTAACGTGTCATTTGTGCTACTGGATTCATGATTTCCTTCCAGGAAGGTCACATTTCGTAGTAACTTACGGGAAGTGTGATATCTAACGTTCCCCCAAGGAAGTTTCTCTGATGTTATTAATCTATATAAAAAAAATCAGGACATAGTGTGAACGTCCATACTGCCTAGTAAATTCATGGAAAAAATTGGTAAAGTTACTAGAAGATCAAAATTAATTGCAAAATCATTTAAAGAAAATATCTCTATGGCACTAAAACTGATAATTGACCCTAAACAATAAAAAGTGTAAGGTCCTCCATATAAGTAGTACATAAATCTGTTACATTTCTGTTACACCATAAATCACACCAATTTAAAATTTATCGATCTAATTAAATGTTCAAGTACTGTAATCACAAACAAATTGGAAGTATCACGTAGAAAAACTATGGGGAACGCGAACCAAAGACTGTGTTTTATTGGCATAACACTTACGATATGCAACAAATCTTGAAAGAAATGTCTACACTACGCTTGTCCGCCTTCTTCTAGAGTACTGCTGGGCTGTATGGTATTCTTATCATATAGTGTTGACAGACGACATGGAAAAAGTACAGAGAAGGGCACCTCGTTTTGTATTATCAGAGAGAGAGAGAGAGAGAGTCAGTGATATTATATGAGTGTTGGGGTGTCAATCGCTGATACAAAGGCGTTTTTCATTGCAAAGACCTTTTCACTAAATTTCAGTCACTAACTTTCTCCTCCAAATGTCAAACTGTTTTGTTCGTTCCCTCATATTTAAGGAGGATTGGCCATAGTAATAAAATAAGAAAGATTAGAGTTCTTATATGAGAAATAGGTAATCATTTCCACCTCCTGGTATTCGAGAGAAGGACAGTCTGAAATTAGTTCTGTGAACCCTCTGCCAAACACTCAAGTGTGAATTGCAGTCATATAGAAGTAGTTGTACACTATCTGATCAAAAGTATCTGAACGCCCCTATGTGGTGCGCGATTGACCATCAGACGTCACTAGAGGCAGATTCATCACTGTGAAAGGTGGCGGGGAGTGTTGTGTTATCAGTAGGGATACTGCTTCAGCAGAATGGGTCAGTCAGAAGAGGTCAGCGACTTCGAACATGGACTATTCACTGCATCCCATCTGAGTGAAAATCCATCAAGGATATTTCAGCCCTTTAGAAGCTGTCCAAGTCGACTGGTGGTGATGTGACTAAAATGCGGAAATGCGGTGGGACAACCAATTTCTCGTCTAACGACGAACAGAAACTATTGATCATTGCAGAGGATGACTGTTAAAAATCACATGAAATCGGCTGAAAGAATCACTCGCGTGTTCCGAAGTGGTACCGTGTAGTCCAACTAGCATAATGACTCTGAGCCTGGGAATTTAAAAAAAAAAAGTGGGGTACTGTGGTGCAGCAGCTCCTCGCAAGCCACAGATTTCAGCATTCAATGCTAAGCGACTCTTGATATGGTGTAAAGTGCGACCCCGGACATTGGATGACTGGAAATGAATGATTTGGAATGAGGAGTATTGCTATACCTTGTGGCAATCCGATGGAAGGGTTTCAGTTTGGCATGCCATCATCTGGAGTGCCAGTTATGCACTATAGAGGAGATGGTGTTACGGCATGAGGGTGTTTTTCTTGGTTAGGGTGTGGTCCACTTTTATTGTCGGGGCACACAGTTTCAAATACCGGCTCCACGGCCATTGTTCGGTCTTCACAGCTGGGCTATTGGCCCTCTACCAGGCTGTTCTTTACATCCGCCGCCACCGACATTCTGCTTATGTCATCTGCTCTGATTCCCTGAGCGCCATCCAGAGCATCAGTGATCCGTATCCGGTTCAGCCTTTCGTGCACCGGATCCAACGCTCTCTTCAGCAGCTGGCGGACGACGGTTCTCCGGTTACTTTTATGTGGGTTCCTGACCATGTCGGTATCCCTGGGAAGGAAACTGCAGATGCCGCAGCCAAGGCTGCGGTCCTCCAGCCTCGGACAGCTTCTTGTTGTGTGCTTCCATCTGATTTTAGCAGGGTCATTTGTCAGTGCATTTTATCGCTGTGGCATTCCGATTGGGCTACACTTACTGACAACAAGCTTCGGGCCTTGAAACCTCTCCCCACGGCTTGGACGACCTCTTCACGCCCTTCTCTGCGGGAGGAGGTCGTTTTGGCCCGGTTACGAATTGGACACTGCCGATTCAGCCATCGCCGTCTGCTGACGGCTGCGCCGGCGCCGTTCTGGCCATGTGGGCAATCGCTGACGGTACGCCACATTTTAACGTCCTGTCCGAATTTTAATACACTGCGCGTTGATCTTGACCTGTCATGTACTCTGGATGTCATTTTAGCGGATGACCCAGGAGCAGCTGCTCGCGTTCTTCGTTTTATCCACTTGACAAACCTGTCTAAGAATAGCTGATTATGCTGTTTTCTTTTAATCCCTTGCCTGTTAATGTGCCTTTTATAGAGTTGTCCCTTTTAGTTGCAACTTTAACATTGTGCCTTGCAGTGCATTCATAACTTAGTCTGGGCGCTAATGGCCACTGTAGTTGTGCGCCCTAAAACCACAAAAAAAAAAGCTGCGCTTAATGCGGAAGGACATGAACACATTTTCAGCATTTTATGCTGCTTGCAGTAGAAGAACAGTTGGGAGACGATGATTGGATCAGTGTGACAATGCATCCTGCCATGAATCAGCATGAGTTAGCCAGTGGTCTGTGGTCCTGAAATGGACTAGCCTGCCCAGAGTCCCGACATAAACCCAATGGAACACATTTGGGATGAGCTACAATATGGACTTCACTCCAGACCCCAGCATCAAACATCACTAGCTTCTCTGGTTTAGGCTCTTGAGAAAGAATGAGCTGCCATTCCCTCCACAAACATTCAAACATCTCACTAACAATATTCCCAGCAAGGTTCAGTCCTTAAGTAAAGACGAAGGATGAGTACACCCTATATTAGTCCACAATTAGGCACCCCTGGATGCTTTTGATCAGAAAAAAATGGCTCTGAGCACTATGGGACTCAACATCTAGGTCATCAGTCCCCTAGAACTTAGAACTACTTAAACCTAACTAACCTAAGGACATCACACACATACATTCCCGAGGCAGGATTCGAACCTGCGACCGTAACGGTCGCGCAGTTCCAGACTGAAGCGCCTAGAACCGCTCGGCCACACTGGCCGGCTTTTGATCAGAGAGTGAAGATATTATTGAACTCCTTGTAGAAGAGCGAAGCAGAGCTGTAGCTAGGCCGAGCATGCAGCTGGAGCGCGGTGCGGTCGGGCGCGTTATAACTGGCAGCCCTTCGCGTAGGCGGGCACACAACAGCTGGCCTCACTCAATTGGAGCTTCCGCTCGCCGCCACACGCTCAATCTCCGCCGGCTTACCGACGCTGCGGCACACCGCACATCGCGGCGCATGTTCTGCAACCCTTCACTATCTCAACACATTAGCTCTCGGCTCATTATATATTTTCTTTTGATATGCCACACGTGACCTCTCAAGTTTTCTTGGCATAATTGCTTAGTTAGGTGCTTTATGTTTACAGCAGGAAGGAAGATTGTGTTTTAACGTCCGGGGCGGCCGGTGTCGCCGAGCGGTTCTTGGCGCTGCAGTCTGGAACCGCGAGACCGCTACGGTCGCAGGTTCGAATCCTGCCTCCGGCATGGATGTGTGTGTTGTCCTTAGGTTAGTTAGGTTTAAGTAGTTCTGAGTTCTAAGGGACTGCTGACCTCAGAAGAAGTCCCATGGTGCTCAGAGCCATTTGATTTTTTAACGTCCGATCGACATTGAGGTCACTAGCGACAGAGCACAAGTTCGGATTGTGTCGAGTATGAGGAAGGCCGTGCCCTTGCAAAGGAACCATATTTGCCAGAAGCGGTTTAAGGAAATCACGGAAAACTTAGACATGTTCGCCGGACGCAGATTTGAACCGTTATCCTCCCGAATGTGTTATAGCCGATTTACTGATTCCATTATATGCGCTATGTTTCGACGACCGATCCAGTCGTCTACTTCAGGTTCTGTGAACTCTTCATAAGTTTGGACAACTTGGTCCAGAGGAGTAAAAGCGATCTGGTGATACAACTGGGTTAAAACAATCGCCTACGCAAAGGCCTTTGAAGATACCGAGCTGTACCGTTACTATCGCTACAGTCGGCGTCCCTGTTTGTACTTATCTGATTTCTTAGCTCCCATATTGTTCACTGGTTACCTTGACAAGAGCGTCACTTCAAGTACACAATAGAGGGCACTCATTTAAGTTACGCACATTATGGAGCCAGAAAATGTTTTCTTATACTGAGACAGAACTGTTATTCTGCCAACATGGGGAAACCAATTTGACGAGTTTTAGCGCCATGTAAAATCTGCCAGAAAGCTAAATCAGACACGACTTCACATATTCCTCCGTTACACCCCATTGTACCAGTTAAATTGAGACACATGGCCGCTGTAGGCATTTTTGATCCGATTCCCAGATCTAATAGAGGTTTTTGTTACATCTTTGTCGCTGTTGAACTCACTTCGAAATTTGTTACCTTCACTCCGTTACGAAAAGCTACTGCTAAATCTATTTCGAATGAGTTTCTAAAACATTTTCTATTTCATGTAGGACAGTTACACTGCGATATCTATATATTTATTTTCGTAATCGAATGCAATTATTTTCTAGTTGTACGTCACGTTATGCCAGCACGTATATAAATATTACTTTTTTTTGTTTTATTCTTTGCTCATTGGTTGGAAACTGTTAAGAACGACATCTTTGTAAATCGTACCAATGCCATTAGGCAGCGGTTCAGCTTCTTTCAATCTGTAACCTCACTAATTTTATCATAAGGAGGCTACATGTCTGAGGATATGTAACTATTTATCTAACTGTGTACTCGTACGTTGTGCAGGATATCTTGTTTTGTAAATTCGACATAACATCAACATCTCACATTTTGTGAAACTTTTACCATTAGTTGAGGCAGACGTAATACGTTTAGTCCATGGCCCTGCAGTCATCACTCAGCAATTTACAATCGTCTTGCCGCGTGGGCATCCGAGAAGCCGCCAACAACATCCAGATGGGGAAATGCTATATCGCTGCTTCACTACACTGTTCTCTAACGCCATATTCATCAGAGTTTCTGTAACTCTGCTGTTTTTGTTATTGCAGTTATCATTTTCTGAAGATGACTTCTACGTGACGTCGAAACCGGTCATTAATAAAATGTTTTTACAATCTGGACTGTTGTTTTAACCCAGTCTGCGAACTGTGTTGTCAAGCGTATTCGCTGACTGGACTACAACCAGTGTTTGCAGTATTGTTGGTGGTTCAAATGGCTCTGAGCACTATGGGACTTAACATCTATGGTCATCAGTCCCCTAGAACTTAGAAATACTTAAACCTAACTAACCTAAGGACATCACACACATCCATGCCCGAAGCAGGATTCGAACCTGCGACCGTAGCAGTCGCTCGGTTCCGGACTGAGCGCCTAGAACAGCGAGACAACCGCGGCCGGCATTATTGTTGGTGTCGTGTCGCTGTTTACAACCGAGTTCGATTCCCGGGCCAGGTTTACAATTTAAACAAGGCTTGGGGTTTCGCTCTCAATTTACACTACTGGCAATTAAAATTGCTACACCACGAAGATGACGTGCTGCAGACGCGAAATTTAACCAACAGGAACAAGGTGCTGTGATATGCAAATGATTAGCTTTTGAGAGCATTCACACAAGGTTGGCGCGGTGGCGACACCTACAACATGCTGACGTGAGGAAAGTTTCCAACCGATTTCTCGGCCGGAGTTGCCGTGCGGTTCTAGGCGCTGGAACCGAGCGACCACTACTGTCGCAAGTTCGAATCCTGCCTCGGGCATGGATGTGTGTGATGTCCTTATTTTAGTTAGGTTTAATTAGTTCTAAGTTCTAGGCGACTGATGACTTCAGAAGTTAAGTCGCATAGTGCTCTAAGGCAGCCAGCCAACCGATTTCTCGTACACAAACAGCAGCTGACCGGCGTTGCCTGGTGAAACGTTGTTGTGATGCCTCGTGTAAGGAGGAGAAATGCGTGCCATCACCTTTTCGACTTTGATAAAGGTCGGATTGTAGCCTATCGCGATTGCGGTTTATCGTATCGCGACATTGCTGCTCACGTTGCTCGACATCCAATGACTGTTAGCAGAATATGGAATCAGAGGGTTCAGGAGGGTAATACGGAACGCAGTGCTGGATCCCAACGGCCTCGAATCACTAGCAGTCGAGATGACAGGCATCTTACCCGCATAGCTGTAACGGATCGTGCAGCCACGTCTCCATCCCTGAGTCAACAGATGGGGACGTTTGCAAGACAACAACCATCTGCACGAACAGTACGACGACGTTTGCAGCAGCATGGACTATCAGCTCGGAGACCACGGCTGCGGTACCCTTGAGGTTGCATAACGACAGGACCGCCTGCGTTGGTGTACTCAACGGCGAACCTGGGTGCACGAATGGCAAAACGTCATTTTTTCGGATGAATCCAGGTTCTGTTTACAGCATCATGATGGTCGCATCCGTGTTTGGCGACATCGCGGTGAACGCATCTTGGAATCGTGTATTCGTCATCGCCATACTGGCGTATCACGCAGCATGATGGTATGGGGTGCCATTTGTTACACCTTTCGGTCACCTTTTGTTCGCATTGACGCACTTTGAACAGTGGATGTTACATTTCAGATGTGTTACGACCCGTGGCTCTACCTTCATTCGATCCCTGCGAAACTCACCATTTCAGCAAGATAATGCACGACCGCATGTTGCAGATCCTGTACGGGCCTTTCTGGATACAGAAAACGTTCGACTGCTTCCCTGGCTAGCACATTCTCGAGATCTCTCACCAATTGAAAACGTCTGGTCAATGGTGGCCGAGCAACTGGCTCGTCACAATACGCCAGTCACTACTCGTTTTGAAGTGTGGAATCATGTTGAAGCTGCATGGGCAGCTGTACCTGTACAGGCCATCCAAGCTCTGTTTGACTCAATGCCCAGGCATATCAAGGCCGTTATAACGGGCAGTGGTGAATGTTCTGGGTACTGATTTCTCAGCATCTATGCACCCAAACTGGGTGAAAATGTAATCACATGTCAGTACTAGTATGATATATTTGTCCAATGAATACCCGTTTATCATCTGCATTTCTTCTTGGTGTAGCAATTTTAATGAGTAGTAGTTATTAAGACCTCCCCAGCTATCTTATCCACCAGAGCTGAAAAACGCTGAGAGATTGAGAGTTTCTCGAAATAACATTACGGTGGCTGAAAAAGAAAATAGAGTTGAAGGGCGGAGGGGGTGCCAGTAATCGAGCTCTACAGCGAGACAAATAAACAGTGCTTCAAAAAAAAGAAGACAACGGCTCGGAATTTTATCAAAGGACGCATTAACAGCTGTCCAAACGAAATGTTATCTCATACATATAAGACCTTCTGAGACCTTCTTCAGACCAATTCTCGAATATGCAGTGCCTATCTGGATTGGTAAACTAACCAAATAAAAAGATTATTCGGAACAGTAATAGGAGTTCTAGAAATAGTACAGGATCCAATACACTTACCCCAAACCTCGCCGCATCCGAAATAGCCAACATAAAACCTTTAAAGGACCGACTCATCGAACTTGCTTGTAAAATCGGACTGAACAGACTGAGTACCAATATATTACCAAGGAACCTCCTTAAAAACAAAACCATACCGTCAAATTTCCAATGTTTCATTGAGGTTACCCGCCACGTATCACAATCTAATGCCTGCAGAAAACAGGCGAGTACTATAACTCCTGCATACAGGAGTATAAACCATCTCATATTGGAAAAATGGGAAAGAAAAACTAGGCAACCTAACCTCCGCAACATAATCCCTGGTGAGGTTTTAGAGGGTTATCATCACCACAAAATCAAAATAGTATCAGAATCAAAATCAAAAAAGAATAGTAGACGATAAATTGAAAATTCTGTTTTTTCCCCGTTTATAAATATATGGAGTACAAATAAAACAAACAAACCTGCAACTGAAAAGAGCGTAAGTTCTCTTCAAGAGACGGAACGAAAGATTTTTTAAAAATAATGTCTGGTTGCTTTAGGGCTCCGAGTACGTCGAAATATTGTGCGTGAGATGGGATCAATAACTCCGCTGTGCACCCTAAAACACATCTTTAAAGTACCACGTTTGTGTATACAGGTATTTCCAGCAGAAATGATCTGTACATGCGAAATGGTCTGTGAGCAAGACTTCAGTCTCGGATAAACTGACAAAAAAATAGATCATTGTATTCTTTAGCCTTTTCATTTATTTAGTTACGATTTAAATATTGCATATATCAGCATCGTAATAGTAAAAGTCAAATATAAAGTGAATATAACACATTTCACGTTGTTCTTCAGTTCAACTTTTAAAAAAATAACTAAAAATTTTAGATGTTTCAGCGCCAAAGGCTTGGTATAAATGATACGATTTCATTTGGCACTGAGAAGTTCTGTCCTCTGCTTGTGCGTACTTGCGTTTAAGGCGGGCTGCATTCAATCAGCCAAGTGGATACAACCTTTCGGGTGTTGTGTTTCCTTACACCACTCAAAGGTGGCTGTTTCCTTAAATAACATAATCGTTTGGGGACAATTTGATAGTCATCGCTATAACGGTTTGTAATACTGAACCACCCATGATGAAGCTGTTACAATATTTGTCGCATATGTGCGGTTAAAACAGAGCGACTTGATGATTTTGCAACGTTAAATAGGAGCTGACATATTGTTACTTCCCAGGGCACCATTGTTTACGACCCTTACTGTCACTGGATTGATTTTCTTCCCACTCTCCTTGATGAGTTCTGCTGCCGTTTCAGCCGCCCACGTGTGAAGTTTAGTTTACCTTATGCGCAGGGAGACGTCGTCCATTGTTGTAATTACCCGTGCCTATCGATGCCAGTGTTCTCACTTGATGAGCATCAAGGAATGACCCACAACCAGCCTTCACCGCTTCAGTTCTGCCCAACTGTCTGTCCCACGTTCCAAACATCATAGAAGCTCTCCTGCATGTCTGCAGAAGGCAACATCGGGTCACGGTCGCCAAATACAAACTCAGGGCGGAAACAACAGCAGCTCTTAGCTCTTAAACCCATTTACTTCCATTTCCTCGCTTAGAAGTGAGACGTTTATTGTATTATTATTTTACATTCATGTTGTGTCGGTTGGGGGAGGGATGGTACTTCTCAGCGCAGGTGAGTCCTGAGGGACCCCTATCTGCCTCTGGAGTACACGCTGTCCCCATATTGCCCCCTTTTTTTATATTTCTTGATATTTCTCGTTATTCTCAGCACTGTCACTGTTGTAGACGACTCTGTCCTACTAATTTACATAAGACATGATAACAGTTTTTAACCTTAACCGAAGAAAGTATACATGGAAAGCCCCTGGTTGTAGTGAAACATACCAGATAACTTGGTAGAGCACGTGTCCGTGAAAAGCAAAGGTCCCGAGTTCGAGTCTCGATCCCTCACACATTTTTAATCTGACAGGAATTTCATATCAGCGCCCATTCCCCTGCAGAGTGAAAATCTCATTCTGGAAACATACCCCAGGCTGTGGCTAAGCCATGTCTCCGCAACATCCTTTCTTCCAGGAGTGCTAGTTCTGCAAGGTTCGCAGAAGAGCTTCTATGAAGTATGGAAGGTAGGAGTCGAGGAACTGGCAGAATTGAGGCTGTGAGGACTGGTCGTCAGTCGTGCTTGGGTAACTCAGATGGTAGAGCACTTTCCCGCGAAAGGCAAAGGTCTCGAGTTCGAGTCTCGGTCCGGAACACAGTTTTAAGCTGCCAGGAAGTTTCATATCAGCGCACACTCCGCTGCGCAGTGAATATCTCATTCTGATACCAGATAAATTTCATTATCACCAACTAAGATTCAAAAAAGTATCAAAATGGCGAGAAGATTCACTTGAGCCAATCATGATTCAGATCACAGCTTTCTAGTAGCAAACATACAAACAAGGCTGAAACATATTACAAGAAGACAACCGACAACAAAACGGGATGTAATTTGAACCCAGAAGATTCTAATGATCAAACCATTGAAGAAAAACAGGAAAAATTCGACAAAAAATACCAATGTAAGAGAAGAATGGAACAGGATAAAATTATAATTCTGAAAACCTGAGAAAAAATAATAGTAGAAGCAAGTAATGGAAAGAATATAATACGTCAAGTATGATAAATAAGAAGGATGAAAGTAGGGAGTGAAAGAATAACCATCTATGGAATGGAAAAAGAAGGCAGTAAAAAAGGACTAATAGTGAACTAAGAACATTGATCACGGTAGACAGCAACAGATAAAAGACAGTTTGAGAAGTAACTGGAAAGGCAATGTAAATTAGAAGAAACTTACAGACAATTAAGAAATTAACAAAGATCCAAGGAAAGTCAGCAGACAGTGTTTACTCAATAAAAATGGAAAAATGGCAGCGTGTGTAGAAAGGAGCAAATAGTCATAGAAGAAGATAATACAGAACTAAGATTGCAGGAAATAAGCTTACACACTACTTAATCCCAACTTAAACTAACTTTCGCTAAGGACGACACACACACAGTCATGCCCGAGGGAGGGCTCGGAGCTCCGACGTGGACCGTGATAAGATGCCTCAAACCGCTCCGCTACCCCGCGGGATATATCCCAAAATGGAACCTTGTGGCACGCTGGCGCTTATAAGGTAGACACCAGAGACGGTGTCACTATTAATGTACTATCTGTAAGATATCAACTACTTAATGTAAGAACGTACCGTGGGAATTGCAATTTGATTAGCTAATACAGTAAACTATTATGCCATACCATGTCGAAGGCTTGAGCAATGTTCAGGTATATAACTGCCGCGGATTGAGCATCATTATAACCATCTGCAATTGCTTCCACTAGCCACAGTAACTCTGGAGGAGCTGAATGTTTCGAACGAAAACCAAACTGCCTATTGGGTGAACTGATATTTTGTTGCATGCTTTGCGGAGTCGAAGAAATATGACCCACTCCGCTAATTTAGAAGTGGATGATAAGAGACGAATTGGCCTGTAAGTTTCGGGATATCTATGGTCTTTGGTTGATTTGGGTATAGCAATGACGTCGGCTTACTTCCACTGAAACGTCCCATTAGAAAAATTATTGAATAACTATGCTGATAAACATCTTACGTTATTTGATTTTCAAACAGCTGAGCAGAACTGAACATACTCAGACATTTCGCTCTTTACGTATTCTGATCAACACTAAACTGACACACAATATTTTTAGCGCAACGCAATCTGACTTTCAGTAATCCCTACAAAAGAATGGCCCTGACTAACAATAACCTATACCTTTCATGAATCACTTACCTCACAAAAATCTTCGTTACTCGAACTACTGCAATACAGCGAGCGCCACTATTGCCAGCTAAATAAAAGATTCTAACGACTGAAGGGACTAACTACTGATAGGCATAGCTAACAAAAGGATATATTTTGATAAAGAACAAACAATGTATTTACCTTAATAGTGTTCAACAGTCATAATATATATAGCAGTTCATGACATTCAGTCTTACAAATTTACTGTCTCTGATGGACACACGTCCAGATTTTGTTAATTACCCACAGATTAGTGAAATCGATGCGCCTATTTTCAAGGTCGATGCAATTGGTGAAAGAATTAGTAACAGCAACAGTGTTGTATGTATCGAAGCTGAAGAGCTTAGAGTAAATGATGATGCAGTTTCTTTCGCTGAAGCCTGTACATTTTCTCTTGATGAAGTAGCCACAGTAGGTCTGTCATCAAGTGGTGGAACAGCAGTCGGCTTGTGAAAGATTTTCCGAGTAATGTTCCACACAGAATTTGAACCTGGGTTGATCGGTTTAAGTCTATAGTGCCAAGCGTCGTTTCCTGATTTCCCTAGTTAGCCTATTTAATTGAGTTTTTGCTGCTGGATTACGTGTCTGTTGGCGGAGTTTCCCTATGTAATTCTTAGTCTTCTTTAGCCAAAGAAATTTCGGAGGAAATTCGGGGGTGTAATTTGTGCGATAGGTTCCAGGTCTTCAACAGTCTGCATATGAGGAACATCATTCGTTGTTTCAAGCCGCTGGTTGTAGAGTTCCCAGTAAATATTCCTATGTAGCTTAATTATCTCTCTGCATTACGACGTATCTCTGTGGGTACTAATCATGAGTTATGATCAGAAATTGGGGTATAATGAGATTCATGAATGTCAGCACATTTTTATAGAGAACGACGTCCAGAACGTCTGGTAAGAACGCAGTATTTGCGGGTTAATAATAATTTGGTGAAAAAGCCGCTAGATTGAAGGTATTATAATAGGCAAATAATATATTTCCGTTAGGGTTTGTAGGGTCCGCGATGAATACCGTGGGCAGTAGATGCGCAGTCGACGGAGCACACTTTGGGGAGGGCGTTAGTGGTGAGGGCTGCGGGCAGGCGCTATAGGGGAAATGCCGAGTGCTGGAGGAGAAGTACTTTTCTAAGCTGAAGCCTACACTCACATTTTTGTAAATATTAAGTGGGGCCCCTCCACGCCCACACTCGTCATGCTGACATACAGAAAGATCTGTTACTCTTACTTTGGTTTGTATCCAAAAAGAATTCCGCCGAAAATTGAGCGATTTATTTTCGCCTCGTTTGTTAACCATTTGTATCCTTCACAGAAGTGTCAAGAGTGGGGAATCTTCGGTAAAATCTACACATTTCACTTGTTGCCATGTTAAAAGTTGCTTCCTTTGCCAAATCACAGCGGAGTTTACACTAACAAGTAGTGCAGACGCAACTGCGAGAGAAGCCTGAGACAGTGGTTTATTAATTTTAACAGACGAAATGTAACGACAGTATCGTATGAAAAAGCACATCCTCGATACGAAATAAACATTTAATGTCTTAACTTACGTTCCAAAACCACAGCATTTCTCTTTTCACCAGCAATCAAGGGCCCTTAAAAATTACATTCCTACGTCGAAGGAGAGTGTAGTTAGTGAAACAACATGGTGGACAATGAAATTTTGGGCAATAGCCGTATGGAAAAATATTCTCCTTTTGCATGCTATCATTTGCCAAAAACTCACTTCTATATCTGAAACAGCATATGAAATATGAGTAATGTTGTGGATATTTCACTCTGGCTTTATCACTGGCGTGGCGCAATCGCAAATGAACGTGCTATGTCAGAACAATTTTCTAGAGGCTGGGGACGGACGTCCACCCAACTGTAAAGAAAAATTCAATGTGTTAGCTAAATTTCATAAATATAATTTAATATGTAGCAAACGCAGAATCATAGTGACTGCAAACATTTTTCAAATTTCGAGCAGTGTCTTACTTTCATGTAAATATCACTATAACTGTAGCCATTAACGAAATGATGAGCACATCAAAATGAACCTGACATATAAAGCTACAAGAAAAGCAAAAATGATTTTTTTTTTTTACTGCATAGCTTATTTAAAATCGTTTGAGAAATTTTGCACGGTGTGCGCCGTCATCGTCGACCGGCGAAAGGAGGCAGACAATGTTGGCTTCCCCTTCTGAACAAAGGAATGAACTCGTCCAGAGTTTTGGTAGGAAACTGGTCACTACGCATCGGCCACCGTATCATGCACAGACTCTAATGCCGCATGGGATGTTTATAATTCGGATCACCGCTGCTATTACAAGTTCAGTAGGGCCATCCAAAACGCTATTGAGAACAGCCGGTTGAAGTTTCCTCTGGGGTGGCTATAGTTCAATTCTTTTATCTTGGCGCTTCGCGCATGCCCGCCCAGACGCGGGAGATTGCTGCATTGCCAGCAGTACGCGCCAAGAGAAGCAGCGCCATAGTATAGTATAGTTCGCAAACTTACGTTTAGGGGGGAGCGCGCAGTTTATGAAGTAAAGCCACCACGGCCGCATTAACCCTTTCGCTGCTACAGAGACGTGCTCCCCGCATTCCGCGCTGTGCGCGATTTTGTCATCACTGCACTGCTCGCCTGTGCAGACACACGGTGTTTTGACTTCTTTGACACACTTTATCATTCTATTTCATAAAAACTATTTAGCCCAAAAATTTGATTTTTACGCATCTTATTGACTGGTACCTTCCCCCCATAAATGACTTAATTTTGTTTCGATGTTCAACGCAGTTGTAGGCAGCATTAGATGTAGTAAACCATTGCACGAAATTTTGAAGAGTTTACAGAGGTAAAAGTCCATAGCGTATACTTTCCATATGGTCGATTTTAGTTGCCACTAGAAGTTTCAAAAAATTACATTCAAACGAATAAAATTCGTGAAGTAAGACACTTCGATATTGTTTTTAAATAAAGAAAATATTAGGCACCGAACAAGGTCTGAACTCAGAACCTTTCGCTTAGCAGCCATACACCTTAACCATTGCGATAACGCAGCTCGTCATCCAATGCATGCCCAGAGGACTGTAAAATATCACGCAAACTACCGACAAACACTGTTGGTATGTCAATGAATTACTCACATTTCGTCAAAGTACTATAGGAAATAACAATTACTGCTGTTCTTTATTGCGAAAAAGCGGTTAGTGAGAATGATACAAACACCTTTCCTTGCTATCACCTGAATTAGGAGGCTTTTTGCTTGTTTGGTTGAATTAATTAATAGAATATGAAGCAATTGGTATAAAGAATGTTTTTTTCCAAACTTTCTATAAAAGAAATTCTCCTATCAAGACATTGCTTTTGTTCAGTTACTTTATTTATGACTGAACGTTTCTAAAACTGAAGACACTCGTCCGTGCTCTGCACTGCAGTCAAGCTCTGGCAACGTCATTCTCTGTTCATTGGCTGACTGTGTTTTGTGACGTCAGATGCGCAGAACGAACCTAAACTCGGCCTCCGTCATAAGTGACGCGCACTTTAGTACATGGAAACTAATGTTATGTCGCGTCCGTATCTTCACAGTTGTTGCTTCCAGGTTAACTGTCTGCAACAAAACAATTTCCCAGTGCTGTATGTTCTGCTGGTCGGGTATGACAGTGCCAACCCCTCGTCAGAGCTCTCTGTCAGTGCGGCAGCGTTTAAAGCGTGGTAACTTAAAAGTTTCTGAACGCCGAAAGTGAGTTTCACTGAGCAAGATTAGCTCAGGTCAGATTTCATTTATCAAAAGTTTTAGTTCGTGAACTTTGTTTTTTACACCGCTTGCATTCCAGATAATGACTTTAAGGTTTTTCACTGCTACATTGTTCGCCATTTAAGGACTGTTGGTCAGTAGATATAATAAGATTTCTGATACTGACGTATTTTGCGGTGAACTGATAATTGTTGCTAGACTTTTACAGAGCCATTTTAAAAGATCTTTTACTCTGGAATGCACTAATATTTGTAAAAGATTTGTTAGTTTAGTATGACATCGTGATATTTTCTCAGAGGAGGAGTAGAAGTGTGTAACAGTTCCGGAGAACGCAAGTTTGGCCATAGAAGGTGTTGGTTACTTGACCGTTGCGGGAGATTGCCTTTCGTTATGTCGGCATATGGTGCACTCTTCCTGGATAATGAGTTATAACTTGATTATTAAGCCGGAGTGAGCGTGTTTTGTATGGCACTGGTGGCTGTTTGTGGCAGCATGGCTGCTCCTGCTGCGCGAATGCTTTTACTTGGCGCGAGCGCAGTTGCTGGTAAACGGCGCAACCTTTGTATGACGCAGGATGGCTTCCGCAACAGTTAATGCAAGAGGCTGGATTGTCTGTGTTTTTTACAGTCTGAAGCCAGGTGACTTCGAGCGCACTTTACACAACTTAATTTCACATTACAATGTACTGACGAATGATTAAATCACTTATCGCAAAGGTTGAGACCACGTGATCTGTAAACTTCCGCAATTAGACCTGAAATACTACGTAACTTTGGCAGGAAGTATACGTCTGCAGGTTTAGCATTACGAGATAATATTACTAAGAACAAGAGATATGGTCGTTTGTCATATGGCGAATATATTCGTACTACAGAATCTATTTCATGTCCTTTGTTAGTAAATTGAACAGAAATCTCCTTCTCAGAGGTTGTGATTGGTAGCTCCCTGATGACAGCTTTTAGCGGTTTGTTAGTCAGGTCAGTTTCATAACAGTAAAATTCACACTGCCTGTAATTGTCAGGGATCTCAATCACTTCTTATAGCATCACGCCGTGAAGTACACAACTACGGATGAAAAAGGACCCTCTCCAGGTCTTTTGCTAGACCTTTCCACTTTTAACTGTCGTATACAAGTACGAGAAGGATCTTCGCTTTCGTAGGTGGTTGCGGAGGATTCTATTGACAGGAGGTTCACTTTCTCTGGGACAAGAATTTGCAATAACTTCAAAGCGATTTTGAACTGGCAGGTTATACTGTACTCCTTGATGCCAGTGCTGCATACCTGTCGAATGGATAGCTGATGTCTGTCGTAGTTGATGGGGTAGCTGCTGAACCAGCTGGACGTCGTGGGAAGCTGGCGGCTGACAGTGCATCTGCATGTCGTCGGTTGGCGACGGTTTCCCCCGAGTGGCAGAGGCTGAACGCACTACTGTTGACACTGGACGCTGTTCGTATCTTGAACAAGATGACGCACCAGTGCAGTTGGTTGTACTTTGTCGTCACGTTGTTCTGAGAACACGTGTGGACCTTGATGCTGTTGCAACTGGGGACGTGGTCGTGGACGGCACTACGATGAGAAATATCTTCCGGAAATTTCGCAGGATTATTTACAAAATCGCTATCTTCGATAACTTCCATAGTTCCTCTAGGCTTTGTTAACGGATTACATTTGTGCCGTCCCGTGACTGTATGAACGTCCTGGAGCCGTGTTACAAAACGCGGGAATAATTCGTAACACTAAATCTGAAACTGATATCGTGGATATCACAAATGATTTGGTGAACTCACTTGCTTAAAGACGTTAGCGAATGGTAAACAACCTTGCAGTGAACGATGTGCGCCTGACGGCTATAGACTCGGAATGGGTTTATATTCTACAAGAGAACAATGACGCCCGTGCCGAAATGACAGCTCCCTCGCTTTTCCAGAGCTTATCCCGTCGTACGGTGTTGACTGTTTTTATGATTTGGGGAATTTACTTTGATTTAACGTTGCCGCCGCCACAGTCTTCAGTTAACCAAGGGAGGCTGGTCACTTGATATGGGAGAGGTCATCGGTCCCATCGGATTAGGGAAGTATGGAGAAGGAAGTCGGCCGTGCCCTTTCAAAGGAATCACCCCGTCATTTGCCTGAAGTGATTTAGGAAAATCACGGTAAACTTAAGTCAGTATGGGCGAACGCCGGTTTGAACCGTCGACCTCCAGAATGCGAGCCCAGTGTGCTAACCACCGAGCCAACTGTCTCGGTTAACCAAGGGGGGGGGGGGGGGGGGGGGAAATTGTGGTCGCCGTCTGTCTGCATATTGTATCGCTTTTGTTCTGTTGCCCATATTTAAATTGTTTGGCTGCCAGACCAGCCTTTGCCTAAACGAGCCTGTAAAAGGGCCTAAAAACAACTCTCAGGCTGACCGCTTGTACCGGACCAATGACTGTTAATCCGCAGCCCGGGCTCTATTCAGATCTGGCTTCCCTTCCTGTCTCTCAATTTAGTGCAGTCCGTGTTAAAAAAAAAAAATGGTTCAAATGGCTCTGAGCACTATGGGACTCAACTGCTGTGATCATTAGTCCCCTAGAACTTAGAACTACTTAAACCTAACTAACCGAAGGACATCATACACATCCATGCCCGAGGCAGGATTCGAACCTGCGACCGTAGCAGTCACACGGTTCCGGACTGTGCGCCTAGAACCACGAGACCACCGCGGCCGGCAGCAGTTCGTGTTAAACTGCACCAGCAGCTCTTGTTCCGAAATGACTGCAGTCCTTATGAAGAAGATGGGCGTATATAAATATCTTTAACAATATTTCTATAAGCTCACTGTCAGCAAAGTAGGGGAGAATTTATTAATCACATTTGATTCATTGGCAAACTATGCGTTATTCACGTAGGCCATGTCAATGAAAGAAGAATTTCTGGTGTATTATTCATTTTTAAACAGTTGTATTTGTGTATAGTTGGCAAAAGTAGTATACTTGATATCCGTAAACTTTGCGACCCATAAATAAACTATGCATTTTAATAGTGGGTACTGTACGAAATTTCTGAAACAGGTACACGCATCTTCCCATAATTTACGGTGGAAGATGTGAAAAGTACGTCTAAAATGCAGAAGGTTAAGAAAGGAAATCACACACCATTACTTTGGAACTATTGTTCACGATGATCAGAAACTTTATTTTAATAACAAGCAACTTCTGACAAGAACGAATATTCAAAGAAATCATTACTGAAATAGCGATTTTATTCCACCGTGACTAAAGAAAAGTGTATCATTTATAATGACAGTAATACGCTGGATAGCTACAAGTCTTTTATTTACATGAGACGAAAAGAAACTTATTTTCCCTGCAACTGTTTACCTAGACAGTTCAGTGTTCATATGCAACCCAATTATCTTTACAGCAAATGCTCTTTGTTTTGTTATTACTGAGGCATTTGACGCTGCAAGTGATGATTTATGTTTGTTCAGTTTCTTGTAAAGTGAGTCTGGTATTTTTTTATTTTATGTTATGTATGAACGGCTTCAATTTTTTCAAATTATTTTTCGTTATGTGTGTTATACAAAACCACCGCATCTACATTTGCGCCTACGTCTAAACTCCGCGATGTTTGGCGGAAGATACTTTGTGTACCGCTGTGAGTTTCCTCTTTTCCTGTTACAGTCGCGAATGATATCCCTGAAGAACAGTTGCTGGTAAGTCTCCTTGTGAGCTCGAATCTCTCTGATTTTGCGTTCATGGCCTTTTCACAAAATTATGTAGGGGGAAGCAATATATTGGTTGGCTCTTCTTGGAACGTACGTTCTTGTAACACAGTGCAGCAGAACGCCTCTATTCCAGCGTTGCCACTCGAATTGGCTGGGCATCCCCCTGCGGCTTTAGTGCTTACTAAATGATCCTGTAACGAAAGGCGTTGCTCTTTTTTGGATCTTCTCCATTTCCGCTATCAGTCCTACCTGCTACGGTTCCCATACTGACGAGAAATATTCAAGTATTCGTCGAACGAGTGTTTGTGACCATCTTCCTTTGTTGATGGACTACATTTCTGAAGATGCTTCTAATGAACATCAGTCTGGCATCTGCCTTACTCGCGATTAATTTTATGTGGTTGTTCCATTTCAAGTTGCTTTGTACACATACTCCTAGGTATTTTATGTAAGTAACTGCTTCCAGTGACTGTTCTGTAATTGTGTAATCGAACAATAAACAATACTTCTGTCCGTGTATTCGCAATACGTTACATTTGTTTATGTTGGGTATCAATTGCTACTCCCTGCAACAGGCGTCGATCCTCTACAGGTCTTCCTGTGATCGCTACAATTTTCTAGCGTCTCGACTTATCTGTATACAACAGCATCACCCTCGAAAACGTCATGAACCTTCTGTCGTTCTCTGCTAGGTCATTCATATAAATTGTGAAAAGCTGTTGACTGTTACATTCCCTTGGGCACGTCCGAAGTTACTTTTACGTCTGAAGACTTCTCTCCTTTCGGGATGACATACTGTTCTGTTTGCTGCAAATGCTTCAGTCCAATCACACAGTTAGTCCGGTATTTCGTACACTCGTATTTTGTTCATTAGGCGGCAGTGCGGAAGCGTATCAAACGCCTCCCGAAAGTCAAGGAAGACGGCATGTGCCTACTGCTTTTTGGGTCACGTCGACAAACAGCGCGAGCTGGGTTTCGCACTGTCGTTGTCTTCGGAACCCATGTTAACTTCTAGAGAGAAGATTTTCGGTCTCCTGAAATGTGATAATACGCGAGCATGTAGCACCTTCCAAAATTCTACGACAGACCGAAGTCATAGGTATTGGCCTATAGTTTTCTGCGTCTATTCGACGACCGCTGTCGACAACGAGAACGTGCACAGTTCATTTGTGCAAATTAAAAGCAGAAACATAGACAGCATGACACACAGAGAAAATGAACACGTGGAAGACACAAATAACCAGAGATGTAACCTCATAAATCATCAACAGAGAATAGATATTACCTACTCATAGTAGGAAACATTTTAGTAACACGCTACAAAGAATTTTGACTGCACTCATAACAATTACATGATTTCTTTTCTACACACTACTGCAAAACTTTGCAATTCTTAATAATATTATCGAAGCATCTGAAGAATTTCAGAGTGTCACTTTCCAATTTTCATTTAGAACTTTGGTTTCATATTTTTTCTTATTTCAGTATATCTCCAGTTGTTCCCTCAAATACATTTGTCGATTATGTTTAACCACTTTATTTCCTTAATATATTTTCCTGTTTCCAAACTTGTGCCCAGTGTTGGGTGTACGCGTGTCTATCGCTGATCTCGTTTGTCATGTGTGAAATCACTTGTCGTATTCTGAATACCTCATGTGGAACCCCCGGGCCATTTATCTTAGGCACAACACGGAACTTTCCTGGCATATGGTTTTATTGATTCCGCCATCTAAAAATGGTTCAAGAACACAGCCTATAGTGCTTGTTACCTTCTGCTGTAATTTGTTAGACGAAGAGAATCCTGAAACTTCCTGGCAGATTAAAACACTGCCTGCCGGACCGAGACTCGAACTCGGGACCTTTGCCTGTCGCAAGCAAGTACTCTACTGACTGAGCTACCCAACGACGACTCACTGCCCACCCTCACAGCTTCAATTCCGCCAGTACCTCGTCTCCTAACTTCCGCTGCAGGGTGAAAATTTCATTCTGAAAAAATCCCTCAGACTGTGGCCAAGCCATGTCTCCGCAATATCCTTTCTTCCACGAGTGCTAGTTCTGTAATGTGCGCAAGATAGCTTCTGTGAAGTCTGGAACGTGGAACACGAGGTACTGGCAGAATTGAAGCTGTGAGGACGGCTCCTGAGTGGTGCTCGGGTACCTCAGTCGGAAGAGCACCTACCTGCGAAAGACACAGATCCCGAGTTCGAGCACCCACCGGCACACAGTTTTAATCCGCCAGGACGTTTCATATCAGCGCACACGCCGCTCTGGAGTAAAAATGTCATTCTCGAACAGAGTCCTACTTTTTTGCGTTTTCGCACGGTTTGCAATCTGCCTCGAGTATCTATGTTGCTAACATATTTTCTTTATAAGCTTACGAAACCTCGCGTTCACTTCTTTGAAACATATTCGCACGAAGATTATTACTGTGTTGCTGTAATGCGGACTCATAGACAATAAGACACAAAAAAGAATTAGGTGAATGCCTTATTTGCAGTAGCAGGAATAATACGTGTGCATGCTGAACTGGTTCATATTGGCTAGTCACTTCATTGTCATAACACCAGAATACCTCTGGAAAAAAAGTACTGGATATTCCTCTAGTTTGGCCCAATGCTTTCGGAATTATCATTCTGTATTCTAGTGCAGGCATTGAGAATGTAGTGAATAGTAAAGAGTCAGTGTCAAAATCATATTTTTACAAATTAGACCTGCGTTGTGTCCGCAGAGCAGCTGATGAGAAAAGCGTGCCAAGGAAAATGTTATTGGGATAGCTACGTCTATGCAACATCGTTGCATACCTCGCAGCGAGGGCCGGACTGAGTAGGTAGCCTACGTGTTGACCTAGGCATCCGTGTTGCATAACGCGCGGCATTGGAGTAAGCTACGCGTCGAATGGAAGAGCAGCTGGCCGCATGCAGCACGCAGTCAAAACACGCTGTGCGTCACCTCACTCCGCCCACGGCGCTGGGAATTCTGTGATTACGTTGACCTTGTCCCTACTCAACGTTTCTATCCCCTTAGGTCACATCTGTCCTCCTCTCTCTCACCCACTGGCACATACCACAAAACACGTCAACACGTAGAAAGGCATCCGAATGTACGCTTACAGCAACGAACGTATTTGCAGGAAAAACTGAATAGGGGTTAATTGTAACAACGTAGCAAGCTCTCAGGGAAGATAGAAGTATAGGGGGAATGATTGTTTGAGTAATGTACAAACTGTCACGGCACCATCGAATTAACAACGAACATTATGACTACCAACATCCACCGGGAGGCTGAAGACAACCTGGTGGCGTTGGCGTTGCAGTCGCGTAATACCGTGAGGAAAGTGCACTGACGGAAAAGAAAATGACAACACAAATGTGAAAAGTTTGTACATTAATATCCGGTGTAACCATCAGAACGTTGAACGCAAGCATGCCAAAAACATGCTTGGATTTTGTTGTACAGGTGCCGAATGTCAGTTTGTGGGATAGAGCTGCCGGCCGCTGTGGAAGAGTGGTTCTAGGCGCTTCAGTGCGGAACCGCGCGACTGCTGCGATCGCAGGTTCAAATCCTGCCTCGGGCATGGATGTGTGTGATGTCCTTAGGTTAGTTAGGTTTAAGTAGTGCTAAGTTCTAGGGGACTGATATCAGATGGTAAGTCCCATGCCGCGCGGGATTAGCCGAGTGGTCTTATGCGCTGCAAAAATAAAATGGCTCTGAGCACTATGCGACACTTCTGAGGTCATCAGTCGCCTAAAAATTAGAGCTTATTAAACCTAAAGGACATCACGAACATCCATTCCCGAGGCAGGATTCGAACCTGCGACCATAGCGGTCGCCTGTAGAATGCGCTGCAGTCATGGACTGTGCGGCTGATCCCGGCGGAGGTTCGAGTCCTCCCTCGGGCATGGGTGTGTGTGTTTGTCCTTAGGATAATTTAGGTTAAGTAGAGTGTAAGCTTAGGGACTGATGACCTTAGCAGTTAAGTCCCATAAGATTTCACACACATTTGAACTTTTTTTAGGTCCTATAGTGCTCAGTGTCATTTGAACCATTTTGGGAAAGAGTTCCATGCCTGCTGCACTTGGTGGGTCAATACAGTTAATGTGGATGACGCTGGAGTTGTCGTCCGATGATGTCCCAGATGTGCTCCATTAGAGACACATCTGGTGATCGGACATGTCAAGGCAACATGTCGACACTCTGTAGAGCATGTTGGGTTACATCAGCGGTATGTGGACGAGCGTCATCCTGTTGGAAAACACCCTCTGGAATGCTGTTCATGAATGGCAGCTAGCAGGGCGAATTACCAGATTTACTTACCTATTTTCAGTCATAGTGCATGGGATAACCATGAGAGTTCTCCCACTCTCAAACGAAATCGCACCCCAGATCATAACTCCATGTGTAGGTCCAGTGTGTCTAGCACGCAGACGTGTTGGTTGCAGGCTCTCAATTGGCCTCCTGCTAATCAACACACGGCCGTCACTGGCACCGAAGGAGAACCAGGATTAATCAAAAAACACAGAAGTCCACCCTGCCCTCCAATGAGCTCTCGCTTGACGTCACTGAAGTCGCAAATGGCGGTGGTTTGATGTCAGAGGAATGCACGTTACAGGGCGTCTGGCCCGGAACTGTCCTTGAAGTAACCGATTTGTAACAGTTCGTTATATCACTGTGGCGCCAACTGCTGCTCAAATTGCTGCTGCAGACGCAGTACGACGGTTCAAAAGCATACGCCAAACACATTGGTCTTCCCTCTCGGTAATGTCATGTGGACGTCAGGAGCCCGGTCTTCTTGCGACCGTAGCTTCGCGTAGCTCTATTACATGACCTCGTTTAAACTCAGTGAGCTGTTGATAATAGCGACTTTGTCGCCTTAAAGGCGTTCCTGACTAACATCAACTCACCACGTCCAGAGATAACTTACGATCATAGGTGCCACTGTTATGTCACTGGCACGAAATTTCAATAGGCATCATCTTTGAGATGTAGAAACACTCCTAGCAACTTTCGTTCATGTCGCATAACTCCTTGTTGGTGTTGCGATTTTTTTCCGGTAGTGTATATAAGCAGAGTTGAGACGAATGTAGAACTACCCGAACGACGATACAGGCTCCAGATACGGACTACTGCAGCACTTTCAGCCCTAGGAGGAAGTTGTTTACGTACTGATATTTCTGAACAACGTACAAGCATACCATTTCCTATTTTTGGCTTTGTACAGAAAATGACTGGTGAGGTAACCACCCAACCGTCCGTGGGGCAGCTTAGTATAATAACCCGGAGCACATTACTGACGTAATAGTACGGGTAATCTGTTGTTAAGAAACAGCTAGAGCGCTTTTCAGAACCAACAAATTTTGATAAATGTGTATGGTCTGAAGAAACCCAAGTCCGAGGGTAGAATAATACATATAGGTATGCGTCCACTGTATTTAATATGTTTCGACAACATTTATGTTCTCGCTCGTCTCTAATGGTTCCCAACATCATCAGAACATGACGCATCAATTGACCGCACTACATATTTCGGTCTTATTGATCCTGTAAGCCAGCCGGGGTGGCCGAGCGGTTCTAGGCGCTACAGTCTCGAAACGCGCGACCGCTACCGTCGTAGGTTCGAATCCTGCCTCGGGCATGGATGTGTGTGATGCCTTTAGGTTAGTTAGGTTTAAGTAGTTCTAAGTTGTAGGGGACTGATGACCCCAGAAGTTAAGTCCCATAGTGCTCAGAGCCATTTAATTATGCTGTAATGGTGCAGCAGACTAAGGGTTCAGCGAATGCGGTGCGGACAAATTCTTAAAACGTGAGTATATTAAACTGTGTAGCTTTCAACCACGATATCCAGTTTCTATTATAGGAATATTCCATGCAAAAATACTCCTAAAATTATGGGAGACATGAAGTGGAAAGTTGTTGCGAAAATTAACGTGAGACTGCGTTATAGGACTTGAAACCGTGAATTAAAGTTTAACATTTTTGTTGTGGTACCGGTCTGTTTCTGCATCTCCCGATCAGAATCCTTACTAGCGGATATAAACCCCTTTCCAATGGAAGAAGTTTTGATGTGAGACTTTTAGAATTAGTTTATTCTGTCTGGTGAAATTTGTCACACTGATAGCATGGAATAGCAATACGAAATACCGTTCATTAAATGAGACCTGAAACGATCTCAAAAATTAATAAGCATCAGTATGAACACGGCGACATTTCGCTTTCGGATTTCCAGTTTTATTTTCTAAAGAGCTTAACAGTCGCTAACATATTATGTAAACTTCGGTAAATCCATATTGTGTAAATGCAATGGTCTGGCAAGGACTTGAAGAAAATAGACACCAGTAGCTGTAATTTTATTTAATAATTTCATTTAGGTCCCTATACTTTAGCTACATAAATCGTCTAATCGTTTGTGCTATCATAGAGAACATTATATTCGACTGGTTTCCGTAGACTTCTTCTCGGTAGACGTGGATCCTTCACACCTCTGACGAACCAATTGGGGTCTGAAGATGGTGCCAATGAGACACCGAAACTGGTAACTAAACAAAATAATTAAATGGAATTACTGCTGTTGGATCTCCTTTCTTCAAGGCATTATGAACACTTTTGTGGTTTGCTTCTAATATTGTTTACTAACATCTCCGGAAAAAAACCATAACCTAACTCGCTCCCGGTGTGGTAAATACACTGACGGAAACGGAAGCCCTAGACTGATATTTATCAAACTTTGTGAACATCTTCATCATATAAAGTGTATTAAATGACTAAACATCCGTTCGATTGGCAGCTGACTTTCATCACCAACATCACGATACCCCAACGGGCACAAGTACCCTCTTGTATTCTGTATGGCGTGGAAGCGACAAGAGCCTCCGTATGTCATCTTGAGGAATTTCTTGCACATGCCTGAAACACACGCATTTAGCTGGCTGTAGGCATGTATAAACGTGTTCGTCTTCCTGTAGAGTCCCAGACATGCTCTATGGTTGGCAAATCACAGGACGGGGCAGACCAATGACATCCATATTGCCCTCAAGTTATATGTGATGAGAACTACAGAGCGCTCTAGCATTATCCTGCTGGAAATGTCATTTAGTTCAAAAATGGTTGAAATGGCTCTAAGCACTATTGGACTTAACATCTGAGGTCATCTGTCCCCTAGACTTAGAACTACTTAAACCTAACTAACCTAAGGACATTACGCACATCCATGCCCGAGGCAGGATTCGAACATGCGACCGTAGCAGCAGCGCGGTTCCGGAATGAAGCGCCCAGAACCGCTCGATCACAACGGCCGGCTGTCATTTACTATTCCGCTCGCAAAGGGCACGACAGCAGGGTTTAACACTCTTGTCACTTGCAGGCTAGTATTCAGCCTCCCTTCAACGATAACCAAACCGTCTTGTCATATAAAACAGCTCCCCATATCAAGGTTCCAAGAGCCGGAGAAGTATACAGCTCGAGAATCGCTGCTTTCGGTGGCATTCACCATCACATCTACGGACCCGTTGGCATCGATCTGACCACAACAAAAAGAAGCGAGCATAATCGTCATAGAATGTCACTTAGTGTCCCAGCTGACTTTGGCTGTACTCCAAGCAAGTCTCTGTCGTCTGAGATATGGCGTCATCGGTAAACGACGTATGGAAACTGGAGATCTAAATCCAATTAACAATACTCTGTTCCCGATGTTTCGTAGCTTCTGCCTGGATTTCAGGTGTTACCATCAATCTATTGGTCAGAGCCAGTCGACCAATCCTACGATATTCTGATTATTTGTGGATTCTTCCGTTACTTCATGGTAGAACAATTCCATACTTAAGGTTGAATAACAAGCACACTGTTTTTGTACTACTGGTTTTTGTTTATTTCGAACTAGTTTTCGGCCTTTTGGCTATCTTCAGGAAACAAGAGGCTAGCGTATGGAAGAGACCCTGGTTCTAAGGTAGCCAAAAAATATAGGCGAAGATACAAGCACCTGCATACAGTGTTGTGCATCAAACTTGTGTCTTAATACTGAAATTATACTTTACACGATGGGCAATGTTAAGCTCAATAAATAATTAAACCACACAGTATTACAAGTTAAATGGATGTTTGTAGGTACTGTTAAACTGAATATTTTTCATTTATGTTGTGCAACAAACATGGTTTTATTTTGCAGCGGGCAATATTGAACACAGTTCAAATGGTTCAAATGGCTCTAAGCACTATGAGACTTAACATATGAGGTCATCAGACCCCTAGAACTTAGAACTACTTAAACCTAACTAACCTAAGGACATCACACACATCCATGCCCGAGCCATGATTCAACCTGCAACCTTAGCGGTCGAGCGGTTGGCAGCTGCTTTGAACACAGTACATCGTTAAAATATACAGTATTAAAGTATTATAAGTTATATTGTTGAAGTTTGTGGGGTAAGGAATAGGAAAGTGTGTTACGTTTTAATTTGGTGTAGCATTATGTCGTTGTGGCGGTTTTTGGGTATGTGACTGGTTGATAGCATCATGTGAAGCTTAAAAGTGGAGATGTGCCCAGCTATAATTGATCATTTCGAACCAGCTGGGGATTTGGGGTTAAATGTCTATCTCAGGTGCTTCTAATAGGATTAATTTCCTTCCTTTGTTGGCTACGTGTATTTCTGTATGGATTTGGTATTTGTGTCCTTCCTTCAACACATGTTTGGAAAAGGTGTAGTCTGACTTATGCTATCTCCTGTTGCGTTTGTGTTCAATCAGCCTAGTTGTGATGTCCCTGCCTGCCTGAGCAATGTGCAGTTTGTTGCAGTCATTGCAAGTGATTTTGCAAACACCACTGTTGTGTAGTCCTCCTGGGAGCAGCTGTGCTTTCTCTTCTTGCCGCACTGTTGTCCAGGGTTCAAATCGTCAGCACTTGTTTGGCGGCCACTACACTACAGATTGTCTGCGCAAAATGCTCACTTGTCCCCACCCCCTTCCTTTCACATGATTCGAAGTTTCTCAAAGTTCGAATGGTGGCAATAAGCAACACCTGCAAGTTGCCTGGGAATGTTTCCCACATGGGAAATTCCAGTAATTTCAGACGCCCCTTGGCCATTAATTACTCGCGTCGTTGTGTGCATGTAGGTATGGCATCTTTTTGTTCTGAAAATAAGCTCATGAAAGGGTGAAATTTTAGATAACGTATCCCGCAAGCATGGAAGTACACGAGTATTAGTTTTGTAGCATTGATTACTGTAACGCTTTACTATCCGACAGAGTATAATGAAACAAAAAATTGGTGTCGTCTTCTCCACCGACTAAGCTCGCTTCCAAACAGAAGTCCACTGCATTATCCACTATGAGCCTTTGCACGGTGACGTAGTTGGAGACTGTTCTGTAACTGACTATCGTGGCGTGCAATACGCTGTCTGGTCTATACAAAGCAGGAGGTGCTGTACTTGCGCGTGGCGAAACGAGTCTAGGTTTCTTGCGGAAAAAGCGTTTCCGTGTTCCAGAACCGGTTACTCTCTTGTCAGTTCCTCGTCAACCTTGGACACCAGCATGTAGCAAGGCAGCTCGCAGTTCCTCGAACAGAAAGTTTCATTAAATAAAGTTACCAGAATGAGTCTTTAACTATGCAGCCGGGTGCACATTGCAGTAGAACTTCCTCGCCGATTAAACTTTAGCTACCGGCAGTAGGATAATTTTTACGGAGTTGCTAATGTAAAACAGAGGCACTGAAAGAGCCCCGAATCAGACTTGGGAAGCGCGTTCTCGTAAGTTAGTTGTACGAGAATTACTTGCGAAAGGCACAGCTTCAAGCCACCACGTACCACACTCATTTAATCTTTAAAGAAATATTAACGTGTTTTTGAGAGGTGACATTTATTCATTTACTACCGAACCCTAATCACCTATCTGTTACCATATTTTTTTTAAAAATGTTTGCAGCGACTATAACTGACAGAGTATCCATATACTTTCGTTACCGCAATTTGTAAATGTATGTGTACTGTGGAGGACAGAGCATAAATATAAACATAAGAATTAATTGTAAGTTTACTACTACAACATTCAAAATTATTGCATTGGGGATAAAATTAAAGTTATATTTCACACTAGTTCGTCCCCATAAATGCGGCAACAGAAAAATAACATCAATTGAAGACATAAAATATGTAAATGAGTCCACGATCATGTTATGGCCCTTTATTTGTCTTGGTCACGTCAAATATATAATTCGCACTTGCCGGTTTCGGCCACTAGGATCTTCGGATCTGTTACAAATAGAAAAACAGTGCTAACACTGTAAGCTGAATTAGCTGAAGCAGTTTCTTCAACATGGCTACTAATACATAAGAAAAATAAAAAGTACTATCATGATTTACAACAACAGTGCTGGAGTATTAAATTGGTGACTTTTTTTTAACTGAGCGAGTTAATTTATTCTACAGTATACTGCGTTTGTACCCTACATTGTCACAGCATTTATTCGGTCTCTAGCTTGTCAGATGAATCTACCCGCTAGTGGGGATGTGATCATCACGTATATCATTATCTGTTTCAAACAGATATCGATCCTTTTTACAGTTTAACTGTCTCCAATACTTATATGCATAGGATAGGCAATATCCTCCGTTTTTTGAAGCTAGGCATACGTGACAATCATATTATGATCTTCAGAATCGTTTTTGCCTGTAAACTATTTTCTTTTGTACTGACTGCAGGAAGGAATGTCATATGAAATGGCAGAGTTAACGGAAGCAAAGTACACAACTGTAATGGTAGTCAAGTCACATCTTGGACTTAGCACTCTAAAAGCACATCAGTGGCCACTCAATTTACATCGCAGTTTATCTCAGTTTATACCACGAACACTTCTGTTTCTTTTCGGAATCCTTTCCGCTGTTGTGATACACGAAAATAATAACACCGGCTTACGTGGAGCAATGATTAAAGAACTAGATTCATGCTGGAACGAAGTAGGCATCGAATCTTGATTCTGTCTGCATTACAAATTGCGCCAAGAGGACAGTGGTATAGCTCATTGAGCAGGGCAAACGAGCTAATTTTCTTTCAGTCTAGAGGGTGTCCTGTCTTAATACCAAAATCACCCCGAAATTTGTAATTTGCTGTTAATGGACGTTTTCAAAGAAAAGAAAAAAAATCTGGGAAGAAATGTAGTTTGACCCTTTATTTTTACGCTCAGAAATGATACTATTGCCTCCATCTTTTGGCAAAGTACAGTATATGCTGAATAAGGCCGGCTTCCGTCGACGGTGAAAGGTCTTTTGCCTTTGTGTGATCAGAAAATAAACCCATTAGCAAATAACGTACGAAATAACGATTTATGATTTGTCTCTTCATTTTCATAAAATTGAAACTAAAAAATCCTGTTTCCATCGGAAGCACTTAGATACAAACTTTTACATATTCAGCTCCTCAAACTTGGCCAGAACGTCCTTTTAAATTGTTTTAAATGGTGTAAGCTACTACAGTACTGTCACTAAGGCTGTGTAACGAGTAACGACGGTGAAATGTGTTTTACGCCAATCCTAATCGTTACAATGTTATTCCTCTCTTCAATACTTAGTTTATTTAAAAATATTTTCATTTATATTTTTCTTTTCACCTTTGTGTTGATTTTTTAGAACTTTCTAAAGAGGGGCATTCGCCATTTCTCGACGAACAGATTTCTGCGGTTGCTATGCATTGATTTTCTCTTGTAAGAGGACATGTTTTCTCGCCTTTCTGATTAGCTCCGTCATACTTTCCGGTCAACAGTGACCTAGTGTGCAACATGACACCGTACTTTCAAAATTGTCACCTCGCAGTTACTGTGCGTGAAGTTAACTGCGTTTCTCATTTCACTAGTATATTTCCGACATCTTTTGTTGGCCAGTTATTCTGATTAGCCAATGAATTAACGTGATGTTTTCAACAGCTTCGAAAATAAAATTATTGTTGTTCCTTGAAGCTTTTTAGAACTGGGTCGGTAATGAAACTAATAATTTAAGTGGGTGGATTAATCGTAAGTGGCCTACCTGACGATCAATAAAAAGCGCGTTAAGGGCATCATAGCAGCGTACCACGCTAACAACTATTAAACGCAATTATCGAGAAAAAACGTAGGAAACAGTACAAATACATAGATATCTTCCTAAGCGAAACTGGTACAAAATGTTCCAGTTATACGATGGCTTCAATAAGGTAAAGATTAGGCACGACATAGATATAACATTATCGCCCGACAGATGGTTCGTGGGAGGGCTCAGAAGTCTTTCGTAAAAAGACAATTAATTATATGTGAAGGTTGCAATATCTTGAAGATTTCACGATGAATCTCTCCCCTGTATTTCTCAATGCGAGGATAAAAGTGATATCATATTGGTGTTTGAGCTTGGTTAGTGGCTTAAAGAAAGTGACTCTCTGAACGCGATGGGCTCACGAGAGAGGTGATTTAAATCACCTTCTAATCTTCATTCACACATACAAGTTGTCTGTGTACCAAGATAATCGATAAATTAAATTTCCGACTTTTGCAAAATATGTTAAACTTTATTCAAAATATTTTATGACACATTAATATTCACTTAACTTGTATGTTATTCTTGTACAGCGCAGATACAGGTATTATTTCAAAAACTTGGCCAATTGACGACATTTTTTCGGTTGAAAACTAAGCGCGATCTAGAAGAAGGAAATGAAACACACTGGGAGACTAGTCTCTTATGCAGTATGACACGTGTTAGTTTATCATTGGAGTATAATACTTTTACGTATTTCAAGTGCACTTCGTTACCATCGATTTACCTTAAGAGTTTATATCTGTTAGTCTGTATAAATGCACTGGACTGCATTCATGCAGCAATCGAAGTCTAACTATAGACGTAATCCAGAATGAGATTTTCACTCTACAGCGGAGTGTGCGCTGATATGAAACTTCCTGGCAGATTAAAACTGTGTGCCGGTCCGAGACTCGAACTCGGGACCTTTGCCTTTCGCGGGCGGAATTAAAGCTGTGAGGACGGGGCATGAGTCGTGCTTGTAGCTCAGTCGGTAGAGCCCTTACCCACGAAAGGCAAAGGTCCCGAGTTCGACTCTCGGTCCGGCACACAGTTTTAATCTGCCACGAAGTTTTATAGACGTAATGTTTTCCAAGTATGATTTTTCTGAACTCGACGATTAACCTTAGCGGGAAGGGGGCGGGACAGGGAGGCGGGGCGCCAACAGATAATCACAGGAATTAAGGAAATACGTCAAATGTTAGATATGGATGAGTCTAATGATTGTTTATGAAGCACAGTTCGAGTTTTGATGCAGATGTGTGTAGAACTAACGGAGGGGAAGGGAGAGGGAAAGTGGGGCAGGTCGAGGGAGAGGGAAGGAAGAGAGAGAGAGAATGAAAACCGGGTTCTGGAAAGTAGTATGCTCCACTCAAAACTAGCCAAAGAGTGAGCCGAGCTTAGCGTCCCCATCTGACGGACCGATGGCCATCAACAGTGTCATTGTTTTCACTCCATGAGACTTTGATAAGAAACGACCAAAATGTATACACCACTATGACTTTCCTGCTGAAGCCAGTTATATGTGAATATTTATACCAGGATCTGAATTCGAATACCCACCAATGGGTCGAACGCTATAGTGTTCAAATGAGTGTGAATTCCTAAGGTACCAAACTGCTGAGGTCATCGGTTTCTAGACTTACCCACTGCTTAAGCTAACTTTGCTATGAACAACACACACACATACACACATGCCCGACGGAGGACTCGAACTTCCTGCGGGAGAGGCCACGGAATCCGTGAAAGCTATAGTGGTAATGAACTCTTGGACGGATATAGTCTTTTTTTCGCGTGGCAGGTAAAGAAATTCTTTTTACGAATGTTGCCTTCGCCCTTCCGATTAGACGATAAACCGTAAAAGTATGCCATAACTTTCTGATCAAAAATTTGCGTATTGGGGTGGGTAAAGTTCAGGGTAGTAGATTATTTAATAACATGATTTCTTGTTGAACGAATGGACAGCAAATTTATGTGTTTAACTGTTACACCATGGGTAGTACCTATCGATGCGTGCAAGTAAAACCACTGCTTGGACGCAGTATCTGTCACTCTTTTCTCGTTTTGTCTGACAAGTGAGTCGAAGTCAGCAGTGTGGTTACATCTGATCTGTATAATTATCTCTATTACGGAGACTTCAATTTCGTAAGTCAGGCTGTGCCTAGCCCACCGCCGTGTGTTGTGTCTGCCTGCCGGTGATATAACTGCTGTCATTTCCCTAACGGGTCTGGCGACCTTGGTTTTGTAACGCTCCGTCAACAACCGTCTAACTGGACCCGTGATACACCCAACAACGCGCGCAAGACGAAACTCGCTTGAAGTTCGCAAACGGCGAAATTTGCACTAGTTGCGAGCGCCGTTTCAAGGAAACAGTGATTTACCTGAATGTATATGACGTAACTTCACACAAGAGAGGACACTTTAAGCGTCGAGATGGGTTGCACTCCTAGTTTTCCTAACTGTATCAGATAGTTAATATCACTGAGTAAACTTCGTGTATAGACTGTTCAAGTCCCTCTTTTGACAACTTCGTGAAGGATTGGTCCTTCAGGGTGCATATTCATTAATGAGTTTCAAAGCTAATGGATATACAAGGAAACCTAATGCTGGATTCTTCCTGGAAACTTATAAGATGGAAAGAATATACAAAATAAGTTTTTGAAGACGAGGGATACGAAGGGAAAGAGGATGTAGCAGTCTATGGTCACCCGTTGTTAAAATTGAAGTGGAATGTGCAAAAATTGAGGAAATCGTCCGCTCCAGATGCCATACCAGTGAAACTCCTAAGAGTGGAAACTGACAAACTGCGAGTACTTGTTGATGTAATTAGTACTTTGTACGAAGCAGGGCTCATTCCAACAAAATGGCTAAAATCTACTTTTGTAATGTTATACAGTACTATGTACGAAGAAGGGCTCATTCCAACATAATGGCTAAAATCCACTTTTGTAATGGTACCAAAAAAGGTTAATGCTAAAGAATACTCCGAACATAGAATGATAGGCTTAATGTCGCATATTTTAAAAAATTTTCTGAGTATCATTCAAAGTCATATATACAGTGTACTAGAATACAATTTAAGTGAAAATCAGTTGCAGAACTAGCACTCCTGGAAGAAAGGATATTGTCGAGACATGGATTAGCCACATAGCAATATCCTTTCCTCCAGGAGTGCTAGTTCTGCAGGGTTCGTAGAAGAGCTTCTGTGAAGTTTGGAAGGTAGGAGACGAGGCACTGGCAGAATTGAAGCTGTGAGGACAGGTCGTGAGTCGGGTTTGGATAGCTCAGTGACAGAGTACTTGCCCGCGAAAGGCAAAGGCCCGAGTTCGAGTGTTGGTCCAGCATATAGTTTTAATCTGCCAGGAAATTTCATATCAGCACACAGTCCGCTGCAGAGTGAAAATCTCATTCTGGACTCAATAAGTCTTTGGACCTCCTCTACAGAAATATTGAGCCATGCTGCCCGTATAGCCGTCCGTTAATTGTGAAAGTGTTGCCAGTGAAGGATTTTGTGTGCAAACTAACCTCTCGATTATGTACCATAAATGTTCGATTTGATTCATGTCGGGCGATCTGGATGGCCAAAACATTCGCTCGAACTGTCTAGGATGTTCTTCAAACAAATCATGAACAACTGTGACACATTGACAAGGCACATTGTCATCCATAAAAATTCCATAGTTGTTTGGGAACATGAAGTCCATGAATGGTTGCATATGGTCTCCAAGTAGCCGAACATAACCACTTCCGGTCAATGATCAGTTCAGTTTGACCAGAGGACCCCGTCAATTCCATGTAAATACAGCTCGTACCATTATGGAGCCACCACCAGCTTGCTCAATGCCTTATTGACAACCTGGATCCACAGCGCCACACACGAACCCCACCATCAGACCTTATATCTGAAATCGGGACTCATGTGACCAGGCCACGGTTCTCCAGTCGTCTAGGGTCCAGCCGATATGGCCAAGAGCCCAGGAGAGGCGCTGCAGCCGATATAGTGATATCAGCGAAGGCTCTCGCGTCAGTCGTCTGCTGCCATTAACCATTAACGCCAAATTTCGCTGCACTGTCCTAACAAATACGGTCAACTTATGTCCCATATTGATTTCTGGCGGATGTCAAGCAGTGTTGCTTTTCTGATAGCACTGACAACTCTACGCAAATGCCGCTGCTTTCATTCGTTAAGGTCGTACTGCGCTGTCCTTGGTGGGAGATAATGCCTGAAATATCGTATACTCGGCACATTCTTGACACAATGCATCTCGGAATATTGAATTCTCTAACGATTTCATAAATCCAAAGTCTGTTAATTCCCGTCATGTGGCCATATTCTCGAAGGAAAGCTTTCTACATAAGTCACCTGAGTACATGTGACAGCTCCACGAATGCACTACCTTTTTTTATACCTTGTGTACGCGATACTAGCACCATCAGTACATGTGCATGTCGCTACCCTATGACCTCTGTCACCTCAGTGTAGATGACTGCATGGCGTGGGATACTGCTAGTAAGAATCCAAACTGTTAGTTACGCAGCAGTCACATATGGCTATTGCATCTCCCCACTCCCCGCTCTCCGTCACCCATCCATTTATGCGCCAAAACCTGATGCACAATAAATGTGAGGTCAAAGCCTAACTAATCTTATTAGGTACAGAACACCACTAAATATTAGATATTAGAAGCAAACGTGTTACCATTTTTATTTCTTTGACTCTGACAGTATAAAAATCTCGTCAAATGGACGTGACTTTTATGAAGATCGTCTGACGTCGGCCGATACTTTAACTCAACGTGGTCTTTTCGAATAGGTTGGTACTTCAAAAAATTCTACATTTGAAACTATAGTTACATTTGTTTCTACTAGAGGGGATAATGTATCGTCTTCCTCCAGCGAAAAAGGGGCGGCTAGGGGAGGAAGGTCCCTAATGTAACGTATTGCCATGCCAAGTTCATTGGCCACTGAACTATAATCAGTTGGCCAAGCATAGTGAAGGAAATTTGAGTCAGTGGTGTTATATGAGTGATCATCCAGGCATTAGCGTGAGGAAAGTCTAAATCAGCATGGCCCGATGGAGACATGAGTAGCGCTCCACCCCATCATAAGTCTATTTTCCAGTGGCTTCATATCTGCGCAGCTTCTACTGGAGACCTCCAATTTAAAGAAAGGATGGAAGAAGGAAGGTTAAGGCTTACCTCCCATAGAAGTCTAGGTCAATAGAGGCGAACGCAAGCCCCTGTTCGTCGAAATGAATGTTTGTGAGAATCTAGTTATGTTCGTGCGGCTGGATCTCCCAATCCCTTCATTAACCATGAAAATTGCGAACTGAAATGAAAATTACAATATGGTAATCAATAAATATCAAAACAACAAAAATCCCTGTCACCAAAATAACGTCCGTATGGGATGTCATTGTACATGTGCACTTCTGACTATCCGCTAACTCTTTATTCACTTCAAAACGCAATTAAGCATTTTAGCAAAGTCATGGGAACCACTGTATGTACAGCCTCAAGCACTGCTGAGTAGATTACGACTCCCTGATACTCTAGCTCGCACAGTTCACCTCCCAGCTTCAGGACCTGGGCACACGCCGTTCTCTGACTCGCTCGTGCTTTTGATGACCAATAAGAATTCTGCCTGTTCTCAAATAACTAAGAAAATCCTCCAGCTGGCCTATCACAAATCTTAAATAAAATTGATGTTAATTGCCAAAATATTATTTCCAGTGTGTTAAACGAATTCTGCCTGTTCTCAAGTAACAAAGAAAATCCTCCAGCTGGCCTATCACAAATCTTAAATGAAATTTATGTTAATTGCCAAAATATTATTTCCTGTGTGTTAAACGTACTCCAAAAAAAAAAACATTTTTACTCGTCATATCAACCGGCGTAAAGCTAGTGGTTTCCGATATAATCACTGGCTGTTTTCAGATTATTCCTTTAACACAGTGTATGTGACCCACTCCACCGCTGCAAAACCTTACGAGTATTTCATACACTAAGACATTCGTAATTGCTCACAAATTCAAGATTCTTTCTTCCCATTCGCTCTAAAAACATTCTAATAATGTCGCGCGAACCGTGGCAACGCGCCCAAGACCGCAGGGCTAGCCCGTGCGACACTACTATGTACCCTATCCGTTGTAACCTGGACTACCTGGCCCAAAGTAACGTAATCTTCATACAACTAAATCTTCCCTTTCGAAGATTTGGCGGAAAATGGTCTTGGTTTACATTTAGAAATAGTTCTTTCTCGGGAATTAATTTTAATTCATACCACGCCTACAATAACATCGCCTGAACAATCGGTGTTGAAAGTTAATCATTAATTGAGCTTTAACTTGTTGCATCTACGCGGTTTTGCAATTCTCTTTGGATTTCCAGGAGCACACTGCAATTTTGAAAACACCAAATAAAGTTCTATACTGCGCCTTGTTGTAGACAAGCATCGTCCGGCAGGCTGTCCGCAGTCCCTCGTCACGAATTCGCAGCAGTATTACTCGAAATTCTTTTCATGTAAAACAGCTTAAAATTTTAATTCTTTACTAATCCGAACCACAAAATTGTTTGCCTACCTTTTCGTTATTACTTATTGATTTCCTGGTTAGCCCTCCTATTCCTATCAATACGGAAAACAATACAAATAAAAAAACTGCAGACTATATTGAGACTAGAACACCGGTCCTCTGTTGCCCAGCCAGATGTTTTGAAAGCTACACCAGAGGCGCGTACCTTGGAAAGCGTAAGAGCAGTGGTAACAGTTTCTTTCCTCAATTTTTAAGAAAATATGCGCCAACCGGCTCCTTGTATGACGACGAAAAATGTTCAGTTTTCAACTGTCTATCGATTCTGTTCATTTTAAGTGGATTACGCGTCATCCAACTTTATGCGTATTCTCAAAACCGAAGGCGCGTTGAGCTAATATACCTTAGAGTCTTCCATTTTGGGTTGTACGCTAGCGGTCTGCCAAATATGAGCAGAATCGGTTGGCCGTGTATGAGTCCTTCCCCTCGGCAGCATGTGGACACGTACGGCTGAGCACAAACACCAGTACGTGCTGGATCTGGGCGCCCGGCCCATTGGCAGCGGATGGGAGCTACACCGTTAAGCAGGATGGCTCTGCTTCTAAATGCCGTCGTCTCAATGAATGCTTCCCTCTACAGAAAGATGTGGCGCAATGCACAAATGTTGACTTCCATCAGCAAGATATCCTATTCGCCATTTTCGACCTTATTTCTTCAGTTCTCAAAACAATACTAACGTTTCGCTATTAATGTACTGACAGAAAAATGATCACAACACAAAAAAATTAATGCATGGTAATGAAATTTCGGGAATACATTTGTATAGGTAACATACTCGTATTTAAATGGCTAACATTGCAAGATCACAGGTTAATGTAAGCGCGAAATAAGCCATTGCAAATATAAAACGCTGTGTAGCCGCCAGAATGTCTAATGTAAACATGCAAACGAGCATGCATTGTTGTGTACGCGTTCCGTATGTCAATTTGTGGGATGGTTCAAATGGCTCTGAGCACTATGGGACATAACATCTGAGGTCATCAGTCCCCTAGAACTTAGAACTACTTAAACCTAACTAACCTAAGGACATCACACACATCAATGCCCGAAGCAGGGTTCGAACCTGCGGCCGTAGCGGTCGCGCGGTTCCAGACTGTAGCGCATAGAACCGCTCGGCCACCGAAGCCGGCTTGTGGGATGGAGTTGCATGCCTGCCGCCCTTGGTCGGTCAATACAGGGACGGTTAATGTCGATGTCGCTCGAGCTGTCATCCGATGATGTCCCATGTGTGCTCGATTGGAGACATATCTGGCGATCGGGAACGCCAAAGCAACTTGTCGACACTCTGCAGAGCATGTTGGGTTACATCAGCGTTATGTGGGCGAGCGTTATCCTGTTGGAAAACAACTCTTGGAATGCTGCTCATGAATGGCAGCACAAGAGATCGAACCACCAGATCGATTTACACATTTGCAGTCAGGGGATAACTACGAGAGTGCTCCTGCTGTCATACAAAGTCGCATCCCAGACCATAACTCCAGGTATAGGTCCATTGTTTGTAGCACGCAGACAGGTTGGTTGCAGGTCCTCAACTGGCCTCCTAACCAACACGCTGCCATCACTGGCACCGAGGCAGGAACAGCTTTCATCAGAAAACACAACAGACCTCCACACAGCCCTCCAGTGAGCTACCGAGCGAGGTGGCGCAGTGGTTAGCACACTGGACTCGCATTCGGGAGGACGATAGTTCAATCCCGTCTCCGGCCATCCTGATTTAGGTTTTCCGTGATTTCCCTAAATCGTTTCAGGCAGATGCCGGGATGGTTCCTTTGCAAGGGCACGGCCGATTTCCTTCCCAATCCTTCACTAACCCGAGCTTGTGCTCCGTCTCTAATGACCTCCTTGTCGACGGGACGTTAAACACTAACCACCACCACCACCAGTGAGCTCTCGCAAATTGGAATGGTTTGAGATCAGTGGAATGCAAGCTACAGGGCGTCTGGCTCGGAGATGGCTATAAGTAACCGATTTGTAGCAGTTCGTTGTGCTACTGTGGTGCCAACTGCTGCTCGGATTGCTGTTGCAGGTGTAGTACGATGCGCAAGAGCCATAAGCCGAACACGATGGTGTTCTCTCTCGGTAGTGCCACATGGCCGTCCGGAGACCAGTCTTTTTGCGACCGTACATCCCCGTGACAACCGCTGGCAGCAGTCACGCACAGTGGCTACATTCCTGCCATTCTTTCAGCAGTATCGCACAAGGAACATCCAGCTTCTTGTAGCACCATTACGCGACTTCGTTCAGTGAGGTGTTAATAATCGCGTCTTTGCTGCCTTAAAGGCATTCTTGATTAACGTAAACCACCACATCTATCTCAAAGGTAACTAACGCTCACGACCGTTACAGCGTGCATTTAAAGCAAACCTGATTTGCATCATCATGGTGGCGCTACTAGCGACACACTTATACGACTGGCGCAAAATTTGAATACACATTATGTTTTGGATACAGAAGCACGCCTACCAATATTCGGTTATGTCGCACAAGTCCTTCTTGGTGTTGCGAGTTCTTTTTCCGTCAGCGTAGAAAGCAAATTAGAGACCTTTGTTTTACAGTCAGTATAGCTGCCACTTTGCTTCCACAAAATATCTATACAGCTATAGTAATTGTTTCCATGCCTGACATCACCGTGAGCCTTTTCGTTTCTTCTCGTAAACAATCGATTCTCGCTTGCGTTCGGTTTTATTTCTCTTTTCCCTCTCACTCCTCCCCACTGTCTTCTCATATGGCTCCCTTCTTTCACTCACACTTCCTTTCATGTTTTGTTTATTTCTTGCTTCTCACACACTTATTTCCCTCTTTCTTCTCTGGCTGATGGATCATCATGTTCACCATGACATCACTGCTTATCAGTGTTTAACCACCCGTCAACGGAATCGTCATAGAAGCTCGGGAGAATCATGGGAAAGAAAATCGACCGTGGCCTTTCAGAGAACTCATCTCGTCTTGCGATTTAAACGATTTAGGAAAATCACATACATTTGGATGCCAGGCGGGGATTTAAACCACCGCTCTCCAAATAAGAGTCCAGTGTCTTGACTCTGCACCACCTCATCTACATCTACATCACTATTCCGCAATTCACACTTAAGTGCCTGGCAGAAGGTTCATCGAACCAACTGCAGACAACTACTCTACCGTTCCGCTCTCGAACGGCGAGATTTAAAAACGAGTACTTAAATGTCACTGTGTGAGCTCTGATTTCTCTTATTTTATTACGATGATCATTTCTCCCTATGATGTTGGGCGTCCACAGATTATTTTCGCATTCTGAGGAGTAAATCGAATATCCAAATTTCGCGAAAAGATCTCATAATAACGAAAAACAGCTTTGTTTTAATAATTACCATCCCAATTCACTTATTACATTCCTGACACTCTCGCTCTCCTGTTCCGCGATAGTACAAAACGAACTGCCCTTCTTTGAACTTTTTCGATGGCCTCAGTCAACCCTGTCTGACTCGGATCCCACACCGCACAGCAGTATTCCAAAAGATGGCGGACAAGCTAGTGTAAGCAGTCTTTTTAGTAGACCTGTTACATTTTCTAAGCGTTCTGCCAATAAAACGAAATCTCTGGTTCGTCTTACTCACAACATTATCTATGTAATCGTTCCAGTTTAAGTTGGTCGTAAATATAATCTCTAGATATTTAGATGAATTGGCACTCTTGAGAACTGTGCGATTTATCGTGTAGCCGAAATTTAAAGGAGTTCCACAGCTACCGATACACACACACCTTCCCTTATTTGGGGTCAATTACCTCTTTTCGCACCATTGTCTAAATCATTTTGGAATAGGTTTTTATCTTCTGATGGCTTTACTAGACTGCAAATTGTAGTATCATATGCAAACACTCTAAGATATCTGCTCACTTCTCGACGTAATCGCCCTGCAGACGTACACATTTTTCACAACGCTGACGCCATGATTCCATGGCAGCGGCGAAGGCTTCTTCAGGAGTCTGTTTTGACCACTGGAAAATCGCTGAGGCAATAGCAACACGGCTGGTGAATGTGCGGCCACGGAGAGTGTCTTTCATTGTTGGAAAAAGCCAAAAGTCACTAGGAGCCAGGTCAGGTGAGTAGGGAGCATGAGGAATCACTTCAAAGTTGTTATCACGAAGAAACTGTTGCGTAACGTTAGCTCGATGTGCGGGTGCGTTGTCTTGGTGAAACAGCACATGTGCAGCCCTTCCCGGACGTTTTTGTTGCAGTGCAGGAAGGAATTTGTTCTTCAAAACATTTTCGTAGGATGCACCTGTTACCGTAGTGCCCTTTGGAACGCAATGGGTAAGGATTACGCCCTCACTGTCCCAGAACATGGACACCATCATTTTTTCAGCACTGACGGTTACTCGAAATTTTTATGGTGGCGGTGAATCTGTATGCTTCCATTGAGCTGACTGGGGCTTTGTTTCTGGATTGAAAAATGGCATCCACGTCTCATCCATTGTCATAGCCGACGAAAAGAAGGTCCCATTCATGCTGTCGTTGCGCGTCAACATTGCTTGGCAACATGCCACGTGGGCAGCCATGTGGTCGTCCGTCAGCATTCGTGGCACCCACCTGGATGACACTTCTCGCATTTTCAGGTCGTCATGCAGGATTGTGTGCACAGAACCCACAGAAATGCCAACTCTGGAGGCGATCTGTTCAACAGTCATTCGGCGATCCCCCAAAACAATTCTCTCCACTTTCTTGATCATGTCGTCAGACCGGCTTGTGCGAGCCCGAGGTTGTTTCGGTTTGTTATCACACGATGTTCTGCCTTCATTAAACTGTCCCACCCACGAACGCACTTTTGACACATCCATAACTCCATCATCACATGCCTCCTTCAACTGGCGATGAATTTCAATTGGTTTCACACCACGCAAATTCCGAAAACGAATGACTGCACGCTGTTCAAGTAAGGAAAACGTCGCCATTTTAAGTATTTAAAACAGTTCTCATTCTCGCCGCTGGCGCTAAAATTCTATCTGCCGCATGATGCTGCCATTTCTGGGACGTATTGACAATGAACGCAGCCTCATTTTAAAACAATGCGCATGTTTCTATCTCTTCTCAGTCCTGAGAAAAAAAATCTGAGGCCTTAGAACTTGAATGCACCTCGTATTAGCTTGAGAAGCACCAGATGTCACTTCTGTTTTACTCGATGACTATCCGTCAATTACTGCTGACAGAAAATCGAGGTCCAATCACACAACTGAAACGATAATCTATAGTCACACAGTACGATTAGAAGTCGATTGTGAGATACGAACTCCCATTTACTGTAGGCTTTAAATTAATCGAAACTGGTAGGAAAAAAATCTGAGAATAGGTAACGAGGTAAAGGAGAAAACAAATTTTAATCTATGAGAGCTAAGTCAGTTATTCTTCAGTTTGGTCTAACACAATACACGCGAAGTGGACACGTATCAACGGTCTTCGATCCAATAGTCAGATAGACTGATCTGACCGGGCACATGTTTTATTTCTCGCTTCGCCATTTCGCTTTACCTATATGGTGAGGTGGGCTGTCAGTAGTCACGTTGGTGACTCGAAGCTCGAGAACACTAAATTTGAAGAAGACAGTCATCCACGTCTAAATGTGTAGAGTCTAGTATCGCAGGTCTCCTCAATATGTTCTTTGCTTGCATTTTTGAGACACCAGCACGACTAATTCCAGCAATAGTTTTGCGTCAGCACGCATGATTTGAGAGTCTCGGAGAGCGCATTTGAAGTTTTCTTGTGGAACTTCCAATGACTTGATTTTACCAATGGTATTGCAATATGTCGTTAACGCCTTGAACTGTTTTAACCGAAGGATTTGTAATACGGCTCTAATGACTATATCGGGAGATGGACCTGTACGTGCTCACTTGCAGACTTATTTAGTCTTAATTTACATTTAGCACATGAGACTGTTTGCACACAGCTGTAATTCATTTCCGTATTCAGGTCAAGCACAGTGTATTGCAGCACTTTACTCTATCACACACATTAACTGATGCGCATACATTCACTTGGCCTCCGCTCCCCCTGACCATGTACGCAGGGAATCAAAGGCTCCTAAAAATACCAATTGGTCACCGGGTTCTTTGTTTTAACTTTAGTAAAGAGTCTGTAGCTGTCAAGCATTGATTACATCACTGCTGTAAAGTTCTTCATGTCGCGAGTATGTTTCGAATGTTTATATGAAAAGTACTACACATACAGTTGATCGAAGAAAAGAGAGGACATGTGAAGGAGTTATTGAAAGAGCCTTTGTAAGGCAGCCAATATTAAAATTCAATTCTTTACTAATCCAAGTTACTTGAAAAATATATTTGCCCATCTTTTTGTTATTCCTACCAATTTCGATACGGGAAAATCACAAACAAAAATACTGTAGACTGTATTGAGAATCGAAAACAGGTTTTCTGCTCCCCAGCCAAATGCCTTGGTCGCTACTCCAGCAGGGCTTTCCTTCAACAGCGTTTACTTTATGGGTACATAATCGGCAGTCGTAACAGTTCATTTACTCGATTTGTGGATGTGGATGTAATGATGAACAGTGCTCAGTTTTCAGTTGTCTATCGTTTCCGTAAATTTTGAGCCGAGTCCGCGTCTTGAATTTTAGGGACGATTTTCTCAAAAACGGGGAGATGTTGACCCAAAATATCTTAGTCTTTCATTTTAGTCTTTCATTTTATGTTGTAGACAAACTACGTCCCAAATAGAGCTGAAGTGGTTGGCCGCTTATGAGACTTTTCCCCTTGGGGGGATAGCCGCACGGTCTGAGGCGCCTTGTCAAGGTCCGTGCGGCTCCCCCCCGTCGGAGGTTCGAGTCCTCCCTCGGGCATGGGTGTGTGTGTTGCCCAAAGCTTAAGTTATCTTAAGTTAGGTTAAGTAGTGTGTAGGCTTAGGGACCGATGACCTCAGCGGTTTGGTCCCAAAATTTTTCCTTGTGACAAGGGCACTTTTAACCTAGAAATACACTACATGTACTGTTTAATAGTGTTGATTAATGAAAAATATCCTCTGTTATATATAGCAGAGAGAGGAAAAGAGAGAGAGTGGGGGAGTGTGTGTGTGTGTTTGGAGGGGAGGGGGGGGGGGGAATTTGGCAAAATATTAATGTCAGGTGCTGCACACTGATAAGAGGATAGATTTCGCATGTGTAATTGTATCAAGTATTTCCTGTCAAACAGTAAATGTCTCGCCCATGTTGGATTTCTTATGACTGCCAAAGTTGAACTCAAGAACCAAGTACGGGTACTCTGGCTAGGTATCAGCTGAGAATCACTCCAACATACGACATAATATCAGTGTGGATAAATAAGTGCGGAATGCTCTGCAGGTTTCGACGACGCAGTGGTCGCACTGCTGTGAAGTGAATGTCACTTAAATGTAGTAGCCCGTTTCAAAATTCCTCCGAATATGAAAATATTTTGTTGACTCCCACCTAACAAAATAAGAGAAATCAGAGCTCTCACAAAGACCTTAAATGTTCGTTTTTCTGATGTGTTGTTGAAGAGTGGAACGATAGAGAAATAGTCGATAGAGAAATAATCTTAAGTGTGAATTACAAAGTAGTCAAGTAGATGTAGATGTAGACGAATTTGAACGCGGTGCGAAGGGCACGTGGTCAAACGTTATTAGTAGGATGCAAGAAAAGCCTTTCTGCAAGCTGCACATGAATTTTTCATTTTATTTTAACACAGAGATGCGTTTCGCCTTTTTAACAAGGCGTCTTTACTGGGTGTCCTGGGATATTACATTATTTTTTATTTTCACATATTTGTTTTTCGATTTAAAATAGTTCACGGAAATATTTTATAATAAAATGAAAACATACTCACAGTAAAACGTGTAATTTATTATTTGAAAATCGCGAAGTTTTCCCCCACGTGGATTGATCTATTGATACCTGTATGATTTTCAAATAGTAAATTAGAAGTTTTACTATAAGTTTCTTTCCATTTTGTTACAAAATAATTTCGTGAACTGTTTTCAATCTAACGACAAACACGTTGAAATGAAGAAATCATATGATATTCCAGGAACCCCTCCGAAGACACCTTGTTTTTTGGCGATACGCGCCTGGATGTATAAATCTAAAAACAAAATTCATGTGCGACATGCTAAACGTCGCTTTCTTGTAAACTGCTGCAATTTATTATAATTGCTGCCGCTACAAGAAACTCACTATTATTTGCGTTGAAAAGTAAATCACGCCCGGAGCAGTTCCGCCATAGTGATATTCCCTTGTCGTTTCTTCCGAGAAAGTCTATCTGTTCCTGGATTCGAGTCCATATGTCTTTTATTCTGTTCAGTCCTCTTTTGACTCTTTCTAGTACATCAATAACGCGCGAGGATTAGCTGAGAATGGCTGTAGCCACAGCCTCAAAGTTTCCTCAGTATGAAGAGAAGTGTTGAGCTGAGGAAGAATCATTAGCAATCTGAAGCTTCTGGCAAGTTTTATATGGCTCACTCGATAAAGGCATTGTCCGTGAAAGACATATAGTCAATCTCGAGTCCAATCCGGCAAATGATTTTAATCGGTCCGGTAGTTTCACAATAAAGTACACTCCACAGGTGAGTGAAAGATTCATCCTCTATCTAATTAATATCCAAAGATTTGTTGCAGTCACTATTTTTTTACAGCTGCTCTCTTTCTGGAAAAGGTGGCTTTGAAAATTCTCAGATAATCTTGCTGGAGTTCATAAGGACATCTGATGATAAACGATAGAACACTCATAGGTTCCATACGACTGGAAAATGACCAATATTTTAGTAAATATAGTACATTTTTATTCGCAATACGCTTTGTAAAATGTAAGACCTGATTCGGAGTTGAGTTTAACAGCACAATATTAACTGTACAAAGCTGGCGGAGGTTGAAAGACGTCAGCACCTTCTCCCATGTTGCCCGTTTGTTAACGTTATTTTGCACTCCGACGCTCCATTAGCTCCGAGCAAACTTCCTGAGTGTCAGAACACTAAGACAACATCCATACTGTTTCCTTTAGTTATTTGGATACGCCAGCGCAAGTCTTTTTAGCAGGTCTTCTCGTTGTCACGTGGATCATAAACAGCCTGTACGCCTGCACAGAACCGCGCAGATTGATTGGACTCATTGAAGATTGCTTGCTATTTTTTCCCTGTGATTGAACATCCTCTCTACAGACTCCAGCAAATGGAATCGTATCATACTTAGCTGAGTAAGCTTTTGCAATGCAACGCATTTCGGACACAAAGTAATGTTCATCTTCTGGTGGTATTCTTTTGATTGCTTCGTATCCAGAACATCTTTGCCGCTGTCAGTCCGTTCTTTCGCTGAGTTGATCTTTCCAGCTCCTTTTCACGTGTATAACGTTTCTTGCTGGGGTTACCGTTTAAACACTCTCTACTTCCAGCGACTGCTGGGAAATAGTGACACAGATCTGTGTTGATCTGTTTTATGATGTGTATGGTATTGCTGCTGTTCGAATTTACGTAATGTTTGATTGATGGCTGTTGTGTTGGCAGAAGAGCCAACACCGTGTTATTAGAGGTGACCGAAATGCACGTGTTTTAGCTCACGCAGGCTGGCATGAGGAGGGAAGAACTATACTGATGTGAGGTCTGGAACATGACAAGGAATTAGAATTCAGAAAGCGGACGGAATTAGTTTGATACTTAACTTTAATCCATTAATGATAAACGTCGCTCTTGGCGGTACATGATTCACAATATTATCTGTTCAGAAGACATAGTAACTGAATATGGCGCCTTGCTAGGTCGTAGCAAATGACGTAGCTGAAGGCTATGCTAAACTTTCGTCTGCAAATGAGAGCGTATTTTGTCAGTGAACCATCGCTAGCAAAGCCGGCTGTACAACTGGGGCGAGTGCTAGGAAGTCTCTCTAGACCTGCCGTGTAGCGGCGCTCGGTCTGCAATCACTGATAGTGGCGACACGCGTGTCCGACGTATACTACCGGACCGCGGCCGATTTAAAGGCTACCACCTAGTAAGTGTGGTGTCTGTCAGTGACACCACAATGGCTTTACGTTTACCGAAACATTTGACGCTCATGAGAAGGATTTGGTACGGGCAACTTTGTAAATAATAAAACGTGTAAAGAATTCACTAAGGGCAGCAATAGAAGAAACATTGAACTAAAATGGCAGACAACAGCACAATTGAATTCAGAAGCGCTATCGGTGCCAAAAGTTTGCCTGAATGCTCCAGATTCCTATTTTTTCGAACAGCGAGAAACTGCCACTTACTGTCCCTTTTTTTATGTAGTGCAGTTTTGAACGAAGAAATCTACTGCATTTTACTGACTTAAGTGTTATAATCGATCACAGAGGTATGAACTATCGACTCCGTAGCTGAGTGGTCAGCACGTCTGACTGTCATGCGGAGGACCTGAGTTCATTTTCTGGTAGTGCCAGAGATTTTTTCTTGGTTCTAGAACTGGAACGGGGTCGTCACAGCTTCAGTATGCCAACGGAGGCACTATTTGAATGAGAAGTAGCGGCTCCAAGGTCTGGAAAGTCGATAAGAGCCTAGAGAGTAGTATGATGATGACCCCATGCCCCTCCATACCTCCTCTCCATGATGCTGTATGGCAGACGATGACATGGCGGTCGGCACGGTCTTCTGGATCTAACCTGCGTGTGCATTCGACATATATATTGAACACACTTCCTCCTCCCCTTGTCTGTGTACTCCTCCTCTCTCTCTCTCTCTCTCTCTCTCTCTCTCTCTCTCTCTCTCTCTCTCTCTCTCTCTCTCTGTCCACCTCATCCAACTACCACTATCTGTCTATTGCCCCCTCCCCACTATCTCTGTCTCTTCATTTCGTCTCCACCTCTCTTCGTCCACTTTCTCCAATCCCTCTCAAACCACATCTTGCTCCCTCCTATCTCAGACCTTATCCTTCTCCACTTCTCTCTTTCCATCTCTGCTTCCCCCTCTTCCTTTTCCACCTGCTTACTACCCTTCTATAAATTTCATCTGCCTGATGCATTTACTCCTCCTCCCCTCTCTCTATTCATCTCTTCCTCCTCATTTCTCTGTCCATCCCATTCTCTATGCATATCAACCTGTATCCAGCCTCGCTCATCGGTATGTGTAGCCCCTGCAGTACAGATCAGTAAAGTACTACTCCCACAACCCAGCTGTCATCCAGGGCAGGCTACACATCACATGAAATCATTTATTTGTCCATGATGTACTGGTTGCCACGCAAAGCCGATACTGTTCTCACACAACATGCCTGACATGCAGGGCAGTCTCTTCACCAGGGGGTTGAAAAAACACGTTTTTGACCGTCTCACTGCTCCGGTACATTTCCCGCTAGGGGTTGTGGAATAATAACCGGTCCAAGTATGTGATCGCCAAGAATCCCTGCCCACACATTTATGCTGAACCGATGTTGATGAAACGCGTCAACCATTCCCCAAGGATTGTCTGTAATCCACAGATGACGATTATACGTTACTGATGTTGCCAGTTCCGATAAACGCTGCTTCGTCGGTAAACAGGACTGGTGACAGAAATCCCATAATTGTGATAGTCTGTGCAAAAACCATCGACAAAATCCTTCCTGTAGAGGGAAATTGCTGCTGATAATCTTTGCACTCGTTGCAGGTGATAGGGATAGTAGCGGTTGTCATACACATAATCGTAATTTGGCTTACACCATGTTGGAGGACCTTTTGCCTGGGACAGGTCCTAGGTTCGTCTCAATATCCTGTAGAATCTGTAACTCCAAATCTGGTGTACACACAATCTGCCGTCTCCCTGCACGTTCGTCTGTCCGAAAGCACCCATGATCACACAACCGCCCAAAGAGGTCTTGAAATGTTGTGTGATGTGGTTGGTGTCTTTGAGTGTACTTGTTTTGGTGTAGCTGTGCTGCCTCGCGACTGTTTCCATCTGCCTGTCAGTACACAAACATCATCTTGCCATGTTCATGACATGAATATCGGACCATTATGCTGCTTACAGTACGCTACGTGAATCACACACCTTGCAACACACAAGGAACACACGGCAGGTGGTCAGAAGAACTGTCATTCGTCAGCGCCATCTACCATAGCGACGATGCATTTCCGAACACATGTTCATAAGACCTTTTTTCCTTCATTTCCAGTCAGGAAGCTGTCCGTGCAATGTATCGGTTTTATTTATGTTCACCCTGTATAAGCTACGCCAAATTTAATTTTTTTGTAACCTGAACTTTGTGTGGCCCTTGCATTGTTTACTCCACAATATTTGTAGATTTTATATGACTATGACAAGAAACCTTAGAACATTTCACTGATTTGACCGTTTCATAGAACTAGGCTGATTCACTCGAGCGGCAATAGAACTTGTCGCTAACATCAACTTATTGCTTTTCCCAGGCATATTTTTACGTCCACTCACAATACCTCACAATAGTCATTAACGTGGTCAGCTAACAATCATATACAATTAAATTTCATCCACTTGCGGCTTATATAAAAGACATTGTAACATCTCTCTTCAACGAAATGGTTATCAAATTTCGAACTAGACAAAGATGTAGAAGAAAATCAGCCACATTAATATTGGGATGCCAGGTGTCCTGCCAGGTTGTTGTTTCCATATTATGTACAAAATTTCGATGACGGACCTAGCTATCTTCTTTAGGTGCTGCGAGAACTACTGCTGCCTACTCGCTGCTTGGACTCCACCCAAACCGCAAGTGCACATAACAGCAAAACTCGCAGCACCTGAAGAAGATGAAATACTGTGAATGAAATGGAAACAAAATCTCGACGGGGCACACGGAAGCACACCATTAATCAGTCGTTCAACCTAAGAGCTCATTCAAACCGTACTCTTTCTTTAAACGATTTAGGGAAACCGAGTGAAACCCAGCTCTGGATGACCATAAGGGGATTTAAAAACCGTTTCCCCGGAATGCGAACTCGAGTGTACTATCTGCTGTTCCACATAGCTCGATTTATTGTTTATTAGCATCATGAACAGAAATAGGTATCGACATACTTATGGGCAGGCTTAATTTTACCCATTTGTCTTCGTAACAGATTACCTTTAGAGCAAAATCATCTTTTATACCAGCAAACTAATCCACATCGTGTCACACATCATCCAGTTAAGCAGTCTTCAACAACTGAAGTTCTGTTCCAGTGTATTCTATGAACGTATAACGTAACGTCTGAAATCCACATCCACGTCCAAGGCGGATTTCGAGATCATAATTTGGGCTTTACGAGGCAGAAACGTTATCTCCAGACGGGTGAGGCGGCGCCCAGTCAAATATTCGAGAGGTATCTATTCTATTTGTCAAACAACTATATACAATTGTCATAATGTCTTCAAGGAGTTCAGATTCCGTGAGCCTGTATGAGTCAGTCTATGTTATTTTGATGTGCTCGTGCCTTTCGAGCATTACCACCGAATCGACTCTGTGTATTATTTACAAAATGACGCAGCTTCAGTTGCCGTCAGTGTTGCGTTACCTTGGAAAAATAAATACGCACATCGAGAGCTTACCTCAAACCAAATGTTTGCACGTCTACATCTGTTATTTTCGAGGAATGAATCAAGAGTCCTCCTCAGACCAAAGGAGGTGCTGCTTGACGCAGGCCAATGATTGAAGTCATTGTGCCCTTGATGTTTTAAACTTCTATCGCCTCTTAGCTGAGAAAACATAAGATGGTACTCGTGTGTTTGATAAGTGGCTTCAGAAACTCCTGCTTGAGCTCTCCTCGTACTGAAGAGGAGACTATTCAGTATAAGATGGCAGACGGTGACAAATGTCAAGGGTTTGCTCTGACAGTCGAGGACATATTCGTAGGAGCTGTCTGAAGTGAAAATAGTGTTCTCACTGTTCTGCGTCACAATGATGTGTTGCTCGAAGCTGCCTTATCAATATTGACTCGACGGAAATTCTTACGTTGTTGAAAGAGAAGCAATGGCGATACTCATTCATCAGGCGCAGAAGACTGATCCGAAATGGCTTAAAACATCTCTTTAATATTGTTCAGAAAGAATATGAGCTGTTACTTTTAAAAAAAATCAGTTTCCGTTTTACGTGGTTTCATAAACGGAAAATAAAAAATAACTCAAATAAAGGCGACTACTCCGTTTGACAGGCCGAGTCACGTGGTTGAATTTCAGTGTTACAGATGTTAGACGAACACTAGGAGTCAAAAGGATCGAAAAGTGCCCGTGGGCGCGAGGTTTTGATAACGTAGCACTACTTAGTTGGAAAAAAATACGATATGAAATGAGCATTTTGAAGAAACCACTGTAGCGTTAACCTGAAGAGATCCAGGAAACTACCACGGTAATCTTACGCCACAAGATTCTCTTCCTCCAGAAGTGCCGGCCGCGGTGGTCTCGCGGTTCTAGGTGCGCAGTCCGGAGCCGTGCGACTGCTACGGTCGCAGGTTCGAATCCTGCCTCGGGCATGGATGTGTGTGATGTCCTTAGGTTAGTTAGGTTTAAGTAGTTCTAAGTTCTAGGGGACTGATGACCACAGCAGTTGAGTCCCATAGTGCTCAGAGCCAAGCCTCCAGAAGTTGAGTCCACCCTGCCCAGCGACATCGGAGTTCACTGTTTGGCGCAGCTACAGCTTTCTAGTTAAATTGAGGTCGCGCAACACTTGACCTCTATAGTAACAAGCCACTCAGAAAGATGTCAATGTTCCTCGATAGCTAACAGATCAAAACTAGTCACGCAAGTACTGCGACAAAGCCGTCCCTGCCAGTGTCTATCGCCTGATACGTTTACCAAATGTTTTCTGTCATTGGTTACCTTCTTATGCAGTTCAGGCTCAAAACTACGTCAACCACCAAATAAAATCGTCTTTGCGCATCGATGATATAACACTTGTGAGAATTAGAATATGTATGTAGTGTTACCATCTACATTTTCAAAATATCGACGTTGGGCATTGAAACGTGAGTGTAACAGTACAAATACTCAAATCCTTGAAACAGTGTAATATCGAGGTCAAAAACAAAATGTTGTCCTCGATGTTGGAAAAGAAATAACTAATATTTCTTGTCGCTTAAACGATTCTTTTGTGTACAAGTTTCATTACGGTACAAGAATTATTATGGTAACTCACGTGTTGAATTTAAAAATATCCAGCATGAAAACACAACAGGCAATGAAAGTCTGAGCAGTAGCAACATAACAAATTACGATAAACTTAATATCAACTGAATACGTTACATTTACCCAGATCAACGTTGATTGCTACTAGATTCAAAATCATACACCTTCAAGATGCTTTAACATTTCAGAAGGAAATCAAAACCGTTATTTATTTGGTTGTACCTACTGAGATGACTGTTAATGAAGGCTAATATCATACTGATATATTCTAGGAAAAAAAATGAAACTGAATTCAATTTGTGAACTAATATGTATGAAATAGCACAACCAAAAATAATTTTCAAACTGGAACAGAAAGGAGCGTACCATTATAGATTTAATTGCTATCTGGAAGACCTCCTTCTCAGCGTTAGACATCCATTAGAAGTACTGTGGCTTGTCACTGCTATTACCTTACCATAAACACAAAACGTGGTACTAAATATTTGCCCTCTGTAATCAAATCGTTAGCTTTCGAAAGACTGTTCTCAAAAGCGAGATGAATTCCACTGTCTATACAATTCTACATGGAGTATGCTAAAGAACTGCTCCTCTTCTAGCGAGAATCTATTGTAGATTAATAAAGTTTTACAAATGATTGAAAAAATGCGCATATCATCTCAGTTTTCAAAAAGTGTCGTCGAACAAATTGGTATAACTATAGACCCATATATCTACGTCAGTCTGATGCATAATTTTGGAATGCGTCTTATGCTCCCATATTATGACCGTTCAGCCGATTGAAAATATCCTCTTTGAGAATAAAAACGCATTTCGTGCGCCTCCATAGCTGAGTGGTCAGCGCAGCAGAATGCCATTCGAGGGGCCCGGGTTTGATTCCCGGGCGGGTCGGAGATTTTTCTTCCCTTTGGGACAGGGTGTTTGTTGTTGTCGTCATCACTTCATCCTCATCGACACTCAGCCGGCCGGTGTCGCCGAGCGGTTCTAGGCGCTTCTGTCTGGAACCGCGAGACCGCTACGCTCGCAGGTTCGAATCCGGCCTCGGGCATGGATGTGTGTGATGTCCTTAGGTTAGTTCGGTTTAACTAGTTCTAAGTCTAGGGGACTGATGACCTCTGATGTTAAGTCCCATAGTGCTCAGACCCATTTGAACCATTTTTTTCATCGACGCTCAAGCCGCCGAAGTAGCATCAACTAAAAAGACTTGCACCAGGCGACCGGTCAACTCGACGGGAGACCTAGCCACATGCACATATCATTTCAACACGCATTCCGCAAAGAAAATTCGTGTGAAACCCAATTCGCTCTGTCCCTAGACGAGATCCAATAGATACTGGTGATAAGATTGCTGTCGTTTTCCTAGATTTCCGTAAGGCGTTTGATACTCTCGCCTAATGAATAAAAGATTAGAGGATGGAATACCAAATCAGCTTTGTTAATTGAATTGAAAAGCTCCTAACAAATAAAATACAACAAGAAATCTTATGCACTGGGCTTTGGGAATACCTCAAGGGAAAGTTAAAGGTCGCAATTTTTAAATGGTTGTTGTTGTTGTTGTTGTTGTTGTTGTTGTTGTGGTCTTCAGTCTGGTTTGATGCAGCTCTCCATGCTACTCTATCCTGTGCAAGCTTCTTCATCTCCCAGGACCGACTGCAACCTACATCCTTCTGAATCTGCTTAGTGTATTCATCTCTTGGTCTGCCTCTACGATTTTTACCCTCCACGCTGCCCACCAATAATAAATTTGAGATCCCTTGATGCCTCAGAACATGTCCTACCAACCGATCCCGTCTCCAACTCAAGTTGTGCCACAAACGCCTCTTCTCCCCAATTCTATTCAATACCTCCCCATTAGTTATATGATATACCAACCTAATCTGCAGCATTCTTCTGTAGCACCACATTTCGAAAGCTTCTATTCTCATCTTGTCCAAACTATTTATCGTCCATGTTTCACTTCCAAAAATGGCTACACTCCGTACAAATACTTTCAGAAACGACTTCCTGACACTTAAATTTATACTCGATGTTAATAAATTTCTCTTCTTCAGATACGCTTTCCTTGACATTGCCAGTCTACATTTTATATCCAATCTACTTCGACCATCGTAAGTTATTTTGCTCCCCAAATATCAAAACTACTTTAATACTTTAAATGTCTCATTCCCTAATCTAATACCCTCAGCATCACTTGACTTAATTCGAGTACATTCCATTATCCTCGTTTTGCTTTTGTTGATATCATCTTATATCCTCCTTTCAAGACACTGTCCATTCCGTTCAACTGCTTTTCCAAGTCCTTTGCTGTCTCTGACAGAATTACAATGTCATCGGCGAACCTCAAAGTTTTTATTCTTCTCCATGGATTTTAATACCTACTCCGATTTTTCTTTTGTTTCCTTTAATTTATTGCTCAATATACAGATTGAATAACATCGGGGAGAGGCTAAAACCCTGTCTCACTCCCTTCCCAACCACTGCTTCCCTTTCGTGTCCCTCGACTCTTATAATTGACATCTGGTTTCTGTACAAATTGTAAATAGCCTTTCACTCCCTTATTTTACCCCTGCCACCTTCTGCATTTGAAAGAGAGTATTCCAGTCAACATTGTCAAAAGCTTTCTCTAAGTCTACAAATGCTAGGAACGTAGGTTTGCCTTTCCTTAATCTGGCTTCTAAGATAAGTCGTAGGGTCAGTATTGCCTCACGTGTTCCAATATTTCTATGGAAGCCAAATTGATCTTCCCCGAGGTCGGCTTCTACCAGTTTTTCCATTCGTTTGCAAGGAATTCGCGTTAGTATTTTGCAGCCGTGACTTGTTGTTGTTGTTGTTGTTGTCTTCAGTCCTGAGACTGGTTTGATGCACCTCTCCATGCTACTCTATCCTGTGCAAGCTGCTTCATCTCCCAGTACCTACCGCAACCTACATCCTTCTGAATCTGCTTAGTGTACTCATCTCTCGGTCTCCCTCTACGATTTTTACCCTCCACGCTGCCCTCCAATGCTAAATTTGTGATCCCTTGATGCCTCAAAACATGTCCTACCAACCGATCCCTTCTTCTAGTCAAGTTGTGCCACAAACTTCTCTTCTCCCCAATCCTATTCAATACCTCCTCATTAGTTACGTGATCTACCCATCTAATCTTCAGCATTCTTCTGTAGCACCACATTTCGAAAGCTTCTATTCTCTTCTTGTCCAAACTAGTTATCGTCCATGTTTCACTTCCATACATGGCTACACTCCAAACAAATACTTTCAGAAATGACTTCCTGATACATAAATCTATATTCGATGTTAACAAATTTCTCTTCTTCAGAAACGCTTTCCTTCCCATTGCCAGTCTACATTTTATATCCTCTCTACTTCGACCATCATCAGTTATTTTACTTCCTAAATAGCAAAACTCCTTTACTACTTTAAGTGTCTCATTTCCTAATCTAATTCCCTCAGCATCACCCGATTTAATTTGACTACATTCCATTATCCTCGTTTTGCTTTTGTCGATGTTCATCTTATATCCTCCTTTCAAGACACTGTCCATTCCGTTCAACTGCTCTTCCAAGTCCTTTGCCGTCTCTGACAGAATTACAATGTCATCGGCGAACCTCAAAGCTTTTACTTCGTCTCCATGAATTTTAATACCTACTCCAAATTTTCCTTTTGTTTCCTTTACTGCTTGCTCAATATACAGATTGAATAACATCGGGGAGAGGCTACAACCCTGTCTCACTCCTTTCCCAACCACTGCTTCCCTTTCATGCACCTCGACTCTTATGACTGCCATCTGGTTTCTGTACAAATTGTAAATAGCCTTTCGCTCCCAGTATTTTACCCCTGCCACCTTTAGAATTTGAAAAAGAGTATTCCAGTCAACATTGTCAAAAGCTTTCTCTAAGTCTACAAATGCTAGAAACGTAGGTTTGCCTTTTCTTAATCTTTCTTCTAAGATAAGTCGTAAGGTCAGTATTGCCTCACGTGTTCCAACATTTCGACGGAATCCAAACTGATCCTCCCCGAGGTCCGCATCTACCAGTTTTTCCATTCGTCTGTAAAGAATTCGCGTTAGTATTTTGCAGCTGTGACTTATTAAACTGATAGTTCGGTAATTTTCACATCTGTCAGCACCTGCCTTCTTTGGGATTGGAATTATTATATTCTTCTTGAAGTCTGAGGGTATTTCGCCTGTCTCATACATCTTGCTCACCAGCTGGTAGAGTTTTGTCATGACTGGCTCTCCCAAGGCCGTCAGTAGTTCTAATGGAATGTTGTCTACTCCGGGGGCCTTGTTTCGACTCAGGTCTTTCAGTGCTCTGTCAAACTCTTCACGCACTATCGTATCTCCCATTTCGACTTCATCTTCATCCTCTTCCATTTCCATAATATTGTCCTCAAGTACATCACCCTTGTATAAACCCTCTATATACTCCTTCCACCTTTCTGCCTTCCCTTCTTTGCTTAGAACTGGGTTGCCATCTGAGCTCTTGATATTCATACACGTGGTTCTCTTCTCTCCGAAGGTCTCTTTAATTTTCCTGTAGGCAGTATCTATCTTACCTCTAGTGAGATAAGCTTCTACATCCTTACATTTGTCCTCTAGCCATCCCTGTTTAGCCATTTTGCACTTCCTGTCGATCTCATTTTTGAGACGTTTATATTCCTTTTTGCCTGCTTCATTTACTGCATTTTTATATTTTCTCCTTTCATCAATTAAATTCAATATTTCTTCTGTTACCCAAGGATTTCTAGCAGCCCTCATCTTTTTACCTACTTTATCCTCTGCTGCCTTCACTACTTCATCCCTCAGAGCTACCCATTCTTCTTCTACTGTATTTCTTTCCCCTATTCCTGTCAATTGTTCCCTTATGCTCTCCCTGAAACTCTGTACAACCTCTGGTTCTTTCAGTTTATCCAGGTCCCATCTCCTTAATTTCCCACATTTTTGCAGTTTCTTCAGTTTTAATCTACAGGTCATAACCAATAGATTGTGGTCCGAGTCCACATCTGCCCCTGGAAATGTCTTACAACTTAAAACCTGGTTCCTAAATCTCTGTCTTACCATTATATAATCTATTTGATACCTTTTAGTATCTCCAGGCTTCTTCCATGTATACAGCCTTCTTTTATGATTCTTCAAGCAAGTGTTAGCTATGATTAAGTTGTGCTCTGTGCAAAATTCTGCTAGGCGGCTTCCTCTTTCATTTCTTAGCCCCAATCCATATTCACCTACTATGTTTCCTTCTCTCCCCTTTCCTACACTCGAATTCCAGTCACCCATTACTATTAAATTATCGTCTCCCTTCACTATCTGAATAATTTCTTTTATTTCATCGTACATTTCTTCAATTTCTTCATCATCTGCAGAGCTAGTTGGCATATAAACTTGTACTACTGTAGTAGGTGTGGGCTTCGTATCTATCTTGGCCACAATAATGCGTTCACAATGCTGTTTGTAGTAGCTTACCCGCATTCCTATTTTCCTATTCATTATTAAACCTACTCCTGCATTACCCCTATTTGATTTTGTGTTTATAATCCTGTAGTCACCTGACCAGAAGTCTTGTTCCTCCTGCCACCGAACTTCACTAATTCCCACTATATCTAACTTTAACCTATCCATTTCCCTTTTTAAATTTTCTAACCTACCTGCCCGATTAAGGGATCTGACATTCCACGCTCCGATCCGTAGAACGCCAGTTTTCTTTCTCCTGATAACGACATCCTCTTGAGTATTGCCCGCCCGGAGATCCGAATGGGGGACTATTTTACCTCCGGAATATTTTACCCAAGAGGATGCCATCATCATTTAATCATACAGTAAAGCTGCATGTCCTCGGGAAAAATTACGGCTGTAGTTTCCCCTTGCTTTCAGCCGTTCGCAGTACCAGCACAGCAAGGCCGTTTTGGTTAATGTTGCAAGGCCAGATCAGTCAATCATCCAGACTGTTGCCCCTGCAACTACTGAAAAGGCTGCTGCCCCTCTTCAGGAACCACACGTTTGTCTGGCCTCTCAACAGATACCCCTCCGTTGTGGTTGCACCTACGGTACGGCCATCCGTATCGCTGAGGCACGCAAGCCTCCCCACCAACGGCAAGGTCCATGGTTCATGTGGGGGGGGGGGGGGGGACTTATTAAACTGATAATTCGGTAATTTTCACATCTGTCAATATCTGCTTTCTTTGGGATTGGAATTATTATATTCTTCTTGAAGTCTGAGGGTATTTCGCCTGTCTCATATATCTTGCTCACCAGACGGTAGACTTTTTTCAGGACTGGCTCTCCCAAGGCTGTCAGTAGTTCTAATGGAATGTTGTCTACTCCCGGGGCCTTGTTTCTACTTAGGTCTTTCAGTGCTCTGTCAAACTCTTCACGCAGTATCATATCTCCCATTTCATCTTCATCTACATCGTCTTCCACTTCCATAATATCGTCCTCAAGTGCATTGCCCTTGTATAGACCCTCTATATACTCCTTCCACCTTTCTGATTTCCCTTCTTTGCTTAGAACTGGGTTTCCGTCTGAGCTCTTGATATTCATACAAGTGGTTCTATATAGTGCAAAACATCAGAAGTTCCATTTGTCGATATTCGATGTCCACGTGCAATTATCACTCACAGATGGAATGTGACAGCACTTGCAATGGAGGGTATATACACTCCTGGAAATTGAAATAAGAACACCGTGAATTCATTGTCCCAGGAAGGGGAAACTTTATTGACACATTCCTGGGGTCAGATACATCACATGATCACACTGACAGAACCACAGGCACATAGACACAGGCAACAGAGCATGCACAATGTCGGCACTAGTACATTTTATATCCACCTTTCGCAGCAATGCAAGCTGCTATTCTCCCATGGAGACGATCGTAGAGATGCTGGATGTAGTCCTGTGGAACGGCTTGCCATGCCATTCCCACCTGGAGCCTCAGTTGGACCAGCGTTCGTGCTGGACGTGCAGACCGCGTGAGACGACGCTTCATCCAGTCCCAAACATGCTCAATGGGGGACAGATCCGGAGATCTTGCTGGCCAGGGTAGTTGACTTACACCTTCTAGAGCACGTTGGGTGGCACGGGATACATGCGGACGTGCATTGTCCTGTTGGAACAGCAAGTTCCCTTGCGGGACTAGGAATGGTAGAACGATGGGTTCGATGATGGTTTGGATGTACCGTGCACTATTCAGTGTCCCCTCGAAGATCACCAGAGGTGTACGGCCAGTGTAGGAGATCTCTTCCCACACCATGATGCCGGGTGTTGGCCCTGTGTGCCTCGGTCGTATGCAGTCCTGATTGTGGCGCTCACCTGCACGGCGCCAAACACGCATACGACCATCATTGGCACCAAGGCAGAAGCGACTCTCATCGCTGAAGACGACACGTCTCCATTCGTCCCTCCATTCACGCCTGTCGCGACACCACTGGAGGCGGGCTGCACGATGTTGGGGCGTGAGCGGAAGACGGCCTAACGGTGTGCGGGACCGTAGCCCAGCTTCATGGAGACGGTTGCGAACGGTCCTCGGCGATACCCCAGAAGCAACAGTGTCCCTAATTTGCTGGGAAGTGGCGGTGCGGTCCCCTACAGCACTGCGTAGGATCCTACGGTCTTGGCGTGCATCCGTGCGTCGCTGCGGTCCGGTCCCAGGTCGACGGGCACGTGCAACTTCCGCCGACCACTGGCGACAACATCGATGTACTGTGGAGACCTCACGCCCCACGTGTTGAGCAATTCGGCGTTACGTCCACCCGGCCTCCCGCATGCCCACTATACGCCCTCGCTCAAAGTCCGTCAGCTGCACATACGGTTCACGTCCACGCTGTCGCGGCATGCTACCAGTGTTAAAGACTGCGATGGAGCTCCGTATGCCACGGCAAACTGGCTGACACTGACGGCGGCGGTGCACAAATGCTGCGCAGCTAGCGCCATTCGACGGCCAACACCGCGGTTCCTGGTGTGTCCACTGTGCCGTGCGTGTGATCATTGCTTGTACAGCCCTCTCGCAGTGTCCGGAGCAAGTATGGTTGGTCTGACACACCGGTGTCAATGTGTTCTTTTTTCCATTTCCAGGAGTGTAAAACGTGTCGGGGGGAGGGGAGGGGGGACTCGAAAGCAGTGCAGTGCACTCGATGTAATACGGAAACGGAGCGATTTATCTTACGCCCAAAACGGCTAAGTTTGTGCACTGTCCGCGTGCCGCTGTGGTTAAAGTATACCGTGCATGGCGAAATGGTGTTATCCAAAACAGGCGCTGAGGGAAGTGTGGTGCACCATTAGCCATATGGGCGAATAGACTCTTGAACAACTGACCATACCAACAAGAGGCTACAAACAAAGACTCTAAAGCGACAGCTCAGCGAACTTTACCGCCTTGGGACTCCACAGCAGCTGACTGTTGTTTATTGGCAACGAAGGCTGGAATTTACAGGTCAGTACCGCAACCAGAAGTCTTGCCGAAGGCTGGAATTTACAGACCACAAACGCAACCAGACGTCTTGTCGAAGGCTGGAATTTACAGGCCACAAACGCAACCAGACGTCTTGTCGAAGGCTGGAATTTACAGGCCACTAACGCAATCAGACATCTTGCCGAAGGCTGGAATTTACAGGCCACTAACGCAACCAGACGTCTTGCCGAAGGCTGAAATTTACAGGCCACTAACGCAACCAGACGTCTTGCCGAAGGATGGAATTTACAGACCACTAACACAACCAGACGTCTTGCCGAAGGCTGGAATTTACAGGCCACTAACGCAACCAGATGTCTTGCCGAAGGCTGAAATTTACAGGCCACTAACACAACCAGACATCTTGCCGAGGGCTGGAATTTACTGGCCACTAACGCAACCAGACGTCCACTGAGTGGTGACCAGTGGCCTTTTCAGACGAATGATGTTTTATGCTCCATCGGACAGATTTCTGTTGGCGTATACGTTCCTACAACAATCAGCGGACACATCCACGGCAGATGAGGGAGCGTTATGATCTGGGGAACAGTTTCGTGGTATTCGCTGGGTGCTCTCTTCATTCTGAAAAGCACAACTGATGCGTCTATCGCTGCGAACCATCCCCATCCCTTCATGCAGATTTTTCTTCGTTAGCACAGTGGCACTTACCAGCAATACATTGCGACGTGTCACAGAGTACTTACTTGGCTCGAAGGGCATTAGGATGATTTTACCGTACTCCCCTGGCCACCAGACTCCCCGGATTAAAACCCAGTCGAGAATCTTTGGGGCCGCGCGGGATTAGCCGAGCGGTCTCGGGCGCTGCAGTCATGAACTGTGCGGCTGATCCCGGCGGAGGTTCAAGTCCTCCTTTGGTCGTGAGTGTGTGTTTGTCCTTAGGATAACTTAGGTTAAGTAGTGTGTTAGCTTAGGGACTGATGACCTTAGCAGTTAAGGCCCATAAGATTTCACACACACAGAATCTTTGGGACCACGTCGATCGAGCTATTTGCGCCGTGGATCCTCAATCGAAAAACCCAGTGCAGATGGCTACGTCACTGGAGTCTGTATGGCTCCACATCGCTGTCGGGACCTTCCAGAACCTCACGGACGTTCTTCCTGCACGTCCGCGCTATAAAATGTGGTTACTCACGCTTTTGACAGATGGTCACATTAATGTGACTGGATTGTGTATTATATACAGAGAAGTCGAAACAATGAAAAACTGTAGCCTGCAAAAGAATCGACCCAAGGCGCAGGGATTGGTAGTTGACCCTCAGCATACACGAATGTGTCACATAGTTTGATATTCGCAAACTCACTCACCAAAACCTATAGAGTACTTCCCGTAGACTCAGAATCATGAAATTTGGCAAGGAGCAAGGTTTCACAGTACAACTAAAGGAAAAAAGTCCGAAAATAGTCAAATTGTAATTATATCATATAAAAACATATTTTTTTGTTAGAATTTACATTCCTTTCATCATAACTACGTCAAAAGCATTACAGAAAAATATTACTGCATACAAGCATAAAATGTAAGTTTTACTCATGTTTTAGTAAGTAAACTGAACCGCCCCGCACGCTTATTTTTGTGCGTCTGGGCTAGTCTCAGAAGCTACTGTAGAGATACTGATACTGTCTCGGAAATCCCGGGACCGATATATCGCCAGGCAAAAATCTTCGCGAATCTCATTCCCGTGATGGATGTAGTGGTAGTAGTAGCACCTTTATTCATCCGTAGATCTCTTTTTACAAGGATATAGGACTTGTCAAAGTATTTACAAATTTAGAGCAATTTAAAATATGCTAATTCTTATACACATATATTTACAGACTTCTAGTTAGAGACAATAATTATATTTGCTCCTCGTATACAATACTTTTTTTACCAGTAACCTGTCTGTTCACTCATATCTCACTATCATTCACTGCACACACTATGCACACATTGTTTCATAACACTTCACTCACTAAACACACACACACACACACACACACACACACACGCACACACACTGGTGATCTCTGAGCCATTTTCTGTACGGCAACTCCCCATTTGCTATCCTGAAAGACTGAGTCATTATCGCTCCATAATGAGTGAGATGTTGAGCTCCGAAAGAGGAAGAGGTGTTAGTATTGTACTATTCATAGCTTGGGGGTAAGAATTTCTAGAAAAGAAAAAAGAAGGGAAAAAACATAAAGTGAATGTGTTGGGGAACGTTGGATATTTTATAATCATTATTATTCTAAAAGATTTCGGGCTTGCAGCCGGTCGTCGTTAGCTTCCATCCACGATATTTCGACTGGACAACTGCCAGCCATCCTCAGGGGAGCCATGGCAGTTGTCCAGTCGAAATATCGTGGATGGAAGCTAACGACGACCAGCTGCAAGCCCGAAATCTTTTAGAATATTCAATTCGCCGGGAAAAGTTTAAATTTCACATCATTATTATAATTATTTATTTGTATAACATTTTTCTTATCAAACCCCTACTCTGTTTTAGCTAAGTAATCCTCCAATGTATAAAATGTATTACATAATAGGTACTTTTTAGCTGCCTTTTTAAATACGTGTATTTTTGCAATTTCTTTAATCTCTTTTGGTAATTTGTTGTACAGTTTTATTCCTTGGTAGAAAATGCGGTTTTGAGTTTTATGTTTATTTTTTCTTGGTAAATTTAAGTTGAGTCTATCTCTTGTTGCATGGTCATGGACACAGCTGTTTCTGCAGTAATTACGAATGTTATTTATTCCCAGTGTTTTGAACAGATCTTTACAATGAGCTCGACTAGTATTTTTGGTTATTTTTCTTATGGCTGTTTTTTGTAGTTTGAAAATTGTGTTCATATTTTGTGCATTTGTTCCCCAAAAAACACCTCATAGCTAACAACTGAGTGTACATATGAATAGTATGTAACTAATTATCTATATACAAAATTAAGTTTGTGCGGAACCCTCAGTGCCGAGTCCTACTCGCATATAGCCAATTTTTTACTCCAGAGTAAAAATCATTATTTGATCTCCATATTAAACGACATCGATTGTTTAGATTCGCTTATTATCGATCATAATTGTTTAGATGACGATGTATATATCGAAATCCGTATCAATGACTGACCAACTTCGCACATCGCTAATTTCGGTGGTCACTTGCGCCGACTGTTCGTGAGCCTGCCTCAGGCGTCTGCTGAAGAAGGTATGACATAACAAAGCGAAGGAGATAATCGTTCAAGTCCAAAGCCGCGACTGCAGCGACAAGTCATCGCTGCTGGCAGGGGAACTCGGAGACTGCCGCTTGGCGCCAGCACCTGTTACGCCAGAAAACGGTGCCGCTGCTCGCGGCCTTGGTTGGGCGGCCTTGTCCCCACTGTGGGTAGCGTGCTCCGACATCCCAATCAGCTGGCAGTGCCGCCCACCGTACCGTGGCCTCTAGCCATCCAGCCGTCGCATCCTGTCCTCCGCCAGTGACACGTTTCTCCTTACATCCATACTCCATCACCGCCACTAACCATACTACTGGGTGGTTATAATTATTACATTACGGTTACTCGTGAAGGTCCTATGTGGGCAGTAATTATCGTATGACAGAGAAACTAGATAGGCATTGTAATGCGAAACCGATTTACCCTGGAAAAAATAGTCCTCATTTTTGCCACCAGGTGCAATTCTCGCGCTATACAGCTGCCCGAGATTAGAGAGCCTGTATAGGGAGAGAGTGGCCAACCGGACGATACGGCGGCCATTTTTCTGCCAAACTGCCGGCGGGACTTTTCAATGGCCAGTACTGGAGTAGTGGAGTACACACTCACCGAATCAAAAGCACAAGACAATATGGCGAAATCATTCGTTAAATGACTTTCTTTACAGCTATAATATACTCACAGTAGCCTACTAAGTACAGCACAGGAGAATTTGATACAGTGGCTGTAAAAATTATTCGTTACTGGCATTTATCTCCTTTGAAGTTCGTTTACTAGACATATTGCAATGAAAGTAACGTAAATATAAAAATATAGTGTATAGCATTTGTTTTGTAACGGAAGTGCATAACGCTAAAGATTTGACGTACCTGTATTACGTCAGATGAATGAAAGTCGTAAGCAGTTGTTTACTTGTGACATGCAAAAAGTGTGAGACGTATTAGTTTACCGAATACCTCTCGTAGGCCGGCCGGAGGAGCCGAGCGGTTCTATGAGCTACAGTCTGGAACCGCGCGACCGCTTGGGTCGCAGGTTCGAATCCTGCCTCGGGCATGGATGTGTGTGATGTCCTTAGGTTAGTTACGTTTAAGTAGTTCTAAGTTCTAGGGGACTGATGACCTCAGAAGTTGAGTCGCATAGTGCTCAGAGCCAATACCTCTCGTAGATAACAAACGAGAAAAATTACAAAAATCAGGTCATGTTAAATGTAGGATACTGTAATAACGACCAAATATAACAAGAAAACTACCGTATCCCTTCTACCCCACAGTAAGTAGGCCTATTAAAAACTGTCTTCAAGAGTACCTACAATTATTTACTACGAATAATGTTTCAGCAACCACGACAATTGCGGAAAACTTGCTTACAACTTGCCTGCGTCAACAGTCAGGCAATAATCCTGAAACCAAAATAATGCCTGGTGTTCTGATCAAAACGAAATAATTTGACGCTATAAAGTTGAATGATCATGGCACAACAATTACAGGAACTTTCTGTTTCCACCAAGGACTGTCAGATATTGGCTTCAGAAAAGCTTGTGATGCTACGAGGAAGCACGAACTGTTAAAGAAATAAGAGCTTAAAAATGCAGTAAATTGTAATAGGCCTACCTGTTTTGCGTGACTAAAAATATTTTTAAAAACTGACACCTTAAAATGCTAACATGCGAAATCCACCTTCGCCTCTATTGGAACAACCAAATGCAGCACAACCTAGTATCGCTTACAAACGTCTGCAGAACGAATTACAGATGTCAAACACAATACTGTACAACTACTAACGTGTCTACTTCAAACATGTAGGCCTACCGACTTCATCACAAAATGCTTCATTATTTCAACTCGTATTTAAGATCGCAAACGCCAATTACGTACTAAAAAGATGTACAACTAAATCGAACATGTATGCACAACGCATAAGAAGTCTCTGAATAATTCAAATACCTTTTAATCGTTTCTAAAAGTCCTCTGAACTTCAGTTCAACTCAAAAGCACGGTGAACATAGGAAGCGCGAGAGACGTTTGGCAGAAAAATGGCGCCAAAGCTAATCAACCAATCACGGTCAACTTCACGTATGGCTAGAGGTCTGAACGGATAAGAAGAGTGCAATCCGCATCCGCATATATTTAAGTTTTGAATGAGTAATTAATAGTAATAGACAGTAGTACTTAGAATTATTGTATGTAATGACATAGTTATTGTTAGGGTGCCATTTCTGCAACAACGTAACTACTGTTTACTTTTTAAATCACAGGAAATGCTCTATACCTACTCTAAAGCAGACCATTCCAAACAGGAAAGCCTTGGCGCTCCGGAGCACATACAGTAGCGGCTCGGATCTCGTGGGATTGGAAACGCTATTTAAAAAAATAAAATTCAATGCAATAGTATTAAAATACGTGTATAGAAACAATTATATTTCGCTGCTCTTGTGCCAAGGCAGCTCAAAATGACGATGGTTTTAAACTGTTACTAGCACATTGCATCATGTACTCACTGCTTGGAAGCGTCAAATTTTGAAGCCATTAATGTCAGCTGATGATTATATTACAGCTTACGCGTTCAGTCCTCGTCATTTCCAGGTGAAAATATTTACAGTATTAGGCCTACACTGCAAAACGCTGGCGCACCTGTGAAAAAGTTAAACTGCCAGCAATAATTGACGTTGTCTGGAAGAAATAACTCGTCTTCCGAAGAGTGACAACAAAATCAGTGGTTATAGAAATTAGGAGTCCATTTAGCTCTAGCTAAAAATAGATTGAAATCTCGAAACTCACCTTTTGGCTGATTTATCGAATTAAGACCTAGCGATAAATGAAATGTCTGTTTCATTCTCAACTAAACAAAGTTTTTCACACTTTAAAACATTCTCAACATTGGTCTAAGTTAATAAGACAAAATTTGCAGTAGATTTCGAAGTTAATACTTTCAATGTTAAAAAGTAATTTTTTTCAGAGTTTAATGGAACTGCAAACGATTTCAAGATGTCTATATAAAAACCAGTGCCCCATAACTTCAAATGTTAGACACTGTTCCCTATTAAGCAATACCGAGTTACAGTTAAAATGTTCAATTTTGTTACGAATTTCAGCCCTTATCTTTACTAATTGGCTGGTAAATTAAAAGACACATTATTATTTTGTATGATTTGAATATTTTGTAAGTTTTCAATGTGATCAGAATAATCTTTCACGGGCTATCGAAGTCACAGCTTGTTGCTGGTCGTGAGCCGTAGTTTGAAGTCCCACTTGTAATGAATTACAAGGCCCGCCGTGCCACCGGTCCGACCGGGCTGTTTCACTGTTCACAAAGAGCGACAATGCTCGGCGGCTGCAAATGTTACTGTAGTGCACGCTAAAATTTAGGTAGGCACTTATGAGGTCATCATTACCTAGTTTAATAATATTGACGTGTTACCTGTTGAATGTTCTTGTTGCGAAGAGTAAAAACTTAAAATTGACCTCTTTAATATGAAAATTACAACAAAACAAATTGCTTGTTAAATATTTCCTTCTTTTACGTAATGCTACTTAAATGTTCTTGTTGGGAATAGTAAAAATACTAACAATATGTCGAGGAAATTCTTTACTATAAATATAACAATAAAAACTCACAGGCTTCAGATTAAATATTTTCATCTTCTGCTTGCTTCTGATTCAAATTCTGTAAAAGAAAGAATCAGATGAAAAAAATTGTAACTAATTCAGATAAGCCCAAAAAATATAGTGAAGTAAGAGAAGCTGTACAAGTACCTTTTTACTTTTGAAGATTACTATGCAGGAGCACGATGTCATCAATCGTCTGTGGCTTCAAAGAGGTGCGTCGGTCCTGCATTATTTGTCCCGCAGTAGAGAAGCTTCTCTCAGATGGCGCGATGGAAGCTGGAATAGAGTGCACAAAGTATGCGAGTTTGGAAACACGCGGATAGACGTTTTCACGTCCATGCCACCAAGCTATCAGGTCGATGCCTTCCGAAAATTCGTATATCTGAGAATTTCATCAGACGCAAAGTCAAGATCTCTCGTCGATTCATCTTCTGATGAATCTTCAAATTCATTAAAAAGTACGTCAGATTTCTGGTTTTTTTTTTTTTTTTTTTTTTTTTTTTTTTTTTTTTTTTTTTTTTTTTTTTTGCAGGAATTCCAGATGTTGCTTCCTCCTTATCTTTTAACTGTGGACAATTGCTCGCAACATAATTTTTCACTTCCTTTACAACTTCATCTTTTTCGGCACTGCTAAGAAATTTTAGGTTTTTATATTTTGGATTCAAAAACGTTGCAAGTTTATGGGTTACTGTTATGTCCCATTTGCTGATTAAAATAGATTTGGCTGTACTCTTGAAATCTATCAGAAAAAAGCTGTCGCCATCATTTTCTTCATGGAAGGACAGAAGTTTTAACTTCCACAACACATATAAACAAAGAGTAGGGGTTTTGGAGGCTTCAATATCACATGAAGCTATTTTAAATTGTGTCAGAAAGGTTATTATATCTTCCAACATCCTCTTGTCTATAGAATCAGTCAAATTATCTTGATTTTTCTCTGACAAAATTGACATAACTTCAAATCATTGTGAATTAATAGACTCAAACATATCCAACTGTTCCATCGTGTGTCTATATCTCCTTTCAATGACTTCTGAAGGCGATTCTGAAGACCAGATCTTTTAAAGAAAGTTGTGATAGCTCGACAGGGATTTATTAGTCGCTGCACGTCACTCTTCTCATCATTCGCGTCTCCTTGAGTCGTGTGCTCCAGCACAGTATTAAGAATGTGTGCTGAGCACGAGAGCCTCTTGTATTGGCGAAGTGCTGCCACAATATTTGGACCTCTATCCGTAACGAACACGAAGTTATTCACAGCACTGAATAAATCGAACTACCGTAGTATCTTAATTAATTGAAGTTTGATGTTTTTTCCTGGTTTTTAATGTCACTCTCAAAATTTCTGGTGAACAACACTCGATCCTCAAGTTTCACTTCTTCATAATTAACATAATGCGCAGTCACTCCCATATAGTTTATTTTACGGTACGAATCAGTCCATAAATCGACAGTTGGTGCTCCACCTATATCTCTGAATATATTCTTCACTTCTGCGGAGACAGTTTCACCCAGACGATCGGCCGTTTTTTTCAAATTTCTGGATATGGTGTTTGGATGAGGTAACAGTTCTTTAGCACTCACTGCACCGTACTTGGCCCCCACATCAATAAGAAACTGTGCCGTCTCGAGAAACCCATATCCACACGCCTTCCAATGGTAAAATGTCTTTTCTGACAAGATAGATAAGTTTTTCTGTTGCAGCTGTCTTCAAATTTGGCGGAACTTCAGGAACTTTCAAGTCTCTCTTGGTATTTAAATAAGTAATTATGCTACTTTGTCCAGCATCACACGAATGTTTTAGCAAATTTGAAGTTCCACTTTTGTGTCCAGTGTATTAATATACCTTTTTAACATGCAGCACAAGCCACTATATCTTTTATCTTTTCGTTGCCATCAAATACGTATCCAATTTTTTTTTCCAAATTGGCGATTTCAATTTGTTTTCCTTCACTAATGTAAAATCACCTTTTTCACCTTACACGAAATTGTATCCATCGATATGGTGTTCATTTGAAGAAAGAACTCTCACTGATATTTGCTACGATGCACGTTGTCACTCGGTCACTACAAAGCGCTAACTGAAGGCAGAGGAAAATTGCAACGGGCACCTGTCTGCTGGACAGTGGGCAGGTTTGCCACCCAGAGAGCACTTCTCAGGCCACACAAAAGACACGGTCGCGGAAACGGATTAGGCGCAGGTCTCTTGGGTGCAGCTACGACGGTCGTAGCCAGGGGCTGAGGTCAACAGACATTCGCTCTACCTCTTTCTTATGTACAGTCAGTCTGACGATTGACTTTTGCTAGCAACCTCCCTCGACATTGAATTACACTTCCTTAGATTCCGTCGCTAATGATGTGGTCTCGATGGGGATGTAAGTCTTGATCTTATTTCTTTTCCTATGTTTCTTCCAATCATTTTCAGTCTGCCTTCACCGACAACTACACTTTCGTCTTTGAAACCAAGGAATGTCTCTCATTAACCCATTCTGGGTTGAAATGGCTCTGAGCACTATGAAACTTAACATCAGTCCCCTAGAACTTAGAACTACTTAAAGCTAACTAACCTAAGGACATCACACACATCCATGCCCGAGGCAGGATTCAAACCTTCGACCGTAGCGGTCGCGCGGTTCCAGACTGAAGCGCCTAGAACCGCTCGTCTACTGCGGCCGGCAATCCATTCTTGGAGGATGTGCAGAGCAGAACACATGCAATAAGTAATGTGCTGAAAAGATTCATTTTATGTAAAGTTCAGTCACAACACACACATTACCTAAATGAAAGTATAAAAGCAGATGTCATTATGTATTTTCGATATCAAAGATCGTACTGTTGGCTTGTGAGTGAGTTCAAACGATACAAAATGGTCAGTCCTTTAGGAACGAGTTTTCCGTATCATTGTGGTCTGCACTGGCTGCTACAAAGAAGGCGGACCGCTCGATGCAAGAGGGTTACACACAGCGACAGGAGGATACTTGACCACGTAATTTGGCTTAGCACATGTTCTACACTATTTTATCAGAAGAACCGTAACGGCCCATGAAGCTCCGTCGTCAGTGTTGGCGAGACTCTTAAGACTAGAGCTGTTTAGCAGATGCTCTTAACTGACGAGTAGAGTGCGCACAAAAAAGCTCGGTCCGTACCTGCGCAAATGGCGATAGGATTTAAAACTCCCGTCCACTTTCTAGGGTCATAAAACAGCATGGATTTGAATTCATGGACTGGCGTTCTGTCAGGACGTCTGTGTGCCTCTGCTGCAGCACAGAAAACATTTTGACTCTGGTAGTTTAGTATCTCTGCCCACAGAGGACAGTTCACAACAGAGTCGTAAGCAGTGGTGGCTCGTTGATGTTGATGATGATTAGTGTTTTAGGGCGCACAACAACGAGGTATCAGGGCCCGATGGCGGCTCGTGAGTATACATTCTGCGTGTTCACAAATTTTTGGATTCAGATAAATTTTTCGAGTGTGAAATTAATAGCATCTGCTGTACAACATCTAGGCTTATCAAAAAGTTAATAAAACTACAGCCACTGCCAATTATAATAACAGTAATAATAATAATAAGATGCATAACTTTTCTGACAAAAGAAAGAACTGTTTTTTTGTGGAATTTTGTTGTTAATTACAGTTTAGGGCAATTACTAAGAAAGTGTAAGTTTTCGCAACTCTCCATTACGGATTTTTGTGTAAGTGGGAGTTTTCATACTTTTTCATTTTTTTGGACAAATTTTTAAGATCCATAACAGATGATTAGTTCACGAATTTACTTCCGGGCCGAAAATCTGATATTCTTACGCTGCACCCACACAAAAGCTGGTGCGAACTGTACACTTCCTTGTTAAATGCTTGCTTGTAGTCACGCTTATTTGATTTCGTCACCCCCTCAATCAAAGTATCTGTTCTCGGAGGCCTTAGTTCCTTTGCGGCTAACTTTGCTGGTAAGTTACTTTTCCGTTCCCAGAATGAGATTTTCGCTCTCCAGCGGATTGTATGCTGATATGAAACTTCCTGGCGGGTTAAAGCTGTGTGCCTGGCCGAGACTCGAACTCGGGACCTTTGCCTTTTGCGAGCAAGTGCTCTACCGACTGAACTACCCAAGCACGACTCACGGCCCGTCCTCACAGCTTTACTTTTCTGTTAGTATTTAAAACGGATTCAACATAATTCATGTTTACACTGCACACGAAAGCCGATTCCCGCACAGTAAACAACCAAAACCAAACAAAATGTGCCGTTTCTGGAAATGATTAAACTCAATTAGTAATGCAAACAAACGAGGTCAATTGATTATAATACAAATGAGCCGCTGAGATCGACGACTGCCTAAAGCACACTGCCGTCGATCCCGTATTTAAGTGAATATCAGAGAAACCAGTGGTACAGATTTTCGTAAGTTTTCATTAATACAATGTGGGCCTACAGCACGGATATACATGACTCACCGTAAGAAGGATGTAGGTTGCAGTAGGTACTGGGAGATGAAGGAGCTTGCACAGTATAGATTAGCATGGAGAGCTGCATCAAATCCGTCTCAGGACTGAAGACCACAACAACAACAACCGTAAGATCGATAGATTTCAGAAGTGTGAATAAATGTGCAATCTCACAATCACCAGAGATGTGCTTTGGGCCATTATGATTCTCACCGCCTAAACTGGATAACTGTATGATAAAATTCATAACTTAATACATTACAACTCATTCAGAAACCCACAAAACAGGTTTACTGCCAGTACAGCTTTAACAAAAGTTGACGTCCAATCTAATTTTACTACAGTATACAGCGAGAGAATTAACATAACTGACATGTGTACTGTCATCCAGCAGGATTTATGCCGAGCGAATGGGGATAAAGGTCGGCCGCAGTGCGCTACCTCCTGGTGACATTGAGGTAAACTTCTGCTTCAGTGGCAAGGGCTAGCTGTGCACACCGTGGACCGTGCACAATGTTTATCAAATCAGAATGTATTTGGCCCATAAGGCGATTACGTCACGCGAGTTGCGTATGCGCAAAAGTCCTTAAAATGTGCACAACTGAAGGTGTGCTCACGACTGTGATGCCAAGTTTCACAAACTCTAGAGAAGTAGTAGCGCTGTAGATTTAAGTGCTGTATCTTTCCGATTGCAGCATCTACGTTACGTTTAACAGCATTCAAAGACAAATAACCAATAAATCCGCAAGGCATCAAAAGTTAGGGTGTTCACGTGCCCTTGTCCTCTTACATTGTAGCTGCCACTGGTTGTAACGCTGTTTTGCTTACATCGTTCTAAGAGTTTGATGGCCCTAAAAACCTGTAGAAAGTTATAGTGTATGCTTACATCGTTCTAAGAGTTTGATGGCTCTAAAAACCTGTAGAAAGTTATAGTGTGTGGTTTCACGTTACAATCTGGTTTTGCATTGTTTTAGTTAATGTAAACTAATAATAATGAAATAATGTTCTTTGAATTTAAGTAACGTTGTAAAATATGTAAGGACATTTCTAGTACTGTCAGGACATAGACATTTTTGTGCACGAGCGTTTTTCATAGCATATGCCTTTTTTCGCAAATCACGACGTAGTCACATGGTTATCACTTTGCTTGAATTGTTTATTTATCACTTACGTTAAATTAACATGTTCATTTATCGTGGTACTATGTTTTTTTCCTCAGATTCATTAATGTTACGAGAAGAGTAATTTAGAAAGCTGACAAAACATACGAGGAGCAAAAACCCAGTGGTATATTTCGATAATTACGTCCCTTCGTTTGCTTGAAGTTCTGAAAGTATACGACCTATTTAGGTGTCGGACAGTTAGAACAGAAAGAAATGGTATGCCTCAAATGACAGAAGACACATAATTAAAATGAGGTGGCTTTGACCATAGGATTGCTAATTTGGGTATATCTGTGTTCAAGTGGAAGGACAGTAAAACTTTTGACACTTAGCTCCAATCGCCATGGGATTGAAACATCCACTGCTGCTAGAAAGCAAGAGTGCAAAGGTAAATATTCCTTGTCTCAGCTTAGAGATTAAATGAAAGAAGCGAGAGGGGTAGATTATGCAGATCAATTCAGATCTTTGCACATTGTTGATCTTCAATCGCCATAATTGTGGCACAGAATATTCTGGGCTATTATTGATACAGTATTTGTCAATGAATATGCAGTTTATTGTAATTTGTATGAAACAATGCCCGTCTTGCAATCCAGAAGACAGGTGCCTCTGGGGTTGGTCGCCAAAAAAAAAAAAAACGGGATGTGGTGGAAGAAAAGGGAAAAAAATTTGAAGGGCAGCACCAAGAGACAGTCCTGGCATTATGAGCCAAACAAATGGTAAAATGATATAGTTTTTCTCTGCCTAAGTTTGTTACAATAAAAAATAAGAGGAGCGCACTGGTCGGTGTTTGTGAAAAACAGAGGACGTTGAGAACAATATTGAATCACTACCGCACATAAAACGCAAAATTTGTAAAGTTTTCCTGTGCTTGACTGAGAAGAAATCATTTTCGGTGTATATCATGATATAATAATAACAACTATGTTCTCTGTTTTTCATAACTACTTCCAAAGTGTTACTAAGTAAATAACGTGACCAGATACGATGATTATATCATGATAGGGCGCAGAAGTCCCACTTGTACTTTGTACTTAAGCAAAATATGGTATTACAAGGCACTACTATATTTTCAGTTGCTTTGGTAATGTTCTTACCAAATATAAAATCCTTTATCACAGTTTTTCATAGATGGCCAGGAAAGGGTTAACAGGTTACTTCAGCACAAGAAAAATATCGACGAAAACGTACATACTTTCAAAGCCAACAGTTTCTCACAACAGCACTGAAAAAAGGGAAAGGACCAATCAAAGAAAGTCTGACCACATGGTGTCAGCAGGAAAAATCACGAAACAAAAAAAAGGTAAAAAAATGTAGCGTAGCAGATAACCTTGCTTACTACAATGCTAACAGTGTAATATAAAGAAGCGGAATGATGTGGAAATTTTGTGTCAGTCCCTTGGCAAGCTGTACATTAACGTCACGTAAAAATAAAATGTTCTTCCTTTTGGGCATCTTTCTGAAGTATCGAAGCCTTGGCAAGTACTTGTACCTATGTTCCTCCTCCCCCATTATTTGTTTTCTTTATTGAGTGACTGCAATAACTAGCGGCTTGTACAGTCCTCTCAAGCAGACTTTATAACGAAATTTCGCTTATTCCTTTGTCTCTTCCCAAAAAAATGTAATAGTGTTGCACATAATCACAGGTGCCTGAGTGTGAAGAACTTTCACTGGGCCTATAGTGCGTAAGACTACAGTTCCATGCTACGTAGCAAAGAGACAGCAGCAAGAACGCTCAAGACGTGCAGGTCACTAGATGACACCCAATTGGGGTAGTCTCCCTTTCAGAACAACGGGATGAACTCACCCATCGCTCATGATAAGAATGGGTTTCTGATGGGGTATCATATTATTTTGCGCGAACTCGTAAGTATGAGGTTGCGATTAGTGTCTCCCTCCAGTTATCTCTGGTGCTGACTTAGGAGGCAACGAGGAAATTGGAGCAGGCCGGAGGAAGCGGAGGTGGAAGTCGTTTGCCCAGAGTAGAGCAGCAGTAATTGTCAGCTAGTAATAGCGTAAACTCTATTCAAGGATCACAAGAGGAGAAGGTATACTTGGAAAAGGCCTGGAGGCACAGGAAGATTCAATCTAGATTACATCATGGTCAGACAGAGATTCTGAAATCAGATATTGGATTGTAAAGCGTACCGAGGAGCAGATATAGACTCAGATCACAATTTAAAGGGGAGATCGAAAAGTTTCCGTTTGCAGTGTGTATGCAACGTTGCACGACTCCGATGCCGGTATATAAGAAGCTATATACAAAGGTTCTGTGTAGCATTCGTGTCTTTCTAACGTGCATGTGGTTAGTGCAGAAACGCGAACTACGGCGATTTTATTACCAAATGCGTCCGAACAGGACCAACGTGTTGTTTTTTTCTTTTCTTGGCTACCAAAGGACAAACACCGTGGTTCGACACAAGACGCAACACTTTCCTTGCCCACACTGCTGCAGGCGAAGAAAGCTGGTGGGAGACACTCACGCACCCGCCTATAGCCCTGGTGTCTCCCCATGCGATTATCACGTTTTCGGCCCCTTATAGAGGCCCTGAAGAGGCTGTTGAACGAGGATGTGCAGCAGGTAGTTACGAACTTCTTCACGTAGTAGAACATGGTGTTTTACCAAACGAGTATCTTCAAGATCGTTTGTCAGTGGGACGATTGTTTCAATGCTCATGCAGATTTGGCCTGATTGGCATACCGATTCTGGACTGTACGGCCTTTGAACGGAAATTTTTTATCGCCCCTTATAGTAATGACGAAGAGTAGACCGAACGTTAAGCGAATCTGTTAGAAGAATTAGTGTGGAAGGAAGAGGGATACCGAAGTACTGAGGAACGGTGCTAAAAACGTGGATACTCCCAATAGGAGTATCACAGTAGGCAGTTCAGTTGAATAGGTCATCTCTAAAAAGAGTAATCTGTATACACAAATGGAAGGTTCACTCAGAGTCAAGGTATGGTCACTAAAATAGGAAATGTCTCATAGTGCCCAAAAAAACCGAGTCCCGCGAGGCAATGGTCAGTGGTAAGCAGTGGCTGCACATTATGACGGCTGAGCGGTTCGAAGACGTTCAGAGATGTCGTGGTCAGCGGGTGAGTGGCGGCTGTACGGTGACGGCATATCAGCTCGCGAAGTGTACGGAGACCCACGATGCTCTGGCCGATGGAAGGTGGCGACCGCTCGGGGCCGACGGCGAGGCGAATCGGTAGCGTGCTGCAGGCAGAGTCCTTTGAGGCTGTGGTCAGCGGTGCTGACGGCTTGGTTGCTCCAGGGCTAGAGGTCGGCGGGAACTCTGCTGGATCATTGCTGGCTTGTCCTCGGCCGGCTGATTGTATGCACGCCCGGCGGAAGACTACACGGTCGGGTTTTAGGGGGCACGTGACCGGCTTAGGAAAATACACTCCTGGAAATGGAAAAAAGAACACATTGACACCGGTGTGTCAGACTCACCATACTTGCTCTGGACACTGCGAGAGGGCTGTACAAGCAATGATCACACGCACGGCACAGCGGACACACCAGAAACCGCGGTGTTGGCCGTCGAATGGCGCTAGCTGCGCAGCATTTGTGCACCGCCGCCGTCAGTGTCAGCCATTTTGCCGTGGCATACGGAGCTCCATCGCAGTCTTTAACACTGGTAGCATGCCGCGACAGCGTGGACGTGAACCGTATGTGCAGTTGACGGACTTTGAGCGAGGGCGTATAGTGGACATGTGGGAGGTCGGGTGGACGTACCGCCGAATTGCTCAACACGTGGGGCGTGAGGTCTCCACAGTACATCGATGTTGTCGCCAGTGGTCGGCGGAAGGTGTACGTGCCCGTCGACCTGGGACCGGACCGTAGCGACGCACGGATGCACGCCAAGACCGTAGGATCCTACGCAGTGCCGTAGGGGACCGCACCGCCACTTCCCAGCAAATTAGGGACACTGTTGCTCCTGGGGTATCGGCGAGGACCATTCGCAACCGTCTCCATGAAGCTGGGCTACGGTCCCGCACACCGTTAGGCCATCTTCCGCTCACGCCCCAACATCGTGCAGCCCGCCTCCAGTGGTGTCGCGGCAGGCGTGAATGGAGGGACGAATGGAGACGTGTCGTCTTCAGAGATGAGAGTCGCTTCTGCCTTGGTGCCAATGATGGTCGTATGCGTGTTTGGCGCCGTGCAGGTGAGCGCCACAATCAGGACTGCATACGACCAAGGCACACAGGGCCAACACCCGGCATCATGGTGTGGGGAGCGATCTCCTACACTGACCGTACACCTCTGGTGATCGTCGAGGGGACACTGAATAGTGCACGGTACATCCAAACCGTCGTCGAATCCATCGTTCTACCATTCCTAGACCGGCAAGAGAACTTGCTGTTCCAACAGGACAATGCACGTCCGCATGTATACCGTGCCACCCAACGTGCTCTAGAAGGTGTAAGTCAACTACCCTGGCCAGCAAGATCTCCGGATCTGTCCCCCATTGAGCATATTGTGACTGGATGAAGCGTCGTCTCACGCGGTCTGCACATCCAGCACGAACGCTGGTCCAGCTGAGGCGCCAGGTGGAAATGGCATGGCAAGCCGTTCCACAGGACTACATCCAGCATCTCTACGATCGTCCTGTTGCTGCGAAAGGTGGATATACACTGTAGTAGTGTCGACATTGTGCATGCTCTGTTGCCTGTGTCTATGTGCCTGTGGTTCTGTCAGTGTGATCATGTGATGTATCTGACCCAAGGAATGTGTCAATAAAGTTTCCACTTCCTGGGACAATGAATTCACGATGTTCTTATTTCAATTTCCAGGAGTGTAGTACGAAGCTTGTGGCGCCTCGTTAACGCCGCTGTATTGTGCGAAGCTTCCCGTAAGTCTGTCGGTGTATACAGGGTGAAAAATATTTAAATCGACAAACTCTGGCAGGTTGTAGGGGACATCAAAACAAATACTTTTCCCTAATGTCATTTTTTCCTACGAGGATTAATTAAACCGTTGGAGGCCGTATTACGCTCTTCAGTTGAAGGCAACTGCTGTCCACAAGTGTAGTAGTGCATTGTCTGTGTTTACTAATGGAGCGGTACACCTGGAGTGAGTACACTGATATGGTTGGTGCGTACTACGTAGCGCACCACAACGGACGAGCTGCACAGGGGGCTTATCACCAACAATATCTTAATCGCCGTATCCCGCATCATACGACCTTTGATGCTGTGTACCAACGTCTGCGTGAGACCGGGTCATTTAGCAGATTATCTGGACAGGGATGCCGTCGCACGGTAAGAACGCTGCAATTTGAGGAAGCTGTCTTGCAAGTGGAGCGGTATCCTTCAATCAACACTCGTGCAATTGCACATCACATGGGGACGAATCAAACGAATGTAAGAACAGTCCTTCGAGTGCAATTGTTACGCCCATTTCACGTACAGCGTGTCCACAACCTGGAACCAGTTGATTATCCACCCAGAGCACAGTTTTCGCAGTGGTGCCTGGAGCAGTGTGAAATGCATCCTACATTTCCATACTCTGTGTTGTTTACCGATGAAGCAACGTTCGAGCGTGATGGAATCTTCAACATGCACAATTCGCATGTTTCGAGTGAGGATGACCCACATGCCACAGTTACTAGCGCTCATCAAGTGCGGTTCTTCGTTAATGTGTGGGTCGGTGTTGTTGGAGACTGTTTGATTGGGCCTTATCTGCTACCTAGTTGTTGTCTCTTGGTCATAAAATATGGAAAAGTGTTTGTTGGTTTAATTAATTTGCGCCAGAGAAATCTTCCTCTACCGGTTTAAATACTCCTCATAGGAAAAAATGACATTAGGGAAAAATATTTGTTTTGATGTCCCCTACAACTTCCCAGAGTTTGTCGGTTTAAATACTTTTCACCCTATATGTTTATGTTTGCCGACAGTGGATGTGGAGTCTCTTAGGGTTATAATCTGTGGCGAGCCAGCCGCTGGCTGGCTGAATGTCTTGCGGTACTGCCGAATTTCCAAGGGGCAACGCAGTGTGATAACCACAGGTACAAGGCAGGTGTCTGCGAGGAAACCTTGGGTAACAGAAGAAATACTCAAACTGATATGCGAAAGAGGGAAGTACAGAAACATTCAGGGAAATACGCGATTACAGCAATATAAATCACTCAGGAATGAAATAAATAGAAAGTGCGGAGAACTCAAGGCGAAATGGCTACAGGAAAAATGTAAAGAAATCTAAAAAGAAATGATCGTCGGAAGGACTGACTCAGCATAGGGTAAAGTGAAAACAAACTTCGGTGGTAACATTGAGAGTGCAATTGGAATTCCGCTATTCAACACAGATAAGTGAAGGATAGGTAGAAAGAGAACACTGAAGGCCTGTGTGAAGGAGAAAAATTGTCTGATGACGTGATGAAGAAAAAACTGTAGTCGATATGGAAGACATAGGAATCCACTATAACAGAATTTAAATGAGGTTTGGAAGACTTGAAATTATATAATTTCTAAAATTATTGGAGGAAGTGCCAACCAAACAACTATTCAAGTTGGTGTGTAGAATTACGATACTGGCGGGATACCATCAGACTTTCGAATAAATGTCATCCACACAATTCCAAACATAGCAAGAGCAGATAAGTGCGAGAAGTATCACAGTCAGCTTAGTTCATCCATCGAAGTTTACTGACAAGGATAATATACAAAAGAATGGAAAAGACATGGAAAAAATTGAGGCGATCAGTTTGGCTTTAGGAAATGTAAAACTCCACATACGCAGTTCTGACGCTTGCTTGATAATGAAAGCAAGGGTGAAGAAAAATCAAGACACATTCACACGATTTGTTGATTTGGAAAAGACGGTCGACAGTTTAAAATCGTGCAAGATGTTAGAAATTCTGGAAAAAATAGGAGTAAGCTATAGGGAAAGATGTACAAGAACAAAGACGGAACAATAAGACTGGAAGACCAAAAACGAAGCCTCGGATTAAAAAAAGTGTAAAGCAGGGATGGAGTCTTTCGCCTCTACTGTTCAATCTATACATCGAAGAAACAAGAACAGAAATAAAAGAACGGCTCAAGAGAGGTATAAAAATTCAGAGTGAAAGCAAATCGGTGATAATATTTTCTGATGACATTACTATCTACAGCGATGGTGAAAAAGCTTTAGAATATCTGTTGAATAAAATGAACACTCTAATGAGTACGGAATATGGACTGAGAGTAAACCGAAGAAATACGAAGGTAATGAGTAATAGCAGAAATGAGACTAGCGAGAAGCTTGACATCAAACGTGGGGATCACGAAGTAGACGAAATTGAAGAATTCTGCTACCTTGGAAACAAAATAACCCATGACAGCCGAAGCAAGGAAGACATAACAGACAGACTATCACAGGTATAGAGCGTGTTTCAGGCCAAGAGAAGTCTACTGATATGGAACATAGGTCTTCATTTTAGGAAGAAATTTCTGAGATTGTACCTTTGGAACATAGCATTGTATGATAATGAATTATGTACAGAGGAAAAAAACCTGGGAAGGAAGAGAATCGAAACGTTTGAGATGTGGTGCTACAGAGGAATGTTGAAAATCTAGTAGACTGATAAGGAATGAGGACGTTCTCCGCAGAATCGGTAAAGAAAGGAACATATGGAAAACACTAAAAAGAAAAAGGTACAGGATGACAGGAAATTTTCTAAGGCATCAGGGAATATCTTCCATGGTACTGGAGGGAGCTGTAGAAGGTAAAAACCGTAGAGAAAGACGGAGATTGGAATGTATATCCACAGCTTATTGAGCAGTAGGGTGTTAGTGATACTATTGAGATGAAGAAGTTGGCACAGGAGAGGATATCGTGGTGGACTAGGTCAGACCAATCTGAAGACTGATCGGATGCCGACTTGCTGAATAGTAGTGCTCTGAAACCAGAATGACACTGTCGTTTTTTTTTTTTTTTTATAGGAGACTATGAGCAAAAGGGGGTGGCGCTCAGTTGACAAAAAAGAAGCGAAAAATACTTCTACCGTTCGTCTTTTTAAAACATTTGCTGCATATCTGAACATCGATTTGTAAGGAAAGCTTGTCTTCATCCTCAATTCATTGCCAGAAGTGAAACAAACGATCAATAACGGGCAAAATCCTGGGACCTACTGGATATCGAACTCCAGAGCTTTGTATTCGAAGTCTGGTACTTACAAAGCCATACCATTAAGCGACACACGTTTTGACGTAACCAAATGTAATTTATACCCAATTACGACTGTAATGGTACTCTCAGAGAAAATACTTCTGTATGTGGTACGCGAAGAATACCAAACCACAGCCGCTGTGGTTTTCTTGAGGGAAAACATTTTCCTGCGTAGGCTTTTTTATTTTGAAATAATCAGTTTACTTCATAATTTAGCAATTAGCTAATTTCGCCCCTTTGGCATTTTCAAGTTATCTCTGTAATTCGTATTTCAGTAAAAGCAGCGAGCATATAGCATCACACCAGGTGCAGACGTATGAAACCGAAATTTCCCTATAGATGGTGCTAGCCGTCAGTGCAGGGTCCGTGAGACCGCGTCTGCAGCGCCATCTGCTTCCCATAACGGCTAATGACAAATGCCAACACACATTAACCCAAGTTTCATACTTTGGCATCTGTTTCAAACCCATAAGCATGTCAAGTTTTGTGCCTAAGAACTACGATTAGCGTTCACAATTAGTTTTCTGTTACCATTTGAAGAAAACTGCAGCGGAATCGCATCGAATGCTTGTCGAAGGCCGGCCGTTGTGACAGGACGGTTCTAGGCGCTTCAGCCCGGAACCGCGCTGCTGCTACGGTCGCAGATTCGAATCCTGCTGCGGGCATGGATGTGTGTGATATTCTTAGGTTAGTTAGGTTGAAGTAGTTCTAAGTCTAGGGGACTGGTGACCTGAGATGTTAAGTCCCATAGTGCTTAGAGCCATTTGAACCATTTTGAGCTTGTCGAAGCTGTCGGCGAACATGCTCTTGGGAAAACACAGTGTTTCGAGTGTTCCAAAAAATTTAAAAGTGGTGATTTTATTGGAGAAGCGACGAGCGTGGGAAACCATCTAAAAAGTTAGAAGACAACGAATTGCAGGATTGTTGAATGAAGATTATACTCAAACTCAACAGGAACTCACGGAACAATTGAATGCGACGCAGAAAGCCGATTCTCTTCCGTTGAAAGCTTGGGAAAGCTGCAGAAAGTGGGAAAATGGGTTCCGCATGAACTGAATGAAAGACAGCAAGCAAATGGAAAGACCACTTGTGAAATGGCCAGATCCAAAAGAAAGTTGTTTTTCCATCGAATAGTGACAGGTGATGAAAAATGGATATATTTTGAGAGTCCTAAGCGTCGTAAGTCATTGGTGAATCCAGGCGAACCATAGACATCCACTGCAAGACCAAATCGCTTTGGAAGACAATGCTCTGTGTTTAGTGGGATCAGATGGGTGTCAGCTGTTATGAGCTGCTAAAACCTGGTGAAACCGTTAACACGGATCGGTATCAACAGCAAATGATCGTTTGAAATCAAGTATGACTTGAAAAACGACACTAGGGCATGCGTCTTATTCTCCAGACTTGGCTCCGTCCGATTATAATCTAATTGCATCGAGCCGTTCTCGCTGAAGAACGCTTCAATGCATATGAAAATGTACGAAAATGGCTCGCTGAATGTCTCACTTTCTAAAGAACTATTTTTTTTGGCGTGGCATTCATAGCCTGCCGGAGATGTGGGAGAAATGTATAAATAGCAATGGAGATTATTTTGAATAAAATACTATTTATAACTTTCATACTTCTTCATCTAGTATATTGCACAGATGTGAGACAGCTGTGCCCTATCACGACTGTGAGAAGCCGTTATTAAGAATGCCATCACATGTTGCTTCCTCCACCTTCCTCCACACAGATGTGTTGAATACATGATGCTACGTATATACTTACGATGTTTTAGTGTGAAAGAAGTAACACAGTCAGCATGAAAATGCCCAAGAAAGCTAAATTAGCTAGTGGCTATATCGTGAAATAAAGTGATTATGTCCAAATAATACGGCTTACGCCAGACATTAAAAAGATTTCGGATAATTTCCTTCTGTTCTGCATTTCTAGTCCCTCTGAAGCGCAGAAAAACAGGATAACTTCCAAATATTTTACATCCAAATTTATTTTCTGCCGGAAACATAAGGCAGTCGGTTCAGTTCATCTGTTTGAACATCTCGCTTCTCGTGTCCAACTGGAACCTAGCCAGGCTGTGCATTGGTAGTACACTGGATTTGTAGTCGGCAGGACGACGGTTCAAATCTCCGTCCGACCACCGAGATTTTCCTGAACGGCTCGAATGGTTCATTTGAAAGGGGACGGCCAATTTTCTTCCCCTTTCCACCCCTATCCAAGCTTCTGCTCCGTTTCTTATTACGTCCTCCTCAATGCAATGCTAAACCCTAATCTTTCTTCCTTCTTTCCTTTGTCCAACCAAAATAAGTCGGAGACCATGACTGAACACGGGCAAAACCTCTGCCTCCGGAAAATTCTTTCCATGACGAATACTGTTTCAAGCTGCAGTGGACATGCGAACGTTATCACCAATTTGGTGAGGGCCAGAATATGGCATCTCGGACGAATCTTGATGTAACCTACCCTACGGATACTTCCACATGTGTGTTACAGGGTTCCGTGATAACAGCAATCTAGGAGACTGCATTGTTGAGAGACGTGATGAACAAAATGGTTCACTTGCTTAGCAACGATCGTTCTATAGCAATCGCCAACTAAGTTCGCTGAACTAATCGTCTTGAATTATTTGGGTTAATCTGAGAAGTCTGCGGGAGAGCATCGTTCCTGGAGCACAGTTTGCAAGCCGGATCGCTTCAAGTCGCAGAAATAATGTGATCTTGTCTCAATAAGCAGTACTGCGTTGCTCACGCCAAAGTGTTAGAGATACTACATTTTTAACTTAGTGTTCCTGACGAGACAAGAAAAATTTGGAGTACTAACCGTCGGATTTGATCAATGACGTAATCGTAATGGCTGCTGTGGCGTCACATTTTGGTGTGTATTTTGAACAGCATTTCTTTATAGCTCCATTTGTTGTCATATTTTCGTAGGTTTCGAGAGAAATTATATTTATAATCTCTGCTGTATACGAGAGACAAAATATTTTCTCTTCTGTTTCGGAGGTAATTATAGTATTATACAACTCATAAGCCATAACGATAGTTTTAAGTAAATGTACTATTTAAAACGGTCCCTATTGCAGTTGTAGTGGTTTCTTGTACGATACTCGATTGGTTTTCTTTCCGATAAGTAATCAAAGCACTTTTTGTTATACCTGTTTAGATTTTATATTTACTCATGATACATATTTTTGTAATTGCGTATCGCGATCTCCATTTGCGATATACAATTAAAGAGCATTGTTCGATATCAGCGTCGATTTTTGTACTATTAATTTCATTTTAGGTTGTTATGTGAATCGTGATTCCCACTGCAGCTGTAGGTATAATCACAGCTGTACAATCTCATTAGTATATCTCATCTTTTTGTTATTTAAGACTTGTTAAAGACAACATTATTTTGTTCAGCCACTCCCTTGGGGTATGTCACATAAGATATTTTTAAATTTATTTTCATCCAAGAACAATTGTAATTTGTTATATAGTTCATTAGCTAACGTGTCACGTATTTTATCTCGGTTAAATACTTTTACATCATATTTGCAATGAAACAGTTCCTCTCGATTTAGGCCTAAATCAAATATTTACACTTTTCATCTTTGTAAAGCGAGATACTCTATAGATATACTCATAGAGGTATGTATATCCATAGAGTCAGCACAGTCTACAGCACATGTCCTCAATATCAAACTGGGCTGATCATGTGATTTTGGGGCGACGCTGCTTGTTTACAATTTGGCGAAACTTGAACATTACACATATTTCCCTTGTTTTACACACGTTTTTGCACGTTTGAGTTTTGTAACAGCTACGGTGTAGTATTGTCGTTGCTACGAATAAAACGAGAAGTATGTGGAAGGAGGACCAGTTGCTTTTCACAAGTTGTAAAACAAAAGTATAATTCTAAACGTCTTTAATATGAGGCACTTTATATATTGAAAAATATCAAGACATGGTACTTGTACAAAGAATTCCTGCGATTCTATAGCCGTATGTTTATGAGACAGGTGCTAGATAAATTTGTAAGTGTGTTTGAGTAAACTGCCAATCAATATATACATACTGATTCTACGTTCATATGCAGATAAAATTTGTACTTGGCAGTCTTTCCTCCAGTTTACGCACGTTCTAACAAATAAATGTGTGTATCTAAGTATTTCTGCATAACATTGTCATTGTAACGTAATTAATTGAATCAGTGCAATACAAAACCTAAAAAAATTGTTGACTTTTACTTCTTTTATTACTCCAGAGTTTGGGCATTGCTAATGTATTTTTTTATTTTTTGTGCGTAGTGTATGGTTTTGCTACTCTGATAAGATGACGAAAAAATTTTATAGATATTTTACTTGTCTACAAAAAGCATAAGGGTGAATAAAGAAACATTGAACACAATAATGCGCTAACAGGTGGTGCAAATCGCTTACCGTACTTACTGTAACAATTCCATAGTTCCAAATGCGTTGTCTTTTCGTGATATTTCGGCGCCGTCTACAGTGCCATTGTAACTTAATTCATTAGGACAGAGATACGACAATATGATAAGTGCAACAAAAACCATAAAAACATACTGTTGGCTGTCACGTCTTATCCTGTTATCGAAAAAACGTAAATAAAGTGTAATCTGAACTACGATACTGTGGCGAAAAAGCACAATACCATCACTCTTCACATCTTTAAGCCAACTTCAGTTTCTAGTATCAAACCGTTAAGATGTCTGTAAAACACGTATCTGAAAGTGATCTATGTGTACCAGCGAAGTAATAACACCCAAAATACACCAAGTGATATACGAAGTAAAATGCGCCACCCCGAAATCGCATGACTTGAGCTCCAGAAGATGTTGCGGATGGAATTCTCATTCTGCGCATCCGATTGCTCACTCCATACATACTCTAAGGATGCACTAGTTTAAAAACTTTGATAATACAAAAATTCCTCTGCACCACACATCTTGTACCTGATAATTGCGTCACCGCCAAAAACCGGTTTGTGAAAAGAATAATAAATCTTTCTTCACTTAAAACTTCCGAGCTGATAGGCCGTGGTCGAAGGATAAAACTCTCCCCTGACGTTTCGTCTCCGACTACGGGAGACATCCTCGGAGGTACAGCAGCGAAGTGCGAAGAGAACTCGCAGTACAGAGGGCGCCACTGTCGATCACGTCTCGTTAGCTATGAGATTGTCTCTGGTAATGCCAACATTCTCGACTGAATGTAATCAATCGTCACGCTTGCGGTGCACCGCTGACATCCAAATTTTATCAAGTGTGGCACCTTCGTCTTTCCTGTTAAAATTATGACTGTGTTTATCAATCTCGATAGCCTCTCTATACATGCGTGCATAATAATGCTAGGTTTTTGATATGACGCTCGTCCCGCTGAATTTTATTTCATGATCACCTTCCTGGTAAACATGTTCCGCTACGGCCGATTTATCCGTGTGACCCAGGCTGCCATTCCTCTTATGTTCAACAAGATGGGTGTTCACACTTCTCTTTGTTGTACCGATATAAACTTGTCCACAACTATAAGGAATTTTATATACCCCTGGTGTAGCCAAAGGGTGTCGTGCATCTTTAGCCGATCTTAAATATTCTTTTATTTTCCTGGTGGGTCTGAAAATAGCTTCCACCCCATACTTGCTTAAAACTTTCCCAATGCGATCCGTGACCTTACTAATGAACGGATGAAAAATTTGCCCTTGGGCAACTGTTGTTCATCGTCGCTCCTGATTCTCTGCCTAGAGCGAAGTGCTCGATCTATATCCTTGCTAGAATAGCCATTCTTCACTGAAGTTGACCGTAGATGTTCGATCTCATCTTCTGAATAAACAGGTTCACAAATTTTCTACGCCCTGTCTACCAATGTTTCCATTATACCTCTTTTGTGTCTAGGGTGGTGGTTTGAATCTATATGTAGATAACGATCAGTATGTGTGGCCTTTCTATGCAACGTTCCGTCCCGTCGTTTAACCACAGACACATCCAGGAAATACAATTGCCCGTTCCTTTCCTTCTCCGTAGTATATTGGATTTTCAGATTAATGCTGTTTACATGTGCCAGGAAGGCATCCAACTCCTCTGCTCCATGTGTCCATACTACGAACGTGTCATCGAGATAGCGATACCATCTGGCTGGTCTCCTACTGGCAGTTTCCAACGCCCGTTGTTCAAAGGTCTCCATACATAAGTTAGCCACAGCAGGACTAAGAGGACTGTCCATAGCCACCCCATCCATCTGTTCATAAAAGCCGGCCTGGGTGGCCGAGCGGTTCTAGGCGCTACAGTCTGGAACCGCGCGACCGCTACGGTCGCAGGTTCGAATCCTCCCTCGGACATGGATGTGTGTGATGTCCTTAGGTTAGTTAGGTTTAAGTAGTTCTAAGTTCTAGGGGACTGATGACCTCAGGAGTTAAGTCCCATAGTGCTCAGAGCCATTTGAACCATTTTGTTCATAAAAGTTATTATTGTATTGAAAGTAGGTTGTGGTGAGGCAGTGTAGGAATAATGCCACAATATCGGTAGGAAAAAAAATCCGCTATGCATAAGATACCGAAATCATGATAAATAACGACACAATATCAAAACTGACGAGGATATCATCTGGGCCCACGCTCGTTTTCTTTAATTTGTCCATGAAATGAGCTGAATTTTTAATATGACTGTCCGTCCTACCAACATAAGGTTGCAGCAATAAGGCAAGCTGTCTAGCTAACTCGTGTATTGGTCCACCTATAACGCTGACAATTGGCCTCAACAGAATCTCAGGTTAATGCACTTTGGGTAAGCCATAAAGTCTAAGTAGGTACGCTTCTGTTTTACAAAGCAGCTTCTTATCGTCGGAGGCGAATGGAGACGCTTTCACCAGTCGATTGGTCATTCTTAAAATCTTCATAGTCGGATCTTTCTGGAGTTTTTTGTAATTGGAGGTAACCAAAATATTGATTTTTCCATGATAGTCCTTACTGCTCAGTATGACGGTAGCATTACCCTTATCTGCATTAAGGACAATAATGTTTTTATCAGCATTTGTATCCCTCAGCGCCAATGGAAGGCGATCGATTACTTTCAATCGAGAATGTTGGCATTGCCAAAGACATTAAAATCCATGGAGAAGAAATAAAAACTTAGAGGTTCGCCGATGACATTGTAATTCTGTAAGAGACAACAAAGGACTTGGAAGGGCAGTTGAACGGAATGGACAGTGTCATGAAAGAAAGGCATAAGATGAACATCAACAAAAGCAAAACGAGGATAATGGACTGTAGTCGAATTAAGTCGGGTGATGCTGAGGGAATTAGATTAGGAAATGAGACACTTAAAGAAGTAAAGGAGTTTTGCTATTTGGGGAGCAAAATAACTGATGATGGTCGAAGTAGAGAGGACATCAAATGTAGACTGGCAATGGCAAGGAAAGCGTTTCTGAAGAAGAGAAATTTGTTAACATTGAGTATTGATTTAGGTGTCAGGAAGTCGTTTGTGAAAGTATTCGTATGGAGCGTAGCCATGTATGGAAGTGAAACATGGACGATAACTAGTTTGGACAAGAAGAGAATAGAAGCTTTCGAAATGTGGTGCTACAGAAGAATGCTGAAGATTAAATGGGTAGATCACATAACTAATGAGGAGGTACTGAATAGGATTGGAGAGAAGAGAAGTTTGTAGCACAACTTAACTAGAAGAAGGGATCGGTTGGTAGGACATGTTCTGAGGCATCAAGTGATCACCAATTTAGTACTGGAGGGCAGGGTGGAGGGTAAAAATCGTAGAGGGAGACCAAGAGATGAATACACTAAGCAGATTCAGAAGGATGTAGGTTGCAGTAGATACTGGGAGATGAAGCAGCTTGCACAGGATAGAGTAGCATGGAGAGCTGCATCAAACCAGTCTCAGGACTGAAGACCACAACAACAACAACAACAACCAAAGACAATCATATAGTCGACGCCACGTGATCGGCAGTGACGCCGTCTGTACTGCCTACATAATCAGCGCTTCCTTGCGTTCTCTTCGTAGTGCGCCGCTGTACCTCCGAGAATGTCTCCCGCAGTCGGAGACGAAACGTCAGGGGAGAGTTTTATACTTCGACCACGGCCTGTCAGCCCGAAAGTTTTAACTGAAGATAGTACCGGCCGTGAAAGCTTATACTATATGATCAAGAATAATAAATATTATAGAATATTACACCAGTGTCTTGTGTGTTTTCATTCGTAATGTAAAAAATTGTAATTTTCTTTTTAAATAACATGTATCGTGTGAGTAACGGCGGCTTGTTTCGTACTCAGGTGAGCAGCGAGGAGGTGGTGCGGGCGTACGTGGAGCGTATCCGCGCGGTCAACCCTTTTCTGAACGCGTTGGTGGAGGAGCGCTTTGAGGCGGCTGTGGAGGAGGCGCGAGAGGCGGACCGCCTGGTAGCCCAGCGCGGTGCCGCAGGTGACCTGCACAAGCTGCCGCCGTTGCACGGAGTGCCCTTCACCGTCAAGGAGAGCTGCACACTCAAAGGTAAGACTGCAACACGATCACGATGAAGGCCATGGACGGCTGAAGGCTAACGCAGTCGCGGGGGGCCACAAGCTGGGGGGAGGGAGGCGGGGGCGGGACTGCAGGCGGACTTGAGCCCTGTAAATATTTCTTCACACTTCATTCACTCTTGATTCCCGTCAAAAGAAATAAGTTCTTCAAATTTAGAATGTTAACCGGCCCCATTCACACTAGCCCCACCAGAGCGCTTTGATTGTTGATTCTACACTACTGGTCATTAAAATTGCTACACCAAGAAGAAATGCAGATGATAACGAGTATTCATTGGACAAATAAATTATACGAGAACTGACATATGATTAAATTTTCACGCAATTTGGGTGTATAGATCCTGAGAAATCAGTACCCAGAACAACCGCCTCTGGCCGTAATAACGGCTTTGATACGCCTGGAAATTGAGTCAAACAGAGCTTGTATGGCGTCTACAGGTACAGCTACCCATGCAGCTTCAACACGATACCACAGTTCATTAAGAGTAGTGACTGGCGTATTATGACGAGCCAGTAGCTCGGCCACCATTTACCAGACGTTTTCAGTTGGTCAGAGATCTGGAGAATGTGTTGGTCAGAGCAGCAGTCGAACATTTTTCTGTATCCAGAAAGGCCCGTACAGGACCTGCAACATGCAGTCGTGCATTATCCTGCCGAAATGTAGGGTTTCGCAGGGATCGAATGAAGGGTAGAGCCACGGGTCGTAACACATCTGAAATGTAACGTCCACTGTTCAGAGTGCCGTCAATGCAAACAGGAGGTCACAGAGACGTGTAACCAATGGCACCCCATACCATTACGCCGTATGATACGCCAGGTTGGCGATGACGAATACACGCTTCCAATGTGCGTTCACCGCGATGTCGCCAAACACGGATGCGGCCATCATGATGCTGTAAACAGAACCTGGATTCATCCGAAAAAATGACGTCTCCGAGCTGATAGACCATGCTACTGCAAATGTCGTCGAACTGTTCGTGCAGATGCTTGTCTTGCCAACGTCCCCATCTGTTGACTCAGGGATCGAGACGTGGCTGCATGATCCGTTGCAGCCATGCGGATAAGATACCTGTTATCTCGACTGCTAGGGATACGAGGCCTTTGGGACCCAGCACGGCGTTCCGTATTACCCTCCTGAACCCACCGATTCCATATCCTGCTAACAGTCATTGGATCACGACCAACACGAGCAGCAATGTCGCGATTCGATAAACCGCAATCGCATGCTTTAATCCGACCCTTATCAAAGTCGGAAATGTGATGGTACGCATTTCTCCTCCTTACACGAGGCATCACAACAACGTTTCACCAGGCAACGCTGGTCAACTGCTGTTTGTGTGTGAGAAATCGGTTCGAAACTTTCCTCATGTTAACACGTTGTAGGTGTCGCCACCGGCGCCAACGTTGTATGAATTCTCTGAAAAGCTACTCATTTGCATATCACAGCATCTTCTTGCTGTCGGTTAAATTTCGCGTCTGTAGCACGTCATCTTCGTGGTGTAGCAATTTTAATGGCCAGTAGTGTACTTGTATTGCACCGACGCTTATTATTAAAAGTACGATCATATGAGGTATCAAGTGAAAGTTGTGACTGGTTTGAGAACACAGCATTTCATGATGGATGGGAGTCATTGATAGATGTAGAAGTGATTTCGGATGTACTCCGGGGGAGTGTGTTGGGACCCTTGCTGTTGTATATTAAAGACCTTACAGACAATATTAGTAGTAAAATCAGGCTTCTTGCAAATGATGCAGTTATCTATAATGAAATACTCTCTAAAAGAAGCTGCATAAATATTTAGTCAGATCTGATAAGATTTCAACATGGTGCAGAGATTGGCAACTTCTCTAATGTTCAGAAATGTAAAATTGTACACTTCACAAAACGAAAAAACGTAGTGTCCTATGACTATAATATCAATGAGTCACTGTTGGAATCGGCCAACTCGTGTAAATACCTAAGTGTAGCACTTTGTAGGGATATGAAATGGAATGATCTCATAGGTTCAATCGTGGATGGACCAGGTGGTAGACTCCGCTTAATTGAGTGCAGTCAGTCTACTAAAGAAATTGCTTACAAATCACTGGTGTGACCCATCTTAGAATATTGCTCAAGTGTGTGGGACCCGTGCCAGGTAGGACTAACAGAGGATATTGAATACTGAAGAAACTGAAACGACAGACTCTTGAAGACAGACGTAAGCTATACCGAGAAAGTCTGTTAACAAAGTTTCAAGAACCGGCTTTAAATAATTACTCTAGGAATTTACTACAACCCCCTACGTATCGCTCACACAGGGATCATGAAGATAAGATCATAATAATTACTACACGCAAAGAAGCATTCAAACAATATCTCTTCCCTCGCTCCATACCTGAATGGAACAGGAAGAAATGCGAATAACGGATACAATGGGACGTACCCTCCGCCATGCACCTCACGATGGTTTGCAGAGTATAGATGTAGATGTAGTGTGGATGTTGTGTGTCAAAAAGGTGTGACATCCTAAACGAGCGTTGTGGCAGAAGTGTTCACCAAATAAATTTTTAAACTGAATTAATAGTGTTCAGTGAATATACAGTGTGATGTGAAAGGATGTAGTGGTGCTGACGTTTCATCAGTTGATAATGCTGAAGAATCGTACATTTCAAGCAAGCAAGAACTAGTGGCTGATGAAACTGTTCCACTAGCAGAAATAGTTGACAATAATGTTACTGCATCAGAAACCGGAGCAGGGCAAGATCTCCAAGACGAAAGAAACTCATCTAAGGAAGGTAAAAGCTTTCAAGCTGTCGATGATCTTAGCGGTCCGGAAACCTGGCCAGATATTATAAATGATAATTATAGGATGAGACCAATCAAAGAAGGTAGACAAGATATTGGTGAAAAAACGGTCCTGTGGATAGAGAGATAAGGTGTTTTACTGTTTTTCGTTGCTTCTGTCATCTTTCAACTAATGAAAAAGTTAAGCGAACATGCCTTGTATATTCTCCAACAAAAGATGCTGTTGGTTTTGTTGCAAAGTTGCTCATTTCGAGTGCTGGCGCTACCACAACAAATAATCTTACAGACTGGCAAAGCTTATCAGTAGTTCTCTCTAATCATAACCACCCCACAGCCACATTACTGAAATGTGCAGGTGGAAAGTGCTTTCATAGAGCATTAAAAACTCAAAATTAATTGATAACGTACCTCAAGATCAAACTCATCAAGGTAAAGAGAGGTGGAGATCGGTTTTGTTAAGATTATTTTCCGTAGACGTTTCCGCATCGAAAGAAATCTTGTATTAAGAGACATGCAGGCAAAGTTGGGATATGCAGTTAATGGAAACTTTTCGGATGAAGTAGAATTAATGGCCAAGTTGCGGGATGGCAGATTGCACAATTGCTCGACATGGAGAAATTAGTGAAGATCTTCGCTGCTCAAAAAGCAAGAAAAGTGAACATTTAGAGGAGTAATTTTTAAAACAATGTCTTTACAATCTAATAGGCTTATCCCTGTTTTATTTAACGTAGCCAGAATTTATTAAATGATATGCCTAATTTTCCATGGTTTTAGCGCTGCATGTAAAAGTTACTACTACCAAGGCAGCCGGGCTTTGCTCGCAAGTGTTGTGAACTTATACTGAGGTATGGTCATCAACGATGAAGGATGACGAAAACAAAATTTAAGAACACACAGTTTATTTGTACGACAGCTCTCATTGGCTGTTTGTCGTGAATGTAAAAACAGATCAACGTTTCATACAGTCTGGAAACACAGCGTTGAACCAGCCACTATTGCTTCTTTAAAGTTAAAAATTACGGTAAAATGCTCAGTCGTTACAGCCGGTGCAATATTAGTAGTAATTTGTGATTCCCTCAATTTATATGAAACGCTGTAAATAATTTTTTTATAAATTTCAAAATCGCCATATACTTTCTTGCTGTTAAATCTGTGAGTTAAAGAAATACATTATTTTGAGCATTATTATTCCGGACGTACTTTTCGGGGATTATTTTGCAAGTGACATTGCAACAATGAAGTTCTACTTCGTACCATAATTTCACACGAAGGGGATTTTTCCAGATGTGAAAATTATTTTGACAGATGGAAGGATGGCCGTTCTGAAAGAGTTGGAAAAATGTGTAGTCATTTACCATAACATACACAACTAAAGTCAGTTCAGAATTGGATCATTATCACTGTAATGTCAGGAACGACTAATAAATCTTTAGATTTCTGTTTTTACAATTCCATATGGTGTTGGTTTAGGTGCAGGTTCATTCATTTTAAGTGCATATGATGATATTTTTGGTGCATATTTTCCTTATTTTAGTGCTTATTTCGGGTGTATTTGTGCATATTTTAATGCATAAGTTTTACTATTAAATACAGCAAAGCCAACTGGCTACCTAGCCGGAGCAGCAGCACCGTCGTGTTTACATTTTGAAAAAAGATGAGTGGAGATGTGAAATCTTACACTATCCGGTATTCTTACAACTCGAGGTTATCACGCTATCCACAGTATCCGGTATTCCTACAACTCGAGGTTATAACGCTATTCTCCATATAAAAAAATACCTGAATGCGTTTTTCATCAAAAAGCGCTAGCTTACCATACCAGCGACTTCGCGATTTACTCATCTTTTGGCCCGTTTGTATATAGACTCAAAGATTCGTCAATCCGTGAATATCATCGAAACTGTTTGAGCCACACATACACACACATTCATAACAATAATATATAATCATGAAAATCATACAAAGTGTTAACAAAATTACATTACAGCAAAAGACTGGGCGATCATAACTCAGACTTGGCAGGGGGGCCCAAAATTCCCTAAATCGGCCCTGATGAAAGCGGCATCTAACAAAGGTCACCTTTCCGTGTTCTACATGCTTGAACATGCACTTCAGTACAAAGTAGACAGCTGGAATATCATATACGTTTTGTACATAACAAAAGATTACCCAGCCGCTTGCCATTCATAAATTGCATTTAAATGTGCGTGTGCGTTTTTTCCCATTTTATGCCTCGTGTAAGATGGTGAGTACGCGTAAGAATTTATGATTTATTAGTCTCGTCAATTGGCTTTCAAAACAGCCATTTTCATAACAAAATTGCGTAAGTTTTTTTCTCGGTGGTTCCATACGTTTTTCGGGGATGCTAAATTTCATATTTGTTGCCTTGTAACAGATGACTTCATAACGAAAAACGAAAAAAACTTCAAAATCTTCGCACTGTTTTCAGTTTTTCCCTTCTCTCTCTGAATATTATGTGTTTTTCGAAGATGGCTAGTCGGAACAAAAAGTAAACAAATTTTCCTACGAAATGGGCAAGTCAGGTTAGATTTTATGACGAGCGGTCTCGGCGTTACAGCGCGCTGAAAATAATGGAGTTTTTGGTTCTTCTGCGGAAACGTGAAACACGCCCACACCTGCCCCCTACAACTAAAAAAAAATGTGTATGTTATCAACATAATACCTACGCCAGGTGAAAGTACATTAAATTTCCTACAACGGACGGCTTTGACATTTAGTTTTCTCATAAGAGGGGAAGGAACAAAGGTGAAACTACGAAAAATGTCTTCTGCACTCTACAGTCAAACGATCCCTCCCACCTGCCTACCTCTCGTCGGAGCTATACTTCCAGCATAGTACGCATAAAAGTGATTATTTTGCTTGAATTGATGGGAAAACATGTTCGATGAAAACATTAACATATTATATTTGCAAAAATTTGGTACATGACACTGAATAGAAAGATGAATATGAAATCTGTGAGTAGTGACGTACATGTGTCCTGTAATGACTGAACGTCGAGCCCAGGCTGCGTCATCGTTTAGAGTAGGTTATCGGAATGAAAAACAATGAAGGTATTTAGTCCAGAATGAGATTTTCACTCTGCAGCGGAGTGTGCGCTGATATGAAACTTCCTGGCAGATTAAAACTGTGTGTCCGACCGAGACTCGAACTTGGGACCTTTGCCTTTCGCAGGCAAGTGCTCCACCATCTGAGCTACCGAAGCACGACTCACGCCCGATACTCACAGCTTTACTTCTGCCAGTATCCGTCTCCTACCTTCCAAACTTTACAGAAGCTCTCCTCCAGGAAGTTTCAAGGTATTTAGTGATAGAATATGGTTACAAATGGCAGATAACTTGTATGGTGAATTATCAATCTATGAGAAATACTTGTAATGATACGCCAGCAGTTTTTTCACTTGTGTCCATCTGGCTGTTGTGGTCCAGGCAGTTTATCTTGGGCACTAGAAAGTCCAGGTGAAGGATCTTGAGTAATGGAAGGTCCACGCAAAGCGTCAGGAGCTGTGGCAGGTCCATGATTAAAAGTGAGTTGTTGCTGTTCTTCAACTGAAAACACTGTAACAGTATGATTAATGTTACAAAAAAAGGTAGGAAGATCAGGCTGACGCTTCGTTGACATTGAGGTCGTTAGAGGGAGAGCAGCAGCTCAGAGTGATTCAAGGATCACGAAGGATATTAGCTGTGCCCTTATAATGGAACCATCCCAGCATTTGCCTTGAGCGACTTAGGGAAATCAGAATGGCCAGATGCGAATTCAAACTGTTGTCCTCCCGAATGCAATTCCAGATTAATGTTGTGACAGAGAAAAATTGATTAGTAAAGATGCATCACGCTGCAAAATATTACATGAGTTAATACCTCCTGTCACCTCAGGTGCTTCAGACATTGGTACTGCATGGGGCTCGTTCAGGCCATTTTAAAAACGCGTAGTATTTGAGAGACTTCAAAGCACCAAAGAAACTGGCACAGACATGGGTATTCAAATACAGTGATATGTAAACAGGTAGAATACAGTGATGTCGTCGGTAATGCTTATATAAGACAACAATTGTCTGGCGCAGTTGTCTGATCGGTTACTGCTGCTACAATGGCTGGTTATGAAGATTTAAGTGAGTTTGAACGTGATTTATAGTCGTTGCACGAGCGATGGGTTACAGCATCTCCGAGGTAGCGATGAAGTGGGGATTTTCCTGTACAACCATTACACGTGTGTACCATGAATATCAGGAGTCTGGTAAACATCAAATCTCTGAAATCGATGGGGCTGCGAAAAGATCCTGTAAGAACGGGACCAACGACGACTGAAGAGAATTTTTCAACATGACGGAAGTGCAACCCTTCCTCAAATTGCTGCAGATTTCAGTGCTGGACCATCAACAAGCGTCAGCGTGCGAATCATTCAACGAAATATCATTAATATGGGCTTTCTGAGCCGAAGGCCCATTCCTGTACCCTTGGTGACTGCACGACACAAAGCTCTATTCCTTGCCTGAGCCTCTCAGCACCAACATTGGACTGCTGATGACTGGAAACATGTTGCCTGTCTAACAACCCTACCACAACAAAGGTCAAAATTTTAATAACGATTGTGGTGTTGCTCCCGCTGCTAAATACTGCATTTTCGGGCAACATCAGTCATATTATGTGGTAGGTGTCATTATAGCACAGTTAATAAAGTCATTTCACGTAATAATCAAAAAACTAGGCACTCATCTTTTTGTGTTTCCCACGCTAGTGTAATGCAATATCTTGTACAGACATCTTTTATTAACCTGACACGTTCCACATCATTACGGAGTGTCGTATTCATGATCTATGGAACAAGTATTAATCTAATCTAATCTAATCTCTGGTCTCGTCGTAAAATCATGGCTCAATCGTTGAAAATCTAGGTGGTTATGACTCCAAGCTCGGATACAAAGAGGCCTAGGTTTTATTCTGCTGGACAATGGTGATGTAAAAAAATAATCAGCACTCCGAAATTAAGTTACACTTCCTTTTAATTGCTTTTATTGCAATATCACGCGACACACAATACAAAACATGCTTGAAAACATCTTCCTCACAGTCACTGTTAAAGTTCACATTTTATAAGCTGACAACAATATTCGTCTTTCCAACATGACGCCCACGACTTGACTTTCTCAAGGTCCGACTCTCTAACAAGTTAACAACTAACTAACAATCACTTACGCGCCCAAAAATCAGAGTTACAAGTACGTTAAAGATCACAGTGACGAAAGAAACAATACACATAAGAATAATATCATTGCAATATAAACATATCGATGTATCACAAATGAAATCAAATCTGAATGTTGTCTCATAAATATGTCAACTACTTTGCAGAAACACAGTAGAATATTACTGGTATCGAGAGGTTCAGGTGAGGTGCCGTAATGGTTAAGTAATTCAAGTACCACTGCATCTGGTTGGACGAGTCTCTTTTCAAATTGTATCAAGTGAATGGATGAGTATGGGTATGGAAACAACCTCCTGAATCCATTGGATCCTTCATGTCAACAGGGGACTGTTCAAGCTGGTGGAGGCTCTGTAATTGTGTGGGACGTGTGCAGTTGGAGTGATATGGGACACCTGATATGCCTAGGTACGACTCGCTCAGGTGACACATACGTAAGCGTCCTGTCTGATCACCTGCATCCATTCATGTCCGCTGTGCATTCCGACGGACTTGGCTAATTTCAGCAGAACAATGCAACACCCCACGCATTCAGAATAGCTACAGAGTGCTTTCAGGAAAACTCTTCGGAGTTTAAACACTTCTGCTGGCCATCAAACTCCCCAGACATGAACATTATTGACAATATCAGGGATGTCTTGCAAAGTGCTGTTCAGAGGAGATCTCCACACCCTTGTACTCTTATGGATTTATGGACAGTCCTGCAGGATTCATGTGTCTCTCCAGGCATTAGTCAAATCAATGCCACATTGCGTTGTGGCAATCCTGCATGCTCGCAGGGGCCCTAAATGACATTAGGCCGGTGTACCAATTTCTTTGGCTCTTCAATGTATAAGCGAAAATCTGAAAAAAGTGCGAAAATTTTGATGTCTTTTTGAATTTTTATTTGTGAAGCCGACCTGCTACAAGGCAGAAAATATGAAATTCGGATTAAGCACCCCCAGGAAACACACAGAACAGTTGCGGAAAAAACTTCTGCAATATTGCTATGGGAAAACCACCATTTGACTGGTCTATTCGAGACTGCAATTTGCGACTTTGTGACATTGCTGCTCATTTTGGTAGAAATCCTTTGACTGTCATGGAAATGTGGATGGAATCAATGGCGTCTACATGGCCACACTCACAATCCATGCATCTAGCGCCTGACGATACAGACATATAGTTCTCCCAGCTGTGTAGAACCATACAGGTAAATCATGTAAGTTTACTCAGTTAAACAGGCTTGTTTGCAGCAAGGCAAGTACAGAAACAGACTGTGTGACGTCAGGAGCACAAGGGACTGTCAGTACGGTAGTCACTGTTGTGATTTCATTTGACACTGAAGCAGAGGGAGGTGCTCTGACTGTGGTCCACCCAAAGACAACATTGGACACTGGTAGCAGTTACGTCTGTAAAATATCTGGGAGTATGCATGCAGAACGATTTGAAGTGGAATGATCATATAAAATTAATTGTTGATAAGGCGGGTACCAGGTTGAGATTCATTGGGAGAGTCCTTAGAAAATGTTAGTCCATCAACAAAGGAGGTGGTTTACAAAACACTCGTTCGACCTATACTTGACTATTGCTCATCAGTGTGGAATCCGTACCAGATCGGGTTGACGGAGGAGATAGAGAAGATCCAAAGAAGAGCAGCGTGTTTCATCACAGGGTTATTTGTTAAGCGTGATAGCATTACGGAGATGTTTAGCAAATTCCAGTGGCAGACACTGCAAGAGAGGCGCACTGCATTGCGGTGTAGCTTGCTGTCCAGCTTTCGAGAGGGTGCGTTTCTGGATGAGGTATCGAATATATTACTTCCCCCTACTTATACCTCCCGAGGAGATAATGAATGTAAAATTATAGAGATTCGAGCACGCACGGAGGCTTTCCGGCAGTCATTCTTCCCATGAACTATATGCGACTGGAACTGGAAAGGGAGGTAATGACAGTGGGACGTAAAGTGCCCTCTGCCACACACCATTGAGTTGCTTGCAGAGTATAAATGTAGATGTAGATGTGATACCACATTTCATTTTCGGATGGTTCCTGGTACTGCTTATGGGATCACAAGGGATGTATCTGTATGTGGAGTTTCCAAGGCGAATAAACATGCCAGACTGCATTCATCATAAGATGGGTCCCAGCTGCCAGAGACGGCAGTCGTGTATGCATGAGGTGTGCTTGCTTGTGTTTGTGTGTGTGTGTGTGTGTGTGTGTGTGTGTGTGTGTGTGTGTGTGTGTGTGTGGGCGCGCGCTTTCATTTCTGAAGAAGGTTCATGTTTTGCAACTGATGTTTCATTCTGTACATTGAAGTATGTGTTACTTTACATTACATTGTTTTGTTTTTGTTCTTTTTTTGTATGGTTGTGAATTTTTCAGACTCTGTCATGTGCTATTTTATTGTTTTTGTGGAGGAAAAAACTGAATTCATATGATGATAGATGCAATTACTTAACTGCCGTTATTTAGCATACACATTATATGATGAAAATAGTTTCAGTCATCTAGCAATATTATACTTTCAGGAATGAGCTGCTGTGTTGGTTCTGTCCCAAGAAAAGGTATGAAGGCAGACAAAGATGGACAGGTGGTTGCTCTAATGAAAAAGGCTGGAGGTATTCCATTAGCAGTAACAGCCACACCAGAACTATGCCTTAGTTGGGAAACAAATAATCTCATCACAGGAAAAACATGTAATCCATATGATCTTCTCAGAACCAGTGGTGGATCTTCTGGGGGAGAGGTACTATGCATTTATAATACATGCAGGTGCTTAACTTACAATAAAATTTGTTTGTAAAAAATTATTTGCTTGAAAATTTACAAGAAAGTACAGGTAGTAATGTTCCAAATAATTCAACACTGGGTGATGGAGAGGATAAGAATTAAACTTTAAAACTTTACAATGATACAAATTTTAACCACTTTCTGTTATTAAATTTATATTTTAAAAATATGATGTATCTCCCTGCAACAATCCATTCACAACACAAACCATTAATTTTGTTTCAAAATTGAACAATTATTCTGTTTTAGTGACTTAGTGACTGTAACACTTTGTATCATAGTTCTCTTATATCATACTTATTATAAAATTTTTACGCCACAAATTTGTTTTCCTTAAAATTTGTAGACTTGTCTTTTGTAAGGAAGATTTAAAAGTGCATACTTACCTTCAAAATAGTACCAACTACAATAAGAATGGTGGAACATAAATTAGTTTAAGATGACAATTACTAATCTTGTGGATCTTGAAGACTTTTCATTTCAAACCAATAACAAAATGTGAGATGTGGAATGCAGTCTAGCATACTATTAAAAGAAAACAAAAGTTACTTGAGCTATTAGATCCAAAGTGAATGTTTACCTCTCACCTCCTCTTGGCATTTTTTACATTCATTTCCCTTTTCACTTCTCAGAAAAATATTATTTTATGGAAACTTCATTGTTTTGTGGTCCTCTTAGACCTCCTAAGTGCTGTTGTTCATGAGTGCAGGCAAGTGGCTGTCAGCTATTTAACACTGATTTGTACATCCAGTAATTATTTTCATCTTTAGAAGTTGCAACTCTATTTTTTGCCCACAATTAAAAATAAATATCTGTCAGCTTAGAAGTTCAGTACCAGATCCTAATTCCTTTCCTCAAAAATAATTCTGGTATTACACCTATATAAAACTTTGATAATTCTGACACAACCAGGTGTGCATTCACTCATTATATTATATAGATCCCACTGTGAAGCACAACTTATGGAGATGTGAAATGAGTCAAGTTAGATGTTGGCAAAAGAAAAGATTTTTTTTTAAGTATGTATGTATACACTGCATTAAAAATAAGTCATCACTACACCACAATACTGTATATATGCCCATTCAAATTACATTTGAAATACTAATATAGAGAAACCTCACTTAGCAAGCATAATTCATTCCAGAATCTTACTTGTAGTGCCAAACATTGGTTAAGCGAATCAATTTATCCCATATAAATTAATATAAAATATGATAACGCGTTCCATGCATAAAAAGTACTAGACGTTTTATCTTATTCAGGCCATTTATTCAAAGAAAATTATACATGCAGTATACAGTATTATGTACTTTATTATTCTGTATACATAACTAATACTTTTTTACTAGGAAACTATCTGTAGTCATTTGTTTGTGCTGATGCTTCAACGTTTGGTAAAAATGTGTCACGGCACTGTTGTCAAATAAATTTGTAGCACATGTAGTGACTGCTTTATTGGGACAATGATCTTGAGTGTATGATGCAGTGGACTCTCATGCTTCTCTTATTGCACCAGAAAATTGCTGGTTTGCTGTTACTGCCCCCTCCTCCTCCTCCAAAGAACTCCTCTCCACAACTTCGTGCTGTGATCTTCCACAAACTCATCGATATCATTGTTATCCACTTCTAGTCCCATGCTCTTGACCAAGGACGCAATCTCATTGATTACACTTCACAGGTACTGACTCAAATGCCTCAGAGTCACATTCACCATTGCAATCTGGCCAAAGATTTTTCCAAGCAGAAGTAAGAGTTATCTTGGTAACCTCTTCCCAAGCCTTTTCAATTATCTTGATGCAGGCAACAAAGTTGAAGTTACATTTCCAAAACTTTCTGAGAGTGAAGTTGCTAGCTTCAGTCAACTCAAAGCAACGCTGAAAGAGTGCTTTAGTGTAGAGCTTCTTAAAGTTAGAAATAATCTGTGTGTCCATAGACTAGAGTAACAGAGTGGTGTTCGGAGGCAGAAATTGGAACTTGATGAACTGAAATTTTTCAAGGAGGTTACCCTGTGGTCATGGAGAATGGGCAGGAGTGTTGTTCATAACAAGCATGACATGGAGTGGCAGATTCAGCTCAAGCAAAATATTTTTTCACTGAAGGACCAAACACTTCGTTGACCCAGTCACGAAAAAAATCAAGTGTCACCCAAGCTTTGTTGTTGGACTTCCACATCACATTTAACTTGCTCTTCTGGGCTTTACACTTTGTGAAGGCTCGTGGAGTTTCTGACTGGTAAACAAACGGTGGTTTAATTTTCAAATCACCACTTGCAATGTCACAGAGTAGTAGTGTGAGATGGTCTTTCATTGGCTTGTGACCAGGCAATGTAGTCTCCTCTGCTATTATAAATGTACACTTTGGGGCATCTTTTTCCAGAATACACTCATCTCATCATAATTAAAAACCTATTGTGGTAGATATCCCTCAAAATCTATGAGCATTTGAAGTTGCTGATGAAGTTCTCTGCTGTCTTTGTGTCAGAGCTGGCTGCTTCGCCATGCCTCACAATGCTGTGGATGCCAGTTCTTCTCTTAAACTTCTTGAACCACCTATGGCATCCCTCAAACAATTCTTCAGCCACTGATGATCCTGACATCTTCTTAACAAGGTCAGCACAAATCGTTCTCACCTTCTCACAAATAATTGACATTGTTCAGGATATGAAACCATTGTTTAGATACTCTTGTTACTCCCTTTGAAGCATCTCTCTGCTTAATCTTGTCCTTGGTCTTGCAGATAGTAGATGTAGATCGATTGTATGTGCATGCTAAATCAGCAATGCTCATATTATGTTTGTGTTTTTCAATGATTTTATGTTTTATTTCTAGGGTCATTTTCTTTCTTTCATGGTCATCTTCTTGCAGCTTTATCTCTGGGGACATTTCTACGAAGGGTATTAAAATTTGCACACAAAAAACACACTGTGTGAACACAAGTTTAGAAAAATGTGTGATCACAAGCAGCACCAAGATGGTAGCAGAAAGAGTGCTAAACCCACATTTCAGGACATACTAAAGACATTGTTCATATGCCGCTGCCGACATTGAAAGGTGTCTATATTGTTGAATGTTTCCCCCTTTGCATATGAATGGCTACTGATGTCACGCAAATTGTCATCACATGTTATGCGGAACATTGCTCATTAAGTGAGCACTTTTTTTACAATTTGTTTTGCTTGTTATGCAAATTGTGCATTATGGAAGGTGCTTGTTAAGCAAGGTTCTGCTCTGTTACCATCAGAGGCATTACTTATTAAAAAAACCATTGCTTCCCCATATGTATTAAACTATCGCTGATTGTATCCTAGAGCTGACTTAAAACAGCATGTTCAAAAAGTCTCTCCACTCCGCTGTATGATTGTTCACCTGCTTGGGTTTTTCAATGAAACAATAAATGCACAACGATGCTGCAGTGATATTCTGTACCCATTCATAGGAGAACTAGTGTCAAGTGAAATACTGAACGATTATTTTCAACAAGATGGTGCACCCACACACAGCTCGTGTTTCAATATCAGTGCTAACTGATGTTTTAGTGATTGCATAATTTCACAGGGTTTCAATGGTCTCCACCATTGCCTGACCTAACACTACCTGACTTTTTCTTCTGGGGTGTAGCGAAAGCAACTGTCTATAAAAACCGTCGAAAATCCATCGATGAATTGAAAACTGCAATATCTACTTTCACTGCCTCTGTTACAGAAGAAATGGTAGAGCTTGTGTTTTGAAACTTAATTAGATGAATTGAATTGTGTATTCAACAACAGGGGGGAACACTTTCAACATTTTATGTGAAAATTTGTAAGTAAAAATGGTTATTCATTCAATTAATAAGTTGTATTTCACTGAGTTTCATTTCAGTATATTCATTGTGGTATATGGCACATGCAGCTAACAATCATACAACAGTGTGGAGAACTTTTTGAACACCCCGAATATGTACGGCTACATTAACTTTTATTGAAGAATCATGTAAAGTTGGATCAGCAACAACAGAGGACTAGAGGTGTTACTACTTGTCATGAGTTTAAGAGGTATCTTCAATCCTTGACTGTAGATTACCAGATAATATGTAGAGAAAGTGTTTAGTAAGGCATACTTTCAATTTTGTTTCGAATTTAATAGAATTTCCAGTTTCTTGTTTTATGTTCAGTGGGAGCTCATTGGAAGCCTTTGCACCAGAATATACCCAGCTCTAAGAACTAGATAAAAAGCCAGGATACACCTGGAAATTATTTTGTCTTGTTCTGTAATTCTTCCAAGATACTGGGAAAAAGAAAGGAAAAAAAAACACTGTAATATGTGTGGTTATGTATTTCATGCAATGTTCTTACTGCTCACTGTTTTCTGAATAGATTCTTTATTTTCTTTGCTCCATACAGAAGTAATATTATGAAATGCAAACATCCACATGTGTCCTAAAGTCAAAATGTGATTCATTCACTCTCTTCCTGGTGCCAACAGTTCTCTGCTACTTCTTTGAATCTGCATAATGAGAGTAATGAGTAGTATAACAGGAGAGCAGGTTCCCCTCCACTCCATAAGAGCACTTTTCTTAATTATTTAATGCACTAACTGGCCGCCTTTTCGCATTTAAAATAGAAACAATTTATGGTATGTGGCATAAATAAATAATGGTAGTTGTGCACCTTTAATGATAATTATTAGTGCAGCCTAAAAGAAGGACTTATCATAGCTGCATATCTGCTGTTCCACTTTCCAGTGGATTCTCTCTAATCATGAGAGCTATGGAACATGGAGTGCAAATGAATAATTAATTAGTTTTTGAATGAAAATCCACTCAGTTGTAGCTAAATAGGTGAGTCACTAGACAGGTACCAATATAAACTATCACAGTGATACTTGTAGTAGCCTCTGTATCTTTATAGACTGTGAGAGGAGCCAGTCAATAACTGATTGGCCACAGTTTAAAATATTTATGGCACCCTTTTGCGGAGAATTACAAGGAACATATAGGGACTCAGATATTTACCTCCTGATGATGAGAAAAGTGGTAAAAATTCTCAAAAGATGGAGTACAGAGTTTAACTTGATTGGGCCTTTATATATATATAAAAAAAACTTTATGCTACTAGCTGCTTCTTTCTTTATTTATTTGTTTCTTTATGTATAGAACTTCTTTGTGTTATGGGAATAAAAAGAGTAAACGCTCTTGGTTATCACCTTACAACTAGTGCCAATAGTAAGTAGTGTAGCATTCTTAAAGAGCTTATAACACTAATTTATAATTCAAACCATTCCATATTCTTTAAAGATCTCTTTTATGAGAGAATCTATGCAGCCTGATGTGTAATAAATACAGCAAGAAAGTATCACTGCAGACAGCAACAACACCAATTTTTGAACAATGAACAACTGTCAGTTCAATATTATTCTTTAGCACTTGGCCTGTACTTGTTGGAGAGATCATAACAAAGAATAAATTACATGATAGCACCAGTGGCTTTTACAATGTGTTGCAATTGCTGCTGTAGTTTGTTAAGAAAACAGCTATTATATTGTCAGTGAGAAATATCTTTTTACAGCAAACAAGTACATAGCCAAGGAAATTATTAGACTGTAGGAAACATTGCAGTCAGCCACAAGCTTTACAGAAATGATTTTATTGTACCATTACTAGTTTCGGGTGTGAGCCCATCATCAAATGGTAGTGTTGATTTCTTGGCAAGTTTAATATTTGTTACCTACAATATAACAGAGTTTTTGTGATTGCATTGTTTACAAAAGGTTTTACATTGTATATAAGCTCTATAAATTATACTTACTCCATGAAAGCTCTCTATTACATGTTGTAGGAGAGAGGTTTCTCTTTCTCTATGCATGCTGCTCCATGAGCTAAACTAAATCAAAGATGGCAAATACATTTGTATCCATCTTGAGAGATGGAAAGCAGTACTTTTCATGAAGTACATATCATTTAAAAGCTTTTGAAAACTATGTAATCATGAAAACTTTATTTTAGGACACAAATGTAAAACATGCCAAAAAATCTGTGCTGCTGTCTGACAATGGGTTCAGGCCTGAAACTAGTAATGGTACAATAAAACCATTTCTAAAAGACTTGTAGCTATTACAGTATTTTCTACAGTATAATTTACAAATACAGCTGTGGATAAAATAAAATAAATGAAAAGCACCAGTTTGCTTTTGTTCTACGATATTACTTTTATTGTAAACTGGTTTTTGGATTACAAGGCCATCTTCAGACATTTACTGAAAAATACATTATTATACAGGCTTAAGTTTTAGTCATAACAATAATGGAAATTCGTGGATGAAAAAATATGTAAAATAATGGAAGGGCTGCCACTGTTGTAGTGGTCTGCTATATGTGAGTGGTTACCTTTTCCTTATTCTGTCTAAGTTTTAGTCACTCTTTTCAAGTATGTTAACAAGTACATAGCTTTCAGGCATATGAGATATGACAATAGAGTTTGTGGACTGATTGTATTGTGGGTACAATAGCATCATGTTGAATGCGGTAACTTTGTGCTTGTTCAGTCTCCAAAATATCTTTGAATTACTGTCTGATTTTTAGTGAACATAATAGTGAAAGCAGTTCTCCTTTTGTACCTGTATTTTTTCTTTTTTTATTTATTGGCAAAGGAAAGTGGTCACATTTTTGAAGATTCTTCAAACGATGAAACCTCCATATGGAAACTGTCATTTGAAGAAGAGAAGTTAGTTCTTCAAATGATAGGAAATTCAGACAGGAGACAAGCTCAGTATGGGATGGATGAATGAACAGGGCATCCAGCTACCAGGCATATAGTTGTCTTTTCATCTGTGTGGGAAAGGAATTGTGTTTCAAGAATCATTTCTTGGAGGTCAGTTGGTCTCTTCTAATTACAATTAGGAGGTAAAGAAATGTTCACATGAAAGAGACCCAATCTGCAACAAGTCAAGTAATGGATGCTTCACCAAAACAAAGCACCAGCTTACATGGGCATTACTGAGAAACAGTTTGCAGCCAGAACAGGCACATCTGTTCTCAGCTGCCCCTACTCACTCGATATATTATTACTGTGTGTGTTTGGGGGGGGGGGGGGGGGGGGGCAGGCGTGCACGCGCAAGCATGCATGCACGCGCACGCATGCATGCACTGGTGTGCATGTGCACACTTTTTTCATGTATATAAAAAATGTAGTTTGTCTGAAAAGTCACCATATCTTGATTCTAGAAGCTATTTAGAAATCAATGTCAGAGGAATTGTTGGGGATAGCAAAAGAACAATTTTGCAAATGCTTCAAAGACTGTAAAAAGTGAATGGAGAAATCCATTAAAGTTCAGGAAGATTGCCTTGAAGTTGTGATGAATAAATATAAAACATTTTTGACAAAGTGTGTTTTCTATCACTATTCAGCAAACTTCATTGTGATTCTCTAGTACTTCAAGTATTCAATGAACTTACTTTTTCCATGAGTAGTGATTTTATGTGACTATCAGTGAAATAAAATATCTGATATCTTTATAATATTCTCACAGGCTGCTCTGCTAGGAGCTGGAGCATCAATTATAGGTGTTGCTTCTGATATTGCTGGCTCTATCCGCATACCTGCTATGTACAATGGAATTTTTGGCCACAAACCTACTCCAGGTAATTTGTAAGATATGATGCACGAAAATGATTATTTGATACAGACATGCAGAAGCAGCTTTAGAACAGCATCTGCTGTTTTATTTTTCAGGGTATATATCAATTGAAGGACATTATCCAAGTGCTACTAGTGATGAGTTCAAGCACTACCTAACTGTGGGGCCACTTACACGTTATTCTGAAGATTTGAAACCAGTGTTAAAAGTAATGGCTGGTGAGAAAGCATCTGGTCTTAGACTAGATGAGGAAGTATGCAACATTTTATTTTCTAATGAAATGAAACATTTGTTATTACATATTTGTGTATATTAAGTGTATGAGATAAAATATCCTCTCCTTTTTAGGTTAACATGAAGGATTTAAGAGTCATTTATATGGAAGAGGCAGGATTCTCATATGTTATATTACATTTAGACAATGAGATCAGAAAAGCATTACAAAAAGCTGTTAATTTTTTGCACAAGAAATTTGACATACCTATTCAGAAGGTAAGTTTCAGAAAACTGTCTTCTTAGAAGTATAAGATTTTAGTGTAGTATCTGCTTTCATTTTCAGATTATGTTGCTAGGGTCATCTTGGATACCAATAATTCTGGTGTCACTGTCTTATTTTTATCTGCATTTTTGATACAAACCATTGCTGAAATTATGACAGAAAGCTTGTGTTGTTGATCAATGTTAATTTTTAGTGATAAATTTTATTTGATTATTATGCCTTATCAACAAGGTTGAGGTTACGGATATGAAAGTGGCTAGGATGATTGCAGGTACTAGTAGATGGGAACAATGGCAGGAGGGTGTCCACAACGAGGAAATCAAAGAAAAACTGGGAATGAACTCTATAGATGTAGCAGTCAGAGCGAACAGGCTTAGATGGTGGGGTCATGTTACACGCATGGGAGAAGCAAGGTTACCCAAGAGACTCATGGGTTCAGCAGTAGAGGGTAGGAGGAGTCGAGGCGGACCAAGGAGAAGGTACCTGGATTCGGTTAAGAATGATTTTGAAGTAATAGGTTTAACATCAGAAGAGGCACCAATGTTAGCAATGAATAGGGGATCATGGAGGAATTTTATAAGGGGGGCTATGCTCCAGACTGAACGCTGAAAGGCATAATCAGTCTTAAATTATGATTATGATGATTATCCTTTCCTTTTATTTATTTTTTTAATAAATTTGATAGATCTTACTCTCTGGTGTTTTCTCTACAGTTTATTCTTGTAGAAGAAAGAGCCATTATGTTTCATGCATGTCAAAGAACGTTTCCTTTCATTAACCTTATTTTTTAAAAAGAAAAAGAAAAGTTAGAGTCGCATACCTTCCATCTGTAAGAAAGGAGGTTAACAACTCATATGCAATTTCCAGTTAATGTTTAAGTTTTTTTACAATATTTTCTTCTCCATTTTTTCAGTCATCAGGGAAAAAGCATGTAAAAGATTTGTAGAACTGATTTAACTGGTTAACATTCCCAGAATTCACTCATGTGTTATAAGAATTTTAACTGGATGCCTCTTGCAAAAATTGTTATTTTGAGAACTGTTTTGCATCCTTTCATTAATGTCTTTAGTTGTTGATTTTGTGTTGCCCAAATTAATGCACACTGCATGCATATAATACTAAGTTCAAAAACAACTTCTTGAGTGTCAATGTTGCTGCAGAAAGGAGTCAGGTATGCCAATGTACCAGACACTTTTAAATGACTTGAAGGTGATGAACTGAATTTAAAACTGACTCAGAGAACTTTTTATAGCATAATTCTTTCTACTCCATCTCAAGTTATCCTCTTATAAACTCTTAAAATGTTTTAAGATACAATATAAGCATATAATACTGTGAATTTTTATAAACTTAAGTTATTTCAAAGTATAACATTTAATTAAAATATATGGCTTTGATTTCTTCCTAAATTCCAGAGTCTACTCTCAGTGCGGTTTATTTAACATGATTACTGTAATACAAAGAATGTAAAGATAGGGTCATCTCCATCAGTTGTTTCTCCCTCACATTAATAAGCTGATTTTGCTTGTTATTCTGAATATAATGTAACTCTGTAATAATCTTTATATGATTTCCTTATTCTTTCCTATCTTTTGATTGATACTACAAAACAAGTAAATAAATTTAGGCAGTATGATTAATATGAGGATTGGGAACAAAGTAAGTTTCATGCAAGTAATTTCCATTAATTTATTAAATCCCATTCTTGTATAGTAAAACCTGGATGAAGACAGGACCACAACTCACAGGTTGAGTGATGAGAAAATTGGAGAAGTTTTGACAAATAATGTCAAATCAAATGAAAATCATAAATATCAAATAAAAAATGAGAAAGGTGCCAGTAGCCTGTAATGTCCTAAGCATGTGACAGTGTGCTGAATGCTGAAAAGGTGTCAGTACAGTATCATGGAAATCCAACATGAACACCAATACAAGAATGGTGTATAGAGCACTCGTCAGTTAACAGATTCCGCCAGGAATGAATAGCCTTCTGCTATTTAATTTGTGCATTATAAAGGTTCAGAACAGTGAAAGCATATTTCTTACAACATCAAATCTACAAATGGGGTCTAAAGTTTGCAAATGGTACGATATCATATTGCATCATGACTCTAGAAAACACTAGCCATAACATCCACTATGATGAAAAACTGGTGATTGACATTGCAACATCTGCAAAGACGCTATTGGGTATTACAACCAAAATGCCATTAAGGCAGTATGAAACAAACCTCAAACTGTTACGCAGTGTGCAACATGCTTGGATATGCAAATGACTAGTGTTTCAGCACAACTGCTCTATGCAGATAGGAATAACACCATCTGTATATAAAGAAAGACTACACAAAGGTTTCACATTCAAAAATCACATTTTAATGTCAGTTGTTTGTGAAAAGATGTTTCAGAATCCAACAATGTTAGGATCATTACCTAATGAGACATTGTTTTACCATTCTGTGATACTGCTGCTCATGTTGCTCACAACCCCACAGCTATCATGTGAATATGGAATCAATGGACTTAGGGGGCTCACACTCACTGCCATGCACCATGCAGTGCCTCAGTGACCCCACACAAATAGCACTTAAGAGGATAGATTTATAGGGTTTACAATCATTGACACCCACACCTTGAGTTAGAAAATGGGCTTGTTTGCAGTAAGACACATATCTGCATTGACAATTGATGAAGTATGGAGACCATGGACTGTCAGCACAGTATCCACTGTTTGGCTTCCCTGTACATGGCAGCAGAGCTTCGCATGCCAACAGTGGTGTCCTCAATGACAATGCAGGGCACAGGAGCTCACTACATCTTTTCTTCAGCTGGGTCCCATTACAAATATATGGTGCCATGCCATTATTATTGATGAACTCTTTCATAGACTTTAATCAGCAAGAACTGACATATTTATATCTTTCACCCAAGTTCAGTTCAACTCATTGCTGAGTTATTGTTTCTGCCACATGTGGCCCTCTCTCTATACCCCAGATCACCTACAAATCTAATCAGGTTTTCTCTCCATTCAACTAAATATACAAGTAAATTTTTGTTATTTGCTATCCTTGTTAGTGCTGCAATTTTAAAGGTCACCATGTAGTAGTAATGGTTTCCAACATCACAAAGTGCATGATAACCTATTTCACTGTGTGTTCATAAAGCAGCTGCCTAGTACCTGACTCCTCAACAGCAACAGGTTGGTGCAGGCAATCAGCTCTTATAGTGCATGATAAGGTAATCCCTTCCTTGAAAGAATAAAATACTGGTCCTCTAATACCAACCAGAAAATTTAGGTTTTGAAGTTCTAAGATCAATCATCAACAAGGAAGGTTAAGATGACTCCTGTTAGAGATAAAAAGACATTAATTTGGAGCATGACATGTTGCAATGAATTACTATCACAGAGGCATGATACTCAGATTTAAAAATATATATTTTCTCCAGAATAAAATGAAACATACATGGACTGATGTGTGCAAAGTTTCTGTTGCAACATGACACTACATGGCTCATGCAACAGTTGTGACAATCCCAGACCTGAAGTTACTATATTCCATCACATTCAACAGACATTTTCTCAAGTGATATCCATATATCTAGATCACTCAAAAGAAACACTGGGTGACAGTTCATTCTGATGAACAGGTATACTATGCAGCATACAAGCAGTTATGTGGATTTCCTATCAAATTCCTTACTGTTAGTAAACCTGCTTCAGTTGTGAGGGGTATTATGTAGAACCATTAAACAACTTTAATAATCAATTTTTGACAAACATATCAGGGGTACAGCCATGGGAACCAGGAGGCTTTTACTGTGTCAACCTTTTCAAGGTCACTTGGAGGGGGTTTCCTGTGATCCATCAGCCTTCAGCCCCTGGTTTGGTTGTCATCTTTGTCATATGGACCCACAGTGAGGCTGACCTGTTAAAATTTCTGGAACCTCTAAATACCTTCTCTCAATGAAATTTCATGTGGCCCTATTCTCAACCCCATGCCACTTTCCTTGATGTTGATCTCATCCTTACCAAAGGCCAGTTACACTTTTGTGTCCACTTTACACCTACTAACATATTACAATACTTACATTTTGACAGTTGCCATCTTTTCCATGTCAAATGTTCCCTCCCATACAGTTTTGGCATGCAGGGCAAAGATATTTGTTCAGATGCAGACTCTTTACAGCAATACACCATCATACTCACCTCAGCCTTCACTAGATGTAATTATCCCACCAGCCTAGTTCAAAAGCAGATTTCCCAGGCCATCACACCCAATTCAAGTACTGCTGATCCCTCCAAAAACCAGCTTGAGGGCACATTACTTGTCACACAGTTTTATCATGGTCTTGAATGTATTAATCAGCTACTTCGACAAGGCCATCACTTTCGAAAATTATGCCCTAAAATGAGATCCGTTCTATCTGAGGTTTTGCCCACCACACCTAGAGTAGAATTTTGTTGCCCTCCCAATCTCCACAGTATCCTTGTCAAACCCTATGCGCCTTCTGCATCCGTCTCCCTACCCTACAGCACCTACCTCTGTGACCATCCCTGTGGCAAAACTTAACCTACACACCCACCTTCCCCACCTATACCAGCCTGTAACTGGCAAAACATATACCATCACCTGTGAAATGACATGTCATACACCAACTGTTATGTAAAACACTGGCCCTTTGCATCAGCATGACTACCACCAAGTTATCATTTAAGATGAATGGGTTAGGCAGGGGGGTGTACACCAATAACACACAGTTTCATGTTACAGAGCATGCATTAGTCTTGCAGAGCATGCTCTACAACATGACAGTCATGACCTCGGTGCCTGTTTCACCACAAGCACCCTCTGGGATTCTTCCCCCAGACACCAGTTTCTCAGATCTCCGCAGGTGGCAACTAGTGCTACAGCATTTCCTTGGTTCTTTCCACACACATGGCCTTAATTTATGTTAATTTCTTTTGTCTCAGCATTTCTTCACAGTAACTTCTTCTTTCTTCATTCTATTTTAATTCTCTATATCGTTCATTTTCTGCTCCATCTATTTTTCGCCATCCCCCTTCCACATCTATTATATACAATGCACTTAGCTTTTCACTCTTATAAATCCATGCACAGTATTTTATCAGTAATGTCTGTCTTAATAATGCTCTGTCATCCACCTTTAAGTTCTCATGTTTTCTAATCTCAGCTGGTGTAGTCCTGAGCAATTAGTCTTTCCTTCTCATCCTGTCTGGTAAGTCTCCCCTGACGTGAGGTTCTGACTGGCTGTCCTGAACTCCTAAACCATTTTACAACCTCTCCAGTCCTTTTTCTTCACCCCTCTTCCTTACCCTTCAACCCTTCTGCCAGAAGAATGAGAGGAACCACTGGCTCCAAAACGTTGCACATGTAAAACAGTTTTTATATATGTGTTCTCCTGCCACTATTTGTGAGTAGATATTTTATCTATCGCATTACATTAAATTGTACAACTGTGAAATGCATGTGGACAATCTCATTCTTCCTCACAGAACAGATTAAATGGTGATTTCTTTTCTAAGTCTTATGTAGGACACTTCCATTTTAAAGGTGCACAGAACCCAAGCAGTTTCATTCTTCATGCTGATTTAGTTTTGGCAACTGACGTATCTGCCATATCTAAATTTTTAGGTTTTTTAATTTTATCTGTTGAATTTCATTTTTTATTTTCCCCCTCAAATTGTTCAAGTGTGCTTCTTTCAACCCAATGGCCTGAGATGTTTATGCATGTAATCTCTGTACAGTTTTATTTCTTCAAAACTCCCCCTGGTTCTCAAAACTAGCTAATTTGCTATATTTCATTTATGTTTTTGTTTCTGTACTTTTTTACTGTAGTTTCATGTTGATGTACTTTCCTCTACTATTCTAATATTGTATTATGCACATGTGTTTCTTCATGGTTTTATAAATGACATTTTTGTTGTTTGTCACCTCATGTATAGTGTGTAATGATTTCATGAAAAAATTTAGCAACATTTTCCTTTATTTTAGGGGAATATCGAAGAAATGTCAGACTCTGTAGAAATGAGTGCAGCTGTTTTCTTTGGAATGCCAGGAATACCAAATTTATTGCAAAATGAAGACAATCCAAAGGTAAATTATTGGTAAATAAAACAAATGTAACATAAATTTTAAAAGACCACCTCCTCACCTAAAATTTCTATTTGTTTTATTAACTGAGTAATTTAGTCCACCTCAGAAGTAATCATCTATTTCTTCCTTCCTCATTTACATTTTTTATTTGAGATGTTACAGTTTCTCTGTAACGTCATTACTTTTAATATTAGTGTATTTTTCCTATGTGACTACAGAAGTCTTAGGTGTCAGTGTAAACCTTTCTTTAAGATTCCTTGCTAAACTAAGTTGCACTACACTGTTAACAATATTATGACAGTATTCTGTGATATTAATGGAACACCAGTAATGTTCACAAAGTTTAGTACTAAATAAAAATATATCATTTTCAAATTATCATGTTATCCTGCATGGACTGTTAAAGCATGTGGCATCAGTCTCCAGAAGGTCACGCAATTTCGTCATCAGCAAACTTGCCTCCATCTACCTTCTAATTTGAAAGAGGAAAGCTAACTACTCACTGTGTAGCTTGGCACTGAGAAGTTGAAATGCACATAAACAAAAATGAAACTGTTGCTGAGCTTTCAGATAAAACAAACTTTACTGTACTTTCCTGGCCAACTACTCAACTCATCAACCAAAACAGATAAGTTTAGCATAGTAACTAATGTTCGGAAATGTGCCACTTCCTCACTACATGCAAAGTACTGCATCACACATTTAAATCTCCCACATTTTTGGTGCCACTGACTAAGGTGTTGTGTATCATTCACTGATTACTGGGTGTCCCATCCTCACCACTTGTTTGTTTGCATATAATTCAGTTGAGTTTGTGATGTGTGTTCTCATCAGCTGTGTCTTGCAGCAGTGATAAAAGCAACTACCAGCACATGAAGATGTCAAGCAGCTGTGTCAGTGAAATATTGTGGGATTTACACAATGCAATCCAGTGGCAAACTGAAAAAGTGTGTTTGCAGTTTTATTTGTGCTTTAATTCAGTTGTCAGTAGTCAACACAGAAACACCATGTGCCATCCTTATTCTTCACAAATACCAGAGGAGAGGATGAAAGATGCTCCAAAAGTTCAATAATATCATATTGCATGATCTTCTCCACTTCCTCCTCAATCACCCATTGTTCATCCAGTGACAAATTAAATGAGTGCTGGCTAATTTGTAGATGATACCAATGTTGACAGTGTGTTTTATCATGGGACACTCAGTCTGTCTTTCTTCATTCCAGATGTGAAAGCATCCAAAAATTGAAACAGAATGGCCACCACTTGCTAGTGTTGTTCCTTGGTCAGGCCAGATCCTATTGGCAGTTTGATAATAACTTCCTCACCCACATTTTCTGCAGAGATAGTGAAGCATGATTCTTTGATAATGACACTGAGCTACCCTTCCTGGACTAGTCTGCCTGTCCCTTCGCACATATCTTTAGAGATGAGTTGTGGCTGCTTATGACAATTAGTGATCCAAAATTCTCCTTGAGCATGTATAATGCTTATGATCATCAATGGCATGTAGATTTCTTTTGTGAGACTGAGTAACATTCGGTTAAAATGATACACTCAAAGGCCCATTTTCTGTCATTGATGTCTACTCATGCAACATATGTTCCTGTCAGTTGGATGTATTTCCCATTTGTGACTTTCAGCCAATCAGTTTCATATCATGGAACATAGTCATTTTTCGCTGATGATGATAAGCATCTGACATTACAGAAAAGGAAGCCACTGAGTTGACTTAACACCCAGAGAGGTTGGCTGTCAATGTTGATGTCAATGAGATTTTTTGATATCTTAGTGACTTTTATCCAGGGAGGATAAGCATCTTTTATGGTCTCTGCTCCACAGTTGATCAGCTTTGCTTGGTTTTCATGAAGTTGGCAGCTAGGCAAGTAGCTGGTACCAGTGTATGGAGAGGGAGAACGGCAAAGACATGTTGGGGAGTGACCTCGTCCTGGGTACTGCAGGGGGTTTTATCCCACAGGTCTATTACAGTTATCTGCAGCAGACTGATATGGATAGAACTGATGTGTTGATTGATGTATGGCTGTTGAAAACAAGACTTCTATCTGTGCAGCAGCACACAATTTGTCCCACGTATCAACAGTGGAAACACAGCAGTGTGTTGCCCTCTGTTCTCCAAATGTCTATTCTTCTGTGGGGCATTCTACTTGGTTGTATCTGCATTGATTGGGTGCTTTGTTGTCATCGATGGCTGCAGCATTAGTGTCAGTTGGCTGGTCCATTCTTCTCAGTACGTTCAGCTGGTGGCAGAGATTGGTGCTAATGGATGATGCGCCTCCTCCTCAACATTTTCTATTATCTGCTGACATTCCAGCTTGACATTCAAGGCTGCTGTCTCTTGCTTACTTGGTCTGATATTTCTAGATGCTATACACTGTTGTATCTGTTCTCATACTATCTGATGTTGGAGAGAGGTGGATTCGTGGTGGTCATCTCTAACTGCCATAGGGACCACATTTGGAGTCAATCATATCTCCTTTGCCCAAGACTTTACCATTGCATTTCATTAATTCACTGGTGCTACTTGCTAGATTCCTCTGTTGTGGTGAAATCCTTTACCAGAAGAGCTTAGTTATGTCTTCAGTGACTCCATTCATCAAGTGTGAGATTTTGTCAACTTCTGTCATGTTAGGAACATGATGTTGCATAGGGCCGAAACGTGTGTATGACTGTGTCATTCTCCAATGACATCAGGCTGTGTCCTTCAAATGTTCTTCTGCTAATCAGACTTGCTGCCAGTTCTTGCCAAATGTTTTCTTCAGTTCAGGCTGGAATTTGTTCCAGCTATTAAGCTTCTCTTCATTGTTTCTTGAAGCACTGTTGGGCTGCATCAGCCAAGTAAAAGTACACATTTGCCAAACACACGTCATTCCACTTGTGGTATTTGGCACCCCAGTCAAATCCTGTCAGATATTTCATTGGGCCCTGATCAGTGTCTCTAGAAAATATTGATTGATGCCGGATGTGCAGCTGACTTACTGTTATTTTGGAATCTACCAGCCTCCTGAATATACAGAGCTTGGTAATGGTGTACTCCTTGTATTCCATACATGAAATGTAATTGCAGTTGCAAATATGGACAACCATCAGCTGTATAATGGAGTGACGACAATGAAAATTTGTGCTGGACTGAGATTTGAACCCAGATTTCCCATTTATCATGAGTGACAACCTTACCATTAGGCTATCTGAGCATGACTTATGGCCAAACCCAAACTTCCATACATCATCAATCATGTGCATGCATATCCGAAGGAACATTGTGTTATATTTGTGAGTGACACAGGCACTACAATATCACATTTTTGTATTCTAGTTTCTGTCCATTTAGTTGGCAGTTTTCACATCGCCTAATTGTAGCTTTGATGATGTAGAATTCTGAAGTACTCACTAAATCCACCACACAATTTCACACCTGAACCACACTCAAGTCCAAAAGTGAAAGGAGGGTCTTCAGTGAAATACAATACTTAGCACTCAAAGCAAATTAATTACTGGCACCAGTCATCAAACAGAACACAGCTGCCCTCATGGACAGAGAGTGCAGCTGTTTATACACGTAAGATATTCCAGAATGCTGACACTGAATAATCCAGAATATACAAACATTACAAACGTCATAACAAATAATTGCTTGTGGTCTGTTTTGAACTGATGGCCCACAGCATGCCAACCAGTGATGCTAACCCCTACACACACTGCATGCACCATGGCTCATGGCAATATCATTTTCATATAAGAAATCAAGAAATACCAGAAGATGTGTTTGCTTTACAAAACAGTTAAACTAACTTTGTGTTTCCCTTCTGATGAAACACAATTTATGTTTCACTGATGACAGTTAATATATCACTTCTACACATAAAATAAATAAGTTGACAGTAAATGTACCACTTGAAAATATCAGCATTGTATGTATACTGTTGCATTCGGACTCAGAGATCTCTACCTTCAGAGGTATCTGACATTACAAACATGAATACGCAGAACACTTTCAATAAAAGTATAGACCAGTTATTTGAGACTGTTACTTTGCTTTATTTGCCACAACTTGAAAATACATTTGCAGTATTAATTGGTTAAAACATTAAATTTTTTGGAAGGTACTGAATGAACTCACTACATTCACTGTTGTAATATTTTCATTCACATGATTGGTTTTGAAATTTTGAATCTCATTCTCGTTGCTTCATAGATTATTTAGCCATAATGACAAATATTAAGATATCAAAGTGCTGTGTTTAACAAAGAACTACAATTAAGCTCTAGGTTAACTTCACAGTTTATATTTTATATCTATTCTTTACATTTCAGGAGAGCCATAATCTATTTGTGGAAATACTGAAGTCAATATTTGGTATTTCAAAGTACTCGCCAGCAGCACTGGCTTTCTATTTGTTGAAGGAAATGAATGTGTTAATACCACGTTACAAATACAACGATTACTGTGCTCAGAGAAATGCTTTAAGGAAGAAATTTGTGGTAAGAAAATTGGCTTCTTTATAAGATTTTTCATACAACCAGTTACACACTTGGGAAAGATATTTTTAAAAAACTCTGATCCATTTTTATAACCCTATTTTTCAATAGCACAGACTTTTTATAGATGTGATAATTTTTTGACCAATATTGTTGTCTTATAACAACATTTCAAGGCAATGTAAACATATTGTGGAAAGAAGTCTCTGGCCATAGACTTAAATGTTGCTTTCATCTTGGATATTTTTGTGTTTATTTATACATCAAGACGTTGTGAACTGTATGGATGTTGTCAGGACAACAATGTGCATAATACATATATAAGTGTATACAGACATGTACATAGATACATGACATATTATGAAAAGGGTAGATTGCTACTTGCCATATAGAGGATATATTGAGTCGCAGACAGGCACATCGTAATGGATGCTGTACATTTAAGTTTTTGGCCAAAAGACCTTCTTCTGAAATGGAAAACTCACACATCCACAGAAGCCCAACTCACAGACACATGACCACTGTCCCTGGCTGGAGGTAATGGTCTTGAGTGTGTGTGGATTGTGCTTGTTTGTATGTGTGTGTCTTCTATTTTGGAGGAAGATCTTTTCATTGTGGCTGTCTTGACTCAACATCTCTTCTATACAGTGATTAGCAATCTATGCTTTTCATAATATTTTTGTTACTCCATCCTGCACTTACCACTGTTTAAATAGATTTGCTTTACTATGTTACATGTTTGTACATCATATTACACTATTCTATTAAACATGTCGCAAAATTCTTCTTAAATATAACAGTTAATTATTAGCATAATTGTCACCATTATTTACATATAATTTCAGGTGATCTTTGACACTATAAGAATGCTTATCTAACAGATAATTTTTGGATCATGTTTGTTGACATTGTCAATGTTAGAGATGAAAGATTTACATCTACAGCTACATCTGTATTCTGCAAACCACTGTGAGTGCGTGGCAGTTATTAGGATTTCTTCCCATTCTATTCACATATGAAGGATAGGAAAAATGATTGTTTTAATCCCTTTGTGCAAACTGTAATTATTCTAATTTTGTCCTCATGATCCCTCTGTGAGCAAAATGTAGGGGGTTGTAGTATATTCCTAGTATCATCATGTAAAGCTGGTTCTTGAAACACCTTTAATAGATTTTCTTGATATAGTTTATGTCTATCTTCAAGAGTCTGCCAGTTCAGTTTTTTCAGCATCTCTGTGACATTCTCCCTATGCTGCCCTTCTCTGTTTATGTTCAATATCACCTGTTAGTCGTACTTGATATGGGTCCCATACATGTGAGTAATATTTTAGAATGAGGTACATGAGTGATTTGTAAACAATCTTCTTTGTAGAGTGATTGCACTTTCCCAGTATTCGATCAATAAACTAAAGTTCACCACCTGCTTTACCCATGACTGAGCCTATGTGATCATTCCATTTATTCCACTTCATGTCCCTACAATGTGTCAAACCCAGGTATTTGTATGAGTTGGTCGATTTCAACTGTAACTCATTGATATTATAGTCATAAGGTACTACGTCATTTCTGTTTTCATTTTTTGAAGTGCACAGTTTCACATTTCTGCACATTTAAAGCAAGTTGCCAATCTCTGCACCACTCTAAATTTTATCTAGCTCTGACTAAATATTTGTGCAGCTTCTTTTAAACAGCACTTTGTTATAGATAATTGCATCACCTGCAAAAAATCTGAGGTTTGTATTAACATTGCCCACAAGGTTATTAATATATAACATGAACAGCAACGGTCCCAACACACTTAACTGTGGCACACCCGAAGTTACTTTTACATCTGACAATGACTCTCCATCCACGATAATGTGCTGCGACCTCCTACCAAAAAGTCAGTCCAGTCGCAAATTTCATTTTATACCCCATATGCCTGTATTTTTGACTGTAAGTGTATGTGTGGTACTGATTCAAATGCTTGTTGGAAATCAAGAATTAGTTATCTACCTGACTGCCTTGATCCAAATTTTCAGTACATCATGTGAGAAAAGTGTGAGTAGTGTTTCACATGATCAGTGTTTTCAGAATCCATGCTGGTTGGCATGGAGGAGGTCATTCTGTTCAAGATATCTCCTTATCTTTGAGCTCAGAATATTCTCTAAGATCCTACAGCAAATCAATGTCAAGGATGCTGGATGGCAGTTTTCTGGATCATTTCTACTAACCTTTCATGTAGATGGGTGTAACCTGTGCTTTCTTCCAACTACTGGGCATGGCTTTTTGTTTGAGGGACCTACAAAAAATTATAGTTAGAAGAGGGACTAACTCAGCTGCAATTTTGGTATAGAATTTGATGGGGTCCTATCAGGCCCTGGAGTTTTGTTCAGTTTTAACGATTTCATCTGACACCACTGACACCAATACTTATTTCATTCATTTTTCAGTGGCATGAGGATTAAATTTGGGAAATTCTTTTGGGTTTTCCTTTGTAAAAGAGCAATTGAAAATGGAATTAAGAATTTCAACTTCACTTTGCTATCCTCATTTTCAGTTCCTGTCTCATTCACTATGGACTGGACACTAACTTTGGTGGTAACGCCCTAACATATGACCAAACTGTCTTTGAGTTCTGTGAAAGATCATTTGACAACATTCTTGTATGGTAGTCACTGACGGCTTTACACATTGCTCTGTTGACAGCAAAACTCGTTTTATTCAGCATCTCTCTATCTATAGCCCAGTTCTTTGTTTTACAGTTATTATGCAGTAGTTTCTGTTTCTTTAGTTTCTTTACAGTGACTATATAACATGGAGGTTCCCTCCTACTATGAACTTTTCTACTGAGTATGTTCAACAATCCTTTTAAACTTGGACCATAGTTCCTCTATAAGCTTCACCCTGTGCTGGAAGTTTGAAGTTCCTCATTGAGGTTTCATCTAGTTTACTGAATAGATATAACTTCCTGCTTGTTTTAGTTACCCTTTATACTTTGGTAATCATTGTTGCTACATCCACATAATGGCCACTGATACCAGTTTTGATGAGGACATCCTCAAAAAGGTCAGATCTCTTTGTTGGCATTACATCCAATATATTTCCATCATGAGTGGTGTTCTGAACTACCAGTTCTAGGTAGTTTTCAGAGAGGGCACTTACTAATGTTACCACACCCACCATTAACGAAACTGTAATTGTCGTTTTTTTATATATTAAGGATTAGAAGTCCTCAAAGTCAAGACTGCAAACAATTTTTATTTGGATTACTAGGTTCAGCTGCATACAAACAATATTCAGATCTAAAACTTAAAGTTACATATAAGAATATAGCAAAGTCCAGCAGCATACAGGAACCAAAAGTGCAGAAACTGCACGTAAAATTACAACAATGTCCAATGAGATGTAAGAAAATTTTTACAGAATACGTACCACAAAAACAGTTGTGATTAGTGTAATTACCATAGCAGCTTAACACATTGTCATAAAAGATTTTTGAATGACAACATTAATACAAAATATACAGTTGGAATAATCTGGCATGTCATTCATCTTCCATCAGTTAGAACGAGGGTCATAAAATTGGAAGTTGGTTAAGGAAGAAGCAGTGAAAATGAAGGCCTCATATTTACAGAAGTCAAATTTATCGAGTGGAATAAGTTTACATGCAGTGAGGTATCATTTTACCTGAGCCATTGCATTATTAAAACTTAGCCACTGACACATTCAGTCTGTATTTGTGTTGTTTCATAGCAAAGATCATTGTGAGTACATTATTACACAATGATATGTGAAGATAGCATTACAGTTGATGACCAGTACAGCAGACAAGTAATACAATATTTGTTATACACATCATGTAAACATGAGTGGCCAGTATTATTGTGAATAGAAAACACAGCCTCTAAGTTCAATAGGCTACTTGAGATGATGATTGCTAGATGGCATTAAAATTGAATTTGTAATTTACATATGATCTTAATATTATTATAAATTTATGATCTTAATATTATTATAAATTTAGGTGAAATACAGGATACCAATGCGCTTATAGCTAAATTATTAACTTAAGTGCAGTTCATATTAATAACAAACAGGACATCAACTCATAATAATTGTAATTATTTTTCCTAGATTTACTGGCCATTGTCACAGTTTTGATTTTTTTTAACAAGTGTTCAGTGTAAAATATAACAGTGGATTACATGTCTTCTTAATAAACCAAAGTGTGGGGAGCATACAACCTTATGGAACATATCTGAGATCAAAGTAGTGTTAAACTAATTTCATCATATTAAAAGCACTACATAGTTATGGTGTCAGATTACTTAAATATTAAAAAGGAAATAACACAAAAGATGTGAAATAGTCCAAATAATATAAAAGAAGTTTATTATTAATGTAATACAAACTGCATGTAGTTCAATAGCTAGATGACTATCATTTGCAGTTTGTTGTATAATTTAATTATATAGCACACTATTTTGCATTTTTGTTTTGTATTTCCTACCGACATGTAAGGGGTGAGTGGATCTGGTTCCATATTCATGTAGAGACCATTCATTGGATACTAGTCGATGTCTTTCTTTATGTGGATCGCATGAAACAGTCAGGATTCTCATACATTTAAACAACTCAGTGCAGCGAGCTCTCTTGCCACTTTGTATTATAATTCATACAATCCTTTTTTGAAGCCTAAAGATTGTTTGTATATTCCGCGTATTTCTTCACTAGAAGGTTATGCCACAATCAATTATAGAATGAACACATGCAAAAAATATTGTTCTGGTGCTACTATACATTGAATTTATCATTCTAAGTGCACAGCATGCTGAAGCTATTTGCTTCATGAGGGCACCGAGGGCAATTATCACTTTTGGTTTGTTCCCTACAGTAATTTTCCCTACAAGAACAGTACTACATTCTTATAAAATTCAGATGAACTCATAGCAAATGGTTCAGGTGAATATAATGGTCAAGTGGGAGTGATAAAGCTTCCATCTCAATTCTGTTCAACTGGCAATGGCAAAGCCTTGTTAAACAGAATTATAAATGCTGGCCCAGTTACAATGTTAAAGAGAATTGACTGGATGAACACTGGGAAGTAGTTTACCAAGGCTGCACAGTAGATGACAAGATTAAATTTTTCCTAAAATATTCTTACAACGCTGTTAATTCAGTTTTCCTGGTTTGGTGGTTAGAGGTAGTAACAGTGGAATCCATGAGAAAGGATGGTTATTATCTATGAACAAAGTATGTTGTGGCAGCAAGAGAGAGTTTTATTTCTTACAGAGAACTATTTCTAATCAATACCAGTAATATTGCAAAATTGTGCTTCATGCCACAAAAATGGCATAATAAATGGCATAATAAATTAAAAATTTTAAGAACAGAGGAAAAATAATTTGTAGATTACTAAGTACAATTGCAACTGATGACAGTAGCAGAAATACAGATGAATTAAACTGAAATCATTGTTCACTAAGTTAAATGACTTCTTCTTAACAGTTGCTGAAAAAAAAAACAGATCTAAAAAAATGGATCACATAATGCTGATCCTTTAGATTTATTAAGACAGGCATTGCATACTTCACCACCTGAGATCCGCTTTGCCAAGTCAGTGATACCACAAAAATCATTGGACTAATGAAAGGTTGTAGCACTTCTGTTCTTGATTGTATTTCATCCAGACTACAGAAATCTTGTGTTTACTTGATGTTGCCGCCTTTGAGTTAGGTACAAGAAAGCAAGAAAAATTATCATATTCATATTTTTTTTAAATCTTGCTAAGGCCTTTGATTCTACAAAAAAAAATCAAAATATTATTGATTAAAGCAATCCCATTTGCATGAATGGAGTCATATCTGGATGAGAGAAAACAGAGGATTAATATAACAAATAGAGGTTCAGTGGTTGTTTGTACCTGTTCTTCACCTCCGTAAGTGATTTACTATTGGACTTTTGGAGGCCTCCTCAAAATTGTAATGCTGGTAACGCAAGGATGCTCTTATAGGGCCTAAGCACTTCCATACTTGAAACACCAGGAAGAATAACGGAGCAAGCTTACAGCAACTTCACAGCTAACTGCTCAATTCTGTTCCCACAAAGACTAGCATTACGTAATTCCAAGCAAATAAAATATTATTTAAGGTACCAGAAGAATGTTTCAGGGGACACATGTTGGGTGAGGCTTCATTTTTGAAGTTATTATGTACCAGTAGAATGCAGAGAGTTAAATGATTCAGGGTAGATAAGTAATCCAGCATATTCAGAGTGAAGAGAAATCGTATCACTTTGTTGTAGAGATTAGTATTGAGTCCGCTTTCATTTCTGTTGTATAAATGTGATCCTCTATGCATATTTGAGAGGCTGGAATAGTACTCTTCAATGAGAGTACATAGTGTAGAGCCACTTCAACAATAAAAAAAATAAAAATAAATATCTGTTGACAGTTCTGAATTGATTCTCAGCAAATGATTTGTCACTAAAGACTAAACTAGAATAAAATTTAGTACACTCAGTTAAGAACCTTAGATATGACCATGCACATCTCAACAGGGTTGCACATCAAAAATTAAGACATAAAACGTCATTTACAAAGTATTTGAGTATATATGTTGAGAATAATTTGAATTGCAAGTAATATATTATAAGGCCTTTGTAAATGTCCTAAGTTCAGTTTCTTTTGCATTATAAGCAATAATACACTTTTCAAATGAAACTGACAAAAATTAATACTTTTTATCTATTTCCTTTCACTAATTTTTCACTGTGTAACATTGTTTTGCTTTTCACTTATGAATAAAGTAATTATTGCACCAAAAGATGAAATAAAAACAATGTTATCTCCATGCTAAAAGATCTAAAATCCAACTCCTTCAACAGTCAGGCATACTTAAAACAGTTTCAGAACAAAATTATTCTTTTGTGAAGTTTGTTGTCAACAGCCAGCTACAGTTAACAATAGTTAAGTTATACAAACATAATACCCAAGGCAAACTGACCCACATTCCCACACTGTTAATTTACACAGCTTCTACATGGCACAGAAAAAAGAAAAGTAGGCAACCATAAAAGACATTTACCATTTACTTGCTGATGTAAAGGTTGTTTCATATAGCAAAAATATTAAATGAAGATTACATTCCTGATACCCAATTCTATTGGACAGAAGAATCCTTAATACCCAATGTGATTCTTTGTGTGTTTTGTATGTGTGTGTGTGTGTGTGTGTGTGTGTGTGTGTGTGTGTGTGTGTGTGTGTGTGTGTGTGTTTTCCTACTCTAGCAACCCTAAAATATAGTTTTCATAATTATTCAATAAGTACAAATATTTGTCTGTCTTCTAGTTACCAAAGAAACTCTTGAAAAATGTATGGGGCACACTGGCCTTACAACACATTGGAACATTCAACAGCATAATGAATTATTAGATATTTATCCAAGGAATAAATAACAAACAGCTAAATTTATCTGTCTGTCTATGCCTGCAATGCTGGCCAAAACTTCCCATGCTGGTTCTTAGCATGTAGTTTACATTTATAGTGAACTTGGTTCCAATTATAAAACACACTTATGCATAAATACCTATTCAAAATTTTTCCATTCATGGCCTATAATGGATGACTAGCTAAATTGATTCAAATTTTAATATTTTCCCCCTTGTTTGTCACCTCTTTCAATTCACTGGAGAGACTGTGAATGAGTGTTGTGGGTTTTGACTAATAAATGCAAACAAAAACATTGACATTATTGTTTGAATTGGTTATCCACATTACAATAAAGCAAAAAAGAGGGAAAAAGGTATGCTATGTGACTGTGCCCCAGACATTTCATTAACAAGTCAACACACTCCAGAATGTAATTTTCTCTCTGCAGCAGAGTGTACACTGATATGAAACCTGTCTTCGTGGCTTTAATTCCACCCACCAGTACCTCATCTCCTACTTTTCAAATTTCACAGGAGCTCTCCAGCAAACCTTGTAGAACTAGCACTCCTGGAAGAAAGGAGTTTGGAAGGTAGGAGATGAGGTACTGGCAGAATTAAAGCTGTGAGGATGGGTGGGGAGTCATGCTAGGGTAGCTCAGATGGTAGAGCACTTGCCCGTGAAAGGCAAAGATCCTGGTTCGAGTCTCACTCCAGCATAGTGTCATAATCTACCAGGAAGTTTCAAGTCAACCCATTGATTACTCAATAAAATTTAATGATAGTTTCTCCATCATGTAAAATAACATGACATGTTTATTTCTGACTCACTATTTCAGTTAAAGCAGTTACCTATTGTTGTTATATTAAGCTATACTCATTTTTGACTCTTCTCAAATACTGAATTATAAAATAATTGAGTGTATATCATTTTATGCCAGTTATTGAATATGTATCTACAGAGATTGAAAAATATTTTTGAAATTAGATGGAGAAGCATTTGGTGCCAAATTGTTTTGTATTTGTGTAATTATGATAAAAACTCATCTAGGAATGGTTTCATGTACCAAACAGTTTCTTTTTATACTACTGCTCATAAGTCTAATTAAAATTTATGTTTAAGTTTCTTGCCATTCACAAACTCACCCTCAGTGTATGACCAGCAATGATTTTGGCCAATGTATAGTCCTGCAAAATACCTTATTTCACTAATGCAGCAAAATTTCTTGAGACCCAAAGAATAAAAATAATGTATATGGAGTACCTGCAGGAGACATAGCGCCAACAGAAAGCTCTGCAGAAGATTTCAGAAATAACTTACAGTATATCTTCTACAAATTGTCCCTTTTTTCCTTTTCTTTATCTCATCATTATATTATTAATAAAGCAGAATAATTATTTTTGATGTTTTTCATTTTTCAGGATATTTTAGGAGACAGTGGGGTATTTATATACCCAACCCACCCAACAGCAGCCATATATCACAATGATTCATACATAAAGACTGCTGGTGTTTTGTATACAATGGTATTTAATGTCCTTGGTATGCCAGCAACACATGTACCACTTGGACTTAACAGTGAGGGACTCCCAATTGGCATACAGGTAACATTCATGAAAATAAATTTTTGTGGATAGAAAACAAGAGGAATAATAAAAAGATGTTTTGGCTGCTGAGTATACGGCAATCTGGGACTGTTTGACTGACCTGTTACAAAAAATGTTGTATGGGTATTGGAGAGTCATAATCTACAGGGTGGAGGGTTACCAACAACAAGATACTAACCATAGAAATATTTTCTTCATGATGAGTGCTGCAGTTGCTATGTAGCTTACAATGGAATTGACAACACCTTGATTCCAGTGTAGGTGCACTGCTTCTTTATTTCTTTCCCATTATTAGTTCTGGGCATTACGCATTCTCCAGCAGTGATGCAAAAATTATCCATCCATAAAATAAAAACTAGTGACATTAGTTGGAAGAATATAATGCCCTGTGTTTTTGATTAGTCATCTGATCATTCCTGTATGTTTGGTAGTCTTGTAATCAATGATGCTGTAAGCTGCACTTTTCACTTCAGTTGGAAGGTTAGTTATCACCCAAACTCAAAAGGAACTGGAGAGGAGATGTGTGGGGAATATAACACCATGAAAGAAACTGAAACAAAGCCAGAAAAAAAATAGTGTAAATAGAGATAAGGTAGATAGTGGGAGCCAAACTCATTTTGGAGAGCCAGTTTCCTTTTCTGAACTCTGCAGCCACTTGTATAAGAAGTTGGGATCCAAGTGATAAAGTGGTATTTATGTTCCTGTTGAGACATGATGCCTTAAAATTACACACAATGACTTGGGTACATAGATCTTTTATATTTCTGCCCAGTCTGAATGATACCCTACCTGAAAATAAGAGGAGTATTCCTTCATTTCATAGTTACATCCTGGGTGGAAACATGATCAGCTGGCACACCAGATGCATAACTTTCTAAACTCATGCTTTGGTATTAAGATAAACCAATCAAACTCCTTGGTACATGTCCTGCAATAACCTTCCTACCAAATGTTCAGACTCATTGCAAAACCTACCTTGAACATGCTGCTATTACCATATATGGTTATAATAATTACTGTACAGTTCAAAACATAAAGGTACCATTCAGCTGTACATTAACAATCAGAAGGAATTCTTACAAGCCACTCTTAAAGTATACTTTGGTTGTGTTGAAGTCTGTCACCTTCCAATTTTTCTTTCCATTTTGTTTAGTCCATAATTTGCACATTTACATTTGGTTGTAAATTATTAGTATACCTTTAACTCCTACATAAATTAAGTGTTAATTAGTCTGCCAGCAGATCTGGACTTCTATAAGCAATTTGATGGATTTCATGTCCCCATTCCCATCTGTGACAGTTCTGGGTCTGCTGCACTTTACTGTAAACGACCCATACAGTCTCCAGAAAATGCTCACTGAGACAGAGATACCTAGTGGCAGTTACACAGTCAAGAAGTCCCTTGGCAAAAACCATGCCAATAGCACTGCACAATTTCAAACTATAAATGTGAGCTCGAAGTGTCAAGAAACTGTGTTTCTCCCACACTAGTGCAGCATACTCTAGCACTGATTAAAGCAGAGACTTGTACACAGTGATGCCAAAATGTTTCAATAACTATGTTGGGTGTAGCAGTGATTATTGGTGCTTGATGGAACCCAGCACCTTCCCCTGTAGTTACTTTATGCACTGGTGCCATCTTAATTAAGTGTAGAATGTGACATTGGGGTAACACTCAGTTCTGCTCCATTGCAGTAAGTTTCTAGAAACATGAACAGTCTGTAGATTGTCTGTGATGTTCAGCCAGCTAATGATAATGGCTTGACTTTTGTCTCTGTTGAAAGGTAGATGCCACTACAGGGTCAAAGATGTTATGTGATCAACCATATTTTGGTGTTAATGAAGGTGCCAGGTGCTCATTTATAGTCCAAAGACCACTTTATCGTCTGCATAAAGAGCAAGGTGCATGGCGGTCTGCAGCTCAGAGATTGGCTCCAGTACTGACCCTCACTGTGCATTATCATTGATGTTGCTGTGTGAGAAGGATCTGTGCTGGATATGCCCAAGGAATGTTCTTCCTTGGCCGCATGTTGAAAGCAGATGGATGTCTGACACAGAGACCTCTTGACAAAAAGGTGTGAAGAGGAGGCTTTCATGTCACATGCTGTTGAATGTATGAGAGATGTCCAGGAAGACTCAGAGAATTCAGTACTCCACTGAGTCTATCACCTCCTCCACCAATTGCAGAAGTTGATAGCTCATGTAGTGGCCTCACCAAAACCTGAACTACTGCCATTTCTGGCAGTAGGCTGATTAGTCAACAACTCTTTGGAAGCCACAAATTTTTTTTCTGCCTTTTGAGGTGGCCACCATTTAGGCACATTTCCAAACCTTCATATAGTGCACAATATGGAGCATATCACTGTAGGTGGCTGTGATATATTGGACCACATTCAGGAGGAAGTCAGGTTAGGGATTTAATGTCCCATTGACAATAAAGTCATTAGAGATGAAGTACAAGCTCAGATTATGGAAGGATGGGAAAGGAAATTGGCTGTCACCTTTCAAATGAACCATTCCATCATTTGCATCAAGTAATTTGGGGAAATCACAGTTAGTTGAAACCTGGATGTCTTGACAATAATTAGGTCCATCATCCTCCAGAATGTGACTAGAGTGTGCCAGCCACTGCACCACCTGACTTGGTTCTACATTCAGGGGCAGCTGCTATAGATATTGATTGGTCAGCTAATCAGTACCTGGAGCCTTTTTGGCGTTCCACCTCTTGTGACGAATGACATCTATTACATTGGCAGCATGCTGTACAGCTAAAAAACGTGGTAATCACTTATTGACCAATTGTGTGCTCTGGTTTGTTGATGTAGATGAAATTTGTGGTGAAGATATTTGCCAGAGCATTGGCCTCAGCACCTAGCTGAATCACAGACTTTACACTCCTGGAAACTGAAATAAGAACACCGTGAATTCATTGTCCCAGGAAGGGGAAACTTTATTGACACATTCCTGGGGTCAGATACATCACATGATCACACTGACACAACCACAGGCACATAGACACAGGCAACAGAGCATGCACAATGTCGGCACTAGTACAGTGTATATCCACCTTTCGCAGCAATGCAGGCTGCTATTCTCCCATGGAGACGATCGTAGAGATGCTGGATGTAGTCCTGTGGAACGGCTTGCCATGCCATTTCCACCTGGTGCCTCAGTTGGACCAGCGTTCGTGCTGGACGTGCAGACCGCGTGAGACGACGCTTCATCCAGTCACAATATGCTCAATGGGGGACAGATCCGGAGATCTTGCTGGCCAGGGTAGTTGACTTACACCTTCTAGAGCACGTTGGGTGGCACGGGATACATGCGGACGTGCATTGTCCTGTTGGAACAGCAAGTTCCCTTGCCGGACTAGGAATGGTAGAACGATGGGTTCGATGATGGTTTGGATGTACCGTGCACTATTCAGTGTCCCCTCGACGATCACCAGAGGTGTACGGCCAGTGTAGGAGATCGCTCCCCACACCATGATGCCGGGTGTTGGCCCTGTGTGCCTCGGTCGTATGCAGTCCTGATTGTGGCGCTCACCTGCACGGCGCCAAACACGCATATGACCATCATTGGCACCAAGGCAGAAGCGACTCTCATCGCTGAAGACGACACGTCTCCATTCGTCCCTCCATTCATGCCTGTCGCGACACCACTGGAAGCGGGCTGCACGATGTTGGGGCATGAGCGGAAGACGGCCTAACGGTGTGCGGGACCGTAGCCCAGCTTCATGGAGACGGTTGCGAATGGTCCTCGCCGATACCCCAGGAGCAACAGTGTCCCTAATTTGCTGGGAAGTGGCGGTGCGGTCCCCTACGGCACTGCGTAGGATCCTACGGTCTTGGCGTGCAACCGTGCGTCGCTGCGGTCCGGTCCCAGGTCGACGGGCACGTGCACCTTCTGCCGACCACTGGCGACAACATCGATGTACTGTGGAGACCTCACGCCCCACGTGTTGGGCAATTTGGCGGTACGTCCACCCGGCCTCCCGCATGCCCACTATACGCCCTCGCTCAAAGTCCGTCAACTGCACATACGGTTCACATCCACGCTGTCGCGGCATGCTAGCAGTGTTAAAGACTGCGATGGAGCTCCGTATGCCACGGCAAACTGGCTGACACTGACGGCGGTGGTGCACAAATGCTGCGCAGCTAGCGCCATTCGACGGACAACACCGCGGTTCCTGGTGAGTCCGCTGTGCCGTGCGTGTGATCATTGCTTGTACAGCCCTCTCGCAGTGTCCGGAGCAAGTATGGTGGGTCTGACACACCGGTGTCAATGTGTTCTTTTTTCCATTTCCAGGAGTGTACTTCCACCTGAGGTGATGGTATCTTCTGTTGGTGTTTATGGAAATAAGCCTTTATTGTCTGCCAGTAAAGATGTTTCGCGAGCCTTCACCTGATTCCTTTGTTTGTCAACAGTGTTTTCTTTTCCTGTCACAGTTGATCCATCACCACTTCATATGACGTTAGTATCTGTTCCCAAAAGAACAGTTACTGTAGATAACCCTGCAAGCTTTGCTAGAAATAAAATGATAATTAAATGGAAACCCTAGCTGCAAGCAGGCATTGATGTACTTCATTGGGGAAATGTTGAAAATGTATGCCCCGACCGGGACTCAAACCCGGGATCTCCTGCTTACATGGCAGATGATCTATCCATCTGAGCCACTGAGGGCACAGAGGATAGTGTGCCTGCAGAGACTTATCCCTTGCACGCTCCCTGTGAGACCCACATTCACATGTCCACACCACTAATATGGCTTCCCGGCCTTTAACCTTCTTGTGCAAATACGCACTCTGTGCCCAAACTTGTAGGGACTTGGTTGATTATTCTGCCATGAGTAATGAGTATGACGGGCAAACATCTATTAGGAACACTACGAATGTAGTGGTGTGGACATGTTGGGAATGTGGGTCACGCGGAGCATGCAAGGGATAAGTCCCTGCAGGCGTGATGTCCTCTGTGCCCTCAGTGGCTCAGATGGATAGAGCGTCTGCCATGTAAGCAGGAGATCCTGGGTTCAAGCCCCGGTCAGGGCACACATTTTCAACATGTCCCCAATGAAGTACATCAACACCTGCTTGCAGCTAGGTTGTCCATTTAATTTTCATTTCATCACCACTTTGTTGCTGGGTCTCTGGGTGGGTGAGATCCATGACAGTCTTAAATTGTTTGTAGCTGTCATCAAGCAGATGTGGTGACAGGTGTTGTGAGCGGTCTTGCCTGACCACTTGTAAGTGGTGGTAATGCTGCCTCTGCTGCTCGTGTTGTTATCTCCCTTAGGTAATTAACTGATTGCTCCACCTTAGCATTTTGAAATTGAACCACGTGTCACATTTTGTGCCAAAATGTGAAGCCTCTTAGATGACACCTTCAATATATTGAGGACATATCATTTGGAATAGGGTCTAAGTTGATGTTGAAAATTGTCAGCAAGTGGAGAGAAAAATGAGTGCTCAGATTTGTTGTGTCCAAATACTTTGGTGGCACTTAATGATACCAACATCAGCCATGTTTGGCCCTGTGCTGCCTGTTCAGTAGATGGTTGGCTTTTTATGTACAGTACGATGGTGTTGTTTTGCTTCACAATGCAGAGACGTGAGAGCAGTTGATGATGTTTGTTATTCTGGAGTTCCAGTCTCCATGATCTGCATTAACATCTCCACCAATGAAAACTTCACAATGGAGGGACAGTAATTTCATAAAGTCAAGTAGTTAGAGTAGGCCAACAGGTGGATAATACACACCAATAAAGGTAATTTGTCAGTGTTATGTCTCAACAGTGATGCCTGTTGTTTCTATGGCCTCTAATGAAGGGAGATGCTCCTAGTATTGAGCTAGAATTTAGAATGTTGTGGTATCTCCTGCAATCATCTGGTCAGTGAATAATAGTTTTAATTTGCAAATGTGAATATTGATGTATGGTTTTATACATAGTTCATACACCAGGTAGGCATTGATAACTTTGTCATCGAGAAATTGCATAATTTCTTCACATCGCACATGAATGCTGTTTGAATTCCACACACAGTTGTCCCCTTATTAATTATGGTAGACATGCTGAACTGTTTGTTGCACCTTAACGATTGTCTTGATGGCTGTCTGTGCACTGCAGATGCTATTTTCTATGGCAGATCCAACATCAGCTGTGTGTTGGTGTTTAGTAACACATTGTTTTGTGGCAGGGTTACTCTGAGGTCAGAAGACGTAGGTATCAAATTGCTGTCGAATGTGGGGTCAGTCGGTTGAAACTACAGCTTTGAGACTACAGGGCATTATTTAAGGTATTTTGAGATTTTGCTGGCACTGCTGCTCTTTAGGTATTGTAGCACTAAACCTTTTAAAACAGTGAAAATGGGAAAAGTTTTCTCCTTCTAAGTGTGCTTCAAACAATGACAGTTTTTCCAAAATCCATTGATGATTTTGTAGAGATCAGAGATGAGGTTATCTTTTCCCTGAAGTTTCAGATTCAGGTAGGGTTTGATGTTGACAAAAAATAAAAAATGACAGGTAGGATCCGGCAGCAGTGGCCCTGTTCTACCTTTTTCAGTGAAAAAGACAGCTACAGTATTTCATTTGGAAGAGTGTAAAAATGAAGCAGGACTTTAGTTTGCAGCTGAGCCACCTCGCTGCTGTGTGATTAGGAAATCATAGAATTGAGAATCACTTTCTTCAAGAAAAGCTTGAAGCAGATGGTGATTGAGTACATGTCATATGAATTTCATTCAGGTTAACACGGGCATGTACAATGTTTGCAACATTGGTTTGACAGAGTCTTTACATAATATGACATGATGACACGTCCATAGATACTTGTATACAAAAACATTTGGAGCCATATAACAGGCAAATTTTGGAGATGCAACTCTTGACTTACTGTAGTAGGAACAGAGGTTCTTGTGACGGGTGGCAATGTTGCTGCTCAAAAAATTCTGAATGGAGTCTGAGTGGTTCACCATGCATGAATTCTGCTGTAGAAGCCCCAGTGTCAGGTTTAACAACTGCACATAGTCTGAGAAGCACAGCAGTAGGTCAGATAGACAGTATGTCTTGTTAGATTCAATGAAATTCAAGTACCATCGATGGGCTGGATGAACTGACGTTGCGGGCCAGATGAACTGAACATCAGGGGCCGGATCAGGCCTGCAGGCCATAGTTTGGTGACCCCTGGTGTAAAGTATTCTGCTCGCTGGCTGCTAGCAGTTCTTGTCAGCTTAATCACTATTGAGTGCAGGTCGATCCATCTTTAGTGAGACTGCAGCTGTTTATCTTACCCTGGCCTCAGTTACAGCTGCCTTCCAAGCAACTTGTGCCAGAGTATGTTACCACTAGAGGACGTACATGATAGCTTCACACTTTCTATAGCTTGGAAAGTGTTCCTACTGTCAGGTGGTTTTCCCACTCATTTTGTTACATTTGAAACCAACTGGTCACACTTATGATCTGCAGAACATGCTGATTACTAAGTAGCATGCTCTCCTTCCTGGAATGCCTTCTATTGTAAAATACACAGCACTTCAGCAGGATGCAGAGGCACACTATGTTTCCAGCATCATGGTAACTGTAGGTTTGAGGTGGCTCTATATAGCCCATTTCATTTCAGTAACAACTACCAGCAACAGTGGAGTGTCCTCCTTTGTCTTTGAGGATTTAACTTACCTTGTTCTATCAATAGTGGTGGTGACAGAGTACCAGTTTTATTAGCTTCATGGGTGTCACAGTATGCATGTAGTATAGCACTTGCTTTAATATTACCACCTCTGTGACTTGCAAGTAACTGTTGGACAACCTTAAGCAAGCCTTATATGTATTTTTTGCTCATCAGTTTGACATCTTCACAGTCAGGCTCTTAGTTTTGAGTGATTTGCCACAGCAAGCTGTCTTTAGCAGTAAGTTCTAATGACATGTGGCTGAACACACTGAGGAATGCAAGGGCAGGCACTCAAGTAATTTTTCCAATGTTTTTATCACCGAGATTTTTCTGTGCCTTTGACCCAGTATCTACTCTTATTTTAACATTTTTGTAAATTTGTAAGTTATTTTCTGCTGTCACACATTATTAGTTTTGTACTTTTTATGTATTCAGTTCTGCTTTTCTCACCTAGCTCCTCTGGTCACCATTCCTTCCATCTTCTTTTTTTCTGCTTTTCTGTACATGAGGGGAAGTCAAGCTAAAACCTAAATATTTTTTTTAAATATTTATCAAACAAAAATGGGACGCAAGTGTATCATCTTTTGACATTGTCTCCTTGTCGTTCAACACACATCCTCCGACACATAGCAAGTGCATGGACTCCTCCAAACAAGAAAATTCTTCTGGTTGTTTGCACAGCCACTCATGTACTGCCTGCTGCACCTCTTCATCGGAATAAAATTTCTTTCCTACTATCACCTCTAAGTGGTCCAAATATGTGGTAATCACTTGATGCGGGGTTTTGTGGGTGTGGCGGATGTGGCAGAATATCAAAGTGTGAGGCCAAGCATTGTCATGTTGCAAAATTACAACATAGTCAGAGGTCCATGTCACTTTGATCTTATTGCATGCCATAGCTGGTTTTTTAACATATTGGAATATGATGCACTGCTGGTGGTGTTTCTGTTAGTTGAGTAGTATTCCAAGACAGCGTCTCATTCATCCAAAAACAGAAGTCAGCAAAACCTTCACAGCAGATTGCTGCATCTAGAACTTCTTGGGTTTTGATGATGAAGAATGGTGCCATTCCTTGCTTGCTTTCTTTGTTGTGTGTTGGTGGTAGTGTACCAAAGTTTGTCTCCTGTAATGATTCTCGCAAAGAAGCCATCACCTTTTGATCCAAAGCACCACAGATGTTCTTCACAGACATCAACGCATCACTGTTTCAGTTCTGGAGTGAGCTGCCATGGCACCTATCTTGCAGACACTTTGTGAAACTTAAGCACTTCATGAATGGTGTGATGTGCTGAGCCATAACTTATGTTCAAATTTGCGACTATTTCGTCCACTGTCACGAAGCAATTTTCATCATAATCTCTTCAACTGCTACAGTAGAGTCTGGTGTCACAACATGGTGTGCCAGACCCAGGCACTGAGTGTCTGTTGCAGAAGTCATGCCATTTTTGAACTTTCTATTGCACCCATACCTTTACTGCAGTGATAAACATGCTTAACCACACTGGACCTTCATCCACATATGGATTTCATACCTCAACTGCTCAAAAAACATATGACAGAACACTGTTCTTCCTTGATGCAAACCTTAAATGGGGCAGCCATTTTGAACTGGTATTGTGCCTGAGTTTCACTTGTCTATAGTATGCTGCCATCTGTAGGGCCTTCTTTGCATCATTGGTAACTGTGCTGCCAACTTAGAGAACAATGGCACAAAATGATGATTTTTTGTTATATTTTTACAGTTTTCATTTCACTTCCCCTCATATTTCAGTTTCATTTGCGTTCAACAATCTCTTTCAACACTATACTTTGGCCTCAAGGAAAACATCAGTAATTGGACATTTGAATCCTAGCTGCCAGTCTTGTGTTCCTTGTGACTAATTTTTTCAGGCACTTGTAAGACCTAGGTACAGTCCCCAGTACTGCCACAGAAATTATCATAGAGGAAGGACTGCAATAGAATACTATTAAAATACTGGGATTAGAAATATGGGCTTGAATGCTGACATTAACAGCTAGGAAAGTGGCATGTAGATCATGTGGCCTGTAGTCCCGTTTTCCAATGACAATTACAGCACATGATGAAACAGTGGGTACTTTGAGGGTTTGTGGATCATGGGATCACAGTAACATGAGAGAGCATACTTTAGTTTACATCTCCTTGCTTTGATTATCATCATTCCACCTATTCAGTACATATACAGATCTGCTTTATTTTTCCTGACCTTCTGTCTAGAGCAACTTCTTTTGCATGAATCAAAATATTTTCAGAAAATAAACATCTATTACCTGTTTAGCCAACCTTAGTTGTTTCGGACCACATAGTTCTTCATAGTAACATTCTTGAATAAATGCTTCGTGGCGTTCTTGTCACATCATATTTGTCAATCACAAGCTTTCAACAACTTCCTCTGTTGTCATAGTATGGACCTAAGATTTTAGTATGCTGTTAGGTACTTTAGTTGGCCAGATTATGTCATGCAGACCTTATGAATTCATGGAACTTCCATATCCTACCAGATACTATGTTAATGTCTATGACTGAATAATGTTCACAATAATGTTGATTTTATTAGATGGAGGATGACTCAGTTGATTTCTCTATTACCTTACATCATCAAGTGGCCATTTCCATGAGGATGTAGCCACTGTCTCAGTTTAAGCTGAGATCAGTATGTTTAACTATAACTTTAAACAAGACAGAGGTTACAACCTAAGTGCAGCAATGAAATGGGTGCTTGATGCTGAAAGGCTACAGAGAAATCAATTGAGTCATCCACCGTCTAATGAAATCAGCATCATTATCACTGTTCTGCAATGAAAGACATTGGCACAGTCTCTTGTGATGCATGGGAGATCTGTGATGCCTCCATGACATAATTCAGCCAACTAAAGTATCTTATTCCCTTATGATGTCAATGGAGAAAGTTGTTGAAAGTTTGAGATAGTCAAATCTGATGCAGCAAGAACCCTGTGAAGTGTTTACTCAGTTAACCACTTTTGATAACATTGTTGGAAACACTGTGATCTACAATGAAATTTAGAATAAATAAGTCGTCTTGCTCACTAAAATATTTTTTAAATATTTTATTTTAATGATGACTGGTTTCAATCTTGAAGATTATCAGCAGACCGTTACATGTCTCTGGAATGGATATAACATTTTCCTTAGAGGGAATTAGGAAAAAATGTTAAAACAACATTTACAATAAAAGTTACAACAAAATATAGAAAGATTTATACTCTTAGGTGGTATACAGAGGTGCCGAGTGATGCATGAACATGTCAAGAGACGCATTCGTCAAATGCTAGAGAATGGAGGAATATTAAATTGGTGGAGCCCCACAAATTGCCTACTGCATGACCACAGAAGGAGCCAACAAGATACAGTTGTATATGTAAACAAATAATTAAAAATAACATAGAAAAACATTAGAAATCTGTTATGAAGACCGTGCATAGAAACATGACACAAAGATGAATGTAGTACTACGTAGTAGTAGTAGTAGTAGTAGTAGTAGTAGTAGCAGCAGTAGCAGTAGCTTTATTCATCCATAGATCTCTTTTTACAAGCATATAGGACATGTCAAAGTATTTACAAGTTTAGACCAATTTAAAATAAGCTAATTCATATACACATACAATTACAGACTAGTTGGAGACATTCATTAGATTTACTCTTGGGATACAATATTTTTTTTTACAAATAACTTATTGCATAATGTAATGCCACACTGTTCACTCGTATCTCACTACCAGTCACTGCACACACTACACTCGCATTGTTTCATGACTCTTCACACACGCACACACACACACACACACACACACACACACACACACACACACACACACACACTTCAGACCCCTACTCTGTTTTGTCTAAGTAATCCTTCAGTGTACAAACTGTATTGGATAACAGGTACTTCTTAGCTGCCTTTTTTAAAAAGTGTTTGAAATTTCTTTAATCTCTTTTGGCAATTTATTGTACAGTTTTATTCCTTGCTAGAAAACACTGTTTTGAGTTTTATGTTTATTTTTCTTGGTAAATGTAAGTTGAGTCTAGCTCTTGTTCCATGGTAATGGACAGAGCTGTTTGTGCAGTAATTACCAATTTTATTTTTGATGTGTACAACTGACTAGTAAATGTATTCACACACAGTGTTTTGAACAGATCTTTACAATGAGCCCAACTATTATTTTTGGTTATTATTCTTATGGCTCTTTTCTGGAGTTTGAAAATTCTGTTCATATTTTGCATATTTGTTCCCCCAAAAAAGAATGCCATAGCTAAGAATTGAGTGTACACGTGAACAGTATGTAACTAAAAGACACTGCATGTTACCCACTGGTGATAGGACTCCAAGGGCATAACATGCTGCTGACATTCTGTTTGCTCGTACCTCTGTGTGTTCACACCACTTCAACTGGGAATCAATATTGATTCCTAGAAATATTGCAAATGTAGATGAAGCCATCAGTTTTCATGGAGATGGGTGGCATGGGGCCTATTGACAAACTGCTTAGGTGGTAAGACAGGCAAGAAGTCAGTGATGTACTGGCAACAGACACCATCGGTCACCATGGAGAGAAGAATACCAATGAGCCAAAGATGTACTGGTAATGAGCCAACCTGTTCCTGTTGCTTCAGAAATAGTCAGCCTAGAATTCTATGATAATGGCGTATCAGCAGCAAAAAATTGTCTATTAAAATGTCACATTAGTCACATTGTTAGGATGATGAATATTGTATAAATTCTATTTAAAATTATTTGAAACAAGAGATAAAAGAACAAACTAGTAGCAATCTAATACAGCAAATCATCAAATAGGTGGTAGAAATGTTTCTCTCCAATAGGAGTTCAGGAGTTTGTTTCATAAGTTTAACAGATGCTTTTTGTAATGTGCTTAGATTTAGATTTCTTCAGGGTTGTTTAGCAGGTGCCCCTCAGGAGCATTATGCAAATATGCAAAAGACAAATTTGCCTGTTGCTTTTCATGTGCAACAAAAGAGCAGCCTATATTGAAGTAAATCCAAAATTATTGCGGCCTACAAATCGACAGATATCTTAAATAACAAAATGCATAATGTGCACTTCCTTTTAGTAATCAGATTTCTCCTCTAATTTATTCAATGTTGCTCAGATTTACAGAGGAAAAGCTAAATCTCTTGTGAAATTTCATTTGTGATAGACACCACAAGAAAATTAACTTTCTGATAAATATAGTAATGCTATGCAGAAATCTACAAATAATGCACAAGTTTAATTCTAAAGTCAATCATTACAGAGATGTGTAATTCAGTAAAGCTAAAGACAGAAATTAACACCAATTTGAAACCAGAATAGTATAACACATATAATTCCTGAGGTTAAAGTTGCAACTAGATCTACAACACTCAACAAGTCCACTTACTAACAAAGAGAAAAGTAAACAACAGTTAAATAGCAATCTTCATATTGTAAAAAGCTTAAATAATAAATTGCCATCGGTAAAGCTATTGTAACTATGTATGGCAGATAAAGTGAATACCCGTGTCATCACTAGAGAAGATGAGTATTTATCTGAAACTATTCAATTTTTTAATGAAAATGACTTAAATGAAACTAATTAGCAAAGGTCCAACCTGATAAGTTTCAAACTAAACCTAACAAGTTAATCAATATTAAAAATTCTTTATTCCTGCCATGAGAAAAGGTCTCTTTGAAAGTAATGAATCCACAATTATTGAAGCTTAGGCCCAAATCAAATCACATGAACAAAATGAGCCAATACATCCAATTATTAATAATATGTTGTCCATCTTACAAACTTAAGAGAAAACTTAATGATATCTTAAACTTTGCATACACATGCGAAGAACTTATAATATTAAGGATAACTTTGAACTTGTCCAAGCAATATTTACCATACAGATGGTCCAGATGATGCTAGATTTGCCTCATTAGATGTTAAGAATATCAACATCCCAATTAAATAAACTATAGATATGATCAAAAATAATCTACTAAGACATAAAACAATGAGCACAGGGGAAATAGTACAACTTATTGAATTGTTAGAAAGTACTTTTACATTTAATTATTTTTCTTCCAATGATGTGGTTTAATGTTAAAAATATGCACCAGTAATAAATAATTCTCTACCTGGAATTTTAGCAGACATTTTGAAATTAAATTCTTTACAGGAAATCCTGAAATTATCAATAAAATATTTATTACAGGAGATATGAAGACAATACATCATTGTTCTGCAAAGGTTCAAAAGATGAAATAGACACTTAAGGTGAAGTCTTAGTAACATTCATCCAAAATTGTCATTTAATGTAGCACATGAAAATGACAAAAGAATTAATCTCCTTAACCTCAATTACCAATCCTAAAGGCAAACATTATTTTGCTATTTATAGAAAACCTACTCCATCAGATGCTATCATAAATGATACTTCCTGTCATCCACAGAAACATCAAAGAGCAGTCTTTTTCTTGATAATTCGTAGAATGTAAAAGTTCCCACTAGATTTAAATGACATTCAAAGAGAAATTGCTATTCTCAAACAAATAGCTATGGCTAATGATTTTCATTTAAATGAAGTTAATTTTTTGTTCAATAAGTTAAAATGAAAGTCCTCAGACTTTTCTGTCACAACTGCTTCAAAATTTGTTAAAATGATGTGTACGGGCAATCTGATTTTAAGAAATGTTAATAAATACAGGCAGAACTTAAGCATTTACCATCAATAACCTCCTTCAAAAAGAGTTTAAACATACAGTTGGCAAGATAGCATATATTTCAACTCTGGTGTCAATAATGTTCTTTGTACGACTGTACCAACAACGCACTGGACAAACAGGTCATAACTTTGTCATCCATTTTAAAGAGCATGCAGTGGGTGCTGCTTGAGATAATTTATTGTTTGGCCTGCACAGAAATGAACATTCTATGGCCTGTTTGATGATTTGGTGTAGTACATTACTGCTCCTTTATCTTTTGTTTTAAATTATTGTAAATACTTTTACACTCCATTTTATTCTTCTCTTACATTTACGCATTTTCAGGCATTAAGCTTGTGTATCTTCATTGGTCAGTTGTATACTCCCTGTCGAGTATTGTCACTTCAATACATACTACCAATACTTTAATAAGTCATATGCTTATGATGGGGCATATGATCTAATGTTTCACTAAATACTGACTTATACAACATTCATCATCCTAACAGCAACTAATGTGATATTTTAACAGACTCTTTCTCGCCACTGTTACACTAACATTATCAAGTTCTGGGCTGACTACATATGAACCAACAGAAACTTCTGGGCTTATTGATGTTTTCATCTCCATGCTGACCAACAGTGTCCTATGCTAGTACATCTTTGGCTCATTGATGTTCTTGTCTCAGTTGTGACTGACAAAATCCATTAACAGTATATCTTTGGCTTGTCATCTGCCTTATCACATAAGTGCTTTATCAATATGCTCCATGCTACCATCTCCATAACAACTAATGGCATCATTACATTCATCTTTACATCACATTTCTATGACTTTGTTTTTATTTTCACTTGCTGCTATAAACACTCTTTTAATTAAGAATGATGTTATCAGGCTTAGCTCCATATAGGGGAGAAGTAATCAATAATATCAGAAATAATTAATGGCATTGAAAAAGTTTTAATTAAAATTATCAATGTATAATCTCTCATCAGAGTAACACTCGCAGGAAAGCAGCGCCTCAGGCAAATCAAAGAGGGTTTAATGTGACTACTTTTGTTTATAAATCCTACTATGTAAACTGTTAGGTGGTATTGTTAGCTGTCTTGTCTTGTTTTCTGCACCCAGAATAAGTCTACATATCTGCGGCATGCGATGCAGTGGGCATTTCTGTACTATTTGCTACGGAAGGGATCAGGACACTTTTGTTAAATAGGATCTGTGGACTATACGCAAGGACGTTAAATTGAATATAAGAATGGAACTGGATACTTAACTTTGAGAAAATAATGGCATATGAAGTTTGAATGACTGCATCGAAGTATAGTAACGGACCACAGTCCTTGTTATAATATATCTGAGTAACTATAAAAATCACAGACATTTAAGTTGGCATAATTGCTGAGAGTAATTGTAGGATCAACCCTCCTTTTCCCTCTATACATAATTCAATCATTCACGATCATTTAATTATTATTGAATATCATTAATAAAAAACTAAACTGATTTCCATAATTACTTGTGTATTAGTAATTAATAAATACCATCTAAAGACATTATTATCTATCTTGTATTTGGTAATGTAGCAACAAATGAAGGGTGATTGACTGAGCAAAAATTTAACATTAATTGTCTTGAAAACCCAAAATTTAGTTGACATTACAGTGAAGATGTTTGTGGCTGCTCCATCTGAGTTACAGATATAACAGTGAAGCATATACAATAGATAACAACATAAATATCGTACGTCAGAGAAGTTGATGACAGCAGATTGAAAGAGGGTGGCTACACTGCCCATAGATAGCAGTTATTGTTTTCATAACCAATTCCTATTGGTTATCCATTTAATTTTAATTACTTTTTAATAAATGTAACTGTAGTGTACAGTGGCCATTTTAATCATTTTACCTGCTATTTTATGTTTTTTCATTTATAATGCAATCGGTTTGATTATTCTAAGCTTTTTCATTTTATCATCATAAATCTCACATTAGACCTATTGGCTCCTTCTGTGGTCATGTTGTATCTCTTGACCTACGTTCCTGCTCCACTCAGCATCTCTCCACACAGCTTTCTAAACATTGCTACAAAATTTATTGTACATGTTGTTATTGCTTGTTTCTCCTTGTTCCTGATCACCTCTAAGGAAAATGGTATTTACATTTCAGAGACATGTAATGATCTCACAATGATATTCAAGACTAAAACCTGTAACCATAAAAATTAAATATTTTTAAAATATTTTTGCAATCAACACTGATTATTTATTTAAATTTACTCACATTATTTCTGTTTGTGTTTCTTCTTTTTTATTCATGAAGTGTTACACAGGCCATAATCTTAATTTGCAAATAGCATATCGGTTCTAGGAATCAATATTGATTCCGAATTGAAGTGGTGTGAACACACAAATAGCATATTGATTCCTAAACATCTTTTAATCAAAGGCTATAATGACCTGATAAATGTATACATGATGTTTACAAAACTTCCTGGCAGATTAAAACTGTGTGCCGGACTGAGACATGAGACCTTTGCCTTTGTCGGGCAAGTGCTCTACCAACTCAGCTATCCAAGCATGACATGCGACCCATCCTCACAGCTCCAGAGTATGAGACGACGTACTGGTAGAATTGAAGCTGTGAGGATGGGTCATGAATTGTGCTTGGGTTGCTCAGTTGGTAGAGCACTTGCCCATAAAAGGCAAAGGTCCCAAGTTCAAGTCTTGGCCCAGCACACAGTTTTAATCTGCCAGGAAGTTTCATATCAGCACATACTCTACTACAGAGTGAGAATTTCATTTTGGATAAAGATATCTTTACAGTTTGGTAATTATTGGGTTGATGCATAAGTTTCTAGCATTTTTCTGTAAGTTTAATAAACACAACAGATACATGTAACAGAGACATTACTCATCAGTAATATATTCTCCCTCACTATTCACAAGAGTCTGCTCACACTGGCATAACTTTTCAATTCTGTGAATGTAGTAAACACATGGTTTTGAGGTGAAGAACTCGTCAAGCCCTGCTTGGAGTGCATTTTCATCAGGCAAGGAAGTTCTGTTGTGATTTTGGCTTACAGCATGCCATACACACACACCAAATTTTTGAACATTCCTCATTGCATGCAGATGTCAATGTGGAATGATTGCAGTTCATCACATTTGCCAGTTATTGAGTACACTGACATGAATCACTGTGGATTAATGTGTTTAAACCATCAAATCCCAAAGGTCTTCCTAAATGTTGACTAATATCAACATGATCCTCCTTAAAATGAGAAAATCATTTACATGGCGTGCTACGTCCAGGGGCACTATCCCCTTACATGGCGCAAATGTTTTGGGCTGCCTCCACTGCAGTCACTGCTCTACTGAACTCAAACAGATGAATATGTGGGAAATGTCCCAATTCCTCCACTTGGCACCCTATTTCCTAGTGTCCACAGCTCCACTCATTATCACCAAATGAAAAAATGACAATATGTAAATTCTAATAGCAACAGTGTACTACAAATAAAAAATGACAATTGAAAATAGACCCATAGAAACCAGAACATTAATATGCAAATCGAAAATGCTGTGAACTTATGGGCCAACCTATTATTGTCCTGACTGATTGAAACAGTTCAGAAGAGTTACATCCATATTGGAGAGTGCTATTAACTTTATTTTTATTTTGTGACGGAAGAGGACACCTTTTTTTTTTGAAGAAGAAGATTTCAATAAATGATCTTTGCTTAAGATTTCAATACATGTTTGAAATTGTCTTTGCTGACACCATCATGTAAAAATAAGAAATTGACTCTTGTATCTAATCTGCCTAAGGAGATACACAACTGAATCTAATGGAACCTTTGTTTCAATGTAGGTGGTCGCAGCTCCACACCAAGACAGGCTGTGTATTGCTGTAGCACAAGAATTGTCAAAGGAATTTGGTGGCTGGGTACCACCACCTGAAAGCAGTTGTTAACATAGTATTTCTGCACATCACAATGTAATTATATTGTAAATAATTATATATAATCTGTGTGTGTGTGTGTGTGTGTGTGTGTGTGTGTGTGTGTGTGTGTGCGCGCGCGCGTGCGTGCGTGCGTGTTTGTGTGTGTGTTTGTTTTGCTGCACATGTGCATGTGTTTTTGTGCAAATAAAACAATAAAATGTGTAAAACACCAAAATTAAAAATTGTGTACCATGTTTGCGTCAATAAGTGTACTGTGGTTGTGTCAATAAAATATGTTTATTTAAACTGCCTGTTTGTGTCATTTGGATTGAAAAAGAATGCATATAGTGTTATAACAGTGACACATATGTGAAGAAGAAACATTGACAGTCAGTCACTTTGGGCAACAATACTCTGTCCTCAGTGTTTGAACATACTGTGGATCTCCTCATAATGTCTGAGAAACTGGAACCAAGGATCTCACACACCCGACATTAGCATTAGGTACCCAAAATGAACAATGCTAAGGAATTACTTACTGACTGGAGCATTACTGTAACGGCAAGTTCTGTACTTTTACGAAAAATGCAAGAGCCTGTTATTTTCATATTAATTACATTGATAACAAATGTGTAAACAAAAACCATACTAGCTCAGTGCCTAAAAGGAGTAACAGCTTGGTGGCTGGAATGTCCTGGTGGATAAATGTGGGCACTTTTTTTGTTTATGCAGGATTAGCTGATATTTACTTTACTCTTCATTGTAAGCTTATACAGAAGGGTCCAAAAAAAAGTCCATAACTTGCAAACTAATTGACAGAGTTGTCTCTTTTTTGGTGAAAGTGTAGCTTAAAGTTCAACTTAAAGCTATCACTGTAGATGTTCGAAATGATCACCATTAACATCCACACACAAGCTATGCCGCAGAACTGCAGCACGAACTACTGACTGCAACGTGTTCAGTTGGATATTTGTACATGAATGTACGATGGATTCTCAAAGTTCATCCAATGTGCGTGGCTTTTGTTGATAAATGACATCCTTTAGTGTTCCCCACAGGTAAAAGTCCAGAGGTGTTAGGTCTGGGAAACGTGGTGGATACTCCACAGCACCTCTATGGCCTATCCATCCTTCCAGGTAGATTTCCGTCGACCTACGCCCTAACACGATTTTGGTAGTGGGCTGGGGCACCATCTTGTTGAAAGTAAACTCTTCCGTCTCCATACAAATCTCGGATGGCAGGAAAAATGGATGTCTGAAGCTTCTGAAGGTACATCTCACCAGCACCTGTGTCGTCAAAGAAGAATGGCCCAATCAAGCCCTGGTAAGACAACCCACATCACACATTTACTCCTGGCAAATTCATGGCTTTGTTTACATGGGCGTTCAGATCTTCGGTGGCCCAGTAGATGCAATTGTGGCGATTTACTGTACCATTGGGTTTGAACTGTACCGCATCAGACAATACAATCGTCTCTGCAAACTCTTCATCGTTGCACACCACGTTAGTAAACCACTCGCAGTACTCCATTCTGCGATATGGATTGTCCTTGTTCATTGTTTGTAGCAATCGTGGGATGTAGCACTTCCACTTTGCTGTCTTCAAAATTCGCCGAACACTTGAGCGACTCACTCCAGTTTCACGGGCACACTGTCTCAGAGACTTCTGTGTTGAGCGAGTGAATTGTTGAAACACACTTGTTACTGTTAAAGGTCGTCCAGATCGTTGTTTGTGTACATCTTTAACACAGCCTTCGGCTTCAAATTTGTCTCGAATGCGATGAATCATTAAACATGTCGGTGGCTCTGTTTGATACTCATTTCACCATTGCCATTGAACCTCATTAATATTTTCGTACTTCTAATACCACTTCAAAACTAACTTCCTTTCATTGAATTTAAGCCTTGCGCCAGCCATGTTTACTCAAGTAACTAGTTACATCTAAGAACAAAACAGTGACTATCTGGCGACTGTCCTCTGACAAAACAAAACAAAGCAATACAACACTTGTGTGGCGATTGCCGGAACTAAAAGCTATTACACTATCAAAGATGAGACAACTCTGTCAATTAGTTTCCCAGTTATGAACTTTTAAACAGTGGATACATTTTTTTGGACCTTTCTGTATATGTACAATACCAGAGTTTAACATTTCAAAATGATGTACAGTGTTTTAACACACTGGTATAAAAACCACTCACTGCTCCATGTGCTGTGTGCTCATTAGTTTTCATGTGAGATGCCAAATTACCAGGTATTCATTAATTCATAATCACAATATACCTCAGCTCAAAAGAAAATCAAGTCATTTTTATAAACTCAGAAAGTCAAATTTATTTAGGTTATGCATAAATACATGTTCATCAGACAGATAAATAGTATAGGTGACTAGTTGAATGGAATGTTTAAATATCAAAACTGTCTAACTTTAAGAAAGATTTGTTGCACACCTGGCTTTTATGTCTTAGTGTAAAACAACAGCATCTGAACAATGACAACAAAAATTAATGTACAATCTTTCAACACACAGTATGTTTATCTTAATACACAGTCACTTTAAAAAATAAATTATTTCTTGATACACAGGCCTTTTTTGACTTGGCAACAGTATTACAATGATTAGTTTATCAACGTGCAGCTCATGTGTGAAAATAAGGTGACCTCAGAAAGTACTAAATGAATGACAGTAATAGAGAGATGCAGTTCTGTTACAAGCTGCAGCATGTCATTTTATGCTGTAAAAATATTTTCTAAACACACACTCACAGGCTTAGGAACCAAATGCCACACCACACAAAGGTGCAATGTCCCTTAAGTAACAGGCAAAATTATGTCTGCTCTCTTCAGTAAACTCATAATGTCAGATTTACGTATAGTTTAATGGTCTGAAGTACACCATATATTTATTCCAAAAATATTATAAATGTATTTTACTCTTTCAAATGAATATGCAGTCATAAAAATATATTTACATCCATAAAACTGAACATTGCAGAAACAAAGCCTTCACCAAAAGCACTTCTCATGTTTCAAGGGACACTGCCATACTATACAAAGCAAACTAGTTTTGAGTTTACTGCCTTCTACGATCAGCAGCTTTAACATATGGCTTGCCACCATTACGTTCCCACTCTTTTTCAAATTCTTGCTCCAGAATTTCAGCACCTCTTCTGCGAGTTAATCCAGTTTCTTCAAGGCTAAGTTCACACATCTGCATATCATCAATGCCTGCAAACAGTATTGTAAATGTTCATGGATTTAGCCCCATGCGTAAGTACACTTTAGTACAAACTTAATGAGAATTAGTTTTAAGAAAAGTGTTTCTGCAGCCTACCTGCCACAAGAAGTATAGGTGGTTTGTCAGGATGTAGCTCCATTTGTCTTGCAACATACTGTCCATCAAAGTGTGCATACCACAATCCACGTTTATCTCCAACAGATGTTGAGGCTTCTCCCTGATTATTGTTGACTGTAGGAGGCCGAATGAATGGAATGCGGAAGTAACGTTGAGTACTTGTTGATATTGGTGCTTTCTGTACCACTTTTGGGGTTTTTGTTGCTGCAAATGAAAATTATAAATAAAGTAGGTGGAAATAATCTTATTTTCAAGAAAAACCAGAAAAAATGACAATATATGCCATGCATTTTAGACTTCTCTTATGTTACTTTGATAACAATAATATAAAAAGGCACAATTTATTACATTACACAATAAAAATCTAGGCTCTTTGCATTAAATTATATCAGTCTTAGTTCATATTTTTCAGTTAATGCAGTCTATTATACTATCACAACAGAAGACAAAGATTTAATCTCTCGTGCAGGAAAATTTCACAGAACAAACCAATGACTGATATCTGCACTGTGCTTAAATTGTGTCAGCCACAATAATAACGAAATAATCACTTAACAGACTGCAAAAATAAAGGTAATTATTATGCTCCTAGTCAGCTAAAGGCGAGTGAAGGACTTTCACACTCGTGCACAAAATTTTCCACTCTTTCCATAACATGAATTTCTCAGGAAGGCTTTGAATTTTAATGCAAATATATTGCTGTTGGTGAAAATTAAACATTTGCAAGGAACACAATGCCAAACATGAAATTTACATTGTAAAACATGATGTTTTCTAGATGATTGCACTACAGCACTACCTGGACATGTACCTACAACAAACCACAACCTTTGAACTATTGAAGCACAGGTCTAAATACTGTAGAAACTTCTATATTTTAAAAGAGATAAAGAAAAAGTTTTCAATTTCACCCAGCCTGTTTCACTTCAGGCAGAGGATGTATTCCAAATAAGTAACAGACACTGAGTGACACAAACAAGCTGTGAGTACATTCTTGAAGATGATAAGTTATCCAGTTATCTGAGCAAGGTAGAACAGTGATTAGCATACTGGACTTAATTTCAAGAGGGCAATGATTCAAATTCCCATCCAAGCATTCAGATTCCAGTATTCTGTGATTTCCCCAAATTGCTGCATACAAATGCAGGGATAGCTGTAGTTAAACCTTTCGGGATGTGAGACATCCTCAGAGGCACCTCTGAGGGTGTACAGCACAGTCCTAGACGAAACGTCAGGAATAGAAGAGTTTCTTGGACCATGACCTCACATTCTGAAAGGTTTACCAGCAGCTGTGCCATTAAGTCATTAAAGCCTACATTCTAAAATACAGGGATGATTCCTTTGTAAAGTCCATGGCCAATTTCCTTCCCCATCCTTCCATACCCCTAAGCTTGTGCTCTATCTCTAAATGACCTTGTTGTCAATAGGATGTTCAACTCTTAACACCACAGTTATCAGCTAAGATAAGTACAGTCACAATGTGGCATCAAATCTTTCCACAACAAAAGTGAAGTGAAGATGATGGATTGCCATCACAGGTTTCTTAGCAACAATCACTGGGATATATGAGTATACAACAGAGATAGAGATTGTGGTATGTTAATCATTATTAATCATTATTATGATTTACACAAAGGACTGTTGCTGTTCAGCATACAATTAAATCTGGTTATTAATCTCTGATACCTCCAGCTGCAGTGAACTGAAAACTAAAATAAAAGTGGTGATGTGCTGATGTATCTGTTTGATGAAAAGAGGAGGAAGACCTAGAAACAGGAATTCAGCAGTGTCCTAGTGTTGAAATAATTATAATACAGTTTACAATAAAATAACATTTTTGAACAATGCACAGTTGTTGATCCCTCATTGCTTGCAAATACAAAGGCTATCCAGAAGATAAACTGTTTCCATGGCATCAAAAGAAGTGGAAGGAATCTAGCAGTTGCTACACATGACTCATACAGTAGTTCAGCGTGCTCAGAACTGTGACAGTGAAAAAAGCCACATTACATCTCATTCATCCACAGCAACAATGCCAAATGAACATGGTTTCTGAAATGTTAAATTTTAAATGTGTTCTGTGAGATGGTTTTTAGTGGGGGAAAAAGAGAAAAAAAGCTATTGACATTTATCACTAAATTTGTGCTGTATATGGACAGAATGGGATGACTGAAGGTGTTGTGCATCAGTGGTGTCATATGGTTAAGAGTGAATGACAAATGTTCATGATAATTCTGTTTCCATGGTATCAAAAGAAGTGGAAGGAATCTAGCAGTTGCTACACATGACTCATGCAGTAGTTCAGTGGGCTCAGAACTGTGACAGTGAAAAAAGCCACATTGCATCTTATTCAACCACAGCAACCATGTCAAATGAACATTGTTTCTGAAATGTTGCAGCAAAATGCAGAAAGATCTGCAGCAGATAGGCACTTGGTGCAGGGAGTGGCAACTGACCCTCAACATAGACAAATGTAATGTAGTGCAAATACAAAGAAAGAAGGGTCCTTCATTGTATGATTATGTGATAGTGGAACAAACACTGGTAGCAGTTACTTCTGTAAAATATCTGGGAGTATGCATACAGAACGATTTGAAGTGGAATGATCATATAAAATTAATTGTTGGTAAGGCAGGTGCCAAGTTGAGATTCATTGGGAGAGTCCTTAGAAAATGTAGTCCACCAACAAAGGAGGTGCCTTACAAAACACTCGTTCGACCTGTACTTGAGTATTGCTCATCAGTGTGGGACCCGTACCAGGTCGGGTTGACAGAGGAGATAGAGAAGATCCAAAGAAGAGCAGCACGTTTCGTCACAGGGTTATCTGGTTAGCGTGACAGCATTATGGAGATGTTTAGCAAACTCAAGTGGCAGACTCTGCAAGAGAGGAGCTCTGCATCGTGGTGTAGCTTGCTGTCCAGGTTTCGAGAGGGTGCGTTTCTGGATGAGGTATCAAATATATTGCTTTCCCCTACTTATACCTTCCGAGGAGATCAAAAATGTAAAATTAGAGATATTTGAGCTCGTATGGAGGCTTTCCAGCAGTCGTTCTTCCAGCAAACCATAAACAAATGGAACAGGAAAGGGAGGTAATGACAGTGGCATGTAAAGTGCCCTCCGCCACACACCATTGGGTGGCTAGCAGAGTATAAATGTTAATGTAAATGTAAATAATAACATCAGTGGCCATCATTTTATAGTCAGCAATGAACTCATAAGGAAAAGTGACAACAATATTTGCTGTAATTCACATTTCTTGATATCTCATCTGTCAGACAAAATTTCACAGATTTTTGATATCTCATCTGTCAGACAAAATTTCACAGATTTATCAGACACTTTTGCATGAGATCATGGCTAAAAAATTAGGGCACCACTTGTACGGAGGCTCAAAAACTTGTTTTCGAGACCTACAAAACTAAATGGATGACTGCTTCTTTTTTCATTACAGTGCTGAAGGAGAAAGCCTACTGTGAAAAACAGTGACCAATGATGGATGAATTAAGGTTTTCTTATGATGGTGAGGTGGAAAAACACCAGTCATTTACATGAAGTCTTGCCACTTCACCCAACAAACAGCCAAATTCTCACAGCAAGCAAGATTATGAACACCATTTTTTGGGACTCTAAAGGAATCTAGTTTGTCAATTCTGCTGAATATGAAGTTCTGAAGCCTAACGAGAGTCATACCATCTCACCCAACAAACATACAAAAGCATATCAAACTTTGACATCACTCATGCAACTGAGACAGACAAAATAAAAAAAAACTATCAAATTTCCTCAAGAAAGGAAATGAGAGATTAATATGAGAAAAGCAGTACTGTGTGCATCAAATCCATCAAACATACTGTGTGCATCAAATCCATCAAACAGAAACAGAAAGAGATTCATAAAATGGAGATTATAAAACTGCTTCAAAAGGACATTCAGACATTAAAAGCTGAAATATTAACAACAAAGGAAGAGAATGATAGACTATTTTTAAAAAAGCTGTCCTATGAGTATGGAATCCATCAAACAGAAATACAAGACCACAAAAATGTGTGCAAGTTTACGAACTCTAAAAACAATTATAAATCCAGTGCCTCCAATGATGTCACAATAACTCAAACAAGCCAAGAATGAGCAGATAATAATACACTAAAGTGACAAAATTATGGTATAGCAATATGCACATATACAGATGGTGGTGTAGTAAAGTGTACACAAGATATAAAAGGGCAGTGGGTTGGTGGAGCTGTCATTTGTACTCAGGTGATTCACATGACAAGATGTTCGACATGATTATTGACACACAATGGGAATTAACAGGCTTTGAACACATAATGGTAGTTGGAGGGAGACACATCAGACATTCCATTCTGGAAATCATTAGATAAGTCAATATTATTCTGAGATCAACACTGTCAAGAGTGTATCAAGAATACCACAGTTCAGGCATTACTCCTCACCACAGACAATGCTGTGGCCCATGGCCCTCACTTAACTACTGAGTGCAGCAGCATTTGTGTAGAGTTGTCAGTGCTAACACACAACTAGCATTGCATGAAATAACTGCAGAAATCTATGTGGGATATAGGACAACTGTATCCATTAGGACAGTGCAGCAAAATTTGTGTTAACAGGCTAGGGCAGCAGACATTGCCCAGCATCTCTTCTTGGGATCAAGAGCTGGCTGAAACACAAAGCAGAAAGCTCAGAGATATTTAGCAAGTTATGGAACCTATACTGGAATAACTAAAGGCCATAGGAGGAGTGTTCATTTCAGTTGACAAAAATATTGTCTCTATTCAGGTCAAAGTTCAGTGTGACAGTGAAGTTATCTGGTCATGTATAACAGGTCTAGGGGAAACCAAGTTCATTGTTGGATGTTTTTTCTAGTCACCCGATTCTGCTGAGGCAGTTCTAGTCATTCACAGGAAGTCTATGGACAGTAGCTTGTAGGGACCCAGATCATGCAATACTAGTTGGAGGCGACTTTGATGTACCAAGTTTAAACTAGGATAATTATGGATTCACTGCAGGGGGTACAGACAGACTTTCATGCAAAGTACTCTTGAACACTTTTTCTGAAAACTGTCTTGAGCAGTTAGTTCAGCAGCCTATATGCAAAGGAAATATCTGAAATCTTGTAGTTGCAAATAGGCTGGGCCTTATTGACAGTGTCACTATACAAATGGGTAATAGTGATCATTATTTCACTATAGCTACCGATCATGATGTCATCATAGCAACTACAGTTATGAAAGTTAATAAATCAGTTAAGAAGGCTATAAGAGTGTTTCTACAAAAGAGAGCAGATAACCAGTTGTTAGCATCTCCCTTAGACAGTGAACTGAAAACACTTAGTTCCAACAGGATGGATGTAGAGGAATTACAGGCAAAGTTTAAGCAGACTACAAATTTTTCCCCACGAAGTGTACAACTTCCATCATTATACATGAGCAAAAGATCTGGCAGAAGATAAACCGAGAAAATTCTGGTCTTGTGTAAAATCACTTTGTGGACCTAAAGTTTCCATCCAGTCACTTGTTGATCAGTCTTGTGCAGCAGTTGAAGATAGCAAAATGAAAGCCAAAGTTTTAAATTTCGCATTCAAGAAATCATTCATACAGGAGAACCATACCAACAAACTATCATTTAATCACTGAACAGACTCCTGCATGGATGATATCGTAATAAGCACCTTGGCACGGAGAAACAACTGAAAGAGTTGAAAACAAATAAGCCACCAGGTCTGGACGGAACCCCAATTCAGTTTTTCAAAGAGTACTCTACAGCATTGGCCCCTTACCTAGCTTGCATTTATCGAAAATCTCTCACCCAGTGCAAAGTCCCAAGTGTCTGGTAAAGAGCACAGGTGACTCCTGTACATAAGAAGGGCAAAAGAACAGCCCTGCAAAATTACTGACCAAGATCCCTAGCATCAATTTTCTGCAGAATGTTTGAACAGACTCTCAGATCGAATATAATAAATTTTCTTGAGTCTGAGAATCATCATGGTTTTAGAAAGAATCGCTTTTGCAAAATTCAGCTTGCACTTTTCTCACATGATATACTCTGAACGATGGATGAAGGGAAACAGGCAGATTCCATATTTCTAGATTTCTGGAAAGCGTGTAATGGTATTCCGCTGCAGGCTATTAAGGAAGATACAAGCATATGCAACAGGTTCACAGACATGTGAATGGTTCAAAGACTTCGTAAGTAATAGAACCCAGCATAGTGTCCTCAACAGTGAGTGTTCATCATGGACAAGGGTATCACCACAAGTGTCCCAGAGAAGTGTGGTACGACTGCTGTTATTTTCTATATGCATAAAAGATTTGGTGGATAGCGTGGGCAGCAATCTGCAGTTCTTCAGTGATGCTGCTGTGGTTTACAGTAAGGTGTTGAAGTTAAGTGACATCAGGAGGATTTAAGTTGACTTAAACAAAATTTCTAGTTGGTGTGATGAATGGCAGCAAGCTCTAAATGTAGAAAAATGTAAGTTAATGCAGGTGAGTATGAAAAACATACCCATAGTGTTCGGATACAGCACTAGTAGTGTCCTGCTTGACACAGTCACATTGTTTAAAATTACAATGTGATATGAAACAGAACGAGCATGTGAGGATTGTGGAAGGGAAGGCGAATTGTCAAGTTCAGTTTTTTAGGAGAATTTGAGGAAAGTATGGTTCATCTTGGGTACTGATCGAGTTTTTGGGATCAGAGGCAGGGTGCTAGATCCATTACTGGTAGCTTCGAACAACATGCAAGTGTTACGGACATACTTCAGGAACTCAAATGGGAATTCCTGGAGTGAAGGTCTTTTTTTTTAATTTATTTATTTATTTTTTGAGGAGCACCACTGAGAAAATTTAGAGAACTGACAGAATGATGTCTGCAGAATGATTTTACTGTCTCCAATAAACGTTACGTGTAAGCACCATGAAAATATGATACAAGCAGTTAGGGCTCATATGGAAGCACTTAGGCAGTCTTTTGCCTCACTCTATTTGCGAGTTGACCATGAAAGAAAATGACTAGTAGTGGTATGGGGTACCCTACAATATGCACTGTATGGTGGATTGCAGAGTATTTATGTAGATATAGATGCAGATGCACAATTCCAGTGCAGATTTAGCCATGCAGATCATGCAACATGAATCCTACTGAACATTTATGGGACATAATCAAGAGGTCAGTTTGTGCAAAAAGTCCTGCACCAGCAACACTTGTGCAATTGTAGACAGCTATAGAGGCAGCATGGCTCATTATTTCACCAGGAAAGTTCCAATTATTTGTGGAGCCCAAGACACCAGCGAGCTGCTGAAAATAGATATGAAATAATAATTGAATCTTTCTAGTATGCACATCTGTAAAACATAATTGCACGAGTGAAATTTTATAAACTTGTGCTTATTGTGATAGAAAAGATTTTCCTGTATCATATTTCATTGATAAACTATTTCCTCATCACAATTAAAGTCTGCATGTAAAATCAAGGGAGGTCACTTGGTCCTAATATGTTTTGAGATTAGAGTTTTGTTTCTTATTCAGATCGAGCATAGTGGTTTTGCTAATGGATTGAAGAAAGACATTGAAGCAATTCAGAGGCAGGCTGACCAAGATCCCTATCATCAATTTTCTGCAGATTGTTTGAACAGACTCTCAGATCGAATATAATCAATTTTCTTGAGTCTGTGAATCATCATGGTTTTAGAAAGCATCGCTTTTGTGAAACTCAGCTTGCACTTTTCTCACTGATGATGAATGATGGATGAAGGGAAACAGTGGGAGGAAAGACTTTAACAACAATGCATGAGTCGTTGGCCTGCAGTAGCATGAGCGAAATGCAAAGACATGAAAGAAAAGTGTAAAACTGCAGCTACCAATGTCTGCTAAGCTCCCAATGAACCATTTAAACCATCATTACTCATGTGTACTTAACCATTTATAGTCACAATCTTGTAACGTCAAGTGTAAAATGATAAATTGTGATGACATGTTAAAAGAAAAATGGAAAAAGACTAATTGATAAGCTCGGTAGAATTACTTGTGAAAAGGGTTGTACCTACGGACATAACAACCGCCAGCCACAGACCAAGTGGGTTGGCACATCTGTGCACTCAAACTTCTTGAGATCATCGATCTGGCTACTACAAAGGAAGACAGTACGCGAAGTGACATGAAAGAAAAGTGTAAAACTGTTTGTAAAATCAAAAATAATTGATGTTTATAGTAAGCAACCTTTTGGGTTCATTTAGTTTTAAGTTGCCGTACTTAAGGAATGAAAATTGTTAAGAGAGCAAATTGTTAGGCTCACAACTAACTTTGAGAGCTTAGCCTAAAATTTCATGAGTATGATATTGTGGCTCCTTCTGGACTCAGGCCAGCAAAACAATTATTCACTGTCCCCAGTTGGGGAGCAAACGAAGCCACTCTTATATGGCCATAAACCATGATTTTAAATAACTTGGTTAATATTTCTGTATAATTGTGAATTATTTGAGAATAACCATTTCAAAATAATAAGTAGTGTACTTAGAACGTTTAGGATTAAGAAGTTATATTTACATCAACTTCTGTTTTGTATAAGTCTATAAATAGTTGAGACAAAAGTGTCTCACTGTCATTTTGTCTCAGCTCATCTTGTCCCATGTAGTCTGTACTGTGTTAGCTTGTGTGAGCACTTAATTGTGAAAATATACAGAATGAAAGTAATAAAAACTTTAATTTCAGAAGTGCATTCCACCTTCCCTGATAGAAATTGTCTTTGTGAGAAGGAAAATTTTTATTGTTAAAAAGAAGTGCTAATTCATATTTTAAATGAGATCAGGGAAGTGAGATAGGGAGTTTGTGTGGACAGGGCTTAATCCAAAGCTTAATCTGTGAGAACTTTAATTATTTTCGATTGCTACATTACACAACACAATGCAGCAATTGGTATTTTTTCGTCAAATCAAACGAAAGTTAATGTAGACATAGAATCTTTGGCTGCGAGCATTAATGAACATTGACTTTATAATACCCCCATGAACCATGGACCTTGCCGTTGGTGGGGAGGCTTGCGTGCCTCAGCGATACAGATGGCCGTACCGTAGGTGCAACCACAACGGAGGGGTATCTGTTGAGAGCCCAGACAAACATGTGGTTCCTGAAGAGGGGCAGCAGCCTTTTCAGTACTTGCAGGGGCAACAGTCTGGATGATTGACTGATCTGGCCTTGCAACATTAACCAAAACAGCCTTGCTGTGCTGGTACTATGAACGGCTGAAAGCAAGGGGAAACTACAGCCGTAATTTTTCCTGAGGACATGCAGCTTTACTGTATGATTAAATGATGATGGTGTCCTCTTGGGTAAAATATTCCAGAGGTAAAATAGTCCCCCATTTGGATCTCCGGGCGGGGACTACTCAGGAGGATGTTGTTATCAGGAGAAAGAAAACTGGCGTTCTACGGACTAGAGCGTGGAATGTCAGATCCCTTAATCAGGCAGGTAGGTTAGAAAATTTAAAAAGGGAAATGGATATGTTAAAGTTAGATATAGTGGGAATTAGTGAAGTTCGGTGGCAGGAGGAACAAGACTTTTGGTCAGGTGAATACAGGGTTATAAATACAAAATCAAATAGGGGTAATGCATAAGTAGGTTTAATAATTAATGAAAAAAATAGGAGTGCGAGTAAGCTACTACAAACAGCATAGTGAACGCATTATTGTGGCCAAGATAGACACAAAGCCCATGCCTACTACAGTAGTACAAGTTTATATGCCAACTAGCTCAGCAGATGATGAAGAAATTGATGAAATGTATGATGAGATAAAAGAAGTTATTCAAGTAGTGAAGGGAGACGAAAATTTAATAGTCATGGGTGACTGGAATTCGTCAGTAGGAAAAGGGAGAGAAGGAAACATAGTAGGTGATTATGGATTGGGGCTAAGAAATGAAAGAGGAAGCCGTCTGGTAGAATTTTGCACAGAGTATAACTTAATCATAGCTTACACTTGGTTCAAGAATCATAAAAGAAGGTTGTATACATGGAAGAATCCTGGAGATACTAAAAGGTATCAGATAGATTATATAATGGTAAGACAGAGATTTAGGAATCAGGTTTTAAACTGTAGGACATTTCCAGGGGCAGATGTGGACTCTGACCACAATCTATTGGTTATGACCTGTAGGTTAAAACTGAAGAAACTGCAAAAAGGTGGGAATTTAAGGACATGGGATCTGGATAAGCTGAAAGAAACAGAGGTTGTACAGAGTTTCAAGGAGGGCATAAAGGAACAATTGACAGGAATGGGGGAAAGAAACACAGTAGAAGAAGAATGGGTATCTCTGAGGGATGAAGTAGTGAAGGCAACAGAGGATAAAGTAGGTAAAAAGATGAGGGCTGCTAGAAATCCTTGGGTAACAGAAGAAATATTGAATTTAATTGATGAAAGGAGAAAATATAAAAATGCAGTAAATGAAGCAGGCAAAAAGGAATATAAACGTCTCAAAAATGAGATTGACAGGAAGTGCAAAATGGCTAAGCAGGGATGGCTAGAGGACAAATGTAAGGATGTAGAAGCTTATCTCACTAGGGGTAAGATAGATACTGCCTACAGGAAAATTAAAGAGACCTTTGGAGAGAAGAGAACCACGTGTATGAATATCAAGTGCTCAGATGACAACCCAGTTCTAAGCAAAGAAGGAAAGGCAGAAAGGTGGAAGGAGTATATAGAAGGTTTATACAAGGGCGATGTACTTGAGGAGAATATTATGGAAATGGAAGAGGATGTAGATGAAGATGAAATGGGAGATACGATACTGCGTGAAGAGTTTGACAGAGCACTGAAAGACGTGAGTCGAAACAAGGCCCCCGGAGTAGACAACATTCCATTAGAACTACTGACGGCCTTGGGAGAGCCAGTCATGACAAAACTCTACCAGCTGGTGAGCAAGATGTATGATACAGGCGAAATACCCTCAGACTTCAAGAAGAATATAATAATTCCAAACCCAAAGAAATCAGGTGCTGACAGATGTGAAAATTACCGAACTATCAGTTTAATAAGTCTCAGCTGCAAAATACTAACGCAAATTCTTTACAGACGAATGGAAAAACTGGTAGATGCGGACCTCGGGGAGGATCTGTTTGGATTCCGTAGAAATGTTGGAACACGTGAGGCAATACTGACCTTACGACTTATCTTAGAAGAAAGATTAAGAAAAGGCAAACCTACGTTTCTAGCATTTGTAGACTTAGAGAAATCTTTTGACAATGTTGTCTGGAATACTCTCTTTCAAATTCTAAAGGTGGCAGGGGTAAAATACAGGAACCGAAAGGCTATTTAAAATTTGTACAGAAACCAGATGGCAGTTATTAGAGTCGAGGGGCATGAAAGGGAAGCAGTGGTTGGGAAAGGAGTGAGACAGGGTTGTAGCCTCTCCCCGATGTTATTCAATCTGTATATTGAGCAAGCAGTAAAGGAAACAAAAGAAAAATTTGGAGTAGGTATTAAAATTCATGGAGAAGAAGTAAAAACTTTGAGGTTCGCCGATGACATTGTAATTCTGTCAGAGACGACAAAGGACTTGGAAGAGCAGTTGAACGGAATGGACAGTGTCTTGAAAGGAGGATATAAGATGAACATCAACAAAAGCAAAACGAGGATAATGCAATGTAGTCGAATTAAGCCAGGTGATGTTGAGGGAATCAGATTAGGAAACGAGACACTTAAAGTAGTAAAGGAGTTTTGCTATTTAGGAAGTAAAATAACTGATGATGGTCAAAGTAGAGATGATATAAAATGTAGACTGGCAATGGCAAGGAAAGCGTTTCTGAAGAAGAGAAATTTGTTAACATCGAATATAGGTTTATGTACCAGGAAGTCGTTTCTGATAGTATTTGTTTGGAGTGTAGCCATGTATGGAAGTGAAACATGGACAATAACTAGTTTGGAATAGAAGAGAATAGAAGCTTTCGAAATGTGGTGCTACAGAAGAATGCTGAAGATAAGGTGGATAGATCACGTAACTAATGAGGACGTATTGAATAGGATTGGGGAGAAGAGAAGTTTGTGGCACAAGTTGACTAGAAGAAGGGATCGGTTGGTAGGACATGTTTTGAGGCATCAAGGGATCACAAACTTAGCATTGGAGGGCAGCGTGGAGGGTAAAAATCGTAGAGGGAGACCAAGAGATGAATACACTAAGCAGATCCAGAAGAATGTAGGTTGCAGTAGGTACTGGGAGATGAAGAAGCTTGCACAGGATAGAGTAGCATGGAGAGCTGCATCAAACCAGTCTCAGGACTGAAGACAACAACAATGACAACTTTATAATAACCCACAAAAATAACATTTGACATGATTTTAACTTATGTGCAAAGAGTGTAAAATTAATTTTGACAGGACTTGCTTAAACATTATTGTCCTTATTCACTGACTGATCCATCGAAGTTAAGGAGCAAAAGATGCTATGGAACATTCATTTACACTACAAACCCTCTTTTATGACGAATTTTAAGGATAGTAAACTGTGGCATTTTCTTGCAAAGAAAATTAACAATTACCATGCCTTGAGATCAGACAGAACAACAAAGAAACAATGGCTAACCACTATCAACTAGTCAATAAATATCAAGGTTATGAGAGCTGCCCCAGAATTAACATTTATTGCTTTGAATGATAAGCTTAGCAGACTGCTAGCTATTGCTGGTGTTTAATGGCTGACTCTGGAGATGTCTTATTAGGCTGAGGACACAATCAACCCAAGCTGGAGTGTGTCATGCCAATATTTTTGATAACACTATCAACATATAACTAACAGTCTGAAATTGGTAAATTTATCACTTTCTTAACTTTTCCATTAGTCTGCCTGTTGATGCACACAGACTGTCAACCACATTTAATGGAATTTTTGTATCTGTACTCATGCAAAATCTGTTACAATTTCTCGAGAAGCACTGAAGGATGGTAAAAGGACCGTAATTGCTTTCCCATAACTGATAATAAAAAAGATCAACAGCTTTCATCAGGGCTACGCGCCTAACTATGAGGATGCTTTGGTAGTGGGAAAAGAGGGACTAAAGCACGAACTGTTGGAATATCCATACTGTTCACCAGATTTGATACTTGTAATTTCTCTCTCTAATGAAATTTGTGAGTGGAAAACATCTTGAGTGCAATAAAGAGGTAATGGTAGCCACAAATTAATATTTTGCAGACCTTCCAGAATCGCACTTCAGGACTGGAATTTATTCACTTTGAATACAATGGACAAAGGGCAGTGACCTAAAATGTGCATTTTTTTTTACAAACGCAACATAAATTTTCTTCTTGCTCTTGTTATATGTTGCTCTTGTAGGTGACGTTTCACTTTGAATGTAACAGTATAAGGACATTCGATTTTCAGGAAATATTTGCTGTAATTATGTCACAAAATAGCTACTATGTAACTACAGAAGACATAATTATATCACTGTTGGTACTGATTGGGTGTCTCCTTATTGGTAATAGCATGAAAGCAGATCCAATGAGTGAACAAGCAGAATCCAGTAATCTTTCATGAGAAAACGTCAAGAAGTTCCAAACCTGCCCAATGAAATTGCATCTCTCACCAAAAAGCAAATCAGATTCAGAGATTCTCATTGATTAATGTATATTATCACCTGACTGGCTGAGAATCGAGCAATATACAGGATCAGTATGCCAACACTGTAACTGCACTTTTTCTCAACTTGCCCATTTCTGCGTATCAGAGAAAAACACTAGCACTGCATAAAATATATGTGATGTCAATATAATAGGATAGTAAATGACAACACTCTGGTGATTGTAGCACAGCCATGCTATGAACCAGCCCAATACCAACCTTATAGTCATCTGGCATTAAGAACCGAAGCTAGGAAGGTGATGGAAATCCCTTGCCCCAGCAGAATATGATACAAGAAGAAAAGTATAAAATAAAAAAAATAGCGTATGGTCATTTTAAATAGTTATAAATTAGTGAAAAAGTCTCATTGATACTGTGTAGTGATATCTTCATAAAGGCTCAACATGCTACATAAAAATGATACTGCATAATTAAAAAGAAGGCTTCAGATACCCTGTTATTATAAGATATATCAATCATAACATTAAAACTACAGTACATGTTGTAACTACAACAGAAGAATCTCAAGAGACAATTATTTCATCTTCATATCTACACATCATAATTTTACACAAGTGAGTTTTTATTCCTTTTCCACTTTCTGATAACCGCTCCAGGGGCATAATATTACACCAATTTTAAAACCATTATCCTTCTTGTAATCATTGTAAGAGAGTCACTGTTACAAGTTACCATCTCCAGTACAAGTATTTAACTCAATAACAACTTCATGCATTTGAGGTACTGTAAGATCAATCAGTACTTAACCTCAAAATTTCATACATCCATTAAATATTGAGAAACTTTAGGTGTATGCCATGTGGAATATGTATCTAAACTGAAAAACTTTTAACAATGAAAATAAAATAGCCAAACAACAGAACAATTAACTATCATAATAGTATTTCTGCTACAAAAATTGTATACTGAATGAAGCAACAAAATGTGTCTCATAGTGTAATATCTTTTGGTATTCCTTCTAAATTAATATTACAAAGAATGCTGAAAAAATTTTGTATAAAAAAATCTAGAGATGTGGAAGTACTGACACATTAAAGAGTACTAATAATGCTTGAGAAAATCATTTAAAGGGCTTACCTGCATCCATAATTGAACGTGGAGCCCTTTCATTTTCCATCATTGTTGTGCGTTTCCTATTTTTTGCTTTCCAAGCATGATAAACCTTCAGACGGCGATGAAATTCCACTCTACATGCCTGGGAAAATGTTGAAAGGATTAATCACATAAACTGGCATTTTTATATGTGTATAACACTGAGTTATAATCATATGCATAGAAAAGTGTGTTTGCAATGAACAGTCTTTAAAAAAAGAAGAACATTTGGACGCTGGACTGCTCTGACATTGACTAAAGCTGACCTGAGTGCCTTCAGAATTGTAAGCCAGGCAATCTGAAACAACTGGGAATCTTGTAAACTGTAACATTTCTTTAAGGTAAAGAGTTCTTCAGCTCTAGGTGTACATTCTAGTGCTGCACTTGCGAATTGTCTAGTGGCAAGGTGCATGTAAGTTGCGTATAGCACATCACTATTTGCATAATTTTTTGACACTAATTTCCTCTGTATGCTGAAAGTACTTGTCTAGTGGAAAGCATAATCACAATTTCACTTTCTGACATAAAAAATGGTCATCATTAATAGCAGATCCATCCTAAAGTATTTTTGTGACACAGTTCCTGGCTTGCATTCCATCCCTAAACTCTTTATACTTGTGGGTTTGGGGGAATCTGACACAGGACTTTGTCTGATAGCCTAATAATACCCAGCAGTCTACTTTTAAACTTGCCTGTCTGCCAATGAACGTTCCTATATGTGTTGATTAGCAGTCTACTCTAATCCATATTGTTGTTAACAGTACAAAATATGAATACTTGATGCTAATTAGCAATATATTATTTTAGTATTAATAGATTGCAATTTACAACCCCAGTCACCAACGTAATGACGCTGAGAATGGTTTACCAGTCAATAAAGAATTAATCTTATGCCTATGACGCTAAAATCACTTGACTGCAATTTGATAGTACATCTGGGTGATTGTTATGAGGTCACTACCACCTAGATCTAACAGTACTGGTTGTCTCTGGATGAATAATGAAAAGAAATGAATAAAATTAATTGAGTAGTATATTAAACATACAATGTGCACTCTTGACATTATCACACTTGAAAGGCATTTGATGAACAGTTTATAAAGACACCATGATTTGTTTAAGTAGACAGAGCAGCTCTAATGTAAAATATAACTGGTGATTGAGGCTTATATAATCATGCTGTGGGCAACCTTTGACTTCCCAGCAATTGAGTTTTTATTTCAGGGATTGGGGGGTATATGAAACCAGTATTATATTGCAAGTCATCAGAATCTTGTCCACTGAAAAATTGTACTCAAGAATTCCTCAGAAAGCAGAAGAATACAAATTTATGAAACATAAGAAATAAACTAGGGGACATTCCAAACTCTGGAGTTTGGAAAAGACAAGTGAGTTTCTTGACAATGACAGATAACTTATGTAGCGATAAAGTGACAAAATACACACTTTAAGGGTTCTTCAGCTTAATATGATATGTAACATTTACAGCTGGCTGTGTTTGAAGCAAAAAAAGCAGTTAGATTTGCATGCTACCACAAAACTTCCTATATCCACACATACAATCTTACCACTTTTAATTTCTTATTTATGGTATTGAAGATATTATGCTCTTTGGAAAACTAGCCCTCAGTAATTTTACTAACTAATGAAATAAGCAATTCAGAAATTATACGTAATTTTACTAACAGGTGGACTGAAATTGAAACTGACACCACCAAATTAGTCACATTCAGTCACAAGTGGACAACCACTTGATGGTATAGTCTGTTACAATAATTACAATGAACAATTTCTGTATGAATAATCAATCAGTTCGTACTAACTATGTCTCAGAGCCTATGGAACTGCTATCGGGAACTAAATTCAAAGAAGACATTACCAACTATGGACTGCTATGTAGAAATCATGCCCCAAGCTCAACTTTGTAAATTTACTGTCATCATTGTTGTTTCAATTTCTTTCTGTCATAAAAGTACTGAATGAGATATACTGGAAATTACTTCCAGTGTTTTGTGTTCTTTTTTAAATGTTTTGATAACTCTTGTTTCTCCTTCTATTGTCTCAATGAACATAACAGGACATGCATTGCCTTTTACAATAATCAGTGTGATTCACATTTAGTTGGCATATTCAATATGAAAGGGGTGCTCAAATGGATCTGAATATAGCATGTGAATATAATAACCAAAGGATTAAAATAATATCAACTGCTTAAGTCCTTATCTGTCACTGTAACATGCATTTAGTACACTATACTTGTGCAGTGAGGTACTCTCTAGTAACTAGATTAGATTTATTATGAATGGGCAGTGCATGGCACTCACTCAAAATATGAAACACGAATCAGGCCTACAAACACTGAAGAAAGACAATATATGGTACAGGGTTAATGCTACTCACTTCAGAGCCACTTCCTTCTGCGACACTATTTTCAACTGGGCTGTAGTTCACAGAAGCGTAACTGGAATCACCCAAGATCTAATTATATTTTCCATATTACTAAAATTAAGCTCACTTTTTCAGGCTTCTCTAACAACAGTTTTTGTGAGGCATACAACATTACTCCACTCTTCTGGCATTATTTGTGCCACTGCTCTTCCTCACAATTACTAAATTTCTACCACTGTGAAGCTTTTATTGGTATAGTGGATGCTTGAGAACATCTCATCAACAACTTACTATTAAAACTGTGATTTACATTGTTTCATAAATTCCAGAGTTCACTGCCATCACTGGAGCTTTACCTTTAATAAATGAACAGTGTGAGATATTATCCATTACAAAGAAAGATGGCTGATTTAAGTTTTTCAATAGTTGCCCCTTGAACCACTTCTGAAAACTATCATGGTTCATCTCCTCATGGTAGTTACTTGTTTTCTTCAATTTGTTACCTAGAGACAGTTCAGTACAAAACCATAGAAAGTTCCAGCATGCAGGACAATAAATCTTCTGTCCTATCCCGCAGGAACAGGCAGTTTCACGTGCAACATATACTGTCATCTGTCCAATCTTTTCTGATGGACATGTTCATTGAGCCACACAATGTCTTCAAACATCACCTCAACAATCTCTCTAAACAACTGACAATGCTATGCAATGATATCACTTCTCTCCACTGTAATTATGCATCAATTAATTTTTTTGTATCTGAAACCAAGAGCTCTGAAACTGTTAACAAGAAGTCCTACTGACATTGAATAATTCTGTCTCATGAAGAAGCTTTTTTATGACTGGTTGTTTTTTTCTCTTGTAATATCCATATATATGGTGGTGCACGATAAGTCACCTGATTTGTTTCATGAATAATACATTTGTTGTTGATAAGATTTGTAATTTATTGATGTAGAAGTAAAGAATACAGCTTGAAAGTACAACCTAATGTGTCACATGTTCAATATGACTGCGATTTTGGCTACAACTTCTTCATGTTGCAAACATGCATTTGTGACGACTCTAAGACATGAATCTTCTGGAATGGTGCGGCATAACTCCACAATGATGGGTCTATGTTGAACTGCATTTTCGGGTTTTCTGTGGTACACCTTCTCTTTAAGGAACCCCTAAAGTAAGAAGTCACATGGGTTAATGTTCAGGCTATGGGGTGGCAACATTACTCTTTCTGCATAACATTCTGGAAATCTGTTTGACAATACCCTAAGGCCAAGTCTTTCATGTAGGAAATCAAGCACAACACTGGCAGTATGGGGGTGTGCTCCATCCTGCATGAACCATTGTGTCTGCAATGGAAGACATGAGGCCATGAGTTGAGGAAAGAACTGGTTTTGCAGCATGTGTAAATAGCATTCACTGGTTACTTTAGCATTGAAGAAGAACAGACCGATGATTCTATGGATTGACTTCACTACCCACATGCACACTTTCTTCCCTGTAGGTGTCTATCATGTGGATTATTCATGAAGGTTCACATACCCAGAATCGAACATTCTGTTCGTTCACAACATCGATCACATAAAAATAAGCTTCGTCAGAAAACTAAGTGTTTTGTAGCACTGCCTCTTGGTCTTGCTCGATCGCTCACCTTGCTAACTGCAGTCTCCGCTCCTTATCTCCTGCAGTAAGTTTATGCGTCAGTCATCTTGTATGGATACAAGTGAAGGTCGGATTGAATAATTCTTTGTATAGATCAACGTGTAATTCCCATCTCGGCACTGGCTCTTCTTGTTGATTTACTCGGACTACAAGTCGAAGCCACTCAAAGTGCTACAATGTTTTACAGCGAATGTATGGGTACGTGCATGTGGCCGCTGACACTCCAAAACAGATCCAGTACCTTTTGATGTAATCTGTGTATTGTCTGTGGGCTGGGAGCTCACTGTGTGCTGAAATAAGCATGAAACCTTTTCTGTGTCAATGTAATGCCATTCATCACTGCGAACAATAACACAATCTGCAACTCTTGTGCGACAGTCAACCGACCTTTGTCCACCATCACGGCAAACTGAAATGGCGGACTCACAATGGAAGTGATGAACTTGCAACGACATCTGGCATAATTTCCGTGAACTGCACGAAGTTGAGTGCACAATAGTATAATTGTACGATCAAAATTCAGTCAGGTGACTTATCATGAACCACCCTGTATCCGAGGATTCAGAGCATCTTTTTTGAATGAGTCCAAGTTTTTAACTCATTGGTCTGTCTTCCTCTTTTTACTGGGTCTCAGCATCTTTGACTATACAGCCCCTTCCTGGACTGCACAGTTTTTTTTTTCCTTATAAACTCTAACGACAGTAATTTTATGAATCTTCAAAGCATCTGCAATTCTTTCAACTACCTTGGATGGAGGCAGTAGAGTCACATTATTGTTTCTCTCCTCCTTGAAATATTCTGGTACTAAGCATACAAACTCACATCTGTCCATGCAAAATGTGAGCACATCATTCAACTTTCCATTTACAACATTTTGTAACACAAAATAAATTTTCTGCACAGAGAAACTAAGCACACAATGAAAACAGATCATAACAGTTGGGCTGCTAGCTACAAAGGTTGTCTGAAACTAAATAGTAGCCATTGCAGCCACTACCTGCCACAGCAGAGCAATTTGTCAACAGTGAACAGAACATATCACATACTTCAGGACTCCATTCCACTGAAGTCAGAATTAGAGAGTCTGTGTGATTTTCCAGTAAACTTACACTGTGCATGGTATTCACTCAGTTTATTGTAGAAATTTTCCATGGACGCTCCCCCCCCCCCCCCCCCCCCCCAAAAAAAAAAAAAAAAAAAAAAAAAAACTTAACATTTGTCGAAATCGGAGCAGTAGCAAACATTCTATATCACAGATGCTAAATGCAGTACAAAGTGAATACCCAGACAGTAGTTAGTGGCCATAAGAGTCCGGCACCCACAGCATCGAAGGTAAATTCTCATGCACGAATGATTCAAAGATGGACTGTCAGCAAGGAACTATGTCACAGAAATATTTTTAAATTGTCATGTTATTACTCTCATGTGAGAAAGAGAAATACACTGTGACTTTGCTTGCATTAGAGATGTATTTTTAATATACTGATCAAATGCAGCATAAAAAATGTATGCATACAATTGCCTCAAGCACTGGCCTTTTGAATGCTTAAGATCACACACTGAACTTGCTGTTTACACTGTACATCATTTGTCATCAGACCATTAGCACAAACAGCACTTGACGACTGGAGAAGAAGAAAACTTTAGCCAACAAATTGCTGCAGCCTAGAATGTCTCCAGCTTGTGCATGCTGGTGGACTTAGAATTCTAAGTGTGGTCATTTTTATTGTCACATAATTAATCAGATAAGCCATTTTCAAGGCAGCAGCCACTTTTTATTTTGAATAATGTACATAATGAAACATAGTTCACTTTTCAAGCACAGAACATCTTAAAACTGGGTGATTACCTTTTACTGTTTCCAATGAGTAAAATGAGACAAATAATTCAATTATAGAGTTCACATAGCACTAAATCCTGTTCCCCTCCATTAACTACAAAAGTCACTGCACTGGGATCTGCACAAATTATCCACCAATACACCAGATGTACTAGATACATAGGAAATGCCCAACTAGGCATAAAATATGAAATCCAGCATACTGAACTCACTTGCTGTGTATACTGCTATTGATCCAACTGTACAAAATTTTACGGTTCGCCCTGTTTCTTCCCCTAAGTACAGAGAGAAAAAATTAAGTATTCTGCTTGAACCAGACATTTTCTAATTTGGAGACAGAGGCAGATAGGCTTACAAAATTGAAAAGAAAACAAAAGATAATTCATGAAACTACATTTGGATGGAATGGCACTTGACAAAATTATAGACAGGGATGCAAAATGTACAGGTAGTATTTTCTCCAAATTTACTTCTGACCTAGATTTCATTTTTACTAGTTCAGCATTTTCTTAGTAAGCACTTGTCCTCTGTCTTGCACAGTGTGCACCCAGGAGGAAACCATAGCTGGCTCTTCTCAAAGTCTTATCCTTAGCAATATGACATCAAACGACCACTTTTGCAAACCCTATAGCCAAAGATACCTGACTAGTTTATTTACTCTGTAGATAAATCATGAGGCAGACAATGGGAAAGAGAACAAAAACAGTTATATTACAAAAAATTCTCACCTCCAGTAGTTCAATATCACATGAAGTATTAATTGTGTCTCTTAGTTCTGAATATTTCCACTTTGAAAGATCATATTTCTGCTTCCCTTGACTTCCTTGTATTGAACGAGCTAGCTCTGATCTGAAATTATGGAAAAAACTAAGTAATATTGTAAAGAACATTCAAAAAACAATAACAATAGCACCCCAAACTTCAGAACAACAGGTTATTCTTCGTGTAGGAAAGATTCATTGACTGGCAAAGGCATGGTACAGGAGATGGAAGGTCTATCAACAACTAGGCCATTACAGACAATGGGGAAAGAAGATGGGCTGCACCCTTTTCAAAGAAATGATCCCTAAATTTATATGGTCACAAGGGGACTTTAACCATCACCCTCAAAAATGCACATCCAATATCTTACTACTGCACAACAACATTTGGTCTTGAGCAAAATGTGTGAATCATCAAAGCAACCATACATGTAGCAGTTAGTCAACATCATTTTCTGATATTCTGTACCAGCAAACAATACCCAGGTGCAGATATTGAGACAGACAGTGTAAAGCTGAACAAAAATGACAAAATTTAAGAGGTAGTTCCAGGATATCTTCTGAGTATTCTATTTTAAGTGACATGTGTTATCCACTAGCTCATTACAGAGTAATTGCATTCCATTTGATTTCCTATCATCATTTAATTTGTATCTGCATTGCACAGAAAATACCTACACTGAAAATGTCAATGGTATGCACAGTGTGTCTTGTTTGGATGTGAATTTGTTCCATTCACTCATGGTACCTGCTGTTGACAACACTAATAACCAATTTACTCTTCATCCTCAAGCCTGTATTCAGTACTGTTTTGTTATGCCTTGAGCTTGTTTCTACAGCAGTGTTAGTTATATGTTAATAACACTGATGTGATGCATAATAATATGGGCAGTATTCACTCACGGTACCTGCTGTTGACAACACATTACTCTTCATCCTCAAGTGTGTATTCTTTAGTTATGCCTTGAGCTTGTTTCTATGGCAGTGTTAGTTGTATGTTAACACTGATGCATACTAGTATAGGTCGAATTACTGATGAAGATGTGGCTGTTGTGCACAGTGTGCATTGGTTCTTTGAATGCAATGGAACAGTGGCACAGTGATGTTACGCAGTTTGTTTCCCTACAGTGGCAGCAACTATATCACAGGCCCCTGTGAGAAGCCAGATAGTTCCTGTGTTAAGTATGGTGATTGCAGATTACAGTCTTTTCATTGTTGTAAAAGCATTTCCACAGAAACAAAGGTAATTAGGATAACAAACTGAATAAATCATTATGCATTATTACTCTGTAATGAGCCACCAGAGATCGTGTGTCAGTGGAGTGTGGAGTTCAGGTTCACTCTGTATTCAGAGTGAGCTGTAACAGGATCTTACTTAGATGTCGTGTTGTAATTTATTAATCGCATAATTGGTTAAGTGCTGGCTTGTGACTTGACAAATACAGTAAATTTGCTCCAGCCCACAATTTTTTTAACTGAACACTGATGCATCACTATGTCGATGTAATAGCAACCTAATTTATAAGGCATCTTTCAGATTTTTGCTTATTTTTTTTATTTTCCACTTCATAAACATGGGAGAAAATTTCACTGTATCTGGTAAGCCAAAGAAAATAACACAATTATAAAAAGAGAGAAGAATGAAATTCAGGGAAGGTTGTAAATTTCAGGAAGTAAATTCAAGCTCAAAAGAAGATGAAGAAGAAGAAGAAGAAAATGAAAAAATTCCTTGTATAAAATAAAGTACATACATATTGGTTGATTCCTGGATTACAAGTTGTTCTATAACTATTAAACTGAAAAATGTTTTCTTGCAAAAACATAAACTGAGTATTCCAAAAGCAGACAATAATTCCCAAGGCGTTTAAATGATACTTCCACTACTGTTCACTTCATTCACAGTACCACTCACAGTTACATTCCTGGTTTGATCACTATGAACCTTTTGTCTGTGCAGTACACATGTTTATGGCAACATATTTATAAGTTTATACACAAAACAGAAGAGAAAAATAATGCTTTTAAAATATAATGTACATCATACAAGATGCAGTGACAAGGTCTCGAAACACAAATATGCAAACATTTGCAAAGCATGTTTCCCGATGTAAATTTTCCAACAGGTTGAAGGATATTGTGCAGCAGCCATTGACAGTTTGTTTTCAGACTCCAATTGGCTTATCTGATCACATACATTGAGGTGACAAAAGTCATTTGATACCTCCTAATATCGTGCTGGACTTCTTTTTGCCCAGGGTAGTGCAGCAACTCGACATGCCATGGATTCAACAAATCAATGGAAGTCCCTTGCAGAAATACTTGCTGCTTCTACACCCATCCATAATTGTGAAAGTGTTGTTGGTGCAGGATGTTGTGCACAAATTGACCTCTCAGTTATGTCTCATAAATGTTTGATGGGATTCATGTAGTGCAATCTGAATGGTCAAATCATTCACTCAAATTGCCCAGAATGTTTTTCAAACAAGTTGCGAACAACTATGGGCCAGTGCCATGAAATTGTTGTTTCGGAAAGTGAAGTCAATGAATGGATGTAAATGGTCTTAAAGTAGCTGAACATATACATTTCTACTCAATGATCAGTTCAGGTGCACCAGAGGATGCAAACCATTCCATGTAAACAAAGCTCACACCATTATGGAGCCACCACCACCTTGCACAATGCCTTCTTGACAACTAGGGTCCACAGCTTCGTGGGGTCTGCACCACACTTGAATCCTACCATCAGCTCTTACCAACTGAAATCAGGACTTGTTTGACCAGGTCATGGTCACAAGCCAAGGAGAGGCACTGCAGTCTATGTCATGCTGTTAGCAAAGGCACTCTAGTCAGTCATCTGCTGCTAGAGCCCATTAACACCATTTTCCGCTGCACTGTCTTAACAGATACATTCATCGTACATCCCTCATTGATTTCTGTGGTTATTTCACACTGTGTTCCTTGTCTGTTAGCACTGACAACTCTAAGCAAATGTTGCTGCTCTTGGTCATTATGTGAAGGCTGTTGGCCACTGCATTGTTCTTGATGAGAGATGACACCTGAACTTTGGTATTCTCAGCACACTCTTGACACAGATGATCTCTAAATATTGAATTCCATGATGATTTCTGAAATGGAATGTCCCCTGCAACTAGCTCCAACTTTCAAAGCCTGTTAACTCCCATTGTGTGGCCATAATCACATTGCAAACCATTTCACATGAATCAACTGAGTACAAACGACAGCTCCACCAATGCACTGCCATTGTACACCTTGTATATGTAATGCTACCGCCATCTATATATGTACATATCACTATCCCATGACTTTTGTCACCTCATTGTAATTAGACAATGTAATATGCTCAAAATGTTCACCACTATCTTGGAACCAGGTACTACCTTATATTTAAACTACAGTTATCCATGTTTAAACACAGCTGCTGTTTATTAGACAGTGGAAATCGTGTCCAATGCTTCCTGCAAATCCTTACAATTGTCTAATAATGATACTGTCCTGTACACAACAACATCATCATTGAACAAATCTTACAGTACTGCTGATCCTGTCCAACAAATCATTTAAATATACTGACAACATTAGAGGCACTTCTTCGAGAAACACCTGTCGTTACTTTTCTTTCAGTGAACATACTTCATTCAGTACTGCAGACTAGTTTCTGTTAGTGAAATTTCATAGAGTCACTCAAGTATTCTTCATGTTATTGTATCTTTTATAGTAGTCAATGATGTGGCACAGCACAGAACAGCTTTTGGAAATCTGTTACTTGTCCACCTGCATCTATTGTTTGTGAGATGCCATGTTTCAAATGATCGGATTTTCCTGAATCCATGCTGATTCTCTGAGAGAAGTTTGTTTTCTTCTAGGAGTGTCTAAATGCTTAGAATATGCTCTAGGATATTGCAACAGATAGACATCAGAGAAACTGCAAAGGCCACCTCTTTGAATAATGTCACTGTTAACCAAAACCTGAAACTTCCAAATCATTATGAAGTAGACTCATCTTACAGTGAAAAGGAACAGCACAATACCTGTAACCTATAAGCAATGCCATTTCAGAACAGCATGTTTTCTAAATTCATCAACAATCCACCATCATTTAGTATTCATGGAATCACTTGCACAAAGCATATAAACTATCTAAGCGTGGTGTGGGTGTGCAATAACAATAATTACAGTCATACCATCATGAAATGGTCAAGCTTTACTATCAGTTGATTTCCAGCAAAGCTTCAACATTGTTTCTTGTCTTCTGCTTTGCAGTATATTAATATGGCTTCCCTTGGTTTATTCTGTGGTCAAATTAGGCTGCTTTCATGAGTGGTGATGCAAATGTGCAATAGCAAAACTTGGAGTGGTCTACGCCCACTTGCAATAGGTGAACACTGTCATCAAGTGACCTTTAATGGTAACTTACAGGCTGGCATTGTCAGCAAGAACCTCACCAGATTCTTTTGCATCCAGTTCCTTTGCCTATCTTTATTGATAATTTTTAGAGGACATACAGCCCATTAAGTTGGAGGTCATGTATCTATAACACACTAACATCTCTGGTACCAATACTACAAAGACTGTGTACACATCTTAATTTACTGGTCCATTCTGAGCCATTACATACTTCAGTAAAATATTGGATACATGGCAAGTCAAATTTGATAAACAGAAAGTATTTATTAGTGCTAGATGTTGTTGTTGTTGTGGTCTTCAGTCCTGAGACTGGTTTGATGCAGCTCTCCATGCTACTCTATCCTGTGCAAGCTTCTTCATCTCCCAGTACCTACTGCAACCTACATCCTTCTGAATCTGCTTAGTGTACTCATCTCACCAGATTCTTTTGCATCCAGTTCCAAAGGAATACCAATGGGGTGGCTGCCGCATTCCTTAGACATGACACTACCTTTTTGAAAGCCTCCTCAGTATATTTCTATACGAGGCCCTGCATGACACATATGCTGAACTTCACAAATAGGCTACTGATATCATTCCTATCATGTACAACACTCACAAATCTGTCATGGCACATTATCTATACATCTCACAGTAATTTGTGCATCTAATCTGGTGCTGACTACTTTCAACAGTTAACGCACATTACACCTACAGATTCAAACATGGCTGGCAGAAGTGCCCACATTACTAAACTTCACTCTCTCAAAAGATGTTAGTCTCAATGTATTAAGTATTATATCACATTTACAGCATATGCACATTAACCTGTATGAAATTTTGTAAGGAAATAAAATGTCCAAGAAACATTATTCATAGAATTGGCCTATAACTGCATACAGGTTTCAGCTAAATACATTTGCAGTATGGCTGATACTCTTGTGAATTGCTATACCATGTTTCACCTCCAAGCATTTGTACCTATGAGACACAAGCACTCTGATTTGCAAGTAATTATATGAACATATAAATAAATTTCAGTATCTTTTCACTTCGTAGTAATCTAATACAACTAATATCAGTGCAAAATGATCAGTTTATAAACATCTACTACCTCAATTACTGTTGCCTAAATGACACGTTTTCTGATTAATAATTTCATATCCTGAAATCAACACTATACTACCCTGAATTATGCTAAGTGGTGAAATATAAGTAATTACAGAGGGAGCATGCACTCAGATTGGGCAAGAGCAAATCAACTATCCCATCATTTGCTTTAGTGAAAGTGCAAGTTTTGCAAATGAACACAAACTGAAAACATGTGCCAGACTCCTGTTTCCTCTGTTTATGTGCCTATGTATTGCTCAATATCTCACCTATGTTTCACTCATATCACAATTAAGTATTTACATAGTCATGAATCAATTAGATACTGAAGTTATCACGAGTTGCCTATCTAAAACCAAATGTACAAAAGCATTTGAAATGTATGACACAAATTCACTACTGCTTTGAAGCCCAAATACATCCATACAAAAATAGTTTACTCAGTATTATCTTCTTAGAGTATAAATTCTATCTCTGTGACTAAATGAAAGGCAGTTTGTTTAGCTGACAGATGTGTTTCGCTTTCCAGTCTGTGATATACAGATTACACATTCTAGCTCTAAATCAGATGAGTACAATCACGAACTTACTATATTAAAACAAGTAGCTGTGACTAAAGATTAAAAAGCAAAAGACGCCATAAACTTGCATAAGAAGTTAATTAAGAAGGTAGATGGGCAGTGTAGATGGAAAAAAAAGAGTAGTTCTCCACACTGACAGTCAACATAAAATTTGGCATACAGAGTTGTTCATAATAAATACTCAAAGTCAGACATATACAAAATAAAATCTGGTGCCTGTCTGAAAGTTTATGCAAGCTTAATGAGCAGATTTTGTAAGTCGGCTTTAGAGAACACTATAAAGTAGGTAATAATAAAACAGCTTTTGGTTGTCATCTAAAAATGCAGACATAAAAGAGGATGCATGGATCAAAATCTTGATATTTCTCACTATGTTCCTTAAGGATGCTATTTGAATGTACTTTAAAAGCTTGAACTTTTCACTAATTTAAAAATTGCCCACAACAGTTGTTAAATTAGTAAAAGGTTTTTTTAAGTATTTTCTGATCTTTCATGATATCCCTTCTCCCTTTTTTGCCTTTTTCCTATGTTGGGGTTCCTTTTTGTGACAGCTTGCATTGGGCTAATAGTAACTTGATTCACCAGTTCTTTCTTACTGGATGTTCAATGTAAACTTGTGATTGCCAGATACCAATTTGTTACTCACAGATTGTGTCTGCAGATGGGTGTCATATCTAGATAATCTATACCAGTAGTCAAGTAATTTTTTATTATTTCTCACTTTGAGAAGACGTTTTCTTGAAAATCAATTTTACATTTGCGATTGAAGAGTTACCAACCTCATACTATTACACAGTCAACTATAGGCTTTCATTTCAATAATAAGAGCACCAACATATTTGCACTGTGAGTATCTCTCTCGTCCTCAGTTTCTTAGTATTTTACTACTCTTTTTTCTTTCACTTTAATCAGAAAATCTGATGGTATTTTGGTAATAAGTTGAAATTGGGAATGATACCACTATTGTGACCTGTGGCTGAAATATAAAATCTCCCCCTTCGCCAATATGGTCACTAAATTTCCCCTAAGAAAGCATTCCTACTCTGTGACACCAAAATGTGACTGGAAACCAAACAACCTGCCTTCCATTTAGTCAAAAAGAAGGAATTTATCTCCAAAGCAGATGCCAATATTCTACTTCAAAGTCCAATGACAAAAGCTACATAATGACAAGTTTATTCATGCTGGAATGTGCAGCTCATATGAACTGTGAAAATGTTAACACAATATCCCCACCACAGCTGCACTGTATTTTATTTATTTCGCTATGGCTAGTTCTGGGAAATGCTATTATCAAGCAGTGTATGCATCAACCAAGTGTAAGACTTTAGAATGTAGATGGTACAGTCACCATGTCACGTAAATGCTTCACTAAGAATGGGTTTCTGTACTTAAACCTTGATTACAAAGCCACTCAGTGCCAAACCTGCTTGCAAGCCATTGAATAATCCTGGCAATCAATTAGGGCTGCTACAAGACCATGACAGGAAAAAAGAGAGAGTTAATGGCAACAGTACAACAACATTTTACAAGTGTGTAATAAAATTAGCAACAAATGTTACAGCTTTAGCAGCAAGTGAAAAGAGAGCTAATCATTAGTGCAAGGCAATAGTGAAATGATATTTTTTTACAAATGTACAAAACGTAGTAACAAAAAGAGTTAAAAGAATCACCAGAGACAGTAGTAGGACATGCAGAGTGCAAGAAGCTGTGTCACTATACATATAGCACAGTGCAATGTGATGGTATCTACCTGTTGAGTTTACTTGGCGTTGGACTTCTGACTTCATTGTAGACAGGCCTACTGTTGGAGAAACAACCATACATGGAACTGTACACAAAATATTTTTACATTTCAGTGTTTACAGAACATCACAGAATAATTCATTGTCACACTGCCCACATGGAAACACAAATATGGCAAGCAGGAAAACTGCAATGAACAAGCTATAGTCACTTATATACTATAAATATTGAAGGCATCACATAACAGTTGTAGAAGTAATAGACAGACAAATTAGATATTTTTCAGAGGGATAAATCTCATAACTTATTACCAAGATTCATTACTTATAACCAAGAATTTCTGATAAAGACTGCAGAATTTCTTGACTCAAATTGATTATGTGTATTTGTATCTATTTTATCTAATACTGCATTATTCTCCCAGACTGTTATATTCACTGTTTACAGAAAAAGTGAACTGCAAACAATGAAGAGTTGAAAATATTTTTAAAATGTAATAAAAATATTTCTTATAGTTGACAGTTCTTGATTTAATTAGTCATCCCTGTGTTAAGAAACATAAAAATATTAAAATGTCAAAAACATAACTTCACAGGCTCAACACTTTAGCACTTTTACAACATGTATGCAGAAGCAGTAAGGACATACACAATGATCACAGCCACCTCTGTTGTGTTCACAACCACTGCCACATCAAGAAGTAGCACCTCTTACAAGCTAGATAATTGTTAAGGGTTATCTGAAAAATAATGCCTAGTTCTGTCGCTTTAAACTTTCTGCGATAGTCATTATCTAAATCCCAAATGTAAAAGTAAAGCAGTCTGTGATTCAAGACATTGTGATCAACCTGTAGAAACACTTTAAATAGTTTCTACTAATATAACCTACTAACTCAAGTATGGGATGTGACTTTTGAATGAAAAAAAAAAAATCAATTTGAAACCAAGGTTTCTGCTGATTTGAGGCTTACAAGCTGAGAAGAGAGACTCATTATTCATTAGCACTGATGCATCAACATGCATGTACACAAGACTAACAAGAAATTTGGTGTACCCTACTGTTTGTTACATCGAGGAGTCGATCCTTTTTTCAAACTGTTCATATTTGAGTTCCCCTAATTCATAAAAATACTCTAAGCTAGGACTGGAAACTTCAGAGAACAGGAACTGTTGAACCACAATTAGCAAAAATATGGATCATCCTCAACACCATTTACCATGTATAGGAATCAGACAAAGAAATCTAAGGAAATCTATTTCGATAGCAAACAAATATTGAAATCCATGTGGTTTATCATACCGGACACAATTCCTTACATATAATGTCCTATGAATTGCCTTTTCCTTCATTATATTTTGGCTAAATTTTGTAATTCTTGAGGGTGTCTCGCAACATGTTTGTTGAGTCTGCTTTGGTGATCTGTCACAAAAGATTAGATGTTAATCATAGCACATCATAACTGCTGTGGAACAGGTTACTTTCTCATATTGCACTGCTTACATAATATCCATTGCTTACATCAGTCTGCTCCAACATTTTGGGTTACTTTTTACCATATCAGTGGATATGTTGCTTTTCTATGTGATTCTTCTTTGTGTTTGTAACTAACATGACAGTTGCTTGTTGCTTTCACTTGGGACTTCATGAATTTAATAGGATGCTTAGTAGAAAAACCCAAATCATAGCTGGAGTTATCATAGTGTGCTGGGTACTAAAACAGTTAATGGTTTAGCACCTGTCACTTGAACATTAAGAAAAATCTATGCAGTAATATGAAGTTATGACATTTATTATATCCTGACAACAGGCATTATATTAGGACAAATATTATTAAGCTGTAGTGATTATTGAATTAATCAATACATATATCAAAAATCATTTACTCCAACTATTTTCCCACTTTTGATGGACACAAGAACTTACAGATCTGAAACTAGCACTTTTTATGACTGCAAGTCTGTCTGGCACCATTACATCTTAAGAAGTTTTCAATCTATATTTGCTTGATGTTCCACATCAGAAATAAGTCTCTTGTGGATAGTTAAATTGGTTAAACTACTAGTAAAAATAGATCATAGTGTTGAAAATAGTAACACTTGTTTTCTGATTATTGTTAGTTACTTCAAGTAGCACATAATGCTGAAAAGACAGACAAGAATCTTGCTCATACACAATGATCACATTCGTTTCATGACTACCGTGAATTTGTTTATACACTTTTAAAACACTACAATGAAGGGACATGATCTTATTAATGCTTCACTATATCAACTAATCACCTAAAACACACACACACACACAGAGAGAGAGAGAGAGAGAGAGAGAGAGAGAGAGAGAGAGAGAGATAGCAGGTTTAGAAAGAAGCAGGAAGAGCTAGCAGCTTGGAGGAAAACAGCAGAGCAGGTGGGCAGGCTAAGAATGTGGGAGGAAGTGGTGTCAGGTACACTGGCTAAGGACACAACACCTGGGCATCAGAGTATGTGAGGTGGAGCATGCAATGGTGATGTGGAAGCATGGGCTTGGAGGGTGACAGGACAGAGACAGGAGAAACTGTTGGGTAGAGGGTGTGAAGTCAGTGCGTTAGCGGAGATTGAGGCCAGGAAGATTATGGGGGTGAAGGATGTCTTGCAGGGAGAGCTCCTGTTGACACAGTTCAGAAACACACTTGCTTGAGGGAAGGATCCAGATGGCATGAGTTGTGAAGCACCCATTTTGTGCTCAACAGTGTCATATACCTATTCCACCTACCATGCCCAACAATCAGCTATAAAGGAGCACTCCCCCCTCCCCTCGTTGCCCAATATTGTTCCGGTCAGAAGCAAATGAATAATATCCCTTGCCAGAGCTTTAATTATCTATCATCACACCCAAAAATGTGGTATATGCTATCCAAGCTCCTTCCCCATCCCTCCTAAAGTAAAACTCTGTTGCCCAGTTGCCCGCTCAACCTACACAACATCCTAGTCCATTCCTATACCGCTTCCATTCCAATTCCTTGCCGAATGGGTGCTACACCTGTGGAAGACACAGGTGCAAGACCTGCCACATCCTACTCCAGTCTTTTCAGTCATCAGTCTTCTGACAGGTTTGACGCAGCTCACCATGAATTCCTCAACTGTTCCAATCTCTTCATCCCAGAGTAGCACTTGCAACCTACATCCTCAATTATTTGCTGGATTTATTCCAGTCTTTGTCTTCCTCTACAGTTTTTGCCTCTATAGTTCCCTCTAGTACCATGCAAGTCATTCCCTGATGTCTTAACAGATGTCCTATCATCCAATCCCTTCTCCTTGTCAGTGTTTTCCACATATTCGTTCTTGGCCATCCACCCTTATTATTCCCTCTTGGCTCTTGTACATATTGTATATTATCGGTCTCACCCTATAGCTTACCCCTATTTTTCTCAGAATTTTGAACATCTTGCACCATTTTACAGTGTTGAACACTTTTTCCAAGTCAACAAATCATATGAATGTGTCTTTATTCTCGCTTTCCATTATAAACTGCAATGTTAGAATTGTCTCTCTGGTGGCTTTACCTTCCTTAACTCAAACAGATCATCAACTAACACATTCTTAAGTATTTTTTCCATGTGAAATAATTCTCACACTTGTCAGCTCTTGCAGTCTTCGAAATTGTGTGGATGATATTTTTCTGAAAATCAGATGGTATGTCGCCAGACACATACATTTGACACAACAATGTGAATAGTCATTTTGTTGCCACTTCTCCCAATGATTTTAGAAATTCTGATGGAATGTTATTTATTCCTTCTGCTCCTCCAAAGCTCTCTTAAATTATGACTCTAATACTTGATCCCCTGTCTCTTCTACATCGACTCCTATTCCTTCTTCTATCACATCAGGCAACTCTTCCCCCTTATAGAGACCTTCAGTGTGCTCTTTCCACCTATCTGCTCTCTCTTCTGCATTTAACAGTGCAATTCCTATTTCACTCTTACTGTTACGACCCTTGTTTTTAATTTCAACAAAGAATGTTTTCACTTTCCTGTCTGCTGAGCCAGTACTTCCGACAATCATTTCTTTTTTGATTTCTTCTCATTTTTCATGCAACCATTTCATCTTAGCCTCCCTGCATTTCATGTTTATTTCATTCCTCAGCAACTTGTAGTTCTTTATTTCTGAATTTCGCTGAACATTTTTGTACTTTCTTCTTTCATTGATCAACTGAAGTATTTCTTCTGTTACCAACAGTTTCTTTGTAGTTACCTTCTTTGTACCTTGTTTTTCTTTCCAACTTCCATGATTTCCCTGTTTAGAGATGTCCATTCCTCTTCAACTGTACTGCATACCGAGCAGTTCTTTATTCTGTATCTGTAACCTTAGAGAACTTCAAGCATAAATCGTCATTCCTTAGCACTTCTGCATCCCACTTCTTTACGTATTGATTCTTCTTGACTAATCTTCTAAACTTCAGCCTACTCTTCATCACTACTACATTCTGATCTGAGTCCATATCTCTTCCTGGGTATGATTTACAATCCAGTATCTGATTTTGGAATCTCTGTCTGATCATGATGTGATCTAACTGAAATCTTCCCATATCATCCGGTCTTTTCCAAGTATGCCTTCTCCTCCTGAAATTCTTGAACTGAATATTTGCTGTTACTAGCTGAAATTTATTATAGAACACCATCAGTCTTTTTTCTCTCTCATTCCTTGCCCAAAGCCCATATTCTCCTGTAACCTTTTCTTCTATTCCTTTGCCTACAACAGCATTCGAGTCCCACAAGAATATTATATTTTCATCTCCATTTACATACTGTATTACCCTTTCAATATCCGCATATACTTTATCTATCTCTTCTTCTTCAGCTTATGATGCTTGCACATATACCTGAACTACCATTGTGTTGGTTTGTTGTCAATTCTGATAAGAACAACGCTGTCACTGAAGTGTTCACAGTAACACATTCTCTGCCCTACCTTCCTATTTGTAACAAATCCTACTCCCATTATACCATTTTCTGCTGCTGTTCTTATTACCCTATATTCAGCAGACCAGACATCCTTGTCTCTCTTTCCAATCCACTTCACCGACCCCTACTATATTTAGATTGACTCTTCGCATTTCCCTTTTCAGATTTTCTAGCTTCCTTACCATGTTCAAGCTTCTTAAGTTCCATGCCCCAACTCATAGAATTTTATCCTTTCGTTGGTTGTTCAACGTTTTTTCTCATGGTCACCTCCCAAAGATCTAGTGGGGGACTATTCTGGAATCTTTTGCCAATGGAGAGATCATCATGACACTTTTTCAGTTACAGACCACATGTCCTTCGGGTACACATTTTGCATCTTTAATGCAGTAGTTTCCATTGTCTTGTGCATCCTCATGCTTTTGATCAGATATCAGATGACAGCACCACATCAAGACCTGTAGGCACCGCTGATGGTCAGCATCACCTCAACCCACCAATCAAGAAACTAACTTCATATGACCTTGGAGAAGAGAGCATGTTATCTCATTGCATTATTTTATTTTGTTGCAGTACCTTGGACTCCACTCTTGCGGTGAACTGTTATTTGTATCTTGTGCTCAACTTAGCTTGTATCCTGACTTGTATGAAATACTGTAACTGCGTTCACATTAAAATGTTTAGAACTTTGTGTACATTCTTATTTCTGTCTGGAATTACTACACAAGTGGCAACAATAGCATTTGAGCTTTTGTGTTTGTTTCTGGCCAATTTGACAATGACAAATGGTGCACACGTGGAGGTGGTGCTTCAACGTTTACTCCAGCAGAAGCTGGAATTCCACTGGCATTTGGAATTGCAACTGCAGGGACACATGGCCATGTTGGACAGGCTGCTGACCAGACTGCTGGCAAAGCCACAGCAACTGCCAGCCCATCTGCCTCCCTTCCCCACCTTATGACGAGTCTGTCGAGGGCAGGGAGGTGTACAAGAAGCATTTATAGCATCACTTTGCCATCTGCTTCAGGAACCCGCTTTTCTCTCATTTCAAGAAATGTGTCTATTACTGACAGCTTATTACCACCAATCTGCTCATATCATTTCCTCAAGGGCTGAGTTTAACGGTGAAGGCAGCAGCCCATGAATTGTATCATGTTTGGGTTGCCGAGTTGCAGGGTCTCAGTCAAAAGTGCCACTTTGTTACCTCTCACAAGGAATCCCATGACTGTGAGGTCACAAGTTCAGCCTTTAGTAAGGCTCATTTGAAAGTGTTGTGCTAATGATTAGGACAGGAAAAATATTAGCTGCTAACGACTCACCATGTGCATCAGGAAGGCGACAGAAAATGAGTGTCTGCAAGGTGGAGAGACCAACCTTCTATGGAATGTATGTATTACACTTCACAAAATTGACATTGTCTACATTCAAGAAATGCTCAAAACAAACCATTAAATTACACCATGAACACTGAATGAAAAATAGGATGCCACAGTGATCCAAAGGTTCACATTATCAAGACTGAAGACAAACTCCTTGGGAGTTACAAACCACGCAGGGTGTTCAACTATGTATCCACTCTTAGTAAATGCATACAGAATCATACTCGTGTAAGGGACTGATGAGAACTGATGGCCTGTGAAGGCTTGTAACTAAATGAGAAATAGTCTGTCATGGACAGAAATTTGGTATCCTTTTAGGTGTACCTGTAACAGTGTGATAGTATGTCTTATTGGCACAGAGAAAACAAACATCCAGGGCCTGAATTTTTCCAGTGATTATAGGTGGTATAAATTGTAATCTCATATTTCAGGAGGGACAGTTTGCTCTAAAGGAGTACGAATTTTATACACATTCCAGGAATCATGCAAAGGCAAGTTATTTTGATGAGCTATTGGCCAAAAGCAGTTGTAGATCTCTTATGCTCACTTTTCCACTCTCACTAGCTGTGACAAAATCTTCCCTACTGCTCTTGCATGGTCATGCACACAAGAGACAATCATAGGAGGCACAGCACTTCCACCTACCAAAACTTTGCTTACTACATCCAAAAACAAATTTCTATCTTAAGAACCAAATCACTCTGCAAACAGACTAACAATAATTACAAATTTTGAAGGAATGTTGTATGTGGTCAAAGGGCAGTCCAGAATGGAAGCAAATAAGGAGTACCTGTTAAATTTATTTACACCATATTCATTAACTGAATTTTCCATCAGTACTCAGCAGAACACGGTAACTACACTAAACAGGAATTTGGATAAACAGAAATTTCGTTTAAGACAACATTGATTGACTTTTTATTAAGTTGTGTTTCTTTACACAATCACTTCATTATGGCACAATCATAGGCAGTGTCTGCCACAATAGCCACCTTCAGATGTCAAAAGTGCAGCTATCATACTCAAAGTATTTCCCTTTAAAAGACTCTTCAGCTTTAAAAAAGCAAGATGGTAGAGTTTTAAAGAAGAACTGAACCAAGAAATTGTGCTGTTGGAACCTTGTATCAGTTTGTCCGTTAACTTCGTTCATCCAGAAAAAAAAAGAAGGATTCTCATCACGAAGCAAAATAACTGGTGAGCTTGGAAGTTAGTAACAAGTATCTGCAACAAACCTATAACTCCAGAACCTGATCTCATTGGGATACCTACTGACAGAAGAGAAAATACTATCTAGAGTGAAAATTCAACATGATATGAGTAATGAAGGGGACATCTTTGCCAGACCATTCAGTATTGAAATGTTCAGATGATTGACTCACCAAGTGCAGAGCTGGCTTGCATGATATCCACACTGAACAAATAAAGCATTTTGGGCTTGCTGCCCTAAAACTGAGTGTATAGTTAATTGACAGTGGTATCACTATCATGCACATTCCCTGGAGAAAACCCAAAGGTGATAGCCCCTCTAAAACCAGAGAAACAACCTAAGGATGCACAAAACTTCAGGAATGTGTCACTTCTTCATCATGTTTACCATGCACTTGACAGTATGGTCCGTGACAGAATTTTTGGCTCAACAGAGACGAAAGTCATAACAGAACTAACAGAATCTATGCCTCATAAGTCATGTTGTGGCCAAATACTCCATCTCACCCACCACAAAAAGATGGCTTGAAATGGAAGCCGATAACTGGAGTCACTTTTATAGACCTCTCAGCTGTCTATGATATTGTCAGGCAGCAACAGCTGCTCATTAAATTTTATAACATGACTGAGGACTTACGGATGACAAAATTAGTGGAATGTCTCCCACAAAAAAGATGTTTTTATGTGGCACTACATGAGAGGAATAGCTGCTGGAGAAAGCAAAAGAATGGCCTACTTTCAGGCCATGTCCTGTCACCAGTTTTATATAACAACCATACAAATGACCAGCTTATAAACACTGATACGAGACAGTTTATATACGCCAATGATACTGCCATGACTGCACAAAGAAAAGTGAGGAAGTGGAAGGGAAACTTAAGTAGACTCCTAAAGACTTAGCTATCTACTATAGAGAACATTTCCCCAAGTCAAATCACTGTAAAACTCTGGCGTGTGCCTTCAACCTCAGAAATAAAGACACACATAGCCAACTGAAAGTGGTGTGGCAGGATCAGGAGTTGAACCATGATGACTTATCAACATGTTTGGGTATTCAACTTCACAGTACTCTCCAAATATCATATGCATGGTCAAAATGTTAAGGGAAAAGTACATGTGAGGAATAATATCATCCAAAAACCAACCAGCATCAAATGAGGAGTTCAGTTTCAGAATAATGGCACTTGCAGTATGCTTCTCTGCACCAGAGCATGCAGCACCTGCGTGGTACAACTCTGCACACACAAAATGCATCATATACATCTATGTGCCAATAATGAGACTGTGTGCGTTGTTATCTGGCTGCCTAAAACCAACGTCAGTTCAACAGTTTCACCCCACTGTCGGCATAGCTCCAGCCACAATCAGAAGGAAAGTTGCAGCTGAGTTCAAAAGGAGAAAACAGTCTGATGATCACAGACACCCGTTACACAGCAACCAAATACAGCACAGGTGATTTAAGTCCCAGTGATGTTTTATGTGAATAACCAATTCCTTAGATGAATGAAAAGGAATATAGTGAGAATATTTATGGCAAACCTGTATTAATCAAACACTAATAAATCCCAAGGAACATCTGGCTGCTGGGAATCATCCACCATTTCCAACCTGGATGGCAGTTAACTGCTTACAAACTGGTATCACATGGTACAGAACCAACCTGAGGAAATGGGGGTACGAAGAGAGTGACTCCTGTGAGTGTGGTGTAACACAGGATCATCAACATATCAATATACCCAAAAATAGGTAAAACTTGCACAGTGACAGACTTTATCATAGCAAATGACAAAGCCATCCATGTGACTGATTACTGGAAATATGCAGTGTAGTTGGTGACCCAGAAATGTAAAGTAAGTAAAAGGACCCAGAAATGTAAAGTAAGTAAGTAAAAGTGGCCTTTTGTGAACATGTTCATGTGTTATCAAACTGACAAACGGTCAGTTTGACTATCTATGAACATGTGTTCACCAAATACTGCTTTTAGCATCTGAAGATCACCACTGTGATCAAAATTGCTATTGATTGTATCATAAAATGGTTTCTTATTTAGTATTATTATATCATATTCCTTTATCTCAATGGCCATGGAAACAAATTCTTGAAAACTGCCACTAGTATGGTTAGCAAAAAAATTTTATAAATAAGACCCTATTTTCTCATATATTTTCTCCTGAACTCTCATGCTGTCGAACATACATAGATGTACTTTGTCATTATGGTGTATGTGTATCAAAACAGTGTTACTGAAAGTCCACCAAGGTGCTCCTAGTCTACATCTGGACACAAGTGTCAATGGGTAAAATATGACCAGTATAGAGAACTACTTCAAACAGTGCTGAGATCTGAAGACTGTAATATCACACAGCTGTAGAAGTCTATAAGTCAATAACAACAATAGTTAGAAATAAAAGTTTGAGTTGATTTAAAAATAGATTATATACATGCATCAATGAAACATAGTAAAATGTCCAAGACAGTTACATGAAATAGCTTAAGGTTAAAACACTCTTATGCCACATGATCATTACGTTTTATAATCTTATGTCATTTTCCTTTCCCCATTCATCTTATCAGATTTCATAAAAGCCATTTCAGGCATGAAATTCTGTTAATTTGCAAACCTATTTACATACCTTAGTGTCCAAAATTGAACTGTAACCAGGAAAATTAAAAAAGAAAGGTATATAGTAAGTGACCACTGGATAGCAGTCAATATTTACCCTTATCTGGAACTGTGCTTTGTGTATAGAAAAGGAGAAGATTCTGCTTTGAATAAACATTTGATCCAAGGACAATAAAAAGCAGTTCATAAGGACCAATGGGTGGCAGGCATGTTTGCACTTCTACTGAGAGCAGCACAATGCTGTAGAGATTCCATATGGATTTTGCTTTGTGAAATAGAATCATTGCACACCCTGAAGCTGTCAGATGCACATTTAAGTCTCAGTAGTAGTAGTAGATGAAGAAAAAGAAGAAGAAGAGAAGAGAGTGAGGACAAAGTGTTATTTCAAGATTTTGGTGATAGTTTTGAGATACAGGAAATGTTCCCCAGAGGCAAGGTTGACCAAGGAGGGATTAGGCTACAACACAGCCAATATCTGATGTTTTGAATACAATTTTCAGCAGAGTTTACAGCCGAGATAGCAGTGAGGTGCAGTTTTTCCATAAAAGTGTGTGCTGGTCCATGTGCCTGTGTCCAGCAGCATGTGTCCCTTCCACAGGAGTGCAGAGACAAAATCGTTCAATTTAAAAGTAGTACATTCATAAATGTTCATGAATGAATAGAGTAACATGCTCTTTAAGATGAATTCTGTACTGGTTTTGCAGAATGACCCTTGTGGTACATCTTGAGGGATAGTGGTAGCCAATAAAATCACATTAACAATTTGGAAAGTTACCATTTTGGTGATGTTGGGGCCCTAGCATGGGGAAGCTTCATGCTGGATATCTGTTTGAAGTTTGACATCTTGAGGAATACCTTTAATGCTCAGAGGAGTAGGTATGAGGTACTGCAACCAAATGTATGACTTATCAGCAGTGCAAGTAGTCCATACTTCCTTCTCATGATCAGTCAGGACTCTCCAGCTTGAGCTGCAGTGGAGGATCAGTTCCTTGCAGAGAAATATATTTTTAACATATATATATTGAACAAGGTTGTGAGGGGTTCAAAAGGTCTGCTGTGGTTCTATAGCTACACTACGTGATCAAAAGTATCCGGACACCTGGCTGAAAATTACTTACAAGTTTGTGGCGTTCTCCACCAGTAACGCTGGAATTCAATGTGGTGTTGGTCCACCCTTAGTCTTGATGACAGCGTCCATTCCCGCAGGTGTATGTTCAATTAGATGCCGGAAGGTTTCTTGGGGAACGGCAGCCCATTCTTCATGAAGTGCTAAACTGAGGAGAGGTATCAATACTCTACGGTGAGGCCTGGCATGAAGTCAGCATTCAAAAACAGCCCAAAGGTCTTCTATAAGATTCAGGTCAGGATTGTGTGCAGGGCAGTCCATTAGAGGGGTGTTATTGTCATATAACCACTTTGCCACAGGTCGTGCATTATGAACAGCTGCTCAATCATGTTGAAAGATGCAATCACCACCCCGGAATAGCTCTTCAACAGTGGGAAGCAAGAAAGTGCTTAAACACCAATGAAGGCCTGTGCTATGATAGTTCCAAGCAAAACAACAAGGGGTGCAAGTCCCTTCCATGAAAAATGTGACCACACCATAACACCATTGCCTCTGAATTTTACTGTTAGCACTACACACACTGGCAGATGATGTTCACCGGGAATTCGCAATACCCACACCCTGCCATCAGATCACTACATTGTGTACCAAGATTCCTCACCCCACACAACGTTTCTTCACTGTTCAATCATCCAATATTTATGCTCCTTACACCAAGCAAGACATCATTTGGCATTTACCGGTGTGATGTGTGGCTTATCAGCAGCCACTCAAACATTTTCTCAACCATTTTCTCACCTCCCACCCAACTGTCATAGTACTTGCAGTGGATCCTGATGCAGTTTGGAATTCCTCTTCCACTGTTGGCAGTCTCTGTCAGCCAACAGATGAGGTCGGCCTGTACGCTTTTGTGCTGTACGTGTCCCTTCAAGTTTCCACTTCACTATCACATTGGAAACAGTGGACCCAGGGATGTTTAGGAGTGTGGAAATCTCACGTACAGATGTACGACACAAGTGACACCCAATCACCTGACCACGTTCGAAGTCTGTGAGTTCCGTGGAGCACCCCATTCTCCTCTCTCATAATGTCTAAAGACCACTGAGGTCACTGATGTGGAGTACCTAGGAGTAGGTGGCAGCACAATGCACCTAATACAAAAACATATGTCTTTGAGGGTGTCTGGATACTTTTGATCACATAGTGTATGTCAGTAAGTTGCTACAAAGGCAAAGAGTGCTTCATTACTAGTTTAAATGAAACAAAAGTCTTGTTGATATCAGAAGTTGAATGAAGTCCACATGAATAAAAAGGAATTAATGCAAGAAGCATTCAGTTAATTCAATTAAAAAAAAAAAAAAAGAAGCAGAAAGATCTATCAGTTTATCAAAAATTTGAGAAGATGTGCATCTAACTCCAAAGGCACACTCTACAATAGATGTGCAGAACAGAGGTTTGTTGGGAAAGACATTATCTGGTTTAGCGATTTTTTTAAAAATTTATGCTTTGTTTTCACAGCTCTTTTAATTACTTTAATTGGACACTGTTGTATGCTGTAGTCTTTTGATTAAGACTTACCTTGTTGCTCTCATTTCATGCACATATTTAAGTTACAGGCACTAGTGTAGTTGTATCCATTACTCCCTCATAGCAACATATACACCATAATTTTATACAGAACTAAAAATTTGCCTCACTGAGCTAAAGAAACCTACCTCGCAGCAGATGGTTGAGGCATATCCTCAATCTGTTCATTTGTTTCCTGAGCCAGTCTGAGTGCCAACTCATGGTCTCTCTTTTCTTGCTCTAACTGTTCACGGTACTTTGCATCTTCCAAAGCTTCTTTTTCCAGTTGCTTCTGCAAATATATTTATTTTAAGTAGTTAATAATGGAACTATAATTTAGTCAGTAAATTGAGTTTTCACAAGAATTGGCTTTTGTATCAACTACAAAAGGTATAACATTCATCAGTTTCCATATCACTACAGACATGAATCTCACAAACAATAACGTAAAATTTTCTAGGTAGTTGGAATAACAACAATAAGAATTTTGCAGGTGCGAACTCTCCCTGCAATATTTCCTTATTTCCTGTTCACCCTGGCCTCAATCTTCACTAATCCCTGACCTTTACCCACCTATCTCCTTCACTGCTCCCACTCCAGCACTGAACAGCCTTCTGTTCCACTAATGCATCCAATAGTTCCTCCTCTCCTCCACTACTTCTACCCTTTTTTATTGCCCCCCCCCCTCTCATACCACCCAACTGCACCTAGATGCCACACCCTGTCGCCGGCATGTAGATGCATGCTCCTACAAGCAACACACCCTCCCCCACCCCTAGCCTGCTATTCCTCCCCATCCCAGCCTCATCCTTTACCCCTCCATACATGGATTGCTTCTCCCATCAGGTGCAGCTGCTCCAGTCTAGCCTCAATGGCCAGAGATAGTGGTCCTGCATGTGTGAGATTGTTCTTGTGTGAATGGGTGTGTTTTCTACCTTAGAAGAAGGCCTTTTGGCTGGAAGCTTAAATGTAAAGCAGTCTTTTTGCTGTGTCTGTCTGCAACTCAACAGATCCTCTATTGGTGAGTAGCAATGTATCTCTTTCATAATACTGCCACTAAGCCATCCTGGGTTGTCAATATGAAATAAATATATTACTACTCACCACACAGAGGTGGCACTGAGAACCAAAAAGGCATGTACAAAAAAAGTCTGTTAGATACTATCAGCTTGGAGTAATTCCTTTTGTCAGATGTAGTGAAACACACACACACACACACACACACACACACACACACACACACACACACACACACACACACGGCCACTGTCATCTCCAGATGGTAATGTATATGATAACTAACAACATACTCTTACAAATGGCTGGCAATAGATTTATCACACTTGACAAACTTTTTAGGTTTCAGTTTCAACTCAGACACAACTGACTTAATGTTGAGCATAATTATTGTCTTATTCTGTCCCTGTGCTCACCAAGAAAACCAAATTCCTTTTCATGTAATTAGTTGCAGAGTGGTCTTCTAGGGGATTCTTAAAAATCCATTGGGAGATGGCACTTTAAGCAGACAAGAAATAATAATGGTGCTTTTAGCATCTCTAAATTCTGTTTCTAACAGCAATGGATCTTTACACCAATTTCCTCAATGTGTATAAGAAGTAATAAAGAATCAGTTGATTTTCTGCCACCTAAAGAAAATGTATGTACAGAAAAATATCTGCAACTGTTTCTTCAGTACTAAAGTAAAAATATAGAGGAATTCTTTACAAATGTATTATATGGCTGTTACTAATTATGTTTTGTAATTCTCTATGCGAATAACAAACATTTTTTTCCTTCTTCAAAGCATAAAGCAGTATTAATTTGATTAACACTTGATAAAGAGACGACAGGTAATTCACAGAAAATGTTACACTAAAGAATGAAAATTTAACTTCTTTTAGCACTCACCTGAAGTGCTGCAGCAGCTCTCCTGTCTTCCTCCTCTTGTTTTTTCCTTGCTTCTTCCTCAGCCTTTCTCCTAGCTTCCATTTCAGCCTTTCTGAAAATTTCAGTGAAATCAAGAGTGTAATGCTTAAATTAATTCCATACTACAACAAAATGTAATAAAGTTTCTTAGCTCTTACATCAATTATTATTGGTATAAAATATAAGGTAGATTTAATTATTTCAAATACATGCATTACACATTCTCCCAAAAACATTACAATTAAACATATATATAAAGTGACATCAGGCACACACACACACACACACACACACACACACACACACACACTCAAAAAAAAAAAAAGTCTACAATTTGGAAACAGAGGTTCCTTCACACAGATGAAGTGTTTTACAATAATATTTGATTGTACTTTCATTTTGTAAATCCTTTCTTTACCATTGTTTTCATAATGTTTCCAGAGTACCACTCTACTGAGGAATAGCAGTTACAAAATAAAAGACATGACGAAGTGGGATTTGATGATGAGAAGTGTGGCTGTTGGAAACAACATGCGGTTGTGCCTTTTTCTATGTGCTAATACAGTAATCATGGGTGCAGAAAACAGTTAATATAAACTTTCAATGAAGTGTAACAAGTACAGGTAAACATGCTCAAGAGAAGAAGCAGCTTAAAATTGCATTAATAATTAACTACCATTAAACTACTACAAATCATGTGTAATTTTTCAAGGTAATGTTGGTATAACAAAACCAAAAGAAAAGCTGGTACTTTTAAAGAAGATGTTGCTTCCTCACTTATGATAAACAGTTGCCATTTATCTCACACTATTAGCTTAGCATCGAAATGATTATATTGATATTTATCACATAAAAGTTACACCTACATTTTTAGCAAATGATGCACACTGAAAACAAAAATTACAATTGTTTCATTGTTAGCAAAGAATTTTTAATCCTTCTGTCTAGATTAATGTACAATTTTAGGAATAATTACAAATCATGTAACTGATTTTTATTAGAAACTATAGAGATTTCCAATTCCAACTTTAAGTCTGACTGGAGCTTGTTGGTAGTGAGTTGCTTGAAAATAGATGTTGATAATATCTTTATAAAAATATCTAATCAAAACCACTAGTCAATGGCCTGTAAGACCATGACATGCAGTTGCATATATTAAGTGATAATACTGTTAATGATAGAAAATTTACTAAATTTGAATTTAGGAGGGTAATCAGTAATCCAAAAATTGGCTATTTTAGGAAACCTCTCAAAGGCATGAATTAGAGTGGTGCATAGAGGAAAATGTATGCCATGTCAACAAATACAGCATATTTATTAATAAATTTGTCTTTATCTGAAATTAGAGTAAAGGTATCTTGTAAGATAAAAAGGAATTGTATCTGTCAGCGAACTCATTATTAGACATACTCCACATATATACACAAACTTATTATGAGCAGAACACAGTCCCACCAAGTACAGTAACAAAATAAAGACAGCATGGGTATAGTGAAGGAGGAGAATGGTAGAACAGAGACAGGAAAATGTATGTTATATTGATCATAGGTCGGGCAGATATCTTTTAACAGTAAATGATATGTTGGCAATAGAAGTGTAAAGTATTGTAAAACTTTTTAAGAAGCATTTTGTAACTTTTGCTCAAGAGATGGGGATGTCAGGCTCACTAGATACTGCCATGGAACGTCTTGGAAAAGCTGTCACAAATAACTTCAGTAATATGAATATGATCTTCACAACATCAGGAGAGGTAATGTTCCCCATGAAACTTTCAACACAAAAAGAATATCTAGTGGTTATAGCAAGTATAAACAAAGTTTATATGTTAAACAATGAAAAATCCAAATTGGAATATCAACAATATTACGAAACGGATAGATTACTACTTACCATAAATATGACACACAGAGTTGCAGAGAGGCCAACAAAAAGACTGTTACACATTCAGTTAAGGCCTTCCTCAGAAAGGAAAACACACACTCATTCACACTAGCAAGTACACCTGAAGCACACATGACTGCTATCTCTGGCTGCTCTGGCCAGAATGCAGCTTTGTCACATCAAACAGAAGCAGTAATCCTGAGTGGGGTGGAGAAGGGGGAGGGGCTGCAGGGTATGGGTAGGTGAAGAAAATTCAGTGTACCCTGGAGCAAAATGTAAAATTTAGATGGTAGTCAGAGAAGGCTGCCAAGTGTAGCATTGAGAGACTATAGGGGAGGGGAGAGGGAGAGGGAGACAAGGAGTAGAAAGGAGAGGAGCAGATAAGAGGAGAAAAATGTTGGGTGCACTGTCAGAAGGCAGCACACAATGAAGGTGAAGGGACAACATGGATTGGGAGGAGGTGATAGGACAGAGTGGGTGGAAACTGTTGGGTGGAGGTTGTGGGGATACGAGATTACCATAAGTTGTGGCCGGGATGATTTCAGGAACACAGAACCTGTTGTAAGAGTAACTCCCATCTGGGCAGTTCACAAAAGCTGGTGGTGGAGGGGAGGATCAAAATGGCTTGGGATGCGAAGCAGCCATTAAAATCGAGTATGTTATGTCTGGCTGTATGTTGTACCACTTTGCTCTTGGCTACCATCTGGCAGTTGTCATTCAACCTGGTGGGCAGCTAGTTGACATTCTTACCAACATAAAAAGCAAATAATTGCCACACAGCTGGTATATGGTAGGCTTCTTTCACACATGGTACAGCCTCTGATGGAGTAGGGTAAGTCAGAGACAAGGCTAGAATAGGAAATGCTGGGTGGATGGATCGGGTAGGTCTTGCTTCTGGGTCTTCCACAGGTATATGACCCCATGGCGTGCTTCCCAGCAAACTTCTCCCACAGGCTTCTTCAAAGATCTATGAATTTCAACACTTAGTTCTCAGTGAATTTACTCTTTGATGGTATTTGATGCATACAACAAAAAAGAACAGTTTCACTTAATTTGTGGTTTACACAACCACAATACACAATAGAGAAATATACAGCTTTTTTATTTCCTTTCCTACAGTTCAATGGTTCATAGTGGACACAGTTGGATTCTGGCCAGAGCGGCCGGAGATTGGGGTCATGTGTGTGTGAGGTGTGTCTGCTTGTGTGAATGAATGTGTGTGTTTTCCTTTCTGAAGGGGCTTTCGCCAAAATCTCATTGTGTAACAGTCCTTTCTTTGAGCCTGTCTGCAACTCGAAGGTATCATCCTTATGGTACATAGCGATCTATCCTTTTCATAATATTGTTTGAATCTAATTTGTTTTATTTTGAGCTTAGTAAGACATTAAGCCAGTAGAAACACTAACAAAATCTGAGTAAATGCCAACTGTTACAAAGGAGAAGAGACAGGGAAACATATGTCACTCTGACCATAAATTGATCTCAACTAATGAATAACCAATGTCCTGTTATGAGGACACAATTTGCTTTATCATCTTGTATTTTGTTTATATCTGTCTTATTTTCACCAAGTTTCCCAGTACACATCTCCTACAGGCCTCTTCAATGATCTTGGAAATCCTAACTTACTTCCCAGTGTATTTATGCTTTGATGCTATTTTAAGCAAATAATGATAATAATAACAATCATAATAAACAGTTTCACTTAAATTGTGGTTTACATAACCATAATGCACAATAGAAAAAAATTTTGGTTGTAGCATTTATTTCCTTTCCTATGATTCATAGTAGGTTTGGTATTCTGGTGTAAAGGTGTTCAACAAGGTCCCATCAACATAAAACACAAATTTAGGAGTCCAATATACTCAGAATAAAATCAACAACATATCTCATTAGCTATTCCCATTACAAATTATCTGACTATCTTGATTCAAGACTCCTGTTAGCTACATGACAAGTAGCAATTTTTATCGTAATTAGAGCTCTGCCATAACAGCTCATGGATAGTTACCATTGTATGATAAATATCAATGTGACCATGTAGATATAGTAACGTTCACAAGAGAAATAAACAACAGCCAATAACATCATGGAGGAGCACCAGCTCCCAATACCTCCTAAAAAACAAGTGACTTTTCTGTTTATTCTACTGCTGTACATTTGCTTGGGCAATTACAAATAATTTATAATAGTTGAATGGCAGTAAAGTATTAAATTAGTTTCCATGACCTGCTTCGCTTTGATGATTATACTTTGACTCATTTCACATGTATGTATATTACCCTGCACGAAAGAAATAATAAAACTCAGTGAAAATACTTATTTCACAACAAATCAATTTGTAAAATTTTCATTAAGAGAAATGTGTAAGTTTTTGGGGGATAAAACGATCCTTATGTACTTGATATGTAGGGGACCATAGGATATTCCTAGAGTCATCATTTAAAGCCAATTCTTGAAACATCGTTAATAGACACAACAAAAATAAGAACTTTTATTCGTAGGTTAAAAAATGTATCAACAGATAAAAGTAACAGTATCAAATTGTTATTATCATGAGTGGACAACAAACAAATGTGCCTCAAAGCTGTTGCAATTTGCAATTTTATTCCCATATTTTTGTGTTGGTATAACATGCTAATTGTTATTCAAAGCTGTCAGAACATCAGCATATCATGTAATTATTAGACTGTGTTTTTATCTATTACACAGAGTCAGATTTGGGATTCATAATTTCAAATACTTCTTTAATATGCTTTTCGCCAAATCACAGCTCTAACAGCTGTGTGTGGGACTATATTCAGCATACAATAACATTTGCAAGTTTTAATACCACACAAAAGTGTAGTGATTCTTCAAGAAAACACTGGTGAAACATCAATATAGTCAGAGCGCCAATATGGTGGAAAGGTGCAAACAAAAGAGCACGTAGAAGGAGGAGGAGGAGGAGGAGGAGGAGGAGGAGAAGGAAGAGGAGGAGAAGAAGAAGAAGAAGAAGAAGAGAGCAAAAAACAGGAAACTAATATCACATTGGTAGTAATAGAAAAAGAGTACTAACCAATCCGAAATTCATCACATACTTCTCTACATCTACATCTACACTCTGAAAATCACCATGAGGTGCATGACAGAGGATTTCTTCCTGTTACATTCATATATGGAGCGCATGAAGAATAACTATTTGGATGACCCTGTGTGTACAGTAATTATTCTAATTTTATCCTCACGATACCTATTTATGTGATATGTAGGGGACTGTAGGATATTCCTAGAGTCATCATTTAAAGCCAATTCTTGAAACATCATTAATAGACTTTCTTGAGATAGTTTATGTCTATCTTCAAGATCTTCCAGTTCAGTTCCTTCAGTATTTCTGTGATACTCTTCCACAGAATAAATAAACCTGTGACCATTCATGTTGCCTTTCTCTGTATACATTCAACACCCCTTGTTAGTCCTATTTCTTATGGGTCCTATACACTTGAGCGATATTCTAGAACCAGTTGCAGGAGTGATTTGTAAGCAATCTCCTTTGTAGACTGATTGTACTTCTCCAGTATTCTGGCAATAAACTGAATTCTACCACCTACTTCACCCACGACTGAACCTATCAATCCATTTCATATCCCTACAAATTGGTACACCCATGCATTTACGTGAATTGGCTGATTACAAACATGAGTCAGTGCTATTTTAGTCATAGGATACTATGCATTTTCATTTTATGAAGTGCACAATTTTTGAACATTTAAAGCAAGCTGTCAATCTTCGCACCACCTTGAAATATTATCAAGATCTGACTGAATATTTATGTAACTTCTTTCTAATAGTATTAAATTAGACATAACTGCATAATCTGCAATAATCTTACTAATAATCACAGAATTTTTTCTCGCAACAATCACATGCAGTACCAACAGGTAAAAACTTAGCTTGTTGAGATATTCTGAAACAAAGATTTTTCGTTCACTCTTGTATTCCTTTCATCTTTATGTAAGTTTTCCATAATTATAGGAGGTACTTTAACATGAAATGTAATACTTTTTTGTGCATTCACTGTAAGAAATGTTGTTACTCACTTCCTTCTATTTTCCTCCTCTTCTCTTTTCTTTCTTTCTTCTTCCTCCTTGCGCTTTCTTTCCCTCTCCATTTCTTCTTGAATCTTGCGCAATCGTTCTTGTTCTTCTGCATTCTTTTGCTGTTGCAGTTTTGTCTGTAATTGGCTCATTTGCTCATTTATTCTATTCATCAGCTGAAGGTGTAGACTGTCCACCTGGGCTGTAGTGATTGAGTCATCAGTCTGGAACAGGAGCATATTTCAAAGTAATAATAGAATTGTGATTTGCTATTAAGTTGTACCAGTTTACTTATGTTGTATAAATAGTTCTTACCTGCATACATGTTTCCTCATATGTTACTCTATATGAAAATTGCTTAGTCAAAGTTTTTTAATTTTTTGAACAATAAATTCCTTTTAAAACATTTCACCATGAAATTCATTTGGTAAGCTGAGGATGAGTTTGCTATATTGGCAGCAAAATGACTGATGATGACTTATTTAGAGAGAGCATAAAATGAGGACTGGTATTAGTAAAAACAGTGTTTATGGAATTGAGAAGTTTTTACATTTCTTGTAAATTTAAGTGTTATTACTTCTTTTCTGAAAGTGTTTGTCCAAAGTGTAGCCTTATATGAAAGTGGAACATTGAAAATAAACAGTATGCACAAAAAGGGAACTGAAGCTTATGAAATTTGGTGCTACTGAATAAGGTTGGGGATAGATAGGTAGATGCAATAGCTAACGAAAAGGCAATGAGTTGTGTCATGGAGAGAAGAAATTTCTGGTACAATTTGACAAAAAGGAGGGCACAGTTCATAGGCCACAGCCTGAGGCATCTATAAATAATCAAAACAACCTTTCCCAGCTTGGTGTGGATAGCACTAAGTAACTACAGTCAGACAACTTGTCTGGCATAGCAGTAATTTTGTTTATGGGCTGCTGAATAGAGTTATGATTAAAATTCAGACAACAATGTTAGCTAACTGAATATCACCATTTTCATACATCTTAGGAACTCTTCAAGGAAGGAAAGTTCTCTGGAGGCTGAATGTCACCTGTTCCCCACTTCTGGAGTGACACCTCATGGCAATAATGGGAGCTGTAAGCTACCATACAACCCAGACTGCCCAACTGCAGTAACAGTTTGAAAGGAGCTATGGCCACTTGCTGGCTGCCCGACTCGAGCACCAGTCCAGCGTGAGTCACATTCCCTGTGTGACCTTTTACTGCTTTTTCCTTCACGTCCCTTAAACATTATCTCTGTACCAAGAAATCTGTTCTTATCAGCTTCTTAATCAATACACGCTGCATCTTAGTTCAGTCAGGATGTCGGTGGCAGCTCATGATAACTTCCGGGTAGTGACAGCTCGTACCGGCCTGGCACTGCAGTCAGGCAACCTTGCACCTATCTCCTGGGCCTACAAAACTTCCTCATCAACTAGTCTATTTATTAGTTAAAAAATTGGCCAGATTTGAGTACAACATGCACTCTGAAGGTTCTATTCACATTTAATTATGTATACAGACAGCTCATCCATCCTGGGAATCAAGAATCTCGACAATATGTGCCTGTTATCAACATTGATACTGGCAAGATATTGGTCCCAGGGATTCCAAAATTTCTGAGAAAGTTTTGATTTTAAGTTTTACTTTGGATAACAAATGAAAAAAGGAATCTTTTGTGTGATTTAATTACAAATTAACAATTTTGGGATTTTTTTTCCTTTACTTGTGCTGTGAAACCTTGTTTTCTGCCAATTTTCACGATTCTAGGTCAATGGGAATTGCTGATGATGAGGTCCCATAATCCAAGGAGTGTAGGGGACAATCCAGGAGACCTGCACCACCAACTAGGCAAGGTCCTAGTGTAGGTGGTTTGCCATTGCCTTCCTCCGACCATAATGAGGAGGAATGATAATGATGATGAAGACGACACAACAACACCCAGTCATCTTGAGGCAGGGAAAATCGCTGACCCCACCAGGAATTGAACCCGGGACCCCATGTGCAGGAAGCAAGAATGCTACTGCAAGACCACAAGCTGCAGACCAATGAGAACTACCCCATAGATTTTAATGAGTAATTTGCGAGTACCAAAACATGTGGCATCAATGGCCACAACTCTAAGCGACCCATAAATAGGTTGGCATACGAGGGGGCCATCCTGGTACCCATGGTTGTTCCCTTTAATTGTTGGTATGTCTGGCCTTCAAAAGTGAAGAAATTGTGGGTCATGATGAAGCTGGCTAAGGTGACGAGGAAAGAGGTTTTGGGTAGGGTGGCAGGTGATCGGCGTGAAAGGAAGTGATCCGTTGCAGTGAGGCCCTGGACGTGCGGGATATTTGTGTATAGGGAAGTGGCATCAATGGTTACAAGGATGGTTTCTGGGGGTAACAGATTGGGCAAGGATTCAAGGTGTTCCAGAAAGTGGTTGGTGTCTTTGATGAAGGATGGGAGACTGCATGTAATGGGTTGAAGGTGTTGATCTACATAGGCAGAGATACGTTCTGTGGGGGCTTGGTAACCAGCTACAATGAGGTGGCCAGGATGTTTGGGTTTGTGAATTTTAGGAAGTAGGTAGAAGGTAGGAGTGCGAGGTGTCGGTGGGGTCAGGAGTTTGATGGAGTCAGGTGAAAGGTTTTGTAGGGGACCTAAGGTCCCGAGGATTCCTTGAAGCTCCGCCTGGACATCAGGAATGTGATTACCTTGGCAAACTTTGTATGTAGAGTTGTCTGAAAGCTGACGCAGTCCCTCAGCCACATACTCCCGACAATCAAGTACCACGGTCGTGGAACCCTTGTCCGCCGGAAGAATGATGATGGATCGGTCAGCTTTCAGATCACGGATAGCCTGGGCTTCGGCTGTGGTGATGTTGGGAGTAGGATTAAGGTTTTTCAAGAAAGATTGAGAGGCAAGGCTGGAAGTGAGAAATTCCTGGAAGGTTTGGAGAGGGTGATTTTGAGGAAGAGGAGGTGGGTCCCGCTGTGATGGAGGACGGAACTGTTCCAGGCAGGGTTCAATTTGGATAGTGTCTTGGGGAGTTGGATCATTAGGAGTGGGATCAGGACTATTTTTCTTCATGGCAAAGTGATATTTCCAGACTACGAGTGTAGGACAGTAAATCTTTGACAAGGGTAGTTTGGTTGAACCTGGGAGTGGGGCTGAAGGTGAGGCCTTTGGATAGGACAGAGGTTTCGGATTGGGAGAGAGGTTTGGAGGAAAGGTTAACTACTGAATTGGGGTGTTGTGGTTCCAGATTGTGTTGACTAGAATTTTGAGGTGTTGGGGGGAGTGGATCTGGAAGTGGGAGATTGAGTAGATGGGAGAAACTGGGTTTGTGTGCAATGAGAGGAGGTTGAGGTTTGTTGGAAAGGTTGTGGAGGGTGAGTGAGTTGCCTTTCCGGAGGTGGGAAACCAGGAGATTGGATAGTTTTTTGAGGTGGAGGGTGGCATGCTGTTCTAATTTGCGATTGGCCTGTAGGAGGATGCTATGTACAGCCGGTGTGGATGTGGGAGAGGAAAGATTGAGGACTTTGATTTGGGACAGGAGTTGACGGGTGTGTTCATTGGCCGAGTCGATGTATAGGTGAAGGATTAGGCGGGTGAGGGCTATGGATTGTGCTGTTTGGAACTGGTATAAGGACTGATGGAAAGAAGGATTGCAGCCAGAGATGGGAACTTTAAGTGTGAGGCCTTTGGGGGTAATGCCAAATGTCAGGCAAGCCTGAGTAAATAAAATATGGGAGCGTAATCTGGCTAGGGTGAAGGCATGTTTGCGGAGGGAATGTAAATAAAATTTAATGGGGTCGTTGTAGGGATGTTGTGAGGTTGACATGGTATTAGAAGGTGGAAAGGGTAATATGAGGTTAAAGTGAAAATAAATAGAAATTTATATAGGGAGAGATAAAGGTGTGAAAAAAGTCGAAAAAGTGTTGGTTTGAGATGAGCTATGTTGATCCTGTGCTGAACTTAGGTTGGTGAACAACAATGGGTGCAAAGGTTAGGTAGTTGTGTTGTCTCCAAAACACGTTAAAGCGTGGGGAAATTCAGAAAATTTCGTAAAAAATTTCTCAAAAAAAGTTACGAAAGAAAAAAAAGAAAAATTTTTCGGAAAAGATTTTTCTATGTGGGAATGACCAGCAACAAACTGTCCATTCGCATGAATGGACACAGGCAGACAGTGTTTGTTGGTAATGAGGATCACCCTGTGGCTAAACATGCCTTGGTGCACAGCCAGCACATCTTGGCACAGTGTTACACCGTCCGAGTTATCTGGATACTTCCCACCAACACCAACCTATCTGAACTCCGGAGATGGGAACTTGCCCTTCAATATATCCTCTCTTCTCATTATCCACCAGGCCTCAATCTCCGCTAATTTCAAGTTGCCGCCACTCATACCTCACCTGTCACTCAACATCATCTTTGCCTCCACACTTCCGCCTTGACTTACATCTCTGCCCATACCCTTTGCCTTTAAATATGTCTGCTTGTGTCTGTGTATGTATGGATGGATAAGCGTGTGTGTGTGTGTGTGTGTGTGTGTGTGTGTGTGTGTGTGTGTGTGTGCGCGCGCGCGCGAGTATATACCTATCCTTTTTTCCCCCTAAGGTAAGTCTTTCCGCTCCCGGGATTGGAATGACTCCTTACCCTCTCCCTTAAAACCCACATCCTTTCATCTTTCCTTTTCCTTCCCTCTTTCCTGACGAAGCAGCCGCCGGTTGCGAAAGCTCAAATTCTGTGTGTGTGTTTGTGTGTTTTATTCATTGTGCCTATCTACCGGCGCTTTCCCCCTTGGTAAGTCCAAAAGAAGGCCAAACAAACTTAAAACTTGGAAACATCCTAATTGGAGAAAAGGAGAATGGCAGCTGTATCATGTATTTATGGACAAATTCTTTCACAGAGAAATCTACAATGTTAAAGTATGAAGATGGGTAGGTACAGGTACAGACATTACATTGTCAAAATCAAAATTAAGTTCACACCACTAAAAAAGAAACCAAAATGCTAAACAAAAGAGGAACTTCGATTCCCACCAATTAAATAGAAATGATAAATATCGTGAAGTCACACAAAACATAAAACTGACAGATAATTTAGAAGAACTGGTTCAAATTCTCAGGTAACAAGCAGAAAATTTAGACCCATTGAACCCACATAAAAGACATGTCTGGTGGAACTCAGAACATGACAAAATTCATGAAGAATGACATCATGCATGGTTAAAATTTCTAACACACAAAACAGAATAAAATGCAACCAACCTCAAAAATATCAAGAAAAAGTTCACACAGATTATCAGGCAAACCAAGAGACAATCACAGAGACTTTTATAAAATGTCCATAATGGCAGTCAAGGTGTTAGATTAAATAACTTTGATAAAAAAAAGGATTTCTAAACTTCTTTTTTGATAAAATTGTTTAAAAATGATAATTATTTTGGACTGTCCTTGGATCAAACAACATCTGTGTGCAGTCTTTTCAGTGACCTCTGCAAAGTCCATGGACTTGCAACAGTGTCTCCATTTATTGTGTCTCCTCCTTGTCTTCCACAGATTTAATTTTGCCAGTATCAGCCTATACATAAGGTCAACATAAGTATTCAAGAATCTAGCTCCAAATTTCATTTCCACTCAAAGGAGCTGGTATCCATGTTGTGGATTAAATCCATATGTTCACACCTTGATTTATTCATTCTATGCAGCACTTTTTGGTATTATGGAGGTGAATGTCAGCATAAAGTTGTATATTTACAGTGGAAATGATGTTACATAGTCTGTGGTAAGTCTACTTGTCATGTTTAAGGCGATTCCATCTATACTTTGTGCACAGACCTATACTAGATAAAAGCAGAATACTGACTTGCCAAGGCAGATTGTTACAGTCTGGTGGCTCGACATGAGCATTCAGAAACTGCATGACTTGTTGGGTGTTCGAGGGGTACTGTGGTTGATGTCTTCAACATGTGGTGAAACCATGTCCAGACATCATGGGGTCGCGCAGCCACCCCTCATTAGTGATGTCAGATGCCGTAGGCTGGGCTGACAGGGACCGGCGGCAAACTGTGCCACAACTAACATCAGACTTTAATGCTGGGCAGAGTTCAAGTGTGTTTGAAAACACAATGCACTAAACACTCCAAATGATGAGCCTCTGCAGCTGATGACCCATGTATGTGCCAATGTTAACACCCAGACATCGGCAACTATGACTGAAATGGGAACATGACCATCGGTACTGGACATTGGCACAGTGGCAGAGCGTTGCATCTTCTGACAGGTCATGCCAATGGGAGGGCACAAATCTGTCATCTTCCAGGGGAATAGATCCTTGACACCTTTACTGTGGGACAGAGACAAGCTGGCGGCAGCTCTATTATGCTCTAGGGAACACTTATATGGTTATCCATGGATATACTGGAGCTCATGCAAGGCACCATGATGGCCATGGAGTATTGTAGATTGGTGCAGACCATGTACACCCATTCATGACAATCATGTTTCCCGATGGCAGTGGCATTTTTCAGCAAGATAATGTGCCTTGACACAAGGCCAGGAGTGTGAAAGAGTGGTTCAAGGAACAGAGTGGTGAGTTCCAATTGATGTACTGGTCCCTCAACTCACCATATCTGAACCCGGTAGAACACATCTGGGATGTGATTGAATATGGCATCAGAACCCATCGCCCCCTGCCCAGAATTTAATGGAATTAGGTGACTTGTGCATTCAGATGTGGTGCTAACTCCCTCCAGCACCCTATCAAGGCCTCATTGCTTCCATACCATGACAAGCCACCATTGTTATCTGGCCAAAGGTGTTTATACTGGCTGTTAGATAGGTGGTCATAATGTTGTGGCTGATCAGTGTATATTCTTGTACTGAAAACATCAGATTGTCAGCATAAGAAAACTTCCCAATAGCACCCACACTTGTCAGCTATTTGTAAACACAATAAAGAGGTTAGGTGAAAGCACACTATTCTGTGGGAGTACATATTTTTGGTGTTTCCACTGACTTTGTTGACCCTCTGGTCTTTTTGGAGGCTTTTATGGAGTGGTATGATTTCTTCATGAAAGCTGTTTGCTTTATTGTGTCCTAAGCTGCAGTCACATGTACAAACATAGCTTCAGTAAGGTTCTTTTCTAGGCAGGGACAGTGTTGCATTAGATTGAGGATTTGGATTTGTGAGTTCTGTGGCTGATTTTTTTTTTATATATATATATATATATGAGGAGGGATTCTATTTCTACTGATTACTGCTTCAGAATCAATCATCCAATCATTATGTACAAAGGCTCAGCAAAGATATTGACCTACAGTCATTTGGATCAATTATAGGCTCACCTAGATTCAATACATCCATAACATGGACTTGTCTCTAGATGTTCCCTATATCGAATTTATTCAGACATTCGCAGTTAAACTGAGAAATATACCTTTGTTTTATGGACAAAATGTTTGGTCCACTTGACCGGGATTTCATCAATGCAGCCTCTTTTTCAGTTCTTGCACCAGTCTATTGTAGATCCTTCTTTGTGTGCTTGGTTTTATTCTTTTTTCTTATTTCTTAGTATTCTTGGTTTCTACTTGTCTAACTGGTCTCATTTGTATTTATCCTTATGATTTAAAAGAACCTAGTATGCAATTTTATGTGTACTGTTTGTCTTCATCAACAGCAGCATTACAAACCCAGTCTGCAAACTAATCAGTCCACTGATTACATTTAAAACAGAAAATACAGCTGTTAACAAACACCAGCAAGATGTAATTTACTGTCAATCCCCACCCCCTGCCCACTGACTTACATAACAAAATTACTTGCTATTGGTGCTTCATACACACACACACACACACACACACACACACACACACACACACAGAGAGAGAGAGAGAGAGAGAGAGAGAGAGAGAGACCACATTAAACATTTCATGCCTCAATAAATGACAAATACCAGAATGTTTCACGACTGATACACCTGTAAATACTACCAACCTTAATTTTTTTCAATGCTGTCTCAATATCACTGTGGAGTTTTTTTACTTCTGCTGCACTGGATTCTTTGTCCTTTTTGAGCTGAGGAATAATTTTCTCCATCCTACTAAGATTGTCCTGAAAAGAGAAAGAAACAGCTTACATCATGTTGAACAACAGTGGCTTATAAATCATGGCTTATAAATCATTGCAAAAATTAAATAGCAAACAAGAACTTGTAGAAATCTTAACCGGATAAGTGATGAATAAGAACAGTGCATTTCTTAAGCAAAAGAAGAAATAATAACAGAAAAGAGCAGAAATGAAGTTATTAAGAATTATGCATCAGAAGGCAAAGAAGGAGAAATCAGGAACAAAATTAACAGCAGAAAAATGGGTCAAGCACATGTTATTGGCTATACAGTCATTATCTTCAGTTACTGTTGATTCATCTAGAATGCACTCATTCATTCATTCATTTACAAATCATGTTTCAGAAATGTCATTGAGAAAGAGCGCCATCAAGAGTGTAATGAGTGAAGTTATTAATTAGCAGGCAGAAGCTGCTAATGTAGGCTTGTAGTGTCATAAAATTGCTTACACTAATGTTCGTACTCCTGCAGCTAGTGCAGTCACAGGTAATATCTTATTAGGCTATTATTTTTTTAATGGACAATTATTTAATACATTAATTTTTTTCTTTCATGAGGAGTTGATTCTTGTTGATCTTTATTTGAATTTAATGGAAGGCTAAATTAACAAAAACGATATTGAACAACACTAAAACATAGAACATTCAGGCTTCCTATTACTGTCCTGGCCCAAAATCTGTAAATCCTAAACTTGGAATGCAATGGAGTGAAAACAACAAATTTATATTGTTGAAAAGTGAATGGATTCTATATCTTGCTCTCATAAAATCATCAGTGACATTAAATACTAATGGAAATGCATATTTTGGCCCATTTCCACAGATGAGGCAACAGAAGGTTATTAATTTGATGGGAGTATGTACTTCCAATTCAGGCTAGGATACAGATGTAGCTTTGAAGATTCTTTCTGTAAGAAAAAGACCCAGTATTAATGATATTGGGTAAAAATTCTACTAACTAAGACATTATAGGACTGATGAGGAGTCAGCTAGAGGTTTGTCAGTTTCAGATGCTAACAAAATGCTAATCAGTCAAGTGCTGAACTTGATAGGATACCCATAGGAAGAATTTTACTGCAATGTAATGAGTGTTGACATGTCAGATGAGACTGTCAAGTGCTGTTCTCTCTTTGTGTGTCAAAGGTTAGTGCACAGATGTGTTGTCACTCTAATAAATATTAAAAACACATAAATTTGTGTTTGAAAGGGTTCTGCCTTGAGCAAAACACAGTTATTCCTTTACTTCTATACCCTGACATGTTTCACTGCAGTTCAGTATCATCAGTGGGCCTTTATTTGTACCAAATTTCGTTATACATTAGCAAAAGAAAAACTTGACAGGTTTTACACAGTAGCAAAGGAAATGAGATGGCAACAATTTTTTTCTGAGTTAGCTGCTTTTTCTTAGAATGGATTGAACCTGCTACTGGAAAAAAAAACCTCAGAAAGAGAAACACCAAATGCTAGTTCTGAAAAAGTATATTAACAACCAATTATTAAGAATGGTAACCCACTCACAATGATAATTATGTGAATTACTTTATATATAGAGGGCAGCTGCTTTACAAAAACTGCTGGTCTTTCTATTACACAATTCAGCTGCTATTTTTATCTACCGGTACTAATTCATATTATCTGTAAGGGTAGAAACAAACAACAAATATTTTTACAACCTGTTCAGGAGACAATCTGAAAGACTGTATAAATCTATGATAGTCTACATATCAAAATGTTTTACCTTTAGCCTGTTGATTTTGGTGAGTCCCTTTATTCTAGGTTGATATTTCTTCTTAACCAAAAACATTCGAACATTCTTCTGTATTACAATTAAGCAACGTCTTCTATATAATATTTTATATTTCACTGAAACAGTTGACAATAAATCAGTACAGGATATCTCGATTATGTAGTAAACTGGTACAATAAAGGCTTATAAATACATTACTCTATGTTACTAGTTGGCTGGCTTTGGCTCAACTGCATTTCATTTTCAGATACAACATACAAGAAATCACATTCCGCACAGACATTCATTGATGAAGGAATATGAAAACATTTGTTTTTACCTACATTGTTCCAATTTCAGGGCAATCTTTCACATTAAAACTAAGTTTAAGGTATGTGATTGTACGTAAGAAAGAGCACTTAAACATTAATAATTTAATAATGAAATCTTAAATTTTAGATCTCAGAAAGGAAACTTGAAATATTTATCTCTTTACCTGTACATAAGCACCAATTGATGGTTAAACCTTTTAGTTTGTTCCTGTTCGAGAAGTTACAAAATCACAGGTATATTCTGCTGCTTTACCTGTGACCAGCTAATTCAAATGTTAGTAGTGAAAACAGTTTTCATTGTTGGTGTATAAATCATAGGACATGACAAACAGCAGCAGATGGGGTCATTCCATGTCAAGTGGTCTAGGGCTTCCTGTTCGATCCTCTTGGTTTTTGCTGAAATTTCGTATGTAGAGTACCACATGTCTCAAATGAACTTTGATTATGTTTAGATTTTCCAGCGGAATATTTGTTGAGATACAGCAGTTTGTTTGACCCCATACACTGACCATATACAGTACGACACTGAGCTTTCACCAACTTTGAGGCCTGATATCTCTCTTGATTTTTTTTTTTTTTTTTTCCCCCCCCAAACATGAAACTTAGCTGGTTGGCACTCTTTTTGACACTGTATGCCAATGTTAGGATGTTCAAAACATACTCATTCTAAGAGTGGTTCTAAAACATTTCTAAAAGACACTTTTGTGCAAAATGGGATTGAAAATACCCTATTTTTAGCCATTTTACAAAACCCGTCAACTTTATACTAGGCCAACTGTGATACAATTTATCTACTTATGGCACACACAGAAATAATAATTGTTACTACCATAAAATAGACTGCCTGTAAAATGTTGTACAAGCTAGCCAAGTTCCATGCTTAAAAAATACCAAGAGAGATATTATTTCTCAAAGTTGGTAAGGTCTCGAAGGTGGTAAAGTCTCAAAGTTGGTAAGTGGTCAGGGTATGGTGTCAAACAAGTAGTTGTATCTCAACAAGTATTCCACTGGAGAAATTAAAGCTTGATCAAATTTCGTTTGAGACATGAGGTACTCTATATACAATAATTCATCAAAATCCAAGAGGGCAAGTGGGTCACTTTCAAAAAATTAAACATGAAATGTCCCTGTAGTTTCTAGCCATCAAGCTACAAACATCACCCTACATTAAATCTACAGCATCTTGAAGGAGAAAACATGAAATAATGTTGGTAATTCTTTAGTTCTTGCTGGGAATGTTAGTGCTTGTAGTGCTCTTTAAAGGATAAGTTGTAATGAGTATTTCATACTGCTTAAAATTATTTTTAAAGCTCATCAAAATTACATTCATCCTAATGGTAAAAATAACAACTCCCCATGTGGCAGCAGGAGAACACACTGTCTCCAAGAATCAGTCTTTCTTTTTCATTCCATCTGGTAAATACCCTTGACTCAGGGTTCTGGGCAGCTTTTCCAAACTCTATCCCTTTTTCTAAGCCTCTCCAGTCCTCTAGCTTTACCCCTCTTCCTTCCCATTCAGAGAAGATTTTTTTTATCTATCCAATTACATTACATTCATCGTAAAGGATTTCCTTAAAACAAATATCAATCCGAATTACAAGGATTTTGAATTAATAAGTGGAACAAAATTGTCAGTTCCCACTGTATATATTTTAGAGCCTTTGGCAGACGTTTACTCAAAATGAAAGAAAAAATGGGCACTAACAATAACTACAACAGAACAGGTTAGTCCTTTGGGCAGCTACTAAAAGTATAATAAATATATATTTTAGTTCTGCTGTCTTGATCAATACTGAGGCCAAAAAACAATACGAGGGTTATGAACAGATGCAGGATGGGTCATTTGCACCTCTCTCAAGCTAAGGCAATAATGACTTCCCTTCCTTTCCACATCTAGTCCACTCCTATATATAAGTGATCATAGGAACTCAATTATTACAATAAATAAATTTATATTTTGGATATCAAATACCATATTATATACTCTTCATAGCAAAAAAAAAATTACAAGCAGATTATAACAAGAGTAACAGCAAAATGTATTGCAAGAGTATAAAGTTCACATACTCAAGCATTCTTTTACTAACATACTGTGCTAGAGAAGCCCAATGGCACCACTCCACAGATTAAAAAGCAATAAGCTCAACTTCCTCTACTTCTGCATAGCTTTTGTACATAACAAAGGAAAAGCTGCAGTAGATGTAGGAAGACAAATAACCCCTTAACTGACAAATCAAACTGAAACCAATCGAGAATATATACTAAACACAATTGTTTTATTTTATACTCCAACTTCTGTTTTATCAGTGGTGATTGATGGATGTAGCTAGATGTTGTGGTTTATAGAGGAACTGATGTAGTTTTTTAAAGAGACAGGTACAGTGGATTGGTATGAGTGTGCACATGCATTTAACACATACCTGTAGAGTGTGTAACCGTTCCCAGACAAATCCTTGAGCAAGGTTTTTATTAGATTCATTGTGACTCAATTCTTAGCTGCATAAAAAGTTCCATACAGAACTATGATGTCAGCATACTGGACCAAAAATTAGCCATCCTAAGGAGACATCAAGCTAATACTGTGTAACACTGCCTCTAGCAGTAATGGCCTTCACTCAGTCTGAAGGTTTCTTCAGGTATGCCATACCCACCCAAAGCCTTTCACTGATGGTTGGATCTTATGGAGTTACCAGACTGCGGAGTGCTGAGAACTCCGTTCCACTCACTTGACCAAATAGCTCTTACACGTTTTCTGTGAGATTAAGACCCATGATTTAGCAAGCTAGTTGAGGTGCAGTAGGCTGCCTGAGTGTACATAAAACCATGAACATATGCTTGCATATCTGTGAATAGAGATGTTGCCATCTTAGAAGACTCATTTTGAAGAGTCAGAAGAAAGCACAACATTTGGTCATTAAGGATGTTTAAATAAACATCTTGGTTTTGTTTACGGTAACCTGCAGAGTGAAAATCTCATTCTGGAAACATCCCCCAGGCTGTGGCTAAGCCATGTCTCCGCAGTATCCTTTCTTTCAGGAGTGCTAGTTCTGCAAGGTTCGCAGAAGTGCTTCTGTAAAGTTTGGAAGGTAGGAGACGGATACTGGCAGAAGTAAAGCTGTGAGTACCGGACGTGAGTCGTGCTTCGGTAGCTCAGTTGGTAGAGCACTTGCCCGCGAAAGGCAAAGGTACCGAGTTCGAGTCTCGGTTGGGCACACAGTTTTAATCTGCCAGGAAGTTTCATATCAGCGCACACTCCGCTGCAGAGCGAAAATCTCATTATGATAGTTCCTTTCTGCTACCTAGTCATGACTCCGCATCGAGACACCTTACTGCACTGATTCCATACAACCTACAGAAACATACACATCATTTCAGTCCCAAGACTTACGTCAGAAGTGGAGAATCACACAGATAAAGTAACCAATGTGCCCTTTTAATGGGATGGGCTTTGTCTGGTGACCTTGTTGATTTGGTTTTAAGACAATTACTGCCTGAAACACACATGGATAAGAAATTTACTCTTGCCTTCATCGATGGAATTTCTTGAGGGAGGGTATCTGAACAATGGGCATTAGCACTAACAATGTCCAGTAGAAGTCTACCTTGTGCAGTGCATCACATAATTTGTAATGAAATAGGAAAAAAGACTAGATCTGGACTGCTCCCATCTACACTGGTGATGCTGCACTGTCCAGGTTTTCTAAGTAGACTTCAATAATGGTAACATGGATGGTTTTAGTACAATCTTCCTTGGAATCTGTTTGATATAAAGTTCTCACTCTCTCCCTTAGTTTTCAACATCTTGAGGCACAATATCAAGAAAACTCTACCTAATGCTTTGTTTTCAACATTCTTCAAGAACATAGTCCAAGCTATCCTCCAAATTATCCACATTATCATCTTCAAAAATATCAAGCCATTTTCTACAAAATCACAAAATATTTCATGAACAATTTCATCATCATATCAAACCTTGCCTTGGCATGTTGATACAAGTAAGCTCATGCAGCAGAAATGTGCCTCTGCACTAATGCACAAGGAGAAAATGTACATACTTCCATACCGTGACTGTACAACCCATGGTCTATTCAAAATTACTTTACAACTAACAGCTACAAAGGAAATGGTGAGGTGAGGCTCATAAGGAAGGCACAGCACAAATTCAGCCATTCCCCCATCACAAGGCCTGTTACCCGGGCAACCACTTGCAATTCCTAGGTTTTCACCCCACCAGGACATTTCCAAGGTTGTATATCCTGTAGTTTCAGGCAGCTAGCTGTCCTGTGAAAACACTGATTATGTGTTGGGATTTGTTTATTTTAACTTCCTACAGCTCCAGAGTTAATATTTTACCTCATTTTGTTATCGTTTGTCATGTGTTGTGTCATACTGAACTCTGTTAGTAACTAGTTTTTCAAATGTTACTCAGTGGAAGAGTTCAACATGAAACAAATGTCTCTCGGTCAGGACATTGGTGTATGAGGCCCGTCAAGGGAAACAGTTTGAGCATGATGTACCTACAGTGTCAACAATTTTTGTAGAAAATGATGCCAAACATTCTGTTGATATGGACATGATGAGCAGAAGTGAAAATGGACACATGTACCTTCAGCTCAAAACACTGAAGTAAGCGATAAATTTAAAAAGCAGAACTTTGGATCTAATATCTCTGAATAAACCACAGTTCCCCATATACTAAATCTATGTGCTGACAAAAGCATACAGCCATACAGTCATTATGCTGTCACTTTTTTCACTGTCATTTCAACCCAACAGAATTGTATTGACCCAGTTTAAATGATATGTTGCCAGCAATAACAATCATCAAAAAATTTGTTGTCTACAGTTCAGGCACTCAGCAATGAAGCTGTTAGGGAAGTCATCTGTTATGCAGCACATAACAGGAAAAGCATAGTAAAATGGAGTATTTTAAAAAATTATAACAGGAAGCGATATGTTAGTGAACATTGGCAGTGACAATATTACTTCAAGCATAAATGCAACGAGAGTAATGTCAGTATAGTTTTTCCATTGTTATCACACAGAAGATCAACAGGTGGAATCAACTGAATTTTTGGTATGTGCAGATTAAATGCCTGAATAGAAAAAATATGTTTTTATAAGTTCTGATCATTATTATGAAATCAAACAGGTTGCCAAAGAGGTTTTGATGCATGAATGCAGCACTGTGCATCACATTTACCTCAAATTATATCATGTTAGAGATCTCTGGGTGAGTCACAGTTTAGAGCATATGCAAATATGAATATTCTTAAGATCTCATTTGCATAACATATCACTTAAATTCAGTATCAAAATAGTGCCCTGCATGTCAAAAATCACCACCAGAAAATGTTTTTTTGTAAAGATTCCATATATTATCTAAAAAGTTTAGTGTGACAAGTAGAACCAAAATGAAAACATACTGCAGCTTTTCCAGAAGATACTGATGCTACTTCCAACTTTGCAGACCGAATAGTTTGAGCAGGTGAATGAGTTGAATGAAATGTAAAATTACGTGTGTGTTCTGTGCAGGATGTGGCAAGTCAGCTTCATGCCTTCACATGTTCCTACTAAAATGTCAACTATAAAGCAGCTTTGAACAATCAATGCAAGAACTACAGTCTCCACTGATCAGCTCATAGAAGATAGATCTGTAAGTACATGAAAAGGAAGAAATAAAATCACTAAGAAAATGTGCCAGAAAAATTATGGGCACTGAACTTTTAGGCAGGCCAACTGTGCCCAAATCTTTAGTGGTCCTGGGACCAGAGTGGAAACTCTTTCTCATTTGTGAGTAGAACCCTTCTCACCCTTCTATAGTATTTGTCCACCTTCGTAGCTGACTGGTCAGCATGCCTGAGATTTTTTGCTGGTGGGGAGATTGGTACAGGATGTACTCAGCCTCATGAGGCCAACTGATGAACTACTCAACCAATTAGTAACAGTTACAAGATCAAGAAACAAACACAACAACGACTGGGAGAGCAGTGTGGTGATCACATGTCCGTCCATACTGCATCTGATGATGCCATTGGCTAAGTGTGGCACAGTGATTGACCGGGCCTGGTTGGTCTGTCTAGGGGCAGAAGGCAGAATTTCACAATTATATTGTTTATCTTGCTACAACTCAATTTACTAGTGCTTGTGTAGAACACATATATTCTTAAATCCTCCATGACTGTCAATCTCTGTTATTTCAGTGTGCCCTATTAATTTTTCCCTCTGTCAATTTTAGTTTCTTATTATCAGTGATAAAACACATTTTTTATGACATACTTATGTAACAAGCTGCACACAAAAACAGAGTGTCAGCTTTGAATGGGAACTGCTGAATTCACAATGTAAATAAATAAAAAATTTACTTATTCATTACATGGCATGAATCAATAACGGCTTTGTCGATAAGGTGAGTTATATGCTTCCCACATCTACAAAATTATTTCACAGAAAATGGACATCTGTTCTACTTAAAAATAACATTTAACATACAACTATCTTTTTTATTTGGTGTTAATTTGCAATAGTCAGCTAGAAACGAAATTTTTTTGCTTCAGAGGTCAGTTGGTTAGTGCTGTTTAAAAGCCTGAGAGTGAGGTAGAGGACAGAAATACTACTCATGCAAAGCTATTTTGTGAAGCAAGTCATGCATGAAACACAATTTGATATACATACACTTTATCACTGACAGTGAACACCATTGGGCTTTCTTCCATTGTGAACTGAGTAACCATTTCTTAATTTTGTTCACCATTGCTGATATGTTTTCAGGATCAGATTTCATAACTGCATCAAATTCTGAAAACTTGCCTGGTCTGAAGAACACTTTGGTTACACCAAAGCGGTAATCATCCTCTGTCATTCCTAAAGCCTTGAGCAATGCCTGTGAAAGTAGCCAAAATTACACATAAATACACAACATAATGTTAGTAGATAGATACCTTATTTGAAAATTATTATCTGCAATGCATAAATTGATCCAGTGTACAGACATACGTCACTGAATGATGTTTCTTAAGAGCAACAAGTACAATAATGGTGTGGGCTACTTAAATTCAGGGCAACCATTTATTTGTTCTCCACCTAAAAATGTGATTTCAGCATTAAAAATGAGGATCAGCACTTACAAGCAGATGAGCTTCTGTTTATTGATTTTTGGTTGCTATTTTGCAACACACAGTGCAAACTTGCTTCATATCCAGGGTTACAAAGTACTAACCAATTTAAGAATTTTAACCCCTACGTCATGCAAGTCTAAGGTTATAGGGTAACATTTCTTACAAATTTCCCCCTGATTGTCATTTTTAATGACATTCAGGTTAAATTTATTGGTGAATAACACATTTAAAGTCAACACATTTTGGGAAATGAGACTCCCTCCAAGAAGAACTTTCAATCTAATACTGTATGCATGTTCCCCTACTCATTTCTCCTAAGGACTCTATTCACAGTTAACTTTGAATACTCTACTGTAAACTGCACCTTCCCTTTTCAAGGATTTAGGTTTCTCATTGCAAAGGACCCTTACCAGGTCCTGAGGTCTCTGTTAAAATTGTTTCTTTTTGTAAGGGCTGGTAAATACACCCTCACCTTCTGTTTCATTTATTTTTATTATTCATTTTTATTTGAATTTTATGTTATCAAATTATAATTTGTTTATTTCATTAAAACTTTTATTTCAAATAATACGATAATTTTTTAAAGTATTTAACATCGATTACCTACAACCATGAAAATATTTAGAGCAGGTGGGATGTTGTGTATACCAAAATTTCATAAATATTTAGAAATAGGTGCAGGCTTGTGGGACAAGTGTACTGAAATAATGACATTATGAGTAATACAACACTGACATGTGTAAAGCCCATTCAACATGTCACAGGAATGAGAGATCAAATTTTGTGGTTGTATAGTGCATATAACTAATCAGTATTAAAAAATCGCAAGAGAAGAAGCTATACAGAAAAAGGCCCGGATGGTCCAACGAAGATTCCAAGATCGAATATTGGATTTTAAAGTGTACCCAGGAGCAGGTAAAACTTCAGATGACAGTTTAGTATTGGTGAAGAGAATCTTCCAGGAGAACCATTGTGGAAAGAAATGAGATACTGAAATACTGAGTAATGATGAAATCTGTCTTAAGGTCTCTTAGTTTGTAGATACTGCAATAATGAATATCAGATTAGGCAGTTCAGTTGAATAGGAATGGACATCTCTAAAACAGGAAGTCACAGATATTGGACAATCATAAGTACAAGGGTGAACACCTGATGGGTTTGAATCTAGCACACTTGCATGAGCCAAACTTGAACCTTCATGTGCATGCATGAATTTTTTCCTGCCTGTCAATAGCGTCAGTTGCTGTTGAGTGAGGTGTTGTGTAGTACTTGTGTCAATTTTTCATTGCAAGGAAAATGATGGAACAATTGCAGCAGTGCTGCTGCATCAAATTTTGCCAGAAACTGGGAGACAGCCAGATGGAAACCATTCAGAAAATTTAGATGGCTTTTTATGATGATGTTAAGAGCGTCACATAGATTAAAAAATGGTACAACCAGTTTAAAGATGGCTGCAAATTGGTGGAGAGTAATACAAGCTCTAGTCATCCATCAACATGCTGAAATGACCAGGTCATTGCCAACGTGAACACTGTGCTGATGCAGGACCATCATATGACTATTGGAGAAACTATGGAAGAATTTGGCATCAGCACTTTTTCAGCACATTCAATTGTGACCAAAGATTTGATCATGAAGAGAGAGTCAGTGAAATCCGTGCTGGATCTGCTGATGGCAGTGCAAAAGCAGCTTCATGCTGAAGTTTCACAGGATATTGTGGACTCCACAAAGAGAGGCCCCAACTTTGTGAACACCACAATCACTGGTGACAGGTCCTGAGTGTATGGGTATGACCTGGAAATCAAATCCCAGGTGTCATAGAGGAAGCACGGCTCATCACCTAGACCAAAGAAGGCCTTCTAGGTATGCAGCAACATCAAAGTGATGCTAACCGCTTTCTTCAACTCTCATGGTGTGTTACTACCATGAATGCACACCATAGGATGAAACTATCACCAAAGAGTACTACAGGGATGTTCTCCGTTGCCTATGTGATGTGCAGTGCAAGAGACTGGAGTTGGGGTCAACAGGAAATTGGCACCTCCATCACGACAATACTCCAGCACAATCCTCGCACTTGATTCAGACTTTTTTTGGCAAAAAACCAGATTCCTGTGCTTCAACAAGATTCTTACTCTCCTAATATGGCCCCTTGTGACTTCTGGCTCTTCTCCAAACTCAAGACACCATTAAAAGGAATGCTATTTCAGACAAGAGAGGACACTATATGTCAGCAGCAGTGGCAACACTGGGAGAAGTGTTTGAAGTCCCAAGGGAACTACTTTGAGACTGATTAGGTGTCCAATGCTCCAGATCAGCCAGTCCCCCCCCCCCCCCCCCCCCCCCCGTCCCAAGCCAAAGGTCAGATACTTTTCTGGCAGATCTTGCATAAAGTACTTAGATATTAAATAAATAGAACGTGTAGGGGAGCCAAGGTGAAATTACTGCACGAAAAATGTGAAGAAAAAGAAATAACATCAGAAGGACTGATTCAGCATGTAGAAAAGTCAAAACAACCTTCAGAGAAATTAAAAGCAATGCCATCAACATACTGAGACCAGTGGGAATTTCACTGTTAAATGCAGTAAAGGGAGCAGATAGGAGGAAAGAGTACCCTGTAGGCCTCTATGATGGAGAGGAGTTATCTGATGACATGACTGAAGAAGAAATGGGTGTCAGTATGGAAGACACAGGGAACTGAGTATTGCAGTCAGAGTTTAACAGAGCTTTGGAAGACTTGAGGTTAAATAACGCAGGTGAGATATAGGCAACACCTACTCAAACATTCTAAAATCATTGGAGTGGCAACCAAAAAGGGCATTCTTGGCAAAAAGAAGTCTACTAATACCACACATAGGCCTTAATTTGAGAAAGAAATTCCTGCAAATGTATGTATGGACCACAGCTTTTATGGTAGTGACACATGGACTGTGGGAAAATTGGAAAAGAAGAGAATAAAAGGGTTTATGATGTGGTGTTATGAAAGAATGTTGAAAATCAGGTGGATTGATAAGATAAGGCATGAAGAGGTTCTCTGCAAAATTAGAGAAAAAAGGAATGTATGGAAAACACTGACAAGAAGAAGGGCAAGATGACACGATATTTGTTAAGACATCAGGGAATAATTTACATGATACTAGAGGGAGTGGTAGAGGGTAAAACTGTGAGGGAAGACAGAGACTATAATACATATTAGCAAATAAATGAGAATATGGGATGCAAGTGCTACTGTGAGGTGATGAGTTTGGCACCACAAGAGAGGATTTTGTAGTGGACCAAATAAACAAGGTACTTGTTGTGTAAACTTATCACGTAGGATGTAGATACAGGAGAGTGCATATTGATCAATTTGTGCAACATATACAGCTTGGAGAAAGAGTCCTGCCCACTCATTTCTTTCTGCAGCATTTAAAATGAATTTGACGTCAGTGCAATGTAACACTCAGTGACACACCTGTATTGCTGCAAATAACGGAATAATTATAAGGTACAACCCTGTAATTTTCCATGAATGAGCTGCCCCTTACTGTGAGTTTCCATGCATTACCCTTCCAGAATTTATTGCTGATTTCCCTGTCTTCTCAGTCTTCTGCATCTGCCTTAATTCAGGGTTATTCCTTTTACCAAATGAACACTAGCATTTTTTAAGTAATACGTCTGCTGCTATTTGGCAAAAATACATCTTTAACACTTTCATTTCATCAAACACTCTATAGTGAGAGATTCAGCATGAAATTTGCCAAATTTGTGCAAAATACTGTGTTTGGACCACCAGAAATAGAGTGTCAACAAAAAATTTAAAATTTTCAAGTTTCTTATACCATCATTATTTCAGCATTGAACAACAAAACTAAAATTAATCATAGGCGGTGTACTTCTTTATATCTAACAAAACAGAAATAAAAGGAGCATTTTTCCATGAGATGGAAAGGAAATATGTGAATAGATCATTTATGAGCTGTACCTACAACATATAAATAAGAAGGCTAAAAAATCTTTGTTCAAACACAATTTGCTGAAATGAAGACATTCACTGTTGATGCATGTAAGAATTAACTGTGAATGAATACATACCTTACAGAACATACGAGGTGGTAAACTTCTCAGTTTTTCAGGTAAATGTTGGTTATACATGCTGTGTAGTTCACTGAATGGAACTCTTGATGGAAAACCATTCTGCATCAACTCAAGTACAGACACCATACCAGAGCACTCAAGCTGTGATAGAACTGAGCCTCCTTCAAATTGGTGATCAACCATCTTTTGATTTGGCTTGATACACCGAATGAAATTAGTACCCTGAAAAAAGAACAATATGTGGTAAGTAATTACTTCTACAATACAAACATATTAATACTATGTCTAGTTTTAAATTATATGACTAAAAAGGTGCACTTCAAATGACTACTTACTGTGCTCTTAAGCTTTTCCATCAGTTCAGACAACTGATTTTTGAATTTCATTCCAACACTGTCAAATGCTAATTTTCCTTTTTGATGGCCAATGTCAGCTGTTGGAAACAGACCTTGAAGAAATTTGTTCTTGCACTCCAGAATCAGTCCTTCCAAGGAAGCATGCAGAGCATCATTGTTCTTTTCTACAAAGTGTGCCTTTAAAAAAGAAAAGGTTGTCACTCATTGATTCATTGTGTTCCATAGATTCCATCATAAAGAAGAATCTGCAGAACTATGTAAAAAATTGAGGTAGATACTGACATGGATACTGACATGGAGAAGCACCTGTTTGTGGCTGCATTAATAATTTATAATTGTCATAATTATAATTATATTATTATCATTATTAATTGCTACAAATCATACATGTTTCTTGCTTTAAACCAACAAGTTTATAATGATATTTAGCAAAGAATATTAGCTATCAATATACTGTGCAGCCACAGAATTGTAAACAAAACACTGTTATGTGATTGGTTGGGGCAAATGTGTGAAGCAACCACATCAGGCCCACTTTTCTATTAGGGATTTTCTCTCATCATACAGACTATAGTCATGCAGTTACCAGGAACCTTCAACTGAGTTTCCGTTAGTCAGTCATAAAATATACAATTATTAAGTAGAAACAAATGATGTCCAAATAAAAAAATTAAAAATGTTCACTTGGCAGTAGGAGCACTACAATTAATATTTCAGTGTTTCATTCATTGGTTTATGGATCCAAATATTTCTCTTTTTTTAACTACCAGTACTTAATAAAATCCTAGTTCATCTAATTCGTTACAGAATGAGTACAAAATTAGTTGAAAGACAAAACTGTATATGGGTAAAAAGAATGAATGGTAACTGTTGCATAATTTAATAATAGTAGTACCAGTGCTGCATACAGAATGGAACAATGGACAGAATACACTCTGCTTCAATAAATTTCTACAAATGTTATAGTCTGTAGTATACTATACAAGAAATTGGTTTTACAGGAAACTTACAGTCTGGTAACACACAGCACCTGCAAAATGTCGGATCATGAACCCTTCAGAATCTCTAATTTCCCTATGTGCTTTAAGTTTGGAGTCACGTGTTTTAGCTAGTCGGAAGTGATTGGCCCAGTGTCTATGGACTTCATTTGTGAAATGTTCTGAAGATGGCTTTGGAAGTTTAGATTCCTCATCCAAAAGGTTAAATATTCCAGAAGCTTTTGTTTCTATGAGATCTGGATAAACAGAAATACAGGTTATACAATTAGACACATAAAAATAAGACAGAAGAAACATTAAATTTGCAAATTATGGAAGTTTTGTTGTAAGGTTCTTACCAATACAGTCTTGGTTGTCTCTAAACTCAATCTTTGGTACATTTAAACTCTCCTTCTGATATAATTCTTGATCATCCTTCAATATCCGTTGATTGAAAAACTGCTGCAGTTTCTCATTGCAGTAGTTAATACAAAATTGTTCGAAGCTGTTGACAGTGAAGTATTCTGGAATGGTGTAAGATTGGAAACAATGCACAAAGCATTATTAATGTTTCAGTCAACTGACAAAAAAGTGACTTCTTTGTGTATGGTAACTCACTTTACTTACCAAAACCAGCAATATCTAGGACTCCGATATAATAGCTAGATGCTTTGAAAGGGATTGATTTATTAATTCTCTGAACTATATAATCAAACAGTTTGCTGTATAATGCTTTAGCCAAAGCATCCCTGGCATTATTGGCTTCATAGACTTTAAGTGGCACCCTGTTAACAAGAAAAGAGAATCAGATTACTGGGAATAACGCTTAACCTGTATCTTCGATAGATCATATTTTTCCTAGATGAGATTGAATTTGTAAAGAATAAGACAGACCACCTATAATTCCTACATAATAGGTAGGACCATAAATGTAGGCACATGAAGAAAAGAAAATACTGAATGCATTAAGACATGTGACAGTAATGATACATAAAAGTCCAAAGTGGGAGAAATTTCCAATAATAGACACTACAAATAAGTGAACACTGAAAGTACTAATTGAAACTTAATATGTAAGAGAGCAAATAACTGAATAACAATCAGTTAGAAAACAGTGAACAAAGATGTCCGACTTTTGGCAGTGGTATCAGTATAATCACTGTATGGATATATTAATTTCAGTCTTCTCACAAGCCTCATTTACGTGGGGTTTAGTGCTTGTTACCAAGAAGTTATCTTCATGTAAAATGGTAGTAGTACATTAACTGACTGTACAGTGAGATGCAACCTCACTGTGACAATAAATGACCATGTAGAACAATTGCTACTTAATTATTTATCCTTCCATCCAGTGATCATCTTACAATGATTTGGATTTGTCATCATTACACAATGAAAATAAATACGTCAAAAATATACATACACACAGAATACATAAGTATGCTTTAGAAGCATAGAACACACAGCATATATATTATTACAATGATTTTGGTGTATACACTAAATAAATTATTGTATGTTCTTTTCTCATCTTGGACTACTATGCACTTACAGCTGGAAAACAAAAAGTAGAAAATGTAACCAAAGCACAGGTAATAAAATGACTTTGTGAACGTCAGTTCCAAACACAAGTCTACATCTACATCTACATACATACTCAGCAAGCCACCATATGGTGCGTGGCAAAGGATGCCCTGTACCATTACTAATTGTCTCCTTTCCTATTCCGCTCACAGATAGAGCGAGGGAAAACCACTGTTGATATGCTTCCGAATGAACCCTAATTTCTCATACCTTATCCTCATCATACTTACATGAAATTTAAGTTGCCGGCAGTAGGATCATTCAACAGTCAGCTTCAAATGGCAGTTCTCTAAATTTTCTCAGTATGTTTCCTCGAAAAGAATATTGTGTTTCCTCCCAGGATTCCCGTACGAGTTACCAAAGCATCTACATAACACTTGCGTGTTGTTCGAACCAACTGATAACAAATTTAGCTGCCCACCTCTGAAGTGCTTCAATGTCTTCTTTTAATCCAACTTGATGCATATCCAAAACACTGGAGCAGTACTCAAGAATAGGTTGCACTAGTGTCCTGTATGGGATCTCCTCTACAGACGAACCACACTTTCCTAAAATTCTCCCAATAAACCAAAGTCAATCATTTGCCTTCCCTACCCCAATCCTCACAAGCTCATTCAATTTCATATAGCTTTCCAATGTTATGCCCAGATATTTAAAAAGAAATTTCAAAACAGAACACACAAAAAGACCTCAAATGACCGCACTGGAACATGTGAATAACTGTCTGACTTGTAAGCAATCTTATATAACCTTCACTCCTAGAAACAGTTCTGAGTTTTAATAAATTCTGTGACACCTTTCTATAAACCAAACAAGCCAGCCACCAGTGGCACCAATCTCTTTTATCTGTGCTAGATTCTCCCTATTATAACAGTCATATACAGTTCCCAGATAACACAGTACTTTCTGTCTGTCCAGAAATCCTTCACTTAATTACAATTTTAACTAGATATCCCACAAAAATGTTTGTTCTTTAGCATCTGTCTGCACAGCATGCACCAAAAAGCTTTTTGCGATTGAAAAACACTACTTCAAGTTGCCTATCTTGATTCATGATTCTAAGTATATCATGTAAAGAACACAGGTTGGACTTCAAATGATCAGTGTTTTTGGAATCAATGCTGGTTGGCATGGAGAAGACTATACTGTTTAAGGTAAAATGTTATAGAAATATATTATAGATAAACCTCAGCATGGTGATTTTTCAGGATCTACTCTCCCTTGAGGTAACAGATGACCCATGCTGTCATTCACTAACTGGGAACAATTTTCTGCTCAAGGAGTCTGAGTGTTGTTATTGTTAAGGGTAGAGTTAATTCACGTGCAAATTCCATATAAAATATAACAGACATTCCACTGAATCCTGGTACTATCCTGATGATTAAGAAGTTTGGTTTAGTTGTTATTAATCAACATTGGTTTGATGTGCACATTAACATTTTTGGAATGGAATGCTAACTGAATGGTAAACTGATTACTGCTTCTCTTTGCAAAAGAATGGTTGAAAACATTGTCTTGTTTAACAGTTAGCTGCTCACTACTGCACAGTTGCTTTCAAAAGTGCTTTTCAAATCATATATAGTATCAATCTCCTCCTCAACACCCACCTCCTAATTGTTCAGCTGGGAACTCATTCTACAAAGGATTGTAGCACACAAGTCTTGCGCTTTCCAACTCTCACTGGTTCTGCTCATTCAGTCTTCCCTTCTTTCGCAGTTCTGTTTCTATTTCTCTCTTTTGTTGTTTCTGTTTCTTTTATTTTATCTTCATTATGTTTCCTTCAGTTATTTGTGCCATTTTTTACCCAGTTTCCTGTTTCATGTCTGCTCATACACACTTCTCCCCCATGAAATGACATCCACACCAGACCAAAGGCAGAACACCAGCATGCAGACATGCACATCAGACCAAAGATGGAAAATCTAAGGACACTTTTAGTGGAAGAGGACTGCAGATGGAAAGCCTAGAACAGATCATGGAGGAGGGGAATGGCCTTAGGTATAAATACTGGACCCATTTCACTCAACAAGCAGTCTCAGGTGGCACCTGACGAAAATAATGAGTCACATTATCTGGCAGAGTACCTGATACCTCAAGATATCAACAGATCACCATAGGTGGGATGGGGAGAGAGGGGGGGGGGGGGGTGGAGGATACCTGAAGAATTACATCAAAAGATTCTATGGGGAGGAGATGAACCAAAATGTAAAGAAGCTCAACAAGCTTTAATGGAAAGAAGGGAGGGTGCTGAGTTCTCTCAGATTCATGTTGAAATGGAGATGTAGTACGAGTTTTCACCAGGATTAAGCATCACACTTCAACTCTAGAGTTGTGAACAATGTAAAAAGTCAGGTCAGCTTGTCACTTGTGAGAGAGAAGATACGAAACATGTACCACAGGCCAGATACAGTAGCCACTAACTTTTACACCTCCAAAAGTATATGGTAGCCTCCTTAGCAGGTGAAGACTCCAACTAGGTCACTGCCTCTTTGTCTCTAGTGGAGTGCACCAGGAAAATTGACTCAGTATGCCAGTCTTCGAAGCTTGACTGCACAAGTAAGAAGGTGCAGCGGATGGAGGACACTCACACTGTGATTAAAACCTAAGTGGTACACAGTTTAACGCAAAGAGCATCAAAGTGGCTCCCGATTAAGATTAAAACAGGGAACTAAATCAACCATTACCAAGCACTGTCTCGAACTACATCACTCCATGAACTATCATGAAATGAGGGTTCTGGCACAGACTCTCAGATACTAGGACAGTGTTATAAGAGAGCATAGAGATATAGGTAATGGACAGCCTCATGATCATGACACTGAGTATAGACTCAACAGAACCTGGGATCCTGCGCTGGAGTTGCTGAAAATGCAACGGGGGCAGTTGCAGAACCGAAGATGGAATGCCAGCACTCAGCCTGGCACACTGGACCAAAGGAGGACCTAACAATCCTTACAGCAGGAACAGACTACAGATGGAATGCCGGAAATGGACCATGGACGGGGATGGCCACAGGTACAATACTGGACCTGTTTCACTCAACGAGCAGTCTTAGGTAGCAACTAATGAAGATAATGAGTCATGTTGTAGAAATATGTGCATGAACAACACTGATATTCAGTAGAATACTCAACACCTCAAAATGACAACAGACAGCCAGGAAAGACTAAAAAAAATTACAACTGTTTTCTGTTACCCCTAGGAGTCATCCCTGCATTCTGATATCACATGTTGTCCTCCTCCCACTCCTCCTCATCCCTTCTACAACAACATCCCTCACTTTTGCAGTTTTCCCCATTCCACTCATCCTATTCTGAAGAAGAATATGATTTCAAAGGCTTGTAAGTATCACTATACAGGGTGTTTCAGAATGAATAGTAGATATTTTAGTTGGTAGTAAAATAGAAGAGAGGAAGATTAATCTTTCACATCCCATCGAGACTGAGCTCATTAGAGACAGAGCAAAAGTTCTGGATGTTTTCAAGGATGGGAAAGGAAACTGGCTGTGCCCTTTCAAAGAACCACCTTGGCATTTGCCTGGAGTGATCTAGGGAAACCATGGGAAAACTAAATCTGGATGGATAGACACAGATTTGAACCGTCATCCTCCCAAATGTGAATCGAGAGAGCTAATCACTTATTTCAGTGGAACATTCAATATAACATGTGTCCAATTTGTACTGGTTACAAACATATAGCTGGAGAATGTAACCTAAACAAATACTCACAGAATTTGTTAAGCAAAGGCAAATGATTAACTTCAAAGTTGATTTTCAAAAATTCCACCTCCAATATCAACGCATTTTCAAATTCTCTTCAAAACACCACAGCTGCTCTGAGGTTGTTTGAGTGTTATTTTAATATGGCAGCCCTATTCATAATCCAAATGATCAATTTGTCTCTTGTGTTTACCTTTTATATTTAAATGTCACCTTTCCTCCAACCCTACAGGCAGGAATCTAAAGCTGCAAGGTGTGGGGAACATGGTAGCTAAGAAATGTGACCATATCTGCCAATCCATGTTCCAAGGAATGTCAGAATTAAATTATGTCTGAATCAGTGCCAGAATGTGCTGGGACCCTGGCACACTAGAAGAACATACTCATCATTGCATTTAAAGGAACTTCTTTTGTTGATGCCGGAAGCTCATTTTCCAGAAAGTCTAAATAACAGGGCCCTGTTATGACATGGTAACACAAGAGCTCCAATCAATTAATTGTGTATCACACCAGACCACACATTTACAGAGAAGCATTCCTGAAAATGTGTTTTGACAAAGAGATGAGGATTTTCATTGGAAAACTAATGTGAGCTGCAGTCCATCCAGAATATATTGTCTGGTATGTGTCCAAAGCACTGGACAATTTTATTTGTTGGTTTGCAAGGGGAGGTCGACATTGTCTGCAGGCTTTTGGCTGGTTAGCAATGTGCTGCACTAACAGAAATGAGGTCCACATCCTGTAATCTTTCTCAAATGATTTTACAGAAAGTAATTGGCAAAGAAATTAATTATTTTTGTATTACTTATAACTTAATATACCAACTTCCAATGATGTAAATATCATAATTTACTTGTCACAGGTATTGTAATATGGTGTTTAAGTAAGGCATTGTACAAAATTAAAAAATGTTTATATGAAAAATAAGAGTAGCTAAGATTTTGCATTTGGTGCATATTACATCATATGTTGTGTGTATGTGATTCACTGAACGTATTGAATTTTTATTTAGATTTGGGTGGAGGTTATCTGTCACCAAATTTGAGAATTTTTTTTTACATAGTGTACTCATTTGCAGTAACGTGCAACAGCAATAAAGAAAAAATGAAATACCTATAACATTCCTCGTACCTTATAAATGCTTTGAGATATTGAAACAACATTTTGGCAAAAGATAGCATACAAAGAGGAGAGTATTTTGCCATAAGCTTATTGCACAAAACTTATTTATCTACCATGCTATTCCACTAAATACACACTTTTTCAATGAAATAATGGAATTTTTAGGGGCCATCAATAGTTATTGAAACGAAATGCTGTGGATTTTTGAACAACATAATAAGTGAAGACATTACACATTTATTTTGGTATCAAGGATGTGCTTTTTCATAAGCTATTTACCTTACCTGTCCTCAGTTAATATACTTAATACACCATGGTTTCAAAATTCTGTTGGAACTGCGCCTGCACAACATGTTAATGAGGTGACATTGTGTAAATTCTGCTGGGTTTTGGAAAAGAGGCAAATTTTAACACAGTAACAAAAGAAATATATGCTTTACTCAAAATTCACCACACATGATGCTTTCTCTGAAAGTTATAAATGGTTAACAAATAAGGCAAAAATAAATTGCTGTTTTCTCTGCATTTTTAGCAGAATTCCTTTTAGGTACTAACCAAAGCAGAGGTTATAGTAGATCATTTTGGATGTTCACCATGGTAGTGCATGTGTGGAGAGAGTCCACTTAATATTTACAAAAAATGTGAGCATAGGCTCAGGTTTAGAACAGCACTTCCCCTCCAGTGCTAGACATTTCCCCTACAGCGCACTGACTGCCTGCCCACAACCCCTACCAATACCATACCACTTTCCCCATGCTTGCCCAGCAGACTGCACATCTTTTGGCCATGTTATTCTGCATACACTCTACAATTGTATTAGTACCAAAGTACTATAATGAGTGAAAGTGATTTCATCAATAAACAGTATTCATGGAACTACTTGGCAATCAGAAATTAGCCAACAACAAAATTCCAATTGTCTACCTTCTTCTATTTCTTGAAGGTATTGAATATGCTGTAAATTACAACAATAGAGGCCATGTACAATTAATATCCACCATATTTAAGTGTCAGGAAGTCAATTCTGAAAGTATTTGTATGGAGTGTGGGCATGTATGGAAGTGAAACATTGGACAATAAAAAGTTTAGACAAGAAGAGAATAGAAGCTTTCGAAATGTTGTGCTACAGAATAATGCTGAAGATCAGATAGGTAGATCACATAACTAATGAGGAGGTATTGAATAGGATTGGAAAGAAGAGAAGTTTGTGGCACAACTTGACTAGAAGAAGGGATCAGTTGGTAGGACATGTTCTGAGGCATCAAGGGATCACCAATTTAATATTGGAGGGCAGTGTGGAGGGTAAAAATCGTAGAGGGACACCAAGAGATTAATACACTAAGCAGATTCAAAAGGATGTAGGTTGCAGTAGGTACTGGGAGATGAAGAAGCTTGCACAGGATAGAGTAGCATGGAGAGCTGCATCAAACCAGTCTCAGAACTGAAGACCACAACAACAACAACATATTCTTGTATGTGGGATACCAGTACTTGGGGCTTGGGGTTCTCCAGTGGGTAAATGAGGGGCAATCCAGTTATGTTCAGTTTGGTATCAGTGGATTCATTTATTCAATCTAGTCTATAACAGGTTGAGGAGAGGCATCAAATCCTTAGACTCAGCAGTGAATCATTGTCACGTATTCACCTATGATCGCCATGCTCAGTGTGTCTCAGTAGTGGGATGAGCTTGTACAGTAGGCACTCCAGGTGGAGCTGCATCAGGTGCTGGAGCTGCAATCAAGCACAGAAGAGCTACTAGGAGGTAGGGGTGGAGGCCTGCCACAGCCTTGGTTAGTGACAGATGCATAGATATCTGGGGAATAAACATAGCTTCAATCTCTGGCAGGCAGTGACTAGTGATGGTGGCTGCCCAGCAGATTGGCGGCTGTTAGGATTTCCTTTCATCTCTTGGCCCACTGGTACAGACGCTGGACTCCTAAGGCATGTGGCCCCATAGGTTGGCGAAAGGGGATAACTGCTTCAGTGGATGGTGGGTGAGCAGTGTTGCTTCTCAGCCTCATGACAGTAGGCCACTTCACAGCAGTCATCAATTTGATACCTATAGCCACCTGGACAGCCACTATATATATGTGTAAGGATCACAGTGTTGGTAAGCTGATCCTCAACTGTCACACATAGACCCCTTACTGCAATATTGGTAAAGTATCCCGGATTTTGGTAACACCACTGATCATCAACAGAGTGATCATGCCAGTGTACCAAAGCATGTGCAGTGGTGAAACAATGCGACCAGCCATCACTGTTACATTCTACCCTTCTTTGAAGAATACAGCTATCTGAATCCCACTCTGTGATTAAATCTGAAACTTTTCTGCATTCTACACATTTCATGGTGGATACACTTTTTGCAAAGTCTTGAACTCCTTATTTACATTGGTCATGCCATTGCGTATTAAAGAGACATACTGGGATTTTCCCAGCTATCATGCCATTTCTTCGTGTCTGCTGACACTGTAGGTATATGTGGGAGGACAGTGAGGTCAGAATTTGGATGACTCTATGCTTGTGGCAGTAACAGACAGAGACCTTTGAGATCAGGGCTCAGAGTTTGACTGACATAGACATTCCTAATACAAGTCAATGCTGAAGCTCTCTGCAGTACTGCTTTATATGTTTCAATAGTTGTTCCATCACAATTCAATTATCTTGGCTAGCTGCCATTTACTCTTGGAAGGAGAGAAGCATTGAATCTAAGGTGGTTTTTACAGAGGAGAGATTTTTGCTTGGCAGAGTCTCTAATGGAAGGTCAGGCAGGTAACATAATGAATAGGTGTTGTTCACTACCATGGTTCCTGTTTATGTTTGCAGGCAGTTGAAAAGAGGGTCCCAGTACACCACAACTAGTACCATTGATCATCAGACCCTTACCCTGTAGTTACAGGCATTGCGTTTTACTTAGGTGAGATTATATGTAACACATGCAAAGTGTGATTACTATTTCCGCCACTGCAAAGAGTAAACAGTCCACCCATTTTACAACAACTTTCTGCACTGAGGTTTCCTGAAGTGAGTAAACAGCTCACCCATTTTACAACAACTTCCTGCACTGAGGTTTCCTGAAGTTGCGCCAAACACGGCCACAGTGACCGCAGTGATAACATGTCTCTTCACCATTTAAGACCACCCTCTGGATATGGTCATTGTATCTATTCCTGCCAAAGACATTGTAGTTGCCACAGCTTCAGTTAAAGACTTTGGAAACTCTGCTATACCTTGTGGGAAACTTCAGCTGACAACCCTCGCAAGACTGGACCTACTGCCCTCTGCTCTGCATCCTGCAGAATGGCTTTGTTGGCATTGTCATTGCCTCTAAGTACACAGGTATCAACATTTAATTTCTTAATTATGTCCCCAAAATTTTCTATGGACTCCCTTTCTCTATGTGCTATACCATTTAGCTGTTACTGTCTGTATCTAAGGGTATTCTTCCCCCAACAGTACTCCAACAACCCTTCCTGCGAGGCATGCAAGGGGAGCATTCTACAACTTTTCATGGTACATAACATATGTCCTTGCATCTCCTGTTATCAAGCCATACTCGGCAACTGCTCATGATTCCAACCTGCTATTCTGCAGCCATATATAGGTCATCCAGAAAAGTCAGAATATCCATCCCTGAACTACCACAAAAGGATTAACTAATGTAGCAATGCTAGAGTGTAGGACAGGTAGACACAAATAGAAGGCAACAGTTCCCTTCTCTAGTTCCCTGTGAAACTAAGTTGTCAGCTTACATTTCAGCAGCTTGATCCAGTTTAATACACTTGATTACCTCCTGGGTACAAACCTTCTTGCCCCAGTACCTGATGGAATCTTGCACAAAATCTGTCACTACCAGAAACCAAAATAAATCAGCATAACATATTACTTAGTTCTGAAAGGGAAAAGGAAACAAATGATCCCGTAAGCCCATACAATGCTAATAACACTAGTCAATAAATGTAAGCTTTTATCTCCGTGCTTCTTGGGAGCGGAGCGACTTTGCATGGTTTGCATCCTAAGCAGAGCTCTGTCAAATGCTGGCACTGGGATCAGGCACAGCTAAGTTGCTAGCAATGTGGGCTGGTGGCCTGCACCAACCTTGGTGAGTGACAGAAGCATAGAAAACCGGGGAACAAATATCACTCTTAACGTCTGTCTGGCAGTGGCAATGGTGGACAAACAGCAGATTAGTTGCTGAGAGGGTCTCAGTTCAACCTGTTAGTGTGGAGGCTTGACCTCCAAGGCAAGTGTTTACATAAGAAGGCAAACAAAGACAGCTGATTCACAAATGGCAGGTGAGTGACAGTGTCTCTTCAGCCTCACAGCAGTAGCCTGCTCCTCAGAGATCACCAATTTGATGCCTCTAGATGGCAGGATGAACGATAGGGCACACTGCTAAGCAGTCGCTCCAGCTGTCACATAGACCCTTTGCCGCAATGTTGCCGAAGCATCCAAGATTTTAGTAATGCCACTGGTTATCAACTGAGTGGTCATACCAGTACATTGAGGAAGGTGTGGTGGTGAAATGCTGCTCTAGCATTTTACCGCAAGCAGCATGATTATGCAAATGAGTGCTTACACTGGCCAGTGCCATTACAATGTCTAAGAAGTTCTTTATTTGCTTGTTGAAAGACTACATTGTACAGTCTGAGTAATCTTTTACTTTATCCACACTGTTCTTTTGCACATTCAGTTGAGATATGACTACTGAGCACTGCATCGGTCTCACACAGTTTAGTGGAAACACAATAACCACTCTTGAATCAGGTACTCCACAGTTAGGATGCAGTTTACCATATTCTCCACAAGTAGCTGTGTTTCCATTACAAAACCCATGCACAAATACCATGTCATCATACACTGCATTTGTAAATATACTTGACAATGAAACAGTCGAATTATTCAATAAACCACAATTACAATTGAAAAATTCAATTACGTAAACTTGTGTACAACTTCACAAGTTGAACTTCAAAACAAAAACAACAGCCGATAAATAACCCCCATAACAACTGGAGTATTAATGTGCAAAACAAAAGCTTATCTCTAACCAGGTGTATCTGTTTAAAAATTAAAAACCGAAAATACAAACAATGGAAAATCCATGATGGAATGTAACCATATAATGAAAAGGATAGTCGCTAGTCACCATATTGGGGAGATGCTGACTCTCAGAAACGCACAACAAAAAGACTGTCAAAAAGTTAGCCACTGGAAATCAAGTTGAGCTCATGACTCACAGAGGCACTGCAGCGAAGCCATTTTGAGCATGTGCTATACACCGGCTCTAACATGCAACATTTGGAGTTAGTTGTCAGCTGTACACAAGTAGTAACATGCATAGATAATGATGGGAAAAACTGAAACTGCCACAAATGTCAGAAACAGGCAACAATTTTTTAAAAAAAATATAGTGAACAATACAACAACAGATAGTTACTGTCAGATGAGACTAGTAGAAAGTTTGCATTTTTTTTTTTTTTAAGTTTCCATTATTACAGCACAGATTTTTCTGATTGGCACTCATAGATCCTAGTCATTACTTTGCATGGCAATTCATCATGACAAGTACTGCATACCCAGAAAGCTTCAAGCACAGCAGAACACACAGTTTTCACAGTTAACTATGATATCTTTGGAAAAAAATGAAATTCATTAGCACTTAGAAATTATTCATGAAAACAACTGAAAATATTTATACTTGTAAAAACATCAAAAGTATGTAAATATTGTATTGCCTATTTGTTTCACAGTTACCACAGAGCTTGTGATTCTATCACTTGTAAGTACTGGAAGAAACTATAACTGTTCAATATTAAACGGTAAATACAGCTAAAGTGCAATTTAAAAGGCAAAATAAAGGCAGATAGAAATTATCACAATTTATACTGAAATATTATTGCAGAAAATTACAAACTAATAGTATGCATTAGTGCAAAACTCACATTATAACAGTTCCTTTGAGGCCACCACGACTGGTCTGCATGACTTTAGAAACAAGGGCTTGTCTAAGTTCCTCTGGATCCATTCCCATCAATTTAGATGCTATTGTTAGTGATTTTTCTGATGCTGCAGTGATCCTACAGCCTCCTTTTGTATCCTCTGGGTTTTCTTCAAAGGAGACATTTCCTAGATGGAGCACTGATGCTACTGTTGTATATATGTTTAGCCTTTCTGCATCATCCAGACCTATTCGAGATAACGCCTAAACCAACGGAATATTAAAAATGCAACTTAGGTAGATATACAAATTATAAAATTTGTAATGGAAGGCATGATGTCTGTATTCGTCCAAAAGAGAACATGATCATACAAAATAAACCACTTTCACATGTTTATCTTCCTGTGAACAACAAGCTTTTCATAGTTATGCATAGTCATGTATATAGTTGTGCATACGAATAACTCTTTCTGTGGCATGAGAATTTCCTTTCCACCGACTTTTCTTGGAAAAACTGCTTCAGTTATAAAACTGAAGTTATCCAGATCAATTACCTTCATGTAACAGCAAAATTACAACACATTTATGTGTTTTTGTTGTTCAGGTAAATACATCTTACATTTGTGAACTGAACTATGAATAGAAAGGACTCTTAACCTCTTAATTGCTGATGATGCAGCATACACACATGAGAAACTGGTAAGGTAAAGTAGTACTTGTGAAAATATATTTTAGAACACTCCCAAAAAAAACTATCTGTCCTCCAAAGGAAAGAACATGTGATAAAAAGAAACTCGTACACCCCCTCCCCCCCCCCCCCCTCATGCTAGTTTCATTGTTTGCAACTTTAATTTCAATTAGAACTTCATGAGACGGGTGTCTGTCACACAGAGGTAGAAGTATAAATTTATTACAAAATAACCACGAGTACTCTTTTGAGATACAGAGATAAAATCTCTTTTAATGAAATGCATGAATTTAGAAAAGACAACATACCTGATCCAGGGTAGTGAAGTCCTGCACATCATCCAGTAATGGATCCTTTAGGCCTCCCTTTTTAATTTGACTCTGAGATTTTTGACTGTTGTTCAGTTTCTTCTCTGTTGTGTTGTTTACAAAATACTGGGTGCATCCTTGCTTTAAATACTGTTAACAATGATAACAAAAATGGAACACTAATTAAAAACCTGCAGCTCTCTTTCACATGACAGGCATGAGAAAAATGTGTGACCACAAATGTTTCAGCTACAACAAGAACAAAGTAGCTGAGCTATAAGCTAAACAAAATCCTCAATAAGAGACTTACATGGAAGTCATCAGGTTTGGTGATATTTAGCTGGGCTCGAAGTTGGTCAGGTGCACCCGCACACAGTAGATAGAATACATGGTAATTTCGCTCCTCAGGGCCTTGCACACAAATGCGGGATTTCTCCAGAAGATAATGAGAGATGTAGCCACCAACAACCTGATATTTGTTGTCAAAGTGGACTTCCATGAATTTTCCAAACCTACTGCTGTTATTGTTTCGTGTTGTTTTTGCATTTCCAAAAGCTTCCATGATTGGATTTGCTAGAAATGTACAAAGAAAATGTTAGTTTTGCTATCAAGTTTGGCTGATGCTCACAGGACACAAGTGCAACTAATTAACAAAGATGAATTCTTAATCAATAGTTCCCAAAGAAAAAATTCTAGAAGACCACCAGATCCCTTTTACAGTACTTTGGAAACATCTCCACATATTCCCCAATTGCCTTTTTAATTGCATACAACATAGCACTTAAACTGCGTTAACATAATCAGTGTGCTTATTCACTTAATTCTGTCGATTCACTGTTTTTCATCAGCAGGTGACATGTTTTAATGTGAAGCACTGATTAGGCATGTGTTTGTCACAGTATTAAATGCTGGAAGCCCGATTATAATATCACAGCCACACATCATGGATTTTCTCTTCCTTAAAGCACCCACAGCAGATTTAACAGCAGGACTGGGATTCCTGGGAGGTTGGCAAAATAATTATAAACTTTTGCCTATTTTCTGCACCCCACCCCACTGTTTGTGGTGGAAGTATTTCATGTATCACTATCACCCCCCCCCCACTTCCCCCTCCCCCCTTTCACTGACCCAGTTGTGCATGGTGTACAGGAAGAAAGAGTGTTGACTAGCTTCCATATGAATCTCTCTGAGTATACCTTCCTAGCCCTTTTTTGCAAGATAAACACAGAAGGAAGGGATATGTTGACAGACTGTTTTATGAATGTGTCCTGTCAGAATTTTAACTCCAAATCACACTGTCATGGGCTCTTTGATGATTTTACACTTGCTTAACCAACCCACGATGAAACATAATGCACCACTTCCTTGCATCTACGATGGGCGTTTGAAAAGTATGTGCAAAGTCCGACAGACAGTGGGCCTGCTGCAAAGTCCAAGAGACAGGGGGCCTGCTGTTAAGTCCGCTGTGGGTGCTTTAAGGAAGAGAAAATCCATGATGTGTGACTGTGATATTATCATCGGGCTTCCAGCATTTAATACTGTGACAAACTGATGCCTGGAGACTAGTAATCTACTCTGTAGGAATCAGCATGGGTTTCGAAAAAGACGGCTATTTTTTCACGAGACTCAGAGGCCCATAGACACGGGTTCACAGGTAGATGCCGTGTTTCTTGACTTCAATACAGTTCCCCTCAGTCATTTAATGAACAAAGTAAGAGCATATGGACTATCAGACCAATTGTGTGATTGGATTGAAGAGTTCCTAGATAACAGAATGGAGCATGTCATTCTCAATGGAGAGAAGTCTTCCGAAGTAAGAGTGATTTCAGATGTGCTGCAGGGGAGTGTCGTAGGACCGTTGCTATTCACAATATACATAAATGACCCTGTGGATGACATCGGAAGTTCACTGAGGCTTTTTGCGGATGATGCTGTGGTATATCGAGAGGTTGTAACAATGGAAAATTGTACTGAAATGCAGGAGGATCTGCAGCGAATTGACGGATGGTGCAGGGAATGGCAATTGAATCTCAATGTAGACAAGTGTAATGTGCTGCGAATACATAGAAAGATAGAGCCCTCATCATTTAGCTACAAAATAGCAGGTCAGCAACTGGAAGCAGTTAATTCCATAAATTATCTGGGAGTACACATTAGGAGTGATTTAAAATGGAATGATGATATAAAGTTGATCGTTGGTGAAGTAGATGCCAGACTGAGATTCATTGGAAGAATCATAAGGAAATGCAATCCGAAAACAAAGGAAGTAGGTTACACTACGCTTGTTCGACCACTGTTTGAATGTTGCTCAGCAGTGTGGGATCTGTACAAGATAGGGTTGATAAAAGAGATAGAGAAGATCCAACAGAGAACAGCGTGCTTCATTACAGGATCATTTAGTAATCGCAAAAGCATTATGGAGATGATAGATAAACTCCAGTGGAAGACTCTGCAGGAGTCAGGTGGCTTGCGGAGTATGGATGTAGATGTAGATGGCACCACCAACGTGTATCCAGTTGGTGTTTAGTTAGTAGCATCTTTGGAAAGAATGCACACTAAGTTTCAGCCATATTGGTCTATTTCTTTGTGTTTGGCATTCGTGAGAATCAAGGAAGTCGAGTGCTTGTCAAAACATGGACGAAAAAAATTTTGTATGGTGATTAAACATTACTTTATGAAAGGAAAACCGCCTCAGGAGACTAAAGGGAAGTTTGATAAACATTAGGGTGACTCTGCACCTTTGATTAGAACAGTTTATAAATGGTTTCAAAATTTTCGGAGTTGCCAAATGGACACAAGTGATGCTGAACATTCTGGACGCCCTGTGGAGGTTGCGACTATAGAAATCATTGATAAAATCAATGATATAGTGATGAATGACAAAAGAGTTAAGATGCATGAGATTGCTAGTGCTGTGGGCATCTCGAATGAATGGGTACATAATATTTTGCATAAACATTTGGACATGAGAAATCTATCCACAAGATGGGTTCCACGACTGCTCACACTTGACCAAAAACGGAATCATGTGAAGTGTTGCCAGGATGGTTTGCAGCTGTTCAGGAATAATTCGCAGGACTTTAAGCATCGTTTTGTCACTGTGGATGAAACATGGATACATTACTATACTCCTGAGACCAATCTAACCAATGGGTTACCAAGGGTGAATCTGCACCAGAAGAAGTGAAGACCATTCCATCGGCCAGAAAGGTTATAGCGACTGTCTTTTGGGATTCACAAGGGATAATCCTCATCGACTATCTGGAAAAGGGTAAAACTATTACAGGTGCATATTATTCATTGTTATTGGACTGTTTGAAAACCGAGCTCAAAGAAAAACGCCGGCGATTTGATAGCTATAAAGTCCATCACACCAATGCACCAGCACATACCTCAGCAGTTGTGGTTGCAAAATTATTGGAAATAGGATTCCAACTCGTTTCACATCCCTCCTATTATCCAGACTTGGCTCCCTTGGACTACTATTTGCTCCCCAATTTGAAGAAATGGCTGGTGGGATATAGATTTAATCAAACAAGGAGGTGATTGTAGCAACTAATAGCTATTTTGCAGACTTGGACAATTCCTATTATTTCAAAGGGATCAACAAATTAGAACAGTGTCGGACGAAGCATAGAGGTCTAAAAGGAGACTATGTTGAAAAATGAAAAAGGTTTACCCCAAACACGTCAATAGTTTTTATTTTTTCACAAACTTTTCAAATGCCCCTCGTACTCTATTTCTTCTCCCAATCCTACTTGGTAGTGGTCCCAGACTAAAGGGCAATACTCTAATAAGGATTGAATAAGTTGGTAGAGCACTTGCCCGCAAAAAGCAAAGGTCCCAAGTTCGAGTCTCAGTCCGGCACACAGTTTTAATCTGCCAGGAAGTTTCATATCGGCACGCACTCCGCTGCACAGTGAAAATGTCATTCTGGAAACGTCCCCAAGGCTGTGGCTAAGCCATGTCTCCACAATATCCTTTCTTTCAGGAGTGCTAGTTCTGCAAGGTTCGCAGGAGAGCTTCTGTTAAGATTGGAAGATATGAGACGAGGTACTGGCATAAGTAAAGCTATGAGGACGGGGCGTGAGTCTCGTTTTAATCTGCCATGAAGTTTCATTGAATAAGGTCTTCGCAAGCTACTTTCTTCATGAGTCAGCTACACTTCCTCACAGTTCTTCTAATGACTCACAGACTGCCATCTGCCTTTCTTATGGTTAGTTTTATACAGACATTCCTCTTTAGCTATCTTCACTTGCATACCTCCAGATGCTTAACAGATGTGATTGTTCCATCACGTAATCAAACAGTATTGAATCATTACACCTATTTTTGTTCAGTATGCTATATTTGTTTATGTTAAGAGACAACTAACAAAGTCTGCATAAACTGTTCATCCAAAAAAATATTACCGTTTTTACATAGTATTTTTTCCCAACAAGCCTCTGGCTACATTAAAATCAAGTTGTCTAGAGTTATGTCCAATTGTTTGACTCTCATTGCTCAGAAAATTTGAAATCTGTTTCTTATCCAATTTGCTAACGAGACATATATTCCTACTTTTCTTAACATTTCTATTAACACTCATAGTCAATATTGTTATAATGGCATTATCATTGATGATTCCAAGTTTTTTGATAAATTAATTGAAAAGTTTGGCACTGGTTGTAATCTCAGTAACTGCTCACCCTAATCACTTCACCTCATTTACTATAACTGTTGAGTTCTTCCCTCTAATTTCATTAAGCACCGAGTTTCAAAATGGTGAACTGTTGCTTGAGCAGGAATGTAATATCATTAGTGACGTTGATTGTAGAAGCTGCTATAGTCCTTTGGAGACATGGAAAAATAATCTTTGAGACTCAGTGACCCCACAGGAGACTACTGGTCTTGGAGAACTATGTTATGAAAACTATGGATTTATGTGTATGACTGTTTTGCTCTGCTTATCTCAAACTGCACTACTGTATCATAACCAAACTGAAATACAGTACTATAAACAAGAGTTACTAATTATTTTATTATATATGTTACCATCCAGAATCTTCTGTTCAATTGGCCCTGCTGTTGTACCCCAGAGATCACACAAATACCGCAGCAGATATTTTGTAGATTCAGTCTTCCCAGCACCTGATTCTCCAGACACTATTATTGACTGTGATTGCTTCATGACCTTCATGTCACGGAATGCTTTGTCTCCTGTGAATAGCAGAAGCAGCATTAGAAATTTATTCTCAATATATCAACAGCTATAATAAACAAATAAAAAGATTATCATACAATTACTTGAACTGCCTTCATTTTGGGCCAACTTAAAAAACTCATATGCTATTCCTTAACTATTTGAAATATAAGTTTCTGCATGTTGTTTCAAACTGTATATATTATGCAACAATACATTCTGATGTACAGCTCCATCATCTTCAGATGGTACTGTATGAGTTCTTGGGTTCACAAAACCCAAGGTTGCTAAAGAATTTAGATTTGTAATTATGTAGAAACCTTTATGTGTCATTCCAGAAAGTTAAAGGATTGCATCAAGGATGCTAAACAGTCCAATGAATAGGAAAGGATATCATACATACCGATTGCAAAAACATGTGGAGGCATAACACCTAGCGACTTTCCCTGGTAACTCTTGATAGTATTTTTTGAATAAAGATCTTTGATTTCAAAGTATGGATTCACAGCGAGAAGAATATTGGCTACATATGTCTGAAAAAGAAAGAGAAAATATTTTTAAAAGAAAATTTTACAAGAAGACTAACCACTCTAATTGCAGTCTTTTATTTAATCATTTGCAACTTCAGATGGTAGTTTTCAGTTTGTTCTTCTTAAGGTAATTTGGGTCAAATACATTATGTAACAAAAAGCATCTGGACACCTATTAGTGAACATTAATATGGGGTGTTTCCACACTATGCCTTTGTGATGGCTTGAACTCTGCTGGGGACACTTTCAATGATATGTCTGCATGTCTGTGGAACTTTCAGCGACATATCTGCATGTCTATTGAAAAATGATAGTCCATTCTTCCTCAAAAGTCGACACCAGCAATGATAGTGATGTTGTACACTGATGTCTGAAGTGAAGTTGACATTCTGACTTATCCCAAAGGCTCGGTTCATGTTGGGACTCCAGACAAGTCAGATCAATAGACCTCTGAATCATAGACGCTGCTTAATGATTGGGCCATTTTCACGCAGACATAAGCAGTCACTCTCTCTGAATTGTTCTTCTATTGAACTCAGTATGCAATTCTGTAAAACGTGTGTATATCCACCTGCATTTAGCTTTTTCTGAAGCCCAGTACTCCACAATCATATCACCAACAGTCGACTTGGGCAGTTTTAGAAGGGTTGAAGTGTCCTGATGTATTTGTTACTTAGGTGATATTCAGTGACTGTAGTTGAGTTGGCATTAAGTTGATCCCTGACATTTACAGTGCACTGGGCACAGCACCTTCAGTCATCTACATCAACCAATAACATAACCCGATCTTGTAAAAGTCTCTATGGCAACACTTCATTGTCACATCCACACAGACAGTTACTGCTGTCACCTGCAGCCATTAATGCTTTGCAGTTGAAAACTGACAAGAGAGATACACCTCGTCACAGATCATCTCAGGCCGTCTCAACTATAGTCCATGTTTGAAGCCAGTGAGTCCTCCACTCTGACCCATTCATCTACAATGCCTGCCTTGATTGGCTTTACTATCCAAAGCCCTGGAAGTTAGCAAATGTGATCTCTTTGCCTAAGCCAGGCAAGCACTTATTGCTTCTGCAAAATTATAGGCCAATTTCCCTCCTCTGCTGTCTCAGTAAAACCCTCAAATGCATTCTGCAGTCCTCCAAGACTTTCTGTCAACAAGAAACCACCATTCCTCAGCAGTTCAGCTTCCACAACAACCACATAATGGTTCACTAACACTTTAACTGGCTGAGTATATTGTTTGACTTGTCAAATCAAGCTCAGTACTGGTGCTGTATTTCTATACATATAAAGAGCTTTTGATAAAGTTTGGCACATCAGGCTTATCTATAAACTTATCTTTGAAGACTTCCACTTCATTAAAATCACCTTTTGCTTCCTCTGCAACAGGCACCTCTACTGATGACACAATACTCCCAGCCTCCTTTTACACTGGCAACTGCCTCTCTTGACATCTAGTGGCCAATTCAACATTACAAAGGGGTTTCCAGACACTTGTCTGTGTTTTGTGGCATCAGCAGTGCCCAACTGCTGAGATAGTGCATGGCAGTAGTATTGTCCTCCTGACTCTATTTTACATTCTCATGACAGCTATGACATTCATATCAACATGAACAATGATATCACGGAATATGTATACTGCAGTCTCTATACTGCCACTGACAGGTTGGTTGATGTTTATCCCTCTTATAAGAAACATAACATGATCTTCTCACAAGCAATCTACAATTCAAATGTGATATCTAAATATACAGGGTGTTACAAAAAGGTACGGCCAAACTTTCAGGAAACATTCCTCACACACAAATAACAAAAAGTTGTTATATTGACATGTGTCTGGAAACGTTTAATTTCCATGTTAAAGCTCATTTTAGTTTTGTCAGTATGTACTGTACTTCCTCGATTCACTGCCAGTTGGCCCAATTGAAGGAAGGTAATGTTGACTTCGGTACTTGTGTTGACATGTGACTCATTGCTCTACAGTACTAGCATCAAGCACATCAGTACATAGCATCAACAGGTTAGTGTTCATCTCGAACATGGTTTTGCAGTCAGTGCAATATTTACAAATGTGGAGTTGGAAGATGCCCATTTGAGTATGGATTAGCAGGGGGCAATAGCCGTGGCGCAGTACATTTGTACTGAGACAGATTTCCAGAATGAAGGTGTCCCGACAGGAAGATGTTCAAAGCAATTGATCGGCATCTTAGGGAGCACAGAACATTCCAGCCTATGACTCGCAACTGAGAAGTTGCTGCTCTACAAGGTAATGTTGACCACGTCACTGTATGGAGAGTGCTACGGGAGAACCAGTTATTTCCGTATCATGTACAGTGCGTGCAGGCACTCTACGTGTGCTGCTGGAACATGTGCCTTTATAAGTATGACACAACATGTGGTTCATGCATGATGGAGCTCCTGCACATTTTAGTCGACGTGTTCGTACACTTCTCAACAACAGATTCAGTGACTGATGGATTGGTAGAGGCGGACCAATTCTATGGCCTCCATGTTCTCCTGGCCTCAACCCTCTTGACTTTCATTTATGGGGGCATTTGAAAGCTCTTGTCTATGCAAACCCCGGTACCAAATGTAGAGACTCTTGGTGCTCGTATTGTGGACAGCTGTGATACAATACGCCATTCTCCAGAGCTGCATCAGAGCATCAGGGATTCCATGCGACGGAGGGTGGATGCATGTATCCTCGCTAACGGAGGACATTTTGAACATTTCCTGTGACAAAGTGTTTGAAGTCATGCTGGTACATTCTGTTGCTGTGTGTTTCCCTTCCATGATCAATGTGATTTGAAGAGAAGTAATAAAATGAGCTCTAACATGGAAAGTAAGTGTTTCCGGACACATGTCCACATAACATATTTTCTTTCTTTGTGTGTGAGGAATGTTTCCTGAAAGTATGGACATACCTTTTTGTAACACTCTGTATAATGTTGCAAAGTCCTTCCTTACATACAGACTGTAAATGCTGTTTCTGCTACACACTTTCCGCAATTGTACTGAGACACTAATCATTTGCATATTCAAGCATGTAGCAAACTTTGAAGTTTGATGCACGAGTTACAACTTTAATAGCCAATATACCATATGTAAGCTTGAGGGCATAGTTAATACTATTTTCTTGGTGGTTAACCCACAGATATTCCATAAACATTCAGAATTTGATCTGTGTCTATAAATATCTGCATGTGTAGAAGAAAATTTTCCATTTTGTCTCTCGAGAAATTCTCAAGGTAATAAAAATTCAGATAATGACACATATGGAGAAAGCTTCACAATGGTTAATACACACAGAACGCTTGTGTATACAAACATTAAGAAAACCTACAGTATTTCCTACAGAAATATCTTGAAACAGGAAACAAAATATGTATTCCCTACATGACATTGTTCACTCGGTACAAAAAAGTGTACAAATACAAAGTCTGTTCTTATCCCTTTATGTGGCTTCCTGTATGGAAAAGCAATAGGCAAACCATAAATATAACAGACTGTTTACTCATGTATGTAGTATGGGGAATTTGCTTAATAGAAATGGATCATACTTACATATATCTTGTCTTTGTAGTAACGAAGGCGAACATTGTGAAGCAGTGTTGCTGGATTTAAATACATTAACCCACCTATAGAAAAAAGAACACAACATATATCTATCTATCGTCATAGAGAAATGGTTATTTGAAGAGAAATTTATAAACAAACAAAAATTGTTAGTGGCCTCATAATGCCCAGGTATTTGTGCTTTTGACTCAATAGTGTAATCACAGAAATAACATCACATATCCTCTCAACCTGTGAAGCTTCATTTCATTTCATTCTCATATTCTGGGCGCTTAACTTTTTTTGCCAGGTAGTACATTTAATAACTCGCATCACAGTCAAGTGCAGTCCAATACAACCGTGGTACTAAAAGATTATGAGACCAGTCAGATGACACTGTCCAGTCGAGATTAACAGAATTGGCTCCAAATAACCACCAACCCTCAACTTGAGATTATTCACAGTTCTTCACAGAGTTATTCCAGAAGTAGGTGATAAAACCTTGCAGCACAATAAGCCACACAAAGGCTTTATTTTTTTTTTTTTTTTTTTTTTTTTTTTTTTTTTTAACTGTTTCCAACACTTTGTTTATGAATGAAACGCATAAGTGATTAGTGTTTGTCAGGGCACATAACACATCATAGACATTTTGTAGACTGAAATTGTTCAGGGTATTAGTCTTAGCAGTTGCTGTTTTGATGGCTGAGTCTGGGTCCATCATGGATTCTAAACTGTTCAACTAGCCTACACACCAGAGATCAGTAACACACACTTATGCAGTGGTACTCAACTCTGCAGTAGCCAGATTGAATCTCGATTATCTAAGAAATTTTTGTTGCCAGTTCTTGATCAGGAAGGGGAAAAGTGACATGATGGCATGCAGTTTATGATAATAAGACATTGTTCCACTGTCCTGGATTACATTCCAAATCATTACATAGTGATGGTGTATGAGTTTGTTGACTGTGATTCATCCTCCAGATGAGACCATTAAGCTCAGCGCCTCCTGGTGCTATTTGTGAGGAGTAAACTGTGTGTCAATACCACAGTTCATCCTCTCTATTCCACTCATTGTCATCAAGAACAGAAATATGAAACTAAAACTCCACATGCTCTCATCAGAATCACCTACATTGGACAGATACACCATTTGTTCAAAAAGTTCAGAGGCATGTAAGTAATATCAGTAGCTAAGGTGGCAGCTTGTACTGAGAAGCACAGAGTGAGGTAGCACATTCAACTCACATTCAGAGGAACAATGGTTCAAATCTGAATCTGACCAATCAGATTTAGATTTCCTTGAATTCCTTAAATGCTCCAAGCAAATGCCAGGATGGTTCCTTTGAAAGGGCACAGCCAACTTCCTTCCCCCTACTTGAAACTGTTTGAGTTTGTGCTTCAGTCACCTCTAATGATCTCAATGTTGGCCTGATGGTAAACCCCTATTGTCCTTCATTCCTTCATTGAACTAAGAAGTGCAAACAACAGGTCTGCAAGCAGGCAGCTTTAAGCAGTGGGCATGTAACCATTGTGCGTCAACGTCATTGTGTCACAATTACAATATGGAGCAACATCTCTAAAACAAAAAGACATTATCTGGAATGTTCCAAAGAAGTAAAAAGTATGCACAAAGTTTTCCCGTACAGCTTGACTACCGAACAAAAACTAGGATGCATGGACACCTGCTGAGACTTGACAAAAATGCAGAATGCACACACTTTTGTGGAAGAAATCATCATGGGTGACAAGACTTCTTGTTATCAATATGAAACAACCACAAAAAAACAAAGTGTAAAAATTTTCATGAAGGTTCAACACATAACATTATGGACCTTATTGTACTGAATATTTACATATTTTGTGGAAAGTTAATTGTTACCTATTAAATGAAAATATGTTTAAAATTCTTTTTTACTGATTCCACATCCGAGAGGGCTGGGATCTGTGGAAGGTACAGTAGCGTATTTATCTTTTTTGTACATATTTATTGTGTATTCTTGTTTTCTGATATGTTCTACATCCTAGATGATCTCCTCACAACAGATCTACTGGAATGAAAACTACATACATTCTAATCAAATCCTCAAGCCAATGTGATGCGCAAGTTGAACAGCATCACAAAGAAGGATTTTTCTGACACTTTCACATGGCTGTATGAATGTTCTCTGCATAGTACTCAAGTAGAACACATCAAACATTAAAATCACTGTCTTACCATTTTTCTACTTCTTTTTTAAATCCCGTCTCAAAAATTTTTGTACTGACGGGGTATATTAACACTTTGTGAAGGAAGAACAACCTCTCCGTTCACTTCCAACTAACAAAGTCATACAGTTTTAATCTGCCAAGAAGTTTCAAAAGAATTTACCCTGCATTGTAGAATTAATGGTTTAGTCTAGTATGGATTTTATCTTTTTGTTAATTTACTGACATCACTGACATGTTTTTGTGTTACAATAAAATGAAGGGCAATGGAAGAGACGTCCAGCCTTTATATGAGCTTCAGTTTTCAACCTGGAGACATCTCCATCTACATCCATACAAGCCAAACATTTTTATAATATGTGGCAAAGAGTACTACTTCTATCACTACCATTCCACTTCTCCTCGCCCTATTTTCCCTGTTAAAGTCGTGAATGAGAAGTGTGGATAAACAGCAGTCAGTAAGCCTTCTCATGAACTCTATTTTTTCTCATTTTCCTCATCATAATCAGTTCACAAGATGCAATCTACTGATCAAAAGTACCTGGACACCATTGTGTAATGTGGACTTGACCACTAAATGTCATGAGAAGTGAGCCTACCAGTATAAAAGGAGGCAAGCACTATTGTGTCACCTGTAGAGAAGCAATAATAGTAGCACAACAGGTCAGCCAGGGGAGCATAGTGACTTTGAACATGGGCTCGTCATTGGATGCAACCAGTTTAACAAATCCATAAGCGACATTTCAACCCTTCTAAAACCAACCACGACAACTGCTGGTAATATGATTATAAAATGGAAATGCGAATGTGAAGTTGAAATGTGAATGAAAAACCAACAGCTAAACCAAGACCAGAAAAACCTTATGTAGTGATGGACAGCACTGAGGAAAGAGACTGCAAATTATTACATGAAATTTGCAGGAGGAGATTGTCAGTTCTGAAGTGCTACCAGTACTCCAGCCACCACAATGACTGTGTGTATAGAGTTAAAAGGAAAGGATACAATGGTCTAGCAGCTCCTTATAAGCCACACTTTCCTGTAGTCAGAGTTAACTGGTGTAAAGAGCAACACCATCAGACTGTGGGTAACTTGTAACAAGTGATGTGAAGCAATGAATCACTTCTGATGGAAGGCTCTGAGTTTGGCAAATGCGTACAATGGAGAGGCAATCCCAACTAGCAATATTTGGGAGTGGGTTTCCAGTTTTGACATTCGCCTGATAACCAAGGAAAATCTCCCAAAATCTTTAGCCAGATTGGAGAATCAGAAATTCTTTAGTCCCTGTGGATTTTGAAGGGTAGTGTTGTATGTAAGTAATGTAGCATGTGAGAGAGGCAGTCGAAAATTGCATATTCACAAGGTGCAAGTACAACTGAATAGATCTGGATACTAATTCAGTGCATCAGAAGATACCATTGCCACTACTTGTCAAGGATGCAAATTTTGTACTCGTTGGGAATTCAAACAAACTACTTCAGTGAGCGTTGTGAATCATGATATTAAATTTCCAGCAATTGGCAATGCTTGTAGGCAATTGCTAATCAACTGACATCATGTAGCAACAATAGCAGCATGCAGCAGCATCAACAATATCATTAAGCATGTCCATATGCAATTTTTCTCAGAGACAAGCAGTATGCAATGCTGTTACAAGCCAGTGGGCAGGAGAGGTTAAGATTCATGCACTGTTGCACACCTGCCTTGTTGCATTCAGTTCAGTTCAGGAGCCACTCTGAGCCTTAACCAAGCGAGGTGACACAGTGGTTATAACACTTGGTTCTCATTCACATCCAGCCATCCACATTAATATTTTCCATAGTCTCCTCAAGTTGATTAAGACCTTATCATCGATGGGATGTTAAATCCTAAACCTCCTTCCTTCAAAACTACAGACTTACAGAGGTGAGCCAAGCATTGCTGGCTGTGCTGTAAGACACTATTTGTCTTCCTCTGTTGGTAACCAAAAGGCAAATCAACTTCATATACTTGTAATTAAACAATGGAAAATCCAGGATGGAATGTAACAATATGAGAGAAGGAAAGTTGCTACTCAACATATAATGGAGATACTAAGCTAAGGTCCAACCTATGTGCTGCATTCTATGTAGGCATGACAACCAACAACCTGTCTGTCTGCATGAACGGCCACCGACAAACTGTGGCCAAAAAACAAGTGGACCACCCTGTAGCTGAACACGCTGCCAAACATGATACCCCTCATCTCAATGACTGCTTCACAGCCTGTGCCATATGGATCCTTCCCACCAACACCAGCTTTGCTGAATTGCACATGTGGGAACTTTCCCTGCAATACATCCTACATTCCCGTAACCCTCCTGGCCTCAACCTTTATTAGTCACTCTCCTCACCCATCCTTCCCCGTCCCTGTTGCCATTCCAGCACTACACAGCCGTCGCTTCACCGCCACACCCAGTCTTTTAATTTCTTTTATTTTTATTTTTATATCTCTACTTTCCGCTACTTACCCCCTCTGCACCTTCTCTCCTACTGTCCGTCTAAACTACAACACTTCACTGTCCACCACTCCCACCATACTATCCCTCCCCCTCCCCTCCCCAGCCTCCTCCTTACCCCCACACAGTCACCACTTCCATCATGCACTGGTGTGTGTGTGTGTGTGTGTGTGTGTGTGTGTGTGTGTGTGTGTGTGTGTGTGTGTGTGTCCTGCTGACAAAGGCCTTAATGGCCTTAATGGTTGAAAGCTACGTTTGTGTGAATCTTTATTGTGCCTATCGCGGCTCAGCATCTCCGCTATATGGTTAGTAGCAACTTTCCTTCTCTCGTATTGTCATATATTTGTAAAGCAGAATGCATGCCTCGTCTATCAGGAATTATCATAATTGAACATTTGCAGTGTTAGATGCTGTGCAACTATATGAGTAAACAGCCATAGAACATGTTACTATCCAGGCAATAATTATTTTTAATTGCACAGAAATTATTTATCTTTATGTGCCCCTGAAACACTTTTCAAATTATTGAGTCTTCATTTTCTCTGTTAGTCTTGCAACTTACAGTAGATGAGATTTGTAAGCAGGCAGCACTAGAAACAGAGCATGGAAATGTTGTTAACTTACAATTATCATCCACTTCTTTGCTGTCGTTGTCTTCTGCATAATGAATTCTGTCCAAGCTGCATGTCTGCTTGGAATGTTTGCTATCAAATGGTAACACTGTTGCTTGTCCACTGTAGCCAAGGTCAATGATCTGCCCCAGTATAAACCCCTCCACGGGGTCAGGAACCCACACTTTCTGCTTCTCCATGCTGTTCATGGCTTCACACCTACAAGCATAAGAATGACACACATAAGTAACTGTTACATATATCAAATGTGAGGAAGAAGACTTGACAGGCATCATTTATTTATTTATTTATTTATTTATTTTGGCTTTAGGCAACAATGAGCAAACAGCAAGCAACAGTTAAAACTGCACAGAGTTAACATAAGACTTTGAGTTAAAGTAAACTGACACAATAAGCTCAGCCTTGTGGATAGTACAATATACTAAACTAAGGAGATCACATTATGAGAAATACTATAGAATAGTTTCATATGGAGTAGCTTTCTCAAGATTGTGTGGGCCTGTAGACACAAATGTAACTTCTATATTAAAAATTATACTAAGATGTGACAGTTTCTGACCTTATATACAATTATATGTTCTTAATTCAAAAAATTACTTGAACCAAGTGGACTTATGATGCAAATTTTAAAACTGTGTAACAGCTTCTTTTAAGTATTCCGGTATCACATTCTATTTATTCACATGAAACCTGCAGAGTACAGATATAACACACATATGTAGTGACAACAACTTGAAACCAGTTTGCTGCATAGTACTTCTTATGCTTCCATGTACTTTGTGTGTGCCAGTACTCGTATTATATGATTAAGATTGGCCACGTCAGGTTGATCCTGATCACAACTTTCAGAAAGTAGACTTCTTATTCACTGTGACTGTGCAGAGTAAACTCTGTGTCATTTTGTCTTGCTTCTTTGATGGTCCCAATATGTCCAGTATGTATCTGTCAGTTTGCTTGAAGAAGTTTGGATTTTTCAGTTTCTGCGAAACACTATGAACGTTCATGAGTATCAATATTACAAAATATGTACATGAAATGTATTCACAGTTGTGAAAATGGACAACTATCACCTGTATAATGGAATCATGACAACAAACATTTGTGCCAGAATGGGACTCGACCCTGGATTTCCCACTTATTGCGAGTGGTTTCTGAACAGGAAGCAAGTTAAATAAAACACATTTATCCGCAAAAGCATCAAAACAATGTAAAGGCTGCCCTTCCACCAGAACAAACATTAGACACAACACCCAAGCAAATGTGCAAAAATCTTTCTTAGCAATGGCCTGGCCACGTTGTCCCCGGTACCACTACCAGGTAGAAGTGCACAAAAGGAGGACGGAAGTCAAGGAGGAGGGGACAGTAGAGTTTGGGGGAAATCCCAGCTTGGTCTGGAATATTGCATAAAAGAAAGGGGCATGTGTCCATGTGCCTAACCCATCATGGAGTACGGTAAAGAGGGAGGGAGTCTCAGACATTATCTGGTGTGGGTGGGAGGAGGGGGGGGGGGCAGTGCCGATCACATGTAATACCATCCAACTGAGGGGGGATGATGTAAAGACTGTGTGAAGGTAGTTGGCAAAGAAGGTGCAGTAGTATGGTTAGTGCTCAATTTCTCTGTGGGAGGTTTGTAAGTACTGCCATCAGTGTATGGATAAGTGATCATCCATTCCTTTGACTCAGTTTCTAGATGTCACTGGTGGTAGCACAAGTCAGGTGGTGGCCATCGTAATCCACTAGGTGGCAAAGGGGTATGTCCAACAATCTGACTGCATGAAAACGTTGATTTGTGACGAATTTTCCACATGCGATGTGGTGCCATGTTATCCGGACGTTGGAAGGAAGGAAAGGCTGGTGGACATGACACATAACCACGGGCCACTGTATTGATGGATATTTGATATCGTTGCGGGTTTGCAGTGAGGCAGTGGATGTAATGTGATATATAAGTCTTTGGTTTGAGGAAGGCGCGTGCTCAATAAGTGAGTGTGAGAGTAACCAAAGTCGACAATGAAATCAGAAATGTGGGGCGTGATGTGACCTACTGGTACCGTTGGGGATATGTACATGAGCATAAGAATGTCCAGAAACCTGCGTGTAAGGGAGGCATCCCTGTTTCACTGCTTATGCATGGAGGGCATGTACAAGGATGCCGGTCAAAGTCACACATTGGCAAGGCCAAGGAGTATGAGAATTTTGTAACGGACCTTATAAGGTGTACCAGCCATTCGAAAGTATCCAAACCCAACCTGGAGACTGCGGCCGATAGTTGATGGCAGTGGGAGTACCTGTGTGATGTGGACCCATCTTTGTCCCCACATATTGACTGAGGTATCCGACACGTTGTAAAGAATTGAGTCATTGGAGGAGATCATGTCGAACTGCCATGCGGCTGAGTTAGAGAGCATGCAGAAAACAGATGGCAGTGAAGTGTCACACAGTGAACGTCAAAATGATACCATGGTTTCATAGGTTCCGTACGTACGAGAGGGGTGATAAGTCATTATGTGAGAGGCCATGTCCAATGGGCATCTATGAGGATTTAGCCACATTCATGGAAATGCCCACTAAAGTTCCATGCGTTGATATCACATCAACTATCATTAGGCTATACAAGTATGACTCAGCCAGACTCAGACTTCTGTATGTCATCAACCATATGGCTACAACCTGTACCAAAAAGAGGAAGAAGCACTTTCGAGAACAATTGACATCGGGAAAGTGGAAGCAAAATCAGACGACATAAAACAAATTGAAATTCGAATACACAATTCGCGACTCGTGGAAGCAATAGAGAACTACTAAGACAAGCCGCTAATCCCAGGCACAAAAGAAGAGCAAAAAAATTGTTCAACACAGTGTCATAGTCTAAGAAAAGGTACCTGAAAGCCTGCAACAACTAAAACGGCGTGCAGGTCTTCCGATGAAAAACGAAATATATACGAGGGTATTCCCAAAAGTAAGGTTTCCTATTTTTTTAATAAGTACAGAACTCTGTTTGTGTGGCAGTTGGTCACACTGTTATGAAGAGTGCTTCACGCGCTGTGTGTAAACATGCGCACGCCGCGTTGAGGCGCTAAGTTGGCAGCCGTTGAGAATGGAGCTTCCGTTGGATGTTACCGCCAACTGCGAATTGCGCGCAGTTGTTCGGTTTTTGAACGCGAAGGGCTCTGCGCCAACTGAAATCCATCGTCAATTGACGAAAGTGTATGGTGAGTCGTGCATGGATTTCAAAAATGTTCGTAAGTGGTGTAGAGAGCTGGTCGGACCGAAAATCACGACTAAAAAAGGAGCGAAAGACCGTCAATTTCTGAAGAGACTGTTGAAGGTTGAGCAAAGCATGCGCGAACATCGGCCGATCACCCTGGGTGATCTCTACACGTTGGTTCCTGAGGTTTCCCGAAGCACCGCTCACAGAATTTTAACGGAAACATTGAACTACCGGAAGGTGTGCGAAGATGGGTAGACGCATGCTACCTGAGGACCACATATGGCAACGAGGTGATGCTTCCCACGCATTTCTTCACCGCCGTGGCGGCATCCTTCTTCGCCAAAGCCGAGGAAATTCAAACAAACATAGTCAAAATCATGACAACCGTTTTTGGGATCGTAAAGGGTTATTGTTGGTCGACTTCATGTCCACTGGGACCACAATTAACGCTGACAGTTACTGTGAGACTCTGAAAAAACTCAAACAGGCAATTCAGAACCGGAGAAGAGGAATGTAGAACAAGGGCGGACACATTCTCGATGACAAAGCTCGCCCATACATCGCTCGGCAAACCATTGCTTCTCCTGCAACAGTTTCAGTGGAACATAATCATCCACCCACCCTATAGTCCTGACTTGGCGCCCAGTGACTATCACCTGTTCCCTAGGTTAAAAGAACATTTGGCCGGAAAGCGATTCAGCCCCGACGACGAGGTGAAGAAGATGTTCATTACTTTCTGAACAGCATGGCGGCGAGCTGGTATGACATGGGCATACAAAAACTGCCACAGCGTCTACAAAAATGCATCGACAGAAATGCTGATTATGTCGAAAAATAGCTACATGTTCATGCTGTAAACTGATGTAAACTATTGTAGAAATAAACAGGTCTATGTACTTATAAAAAATAGGAGACCTTACTTTTGGGATAGCCCTCGTGTAAGAATATCTTCTGTGTAAGAGAAGGAAATAATCTAGTGGAGTAAGCCTCAAGAGACCCATATATTGGGTTATGCCCCAGAAAACGAACTGAAACACATTACATCGATATGAAAACGAGGGAGACGCACTTTCATAACATATGAACAAGAAAGGACTAAAAGGGAGAGCAGACGGCAGCCGCACGGGATTAGCCGAACAGTCTGCGCTGCAGTTATGGAGTGTGCGGCTGGTCCCGGCGGAGGTTCGAGTCCTCCCTCGGGCATAGGTGTGTGTGTTTGTCCTTAGGATAATTTAGGTTAAGTAGTGTGTAGGCTTAGAGACTGATGACCTTAGCAGTTAAGTCCCATAAGCCTTCACACACATTTGAACATTTTTGAACCAGACGGCAGACAGGACACAATGCCATAAACAACTACGGAATGGGTCCCATTGGCCACAGAAGAGGTCAAAGATGCCATTAACAGCACCAAAACCAAAAAAGCTGCACGCCCTGACAGGCTTTATAGCGAACATTTAAGAGATACTGCCCAAATACTAAAGCGAATGTGGACAAAACTCTACAGTAAGTGCTAGAAACAGCACCCATTCCAGAAGACGTAAGTAAAAACCCTAATGAAAAAAACATATGGACACGAATCAAGGGCGCAACAGTGCGATGGAACGAAATATGGATCTCCCATAACCTCTCCCTATCGGAGTCTATATTCCTACCAAACAGAGTCCTTCAGGGAGACCCACTGAGTCCCCTGTTATTTATACTTGCAGCAGAAGAAACTGTGTGAATATCCCAAAGGGAAGGTGTAATTTCATATGCATATGCAGACGATATTGTAATAAGCGCAACGGAAATTGCAAAGTTACAAGAAGCAATAAACGATGTGGAAAACTTGTGTGTCGAACACGGCTTCGAAATAAATGTGGAAAAAAACAGAAATAATAGCACTCCGAAATGTAGGAAGAGCACCTGTATCAGCCGAGATCTTCATAAGAGAGAGAAAACTGAATATCGTACCAGACTTATAGTACCCAAGGGTCACAATACAGACAACCGCAAAATGTTTCGCGAAACATGTGAGAGAGAAGGCAATGCAAGCAATAATGGCAATCCCTCAGCTGACAGTCACCAAAGGCACTATTCAGAGCAAAAATCTTACGAATACTGACTTAATGGCATAGAAGTTATGGGGCCACATCGTACAGTGAAAAACCTACCGACACTAGAAAGCAATAGGAGTGTCCAAACAAGACGATCCAGACTTTTATGCTTGCTGGTGGGGGAGCCCTTTATCATTTAAGACCTACGGATAAGCCTAATGTTAACCAAGGCGAGCGCTTTGAAAGTCTACTAAAAACACTGAAGGAAAAAACCTCCAGAATTTTACAGCACCGGCGTAATGATTGACCAAACACGGACAAAGGAAAACTTCGAAATGAGACACGTGATCAACAGAATGGCAGTCCATGGTTTCCATCTCCTTATTTGCACCAGCACGTCATAACATGAACCAAACGCAATGTGTGAGAGTGAATTGTTTCATCAGTATGGAAACGTTACCATACAGAACTCTGTACCAAATAAGTGACTATGCAAATAACAATACGTAAAATTTCTGATTTCGCGTACTGTATTATTATTTTGCTTTGAACTTTTACGGTTATTTGGCTGCAATAAACTTATTATCATAGGTTTCAAGATCGAGATTCATTTCGTAATTTTATCCGAACAGAAGAAAGAGATTGTTTTGAAAATACTGACCATCACTGAAAAACATAAAGCAGTCCATAAAACAAAGAGACAGGTATATATCTTTTACACAGATAACCACTGCTAGAGACGTTTCGAATTCCCCTCTCCCCAACAACACATACACACACTTTTCACCAAACTCCAATTAAAAGATAGGGGGATCTAAGCGCAGTGATCATGTGACCAATGAAGCCATCAAACTTCCAAAGAGGGATACTGCGAGTCAGTTCTTCTGTTGCCTGAACATTGCCGTCTGTGGTCGATGTCGATTGCTTTCTTTCCCCATCAGCGCCATCCTGGTCTGTGCGGCCTTGTTCACATTGTTGGAACCATTCCACTATGACTAGAAACGATAGTGCATTTGATCCACATACCATTAGAATTTCAAGGTCAATCTGTGTGCAATCTAGACTTTTGGCAACAAAAATCGCATGTTTCAACTTTGGAATCCACTTCTAATTGCCTTGCCATTTCACCCCCAAGCTGTGATACACCCATAATCCATTCCGCAACAGAACTGTTTGCAGAAAATACGAAACGTGTAGTCTCCTCTGACAATGCGAAACTCTTGTCGACTCGTATTCGGGAGGATGACGGTTCAAACCCGCGCCCGGCCGTCCAGATTTAGGTTTTCCGTTCAAAAATGGTTCAAATGGCTCTGAGCACTATGGGACTTAACATCTATGGTCATCAGTGCCCTAGAACTTAAAACTACTTAAACCTAACTATCCTAAGGACATCACACAACACCCAGCCATCACGAGGCAGAGAAAATCCCTGACCCCGCCGGGAATCGAACCCAGGAACCCGGGCGTGGGAAGCGAGAACGCTACCGCACAACCACGAGATGCGGGCTAGGTTTTCCGTGATTTCCCTAAATGGCTCCAGGCACATGCCGGGATGTTTCCCCATTCTTGACACAGTGCGAGCTTGGGCTCCGTCTCTAATTACCTCAATGTCGACGGGACCGTAAGTCATGTCTTCCTTCCTGCTTAGCATGGTACGACATGTGTAACCTGTTTTTTGCTGTTCCCTCGTATTTCATTAACAGTTTGTTGGATTGGTTGCAGAACGTGTTAAAATTTATCCCAAGACAATTAGCATATAACAGCGTCCAAAACAAATGAGGAGACGAAAATATAATGATTATAAAGAATCCGCCTCGATTGCAAATAGAAACCGACTGTTGACCTAGGTTTCGGCGCGGATAACGACTCCTTCTTCGGAACCCACTAAACTACAAACTGCCAAAAGAGGCACTGTATTAATATTGGACCATGCCTCTTTAGGCAGTTTGTAGTTTAGTGGGTTCCGAAGAAGGAGTGGTTATCCGCGCCGAAACCTAGGTCAACAGCCGGTTTCTATTTGCAATCGAGGCGGATTCTCTATAACCATTAAATTATTCACGATTGCTGACGTGCTGCAATGTTAAAAGTTCTCAAGGATGAAATTATACTTTGCTAGTAACAGAATTTTATTACAAAAACAAAACTGCACAATAACCATAATTCGCTCATACATAAAAAAATTTGTTCAAATGTGTGTGAAATCTGATGGGACTTTTAACTGCTAAGGTCATCAGTCCCTAAGCTTACACACTACTTAACCTAAATTATCCTAAGGACAAATACACACACCCATGCCCGAGGCAGGACTCGAACCTCCGCCGGGACGAGCCGCACAGTCCATAACTGTAGCGCCTTAAACCGCTCGCCTAATCCCGCGCGGCCATAAAAAATATACCTGGCACTAAGAAAGAATAATAATGAAATGAGAATAAAATATGCTCCAAAGGTAAAATTCAGGCAACAGGATAGTCTCAAAAAGGAGAAGCAACGTGTTCTATAGCTAACTTCACAAGAAATCTGACACAAAGACGCTACAGAATGCAATAAGTGAGCTAAAGTACATAATAATTGTGCATTAAGCACTGTCGGACGGCACAATTAGCGATTTCAAATGGAAAATTCGACAGAGCAGAGGAAAGTTAACTAAATACAAGTATTTCACTAGGCGAATCCTAAGTACAGGGCACACACCACAAGGCACAAACACTGTCGGTGTACTTATTTAAAAAGCTAGGGATCTTCATTGTGGCCTCACAATATTTAACATGACCTTAAACAACATGATCTTCACTACTCAAGGTCAAATCTAACTTTGGTTCAGAGGGGGTAAATTATACTGCCGCAGAAGTCTTTGGTCACTTACCTAATAGCATCAAAAGTCTGACAGATAGCCATATAGCATTTTAAAGGAAATTAAAAGAATTTCTGAATGCAACTCCTTCTGGTCATTAGATGCATTTCTGGATATAGTGAGTGGGTAATTTCCCCAATCCCCCCCCCCCCCCCCCCCCGACACAAAATATTAAGTGCCATGTAATATTTTGTGTAATGTAATATCTTGTATAGACACCTTTTATTAACCTGACACGTTCCACATCATTACGAAGTGTCGTATTCATGAGCTATGGAACAAGTACTAATCTAATCAAATCTATCATAATGGGCTATAATATTCTGACAAGGGGTCTATCCATGGCACGACAACCGGACACTTTACTCACATCGCTTAGCGGCCATCTTGAACAACTCTTGCAAATATGACAGCACTGATGTAATGATATGCAGTTCGATGTTCTGCAGTGCAGTAAGTGCTTCACTATAGAGTAGGGGTCTACATCGGATATTTTAGTTCCTTCTCCCACCAGGAACAACCTACTGAAGTCTGTTCCAGCAAAACCTATTCCACGGGCAGGTCATTTTTCCGCGATGACAGACGAATTTCTCCGAAATATCTCGCCGTTGCACACAGTATGACGACCGGCGAGCAGGGAAGCAGCAGGTGGGAGACTCAGAATGGGCTGTTTCAGCGGGAATCCCGTTAGCGCGGCACAGCGTACGGCTTCGAGCGACAGCTACACCCACGTCACAAGCCTGCGCCAGCTCGCCTTCACCGATGACGGCCGGCGGCGACCACGCTGCGCTTTCCGACAGGGGTTTTTACCACTCAAGACACCAAGACCGCAACAGTTACTTCCAAAATTGGCAGGGACTTTGTTAAGTACACTAACTGCTTTTTTGCTCGCGTATCATGTCATTTCTGAAACCCAGAATCTACTCTGTAGGAATCAACATGGATTCCGGAAACAGCGATCGTGTGAGACCCAACTGGCTTTATTTGTTTATGAGACCCAGAAAATATTAGATACAGGCTCCCCGTTAGATGCCATTTTCCTTTAATTCCGGAAGGCGTTCGGTACAGTTCCGCACTGTCGCCTGATAAACAAAGTAAGAGCCTACGGAATATCAGACCATCTGTGTGGCTGGATTGAAGAGTTTTTTTTTTTAAAAATCACGAATGTAAAATTAGAGAGATTCGAGCGCGCAAGGAGGCTTTCCGGCAGTCCACTTCAGAAATACTGCTCACAAACCATTCCATGGCAGTCCTTGCTTTCTGACAAGGTTCAGCGTCATGTTGACGCAAACACCCATCGTCTCCTAACTGTTCCTCTACCATGCGCAAGTACATAATATCGCAAAATGTGTCATAACCTTCCACATTTAATGTTCTCTTAAGCGAACTACCAGAAACACCACCATTCTGTGACACCAACTGTAATAACGTGTGTGTGGTGTATATACGAGGGGTGTTTGTAAAGTCCGTGCAAAATCCAAGAGATGGCACCACCTGCGCGTATCGAGGTCATGTTTAGTTAGTAGCATCTTTGGAAAGAACACACACTAAGTTTCAGCCATATTGGTCTATTTCTTTGTGTTTGGCATTCATGTGAATCAAGGAAGTCGATTGATTGTCAAAACATGGACGAAAAAGAATTTCGTGTGGTGATTAAACATTACTTTATGAAAGGCAAAACGCCTCAGGAGACTAAAGGGAAGATTGATAAATATTATGGTGACTATGCGCCTTCGATTAGAACAGTTTATAAGTGGTTTCAAAATTTTCGGAGTGCCCATATTGGCACAAGGGATGCTGAACGTCCTGGACGCCCTGTGGAGGTTACGACTCCAGAAATCATTGATAAAATCCGTGATATTGTGATGGATGACAGAGGAGTAAAGGTGCGTGAATTGCTACTGCTGTGGGCATCTCGAATGAACGGATTTATAATATTTTGCATAAATATTTGGACATGACAAAGCTATCCGCAAGATGGGTTCCGCGATTGCTCATGTTTGACCAAAAACGGAATCGTGTGAAGTGTTGCAAGGGTTGTTTGGAGCCGAAGAATCTTAAGGATCTGAAGCGTCGTTACTGTGGATAAAACATGGATACATTACTATACTACTGAGACCAAACAACAATCTAAAAAATGGGTTACCATGGAGAATCTGCACCAAAAAAGGCGAAGACCATTCCTTCGGCCGGAAAAGCTATAGCGTCTGTCTTCTGGGATTAGCAAGGAATAATCCTCATCGACTATCTAGAAAAGGGTAAAACTATTACAGGTGTATATTATTCATCGTTATTGGACCGTTCGAAAACGGAGCTCCAAGAAAAACGCCAGCGATTGGACCACAAAAAAGTCCTTTTCCATCATGACAATGCACCAGCATACACCCCAGCAGTTGTGGTCGCAAAATTAATGAAAATAGGATTCCAACTCGTTTCACGTCCCCCCTATACTCCAGACTTGGTTCCCTCAGACTACTATTTGTTTCCCAATTTGAAGACATGACTGGCAGGATAAAGATTTAATCAAACAAGGAGATGATTGCAGCAACTAATAGCTATTTTGCAGACTTGGACAGTTCCTGTTATTCGAAAGGGATCAACAAATTAGAACAGCGTTGGATTAAGTGCATAAGTCTAAAAGGAGACTATGTAGAAAAATAAAAAAGGTTTACCCAAAACACGTAAGTATATTCTATTTTTGCACACTTTTCCAACAGCCCACGTAGTGTCTTGTTCATGTTGTAGATAATGCGATAAGGGAGAGGGTCAAAACCGGTACTGGCACATAGTACAATCCTCTCGAAAAGTATCAAAAGCTTAATGTACCCATCTGACGAACGTGTCACCATCAACAGTATCAAATGCCCTTACTTCGTGACACAATGCGGAAATGTTTGGAATTTAATCCAGGAAGTTGGCGCAAAGTCAGGTAATTAGGGACTTTACACCACCACCCCTCCTGTCTCCCTTGCTGTAAACGCTAACGGCCAATTGCCAACAGCGCGCGGCGTACCCGAACGGTCACCCATCCAAGCACTGGGCACGTCCTATGGTGCTCAACTTCGGTATTCTGACGGGAACCGGTGTATCCTCCTTTGGATGCCCATATCTCAACAGGTATTGGGTCACTGACATACAATTAAGGGAATTTTTCTTCTGGTGTTGACCTGTACCACCGTCTACAGACACTTTTTCCCAAGTACACTACATACCGACTGAATAACGAAGGGGATATGATACAATCATGTCTTAGTTCCTTGTCAACTATGACCTCCTTTCACGTCCTTCGACTTTTAAAATTGCAGTTTGGTTTTTTTGTAAGTTGTAGATAACATTGTGCTCTGCGTATTTTATCCTTGATGAATTCAGAATTCCTGAGCAATTATCGAAGCAAACATTGTCTAAATCTACAAGAGATGGCTTGCATTTCTTTAATCTCTTGTATTCATATATTTCTTCGGAACCGAAAGTGATCTTCTCTCACAGAGGCTTCTAAGCAGCCGCCCGGAGTGGTCAAGCGGTCCTAGGCGCTCCATTCTGGAACCGCGCGACCGCTACGGTCGCAGGTTCGAATCCTGCCTCGGGCATGGATGAGTGTGATGTCCTTAGGTTAGTTAGGTTTAAGTAGTTCTAAGTTCTGGAGGACTGATGACCTAAGACGTTGAGTTCCATATTGCTCAGAGCCATTTGAACCATTTAAGCTTCTAACCATGCATTCCATTCTTGTGTAGATAATTTGAGTATTTTGCGACAATGACGCATTGAATTGGTCAATGTAATGCACCTGACACCACCTGCCTTTACTGGTATTTCGCCGTCCCATGTATCCAGCATACCAAGTGGAACAAGTTTTTCAATTGTTGGTTCTTCCAGGAATATTAATTATTAAAAAAAAAACACCGACTGAACAGGCTTTGAAGGCCCAACGGTGCGGACCGACCGCTGTGTGCACCTCACCCCTCGGCGTCCTCCTCAGTCCTTAGGCGTCACAGATACAGAGGGATACAGAGGGGCATACGACGTGCGATAATAAAGTTATGAGACTGATGTGAAAAAAAAAAATGATTGTCAGCGTTTTAGTCAAGTTTAGTGTTGTCTCCTTCAAAGCAGTTCCCTTCTGATTGCACATACTTTTTCCAGCGCTTCTGCCATTGATGGTAACATTTCTGGAACGCATCTTCTGTAATATCCCCCAAGAACCTCGTCACAGATTTTTGGACATTTTGTGTTGTTTGAAAATGGTGTCCCTTGACGTCGCACGGAGCGATATCTGGTGAATAAGGTGGCTGTGATAGTACTGAAATTTGCTTTGAGGTTAAAAATTGCTGTGCTGTCAGAGCAGTATGGGATGGCGTATTATCGTGATGCAGAATCCAATTATCAACAATGTTTGCATGGACACGAAGAACTGTTTTACGAAATCTTTCTAAATTGTCTTTGTTTGTCCAGAAGGCACCCACTCTTTATGAACAATTCCCTTGGAATCAAAGAAGCACATAAGCATGCATTTCACTTTTGACTTTGACATGCGAGCTTCTTTTGGTCTGGGTGAACCCTTTGAGAACCACTGTCTCTGGATCGTACTGAAAAAACCAGCTTTCATCACCAGTGATAACATGGCTCAACAATTCTGGATTGATTTCCGTTTGTAGCAGATCGGCTGCCACATTTTTCCGTGTTTCTCGTTGTTGTGGAGTGAGACTTTTGGGGACTATCTTTGCACAAATCTTTCTCATACCAGGATCTTCAGTTATTATTAGGCAAACCGTATCTCGATTGATGTTCATTTCTTCTGCAATCATTTTCACGGATAACCTTCGATCAGACTGTACGAGTCCACGCACCCTGGCCAAGTTAACAACTGTCTGGGCGGCTGATGGTCGTCCACTGTGGTCTTCATCTTTAACATTCGTTCTGCCTTCACTAAAATTTTATTCCATTGAAAACCTTGAGCTCGTGACATAACCTCCTCTCCAAAAGCCTTCTGAAGCTTACCGTAAGTTGTCGTCGCGTTTTCACCCAATTTAACGCAAAAAGAAAGGGCATACCGTTGCGCAATATTATGCGGTTCCATTTCCGTGACGAGAGAGACAAACATGACGAGAGAGACAAACACATGTTAACATATTACAGCACAACTCACGACTGAGCAGTTGCATCGATGTGCCGCTTGGACTAGAAGCAGCTTATAGACCAAGGTCAAAGATATTGTGCCTACACCAGCCTGCAGGGTTGCCACATCTTGCAAAGAAAATCAGTCTCATTACTGTCGCACCTCTTACGGTCATCACACCACTTTCCTGGCCATTGTCAGTTTTCAAGACCGGCGCCGCTACGTCTCAATCAAGTAGCCTCACAAGGCCTGAGTGCACCCCGATTGCCAACAGCACTCGGCAGACCCAGACGGTGACCCATCTAACTGATAGCCACGCCCGACAGAGCCTAACTTCGGTGATGTGACGGGTAACGGTGCTACCACTGCGGCAAGGTCGTTGTCTCAAGGCTCTAAATACCATATACAATTCTGTAGTTTCGCCTTTGTAGCAACTGAAAAGCCGTGTTAGAATAGCCTAGAATGTAAGATTACGCCTGGTGTGGTAGCGCCGAGAACTGAAGCGGCGCTGTGAGAACTATGTGCAGCCCTGCGGTCTCGCGCAGCGGTTTCGGGTTGTGAGCGGAGTGTGACACGCCACGCCACCACAGAGCAGCAGGCAGCTAGCGACAACCCGAATAATACCCCGCGCAAACCACAGCGCGAGGCGGGCAGAATGCAGCATCGCACAGAGCGCTCCACAGTTCCTGTTGTTGAGAGTATTCAGAGTACCAAGTTGTAATCACGAGCCCACACCTGTGCTGTCTGGACATAACATGAGGTACGATGAAAAAGAAACGGGTTATTTTTGTTTTTGTTAAAGAATCTTTATTTATTGATCAACATCAACTTTGTCCCCTTCAAAGTAAGACCTCTCACATGTAACACACTTGTACCAGCGCTTTTCCCAATTTTGAAGGCACTCCTGGGACTCACTTTCGTTATGGTATTCTGCTCCTTCAGCCATTGTTTCATCAGAGGTGGCAAAATAAAGTCCTTTCGTGGGAAAAGAAGTGACAGGGGCACTGTCTGGTGAATACGGTGGCTGAGGCAGCATTACGTTGTTTTTCTTTATTATATTTTTATCAAAGGATCACGAAGAAGCATTGAGGTGCTAACGGGGGCATTACGGTGATGCAATTTTCACAAGTGGTTTGCCACATTTCTGATCGTTTCCTTCCGACTGCTTGACGGAAACGGCGCATAGCTTCCAGGCAGTATTTCTTATTGACCGTTCGACCATTAGGCACAATCCCATGGTAATCGAAGAAAAGGGTAAGAAGAACCTTCACATGTGATCGAACTTGGCGAATTCTTTCGACCTTGGCTCCACAGGCAGTTTCCATTGGGACTGTTGGCTCTTGGACTCGATGTCTTATCCGCATACCCATGTTTCGTCGCTTTCCTTGTCGGTCGCTGTGGCCGAGCGGTTCTAGGCGCTTCAGTGCGGAACCGCGCTGCTGCTACGGTCGCAGGCTCGAATCCTGCCTCGGGCATGGATGTTTGTGACGTCCTTATGTTAGTTAGGTTTAAGTGGTTCTAAGTCTAGGGGACTGATGACCTCAGATGTTAAGTCCTATAGTGCTTAGAGCCATTTGTCACCTTCTTTAAAAGCTTTCGATCATTGCGGACTTGTCAGCTATTCCTGAGCGATGTCTAAGCGACTTCGTTTTCGTTCGAAATTCAACAATTTCGGAACAAACTTCGCTGCTATACGTTTCGTGCTCAAAACACCCGAAAAAAAAACTGCTTGGCATCTGTCAAAATCATCAGTAAACCTCTCTGTTTGGAAGGTAGGAGACGAGGTACTGGCAGAAGTAAAGCTGTGAGTAGCGGGCGTGAGTCGTGCTTTGGTAGCTCAGTTGGTAGAGCACTTGCCCGCGAGAGGCAAAGGTCCCGAGTTCGAGTCTCGGTCGGGCACACAGTTTTAATCTGCCAGGAAGTTTCTCTCTGTTGGTAGTTCGGCGATTTTCCAGGACCATTGTCTTTACTTCTTCCATATTGTCGTCGTAATTGTGCTAGAGCGTCCAGGCCGGTCGTCGTCTTCAACGTCTTGTCGACCCCCTTTAAAACGTATACACTACTAGCAAACTCTTGTTTTACTCATTGTAGCTTGCCAAAAGTAACAGTAAACATTCCGAACGCGGTGTTGCAGTTATTACATTTTCAAGCAAAATTTAATCTAAATTCTCTGATAAGTCTTTCCCGAAAGTAAAAGTTCGCCCAACACTTGAAAACACATAACCTTTTCGACTGTCAACAATAAACTAAGTATTCAAAACAGCTGAAAACGCAAACATTCATCACGAACATCTGAACCAATGTTACGGAGCACCCTCCGAAGAGCCCTCATATACGCCTATAATATATTGCCAAACATTCGAATACTACAGTTTGATACTAATTATTATGAGAATTACACAGCAGTTAATAAGGAAGTTCTGGTTAGAAGCCAAATAGAAATGTCATGACTACACCAGATTCAAGCATACTTAATATCCAGTCTCTCTAATTAGTAGGGAATTTTTTTAACACTGAAGCCACTAATTAGCTAAATTCCTTAATGACTATCAATGTTTACTGGAATTTGCATTTGCTTCATATTCTGTTCGCATTGTATGCACATTCTTTTCGCAGTGTACTCACTTTTTCATCAAAGTCTGCAGTATAATAGGACAGCAACGTAAAAAGAAATTATGCAGTCCTTTATTACAAATGTAAACGTATACCGATTTTCAGCCCTAGCAATAATTTTGAATTGTATGGTTACTATATATTTTGCTTATAAATTAATCGAATTGTTAATTTCCATATAGTATCTTGTTTCAAGCTTCTAAATTTTTTATTTCACAGATTATCCATACACACTCAACACCTAAATTACTCTATCCACATTTAATCCCAATGTATTAATTTTGTAAATTTGAGTCTGTTGCGTCTGAAAAAACACTGTTGATGGTTACTGAAAGTACAAATACAAGTGCAACAATATTGAAGTAACGCAGATTGTAGCCACGTTGAACATCAGATCACTTTCAAATGTCCCGTTTCACAACACGCACATAAAATCAATACGTCTGAAAAAACACTGTTGATGGTTACTGAAAGTACAAATACACGTGCAACAATATTGAAGTAACGCAGATTGTAGCCACGTTGAACATCAGATCACTTTCAAATGTCCCGTTTCACAGCACGCACATAAAATCATACGAAGGCGCCGATGTCGGGCACTGTTAAGGTTGTGACATCACATATTATATTCGTCCAACTACTACAACGGCTGCGAGAAACTTGATAAGTCTGCAACTATATGAGGGTTGACAGTGGTGATCCGTAGAAGCGCCGCACTCTCGACTTGGGGCGTTCTTCGTCACGCACGAGAGAGCCAGGCGACGAGTACTCGAAACTATACACATGCCGTCGGCTCTTGTAGAGCAAACAGCTTGTTCTACATCTACATACACACTCCGCAAACCACCATATGGTGTGTAGCGGAGGGCACCTTGTACCACTACTAGCCACTTCCTCTCCTGTTCCATTCGAAAGATGAGCGAAGCAAAAACGATTGCCTGCAGTTAGTTAACCCTGGCAGCAGCAACGTTTCCTCCCTAGGCTGTCGACAATGGAGGTTAGGGATGGCCTTAGCCCTAAATACATTTTATCACAGACGCTCGCACATTCGTGAGTCAGGAGTTGTAATGGATATAAATGTTGGGAATGGCTTTATCCGGTTTAAATAGAACCTCTAATATTTTGACTTGAATCATCTGAAGATGCAAATTTAATTTGCCAAACCGGCCTTGTTCTCCAATAAAGAATTCTAATAGTCGCAGCAGTCTTGTTTAGCAACCCGCCTCGGAATTGCTTGGATGTCTACCTTTAATTCGATCTGGTGGGGATCCCAAATACTCGAGCAATAGTCAAGAGTGGGTCGCGCAAGTGTTCGATACGCCGTATTCTTTACGAATGAACTACACGTTCATAAATTTGTCTCTGCTGCATGCGTTCCGTGAAGTGAGAGATTTGAAAGATATCCGATCTTCAAACTTATTTTAGATCCAACTATACATCTCTGGACATGGGTTCCTTACCAAATGTTATCTACAAATTCCCCTTTACAATCCATAGAGCATGTAATAGGAATTGTGAAACACCCGACTTACTGCCGCGTCGCAAATAGATTCTTTTCATATTAAGGGAGTTTAATTAAAATTTTCGTACCCGTGAATACATTTTTAGGGCGAACTATTAAATTACTTTTGCCGACTGCAACTTCTCCGTCAGTGATTGCGGGCTCTGCGTGTCATCTGTGAGGGGAGAACTGCTGTTGCATTATTCCAGGTACAACTGCTGTAAAGCGCTTGACCCACCCACTGTATTATACGTCCTTTTAGAGTTTGTTTCGGAATATATTTAGTGGTCTACATAGTGTATTTCTCTTCTAAGTAGTCAATTGCCACACCACTAAATCTATTTCATAGTTACTACGGAGGGGTTGTTTTTCAGGGAAAACACCTAAGGACCCTGCTGGTAGGGAGACAGTTGGAGTGATTTTCAGGCGACAACCCCACCCGTCTAAGCTGCCCCCGCGGTGTGTGAAGGCGAGTTCGCACTATCGCAATTTCGAACAGTGACGAAACAGAAAGGCGTGCCTCCTGCAACTGGCTCTTCCTTCTCTGGAAATGTTAGCTATTTTTCTGAAGAGAAAAAACAATTCCAAATGTGTTTGTATTAACCTACTTAACTTTCTTACGGAAGGATTGGTTTGTTTTATTTGCTGACAGGCTGTATAATACAACATATCCGTTTCTTTTTCTAAATTATGAACATAAACTGAAATTATAATCAGACAATCACAGCCCCAGTATCGGATCAGCAGAAAGTTCCCGTACCTCTGCGTATCTTTTTCGTTTCATTAATTGGTTCAAAGTGGTTCAAATGGCTCTGAGCACTATGGGACTTAACATTTGTGGTCATCAGTCCCCTAGAACTTAAAACTACTTAAACCTAACTAACCTAAGGACATGGCACACATCCATGCCCGAGGCAGGATTCGAACCTGCGACCGTAGCAGTCGCGCGGTTCCGGACTGAGCGCTTAGAACCGCGAGACCACCGCGGCCGGCATTTCATTAATAAATAATAATTGAATATCATAGACGTAATCAGTGACACTGTTGAACAGTTGACCACAGTGTAGCACTAGGAAGCACCATGCATCCCTTTTCGCTTTGGCGTGTTCTTTCAATGGTTGTCTCTGTTATCAAGAGCGCTGCAAGAAGTTAAAGTAATAACAGTATTTTATATAGTAGATAGTACATACAGGTTTGTCCGATATCCAGGCATCGAAATAAAGCTCTCACGAAATGATGAATCTGGAAAGACGTGAGTAGCTTGTTGTTTAACTACCGAAGTTTGCCAGTCAAAATACTGAAGAGACTATGCCGGCCGGTGTGACCGAGCGGTTCTAGTTTAGTTAGGTTTAAGTAGTTCTAAGTTATAGGGGACTGATGATCTCAGATGTTACGTCCCATAGTGCTCTGGGCCATTTGATGAAACTGTGATTTTTCCCTCCAAAATAACATTATGTACTTAATGACATTCTAAACTACTTGAAAACGGCATTGTATTCCTCCCTTTTTAGATGTTTAAGTACTTTGCAAAGCTATCTGGTAAACGTGCTAAATGTGACGCCAAAGTCTGTCGGCACTACGCAGTTTCGTTAATGTTATTGTTTACAAGCAACAGAAGATCAAGATCATACTATTACAGCTCCCTTGTGATGTGACAATGGTTATTATAGACAGAGTTGTAGCTGCACTGAAATTTCTAGTGGCGTTGCATACAGTACAAGCCGGCCGGGTGCGCTGAGCGGTTCTCGGCGCTACAGTCTGGAACCGCGAGAGCGCTAAATCGCAGGTTCGAATCCTGCCTCTGGCATGGATGTGTGTGATGTCCTTAGGTTAGTTAGGTTTAAGTAGTTCTAAGTTCTAGGGGACTGATGACCTCAGAAGTTAAGTCCCATAGTGCTCAGAGCCATTTGAACCATACTGTACAACACTATCAACAGATAACCAGAAATATCATCGTAAGCAGTATCTTTTTAGGTATGTTTTCGGCTCAAAAGATTTTTAAGTTAGTGATGGAATCCAGTACGCTCTGATGGAATCCAGTACGCTGTGCTGGAAGGTGAATGAATGACAACAGGAACGAAAGTGATATCGACAGTGCTGGAAGGAAACGTAATACGACCGCTTATGTTCTCCATATAGACTGCTCACAAAAAAAAAAAAAAAAAGTTAAGCAGGCAGAAGGGGAGCAGGAAACGAAATGAAAAAATGAAACTTCGTTCAGAGGGTATGAGGTATTGTCTCAGTGACTTACGAAATTGAGTCCTTGATATTCTAGATTTCAGTATCTGATAACTAATCTTTGGTTGTTATGTTTATCCGCAAATATCTGTGTCTTCGTTCAAACATCGAGTACTTCGTGTCTGCACGTATCGTACACCCATTTGCCACATGAGAAGCTTCGTCTCGTGCATAAAGGGAAGTAAAGCAACAATCAGATGCTTATTCTCAGTAACGGCTCCGAATAACAAATTCTTACAGGTAGATTTTATGTTCAGCGGAATTTTCACAAACTACTCGACCGTAAAAGTGAGATAAAAATGTAAATTAACGTGGTAACACGTCATTATGAAGACATGAAGACTTGCTCGCTAAACATACTGTATAGTGCCATTAAGTGGCAAACAAATAGTTGTGACTCGTAGAAAACAACCAAGCTGTGATTGTTGTTGGCTTCAGTCTGAAGATTGGTCTGATGCAGCTCTCCACGCTACTCTATCCTGTACAAGCCTCTTCGCCTACGAATAACTGCTGCAATCTACATCCTTCTGAATCTAATTACTGCATTCAGCTCTTACTCTCCCACTATGATTTTTACCACCCACACTTTCCTCCAATACTAAATTGCTGTTCTCTTGATGTCTCAGAATGTCTCCTATCAACCGATCCCTTATTTTAGTCAAGTTCTACTCAGAACCTCCATAAATTGGAAATACTGTCGCTGACCCTGCGATGGAAAAAGATTCAACGAAACTAAGTTTACGGTACAGCAGGAAACACCAGTGTCTGCTACAGTAAGCGACATTGTGAGATATAAACTTGAACCAAATGCTACAATTTATGACTTTGAAGTTTTCCAGATTTTGAGTTCACTAAATTTTTGAACCTTCTGCGCGCAAGAACTGAACTGCCGTTGGACGTCTAAGGTAACCAACGGAGTTAATATTGAACAAACATTTTGATCATTGTATCTCCAATGACATGCAGTATTTCTTCCTATATATTCTTCTTTTCGTTAGCGTTCACACCGTCTAGGACGGGTTCCACAGTACTAAAGTTCTGGCAACATGTCTTCCCATCATAGTTTATTTGAACTAAAATTTGAACGTTCCTATTTCGTAGATATGGTACAAGCATTATGGTTTCGAATAGAAAGAGTGCTCAACTGAATGGAAAAGGGGCAGATGTCGGAAACGGCTTTTCTTCGTATGACTAACGGGTCTTTGTCTCAAGACACTACATCTAAGTAAGTACACATTGGAAGAGTTTCAGCACTGGGCTATTAGCCACAGTTAATTTTTCAGGATTTTAAACAGGTATCAGTTCTTTAGATCGATGGCGTAGTGAAATGTTAGACGTTCCGAAGAACAAATCAGCCGAGCTCTCCAAGCAATTACTCACACGATAACAGTTGAATCAACAGTTGCGAAAGCCTGAATAATTCGATTAGTTTTGCGAATTTTTCGTAGATAATCCCCCGACGTAAAGACAACAGGAGCGACTGGATGCACCATCAGAATTGAATTCGTCGCGGATTCTCGCACGGCTGGTCTGAATTCCACCAGAAAACCGCGCCACGTGGATTGTTTTCTCTGCCGTAACCGTGTCGTTTTTGTGTCGCTACAGGAAACACATCCCGCAAAAAAGGAAATCCGTTTAGTTAAATACTAGAAAGTCAGATTTCATACCAAGTGGACGAAACACCAGGGTGCAGAAGAGTAATAATCAGACATCAAATTAGATTTTTAAGGCTGTATTTACTTAATTCGACCTCCGTTTATTTTATGAAGCCGCCTTAGATATTGTCAATATTATTACACGACTGACCGAGGTACCTAGCGATTTTGAAGATTTTTCCTCTTTAATTAACATATTCGTTGTTAACGGATGAAGAAGCAATTAAGAGTTACCTCAGTATAATCAGACACTACCTGTAACAATCTTTGTTCGAGAAAAAGTAGAGCCTCTGGAAACCCACCTCACGACTAGGCCATGCCTACCGAACATTTTTTATGTTGTTCATTGACCAGACGTTTTCAGTTGGTGAGAGATCTGGAGAATGTGCTGGCCAGGGCAGCAGTCGAACATTTTTTGTGTCCAGAAACGCCCAGACAGGACCTGCAACATGCGGTCGTGCATTATCCTGCTGAAATGTAGGGTTTCGCAGGGATCGAATGAAGGGTAGAGCCACGGGTCGTAACACATCTGAAATGTAACGTCCACTGTTCAAAGTGCCGTCAATGCGAACAAGAGGTGACCGAGACGTGTAACCAATGGCACCCCATACTATCACGCCGGGTGATACGCCAGCATGTGACGCCGAATCAAATCAGACTTGCACTTGGCGGCCGAACTTCCCCAAATAGGGGCCTCCCGGCCAACGATGCCATACGCTCATCTCTCTCTCCATCTACAGAAAACCCACATCCACAAGCACTGTTATCCACAGCTCATCCAACCACCCGACGGTGCATAAATATGTCACTTTCACACACACGCTCCACAGGCTCAACAGAACACCTCTTAAGCCATACTGGCGTGTCACCCGGTGTGATGGTATGGGGTGCCATCGGTTACACGTCTCGATCACCTCTTGTTCGTTTTGACGGCACTTTGAACAGTGGACGTTACATTTCAGGTATGTTATGACCCGTGGCTCTACCCTTCATTCGATCCCTGCGAAACCCTACATTTCAGCAGGATAATGCACGACCACATGTTGCAGGTCCTGTACGGGCCTTTCTGGATACAGAAAATGTTCTACTGCTGCCCTGGCCAGCACATTCCCCAGATCTCTCACCAATGGAAAACGTCTGGTCAATGGTGGCCGAGCAACTGGCTCGTCACAATACGCCAGTCACTACTCTTGATGAACTGTCGTGCCGTGTTGAAGCTGCATGGGCAGCTGTACCTGTAACCGCATCCAAGCTCTGTCTGACTCAATGCCCAGGCCTATCAAGGCGGCCGGTATTACGGCCAGAGGTGGTTGTTCTGGGTACTGATTTCTCATGATCTATGCACCCAAATTGCGTGAAAATGTAATGACATGTCAGTTCTAGTGTAATATATTTGTCCAATGAATACCCGTTTATCGTCTGCATTTCTTCTTGGTGTAGCAATTTTAATGGCCAGTAGTGTAGATGGAAACATGAGTGACAACTAAAGTTCTGGGTGTGACATAGGGACTTGTTCAGATTGCTTAATTGCTAGCGAAAACGAGGAAATCTGGGTTCAAGGCCTGGTCGTGCATCGATTATCAACTGTCACCATACACAGGTGACAAAAGTTATGGAACTCCTCCCAGTATCGTGTCGGATCTCCTTCTGCCCGGCGTAGTGCAGCAGCTCGATGTGGTTTGGACTCGAGAAGTTGTTGCAAGTCCCCTGTAGAAATATTGAGCCATGCTGCCTCTATAGACGTCCCAATAGCGAAAGTGTTGTCGGTGAAGGATTTTGTGCAGGAACTGACCTCTCAAATATGTCCCATAATGGTCAATAGGATTCATGCCGGGTGACCTTGGTGGCCAAACCATTCGCTCGAATTGTCCTGAATGTTCGTCAAATCAATCGCGAACAATTGTGGCCCGGTGTTTGATAACGTGAAGTCCATGAGTGGCTGCAAATGGTCTCCTAGTAGCCGAACGTAACCATTTCCAGTCAACGGTCGGTTCAGTTACACCAGAGCATACAGTCAATTCCATGTAAACACAGCCCACATGGGGTTCGTGAGTCTGCGCCACACTCGAACCCTACCATCAGCTCTTACCATTTGAAATGGGGACTCATCTGACCAGCCGACGGTTTTACAATCGTCTAGGGTCCCACGAGCCCAGAAGAGGACCTGCAGGCGATGTCGCACAGTAAGTAAACGCACGCGTGTCGAGCCTTCTGCTAGCCCATTAACGCCACATTTCACCGCACTGTCCTAACAGACACGCTCTTCATACGTCTCGCGTTGATTTCTGCTGTTATTTCGCGCAATGTTGCTTGTCTGTTAGCACTGACAATTCTACGCAAATGTTTCTGCTCTCGGTCGTTTTGTGAAGGCCATCGGCCACTGCGTTGTCCGTGGTGGGAGGTAATGCCTGAAACTTTGTAATCTCCGCACACTATTGACACCGTGGATCTCGGAATACGGAATTTACTTATGATTTCCGAAATGGAATGTCCCATGTATCTAGCTTAAACTACCACTCCGCGTTCAAAGTCTGTTAATTCCCGTCGTGCGGCCATAATAACGACGGAAACCTTTTCACATGAATCATCTGAATACTAATGACAACTCCGCCAAAGCACTGCCCTTTTGTACTTTGTGTACGCGATACTACCGTAATCTGTATAGGTGCATATCGCTGTCCCATAACTTTTGTGACCTCAGTGTATATTCACTGCAAATAGATTCTCCCAGAGCTGCAAATTCGAGTACCAATTACTAACTGTCATTACTTATTGATTGTCAAAGGCTTCTTCCAGAGTTGCAAATTCTATACCTGTACTTCGTTCGTTCAAACCCACCCTACTGCAGACGACACTTATAGAATTTCACGTAAAGGATGCCTCCATAAGAAACGAAACTTTTGAAATGCCCGCTATTTCTGTTCCAGTCAGTAGGAAACACTGAACGTTATACGAATTCATCTGTTTTCTTTGTGGGTAGTAATCGAGCGCTTCAACAGCAGAAAAGCGTGTTGCCACAGGGCAGACTTTTAACAAATGCAGTGAATGTTGTGTACAGACTGTTCGAGACACCGTAGAATGTTTGGTCAACGTAATGTATTGAGTAAGTCGATTGCGAGATGATGAGACTGACTGCTAAATTTGAGAAAATGCGCTTCCGTTGTGGACATTAATAAAACTTCAGGGCGTTCTCGTGTTAGTCGTTCTGCGGAAAACATCGCCTTCGCGAGTTGCAATGTTGCCGTGCGTCCGGTGAAATCTGTTTATCGGCGTTCACAACAATTGGATATTCTCCGAAGCAGCATTCAACAAATTCTCAAAGGAAATCTGCACGTTTGGGCTATAAATACGACTGACATAAAAACTGAAGCCAAAGGATCACGAAAAACTCCGAACATTTGCCTCATGCTTGCGAAAGAAAGGCCGGACAGTTTCATGAAGAGTAATGTTAACTGTTGTGCTCTTTCTGTTGAATGGCTGCGTGAACAAGGAGAAGTGCAGGATTGGGACACAGAAAACGCCGAGTAATTACGGAAAAGCCAATAAATCCACCCGTAACGAGTGACTGTGTAGTGTGACATTTAGGCTAAGGGCGTAATTGGGCCATACATCTCCGCAGATGGCGCCCGGAAAGGCATTAACAGTGGACGCTGACCGCAACCGCAATATGGCTCAAATGGCTCTAAGCACTATGAGACTTACTTAACATCTGAAGTCATCAGTCCCCTAGACTTAGAACTACTTAAACCTAACTAACCTAAGGACACCACACACATCCATTCCCGAGGCAGGATTCGAACCTGCGACCGCATCAGCAGCGCGGTTCCGGACTGAAGCGCCTAGAACCAATCATCCACAGCCGCCGGCCAACCTGTTGAGATTTTGTGTGGTCTTAACTGCATCGTGTGAATGCTGACGAGGTTTGTGTTTCAGTACGATGGAGCAGCCGGTCATAGATCGATTGCAACAATGGATTTGTTACGAGAGAGGTTACGTGGCTGGATGTTTTCTTGCAATTGTGCCGTGACCACCCAGATCTTGTGATCTGACACAGTTTGATTCCTTGCTGTGGGGTTTTTTGAAATCTCGTGTGTACTCTATCAAATCACGATCACTTCCAGAGCTCATGGCCGAGATTCAGCGTGTCATTTCAGAACCAGAGGAGGAAATACGTTGGAAATTATAGAAAATTTCGACGAAAGAACGAAAGTCTGCGTACAGAGTAGTGCAGGCATTTAAGTAACATCATACTCAATACATAACACATTATTTATAAATTACTTAATTTCATTAACGAATTTATATGTTATTATGCACTCCAAAGTTACGTTATTTATGAGACACCCCTTGCAAACAGAAATGAGCGAGCAGCCTGATTAGAAGGCACTTGCGCTGTGTGTTGAAACTGAATTAAAATAAAATCGCTATTTTGTGCACTTTACACCACTGGAGTGTCGTACATAGAGTAGCAAGACCATGTATGGCCATGTTTTTACCTACACTACCACTACTTTTGCACTGTCATTAGAAGGACCCAGTGGCCAATGGGTAATAACTGGTTTCTATCATTTGGCTTTGTGTACGCCAACAAAGAAAATCTGAACCTCGTCTAACGCATATCCACGGAGCCAAATTGTCAAAGTGGCAGTCCATGCTGTGTACGAACGTCGCCTCTATTAGCCTGTAGTTGAGGGTAGCGATTAAAACGTATTCGCCACCGGATGTGGTCGGACCACCAACCTTTCGGCTAACAGCCTTTCTTTAGTCGCCTTCCAAAATAAACCATAGCGTCAGTATTGTTTCACGTGTTTCTATAATTCTCCGGATATGTTTCATACGTATAGAATTTGTAGTTCGTGCCTGCGTTATAAAGTGAGAAAATCGCTTTTGAATATTAGAAGATTCCGAGTGCTCTCAAGGACCAAATATTTGCAACTTATTAACACAGGCGATAGTATGATTGTGGTTCGATGAACCCTCTGCCAAGCACTTAAATGTGAATTGCAGAGTAGTCATGTAGATGTAGATGTAGCACACTGCGTCGCGTATAGGTCTAAAGAAGGAGGGAAAAAAAAGGACTGGTCCTACCGAGAATTGAACAGGTCTGTGACTTGATAATTACAGGAAAACCACACTGTGTACTCAACTACCCAGTACCTCAATTAATAAGTTAGAAATGTTTTTTAATTAACACTACTCGGAATTATTCTAACCTTCGAAGTCAATTTTTTATCACGTTTTTATTACCTCCCGTCTTGTCAGTCTGCCTTTCCGTCCATCCACCCGGAACAAATTTTGCAACTGATTTTAGTCTAAGCTCCCGCTGAGCTACAGACAAGCTTTCATCATAGTTCAGAACTGGATGACAATGCAATATTAACTCGCCCTCTTGTCTCGTGTGCGACGAAGTTTACTTTGTGTACCAGTGCCATTTCCACCTTTTCCTGGTCTAGTTGCAAATGGTTCGCGGGAAAAACGTGTGAGGTCGAATCTCTCAGATTTTATTTTTACGGTCTTTACTCGAAATATATGTAGAAAGAAGCAATATACTGGTTGACTAAGGTGTAGAGAAACTAAAATAAATCTTATATTTACATCTCTCTGCTATAATCTCATAAAAATGTTTGAAAGTGATTGGAAAATTTCACACATCTAAGTCTGAAAAGCAGAAAATCATTATTAAAATAAAATAAATTTTTAAAAGACCACGTTTTTAAATCGGACTAACCAGTATAAAATAATTTTTCCTATCTCGATACAAATTCCTAATCTCACACAGATAAAACTGAAAATTTGTATGTAAGTTTCTAATACCTCTGAAAATACTTGTAAGATTTAAAACGAGAAACGTAGGTCCCATGCAATACATAATTGTCGCATGACTGGTTCACCTCCTATTGCATGCGCTCCACGATTTCGTTATAAATGTTTTCGTAGCTATTAAAAATTCACATTGACGAATTTTGCTTTCTATATGAGCTAGGATAAATTATTTTATACTTTTTAGTCCGATTTTATGTACTTCTCGTGTAGCCAGGAGATCTAGAAAGATTGTCTGGCTGCCAGTTTCGTTGCCTTCTTAGAACCGCCCAGGGGTCACGTGTGGGGCAAATTTCAGGTTTACACCCACGGACGTGAAGCAACATCGACCCCATTTAAATCACACCTTAGAAAAGCAGGTGCCAAGGTGAGAACAAGAAACAACCTCATCCATAAACTCTGCGGAACCACCTGAGGATCAACCGCAACAACTCTGAGGGCGTCTGCACTGAGCCTGGTATACTCAGCGACGTACTGTGCACCAGTATGGCTAAACAGTAGTCATGTGCACAAAATTGATGTCGAACTTAACACCATGCGCATTATTTCAGGAACCGTTAGGTCTACCCCTAACAAATGGCTACCTGTCCTGAGTCATATACCACCCCCAAAAATACGACGAGAAGCAGCCTTGGTCAGGGAATACAACAAGATCGAAGCAAACTCTGAGCTACCGGTATACATGGATATAGCTACCTGATCTGAGTGCCAAAAAGGCTTCGTTCAAGACATCCTCCTCTTGCTCTCGAGAACCTCAATGGGTCTGACATCAACTCTTGGAGAAGAGAATGGCTCCAGAATGGCCCGACAACTTGCCACCTAATGCCTTGTATTACCGAGGCAGTTCCTGGATTTGATCAGCCGCGCAAGATATGGTCAACTCTGAACCGATTAACAACTGGGCATGGAAGATGTGCTGACTCACTCTTCAAATGGTGACTGCTGTCTTCGCCTGCATGTGACTGCGGCGCGCCTAAGCAGACCATCCAACACATCAGAGAAGGATGCACTGCTAGAGCGTTCAGTGGTGACTTTGAAGAATTCCTCGTGGCTTCCCAAAAATCCATCGAATATATACAAGGACTAGATGTTTGTCTGTGAATATTTGTAATTTTATGTAATGTAGAATAACGTGATCCAATACTGAAATGTACTTAAATTCCATACGCTAAATAAAAGTCCGATTTTAAAACGTGGCATATCAAAAATTTATCGTAATTTAAATAATTATTTCAATTGTGTCGTACCGCTTTCTTAAATTTATGTCCAGGCTGTGACCTTCAAATATAATAAACATGAAGAAAATCGGAGACTGTTTAATCTTAAGATTTCCTTGTTAGACTTAAGTGTCACTGACTTCGTGTTCTTCTGTTGATTCCTTCACGTCATTCTGCTTTTTTTTTTCCTCCTCCAGTTGGCATAACAAAACAGACTATCTTTCAACAAACGTCCCCCACCATTAAGGAACGTGGACAGTTGTAAAATAAAGGAAAATCAACCAAGCAGGGTCTAAATAACCGCTTGGCCTCAGACGACAGGGGGATAGAGAAACAATTAAAATCGCTCAAAAGAGGAAAGGCCGCTGGACCTGATGGGATACCAGTTCGATTTTACACAGAGTACGCGAAGGAAGTTGCCCCCCTTCTTGCAGCGGTGTACCGTAGGTCTCTAGAAGAGCGTAGCGTTCCAAAGGACTGGAAAAGGGCACAGGTCATCCCCGTTTTCAAGAAAGGACGTCGAACAGATGTGTAGAACTATAGACCTGTATCTCTAACGTCTATCAATTGTAGAATTTTGGAACACGTATTAAGTTCGAGTATAATGACTTTTCTGGAGACTAGAAATCTACTCTATAGGAATCGGCACTGGTTTCCTAAAAGACGATCGTGTGAAACCCAGCTCGCGCTATTCGTCCACGAGACTCAGAGGGCCATACACACGGGTTCACAGGTAGAAGCCGCGTTTCTTGACTTCCGCAAGGCGTTCGATTCAGTTCCCCACAGTCGTTTAATGAACAAAGTAAGAGCATATGGACAATCAGATCAATTGTGTGATTGGATTGAAGAGTTCCTAGATAACAGAACGCAGCATGTCATTCTCAATGGAGAGAAGTCTTCCGAAGTAAGAGTGATTTCAGGTGGAGTGTCGTAGGGTCGTTGCGATTGACAATATACATAAATGACCTTGTGGATGACACCGGAAGTTCACTGAGGCTTTTTGCGGATGATGCTGTGGTATATCGAGAGGTTGTAACAATGGAAAATTGTACTGAAATGCAGGAGGATCTGCAGCGAATTGACGCATGGTGCTGGGAATGGCTACTTAATCTCAATGTAGACAAGTGTAAAGTGCTGCGAATACATAGAAAGAAAGATCCCTTATCATTTAGCTACAAAATAGCAGGTCAGGAACTGGAAGCAGTTAATTCCATAAATTATTTGGGAGTACGCATTAGGAGTGATTTAAAATGGAATGACCATATAAAGCTGATCGTCGGTAAAGCAGATGCCATACTGAGATTCATTGGAAGAATCCTAAGGAAATGCAATCCGAAAACAAAGGAAGTACGTTACAGTACGCTTGTTCGCCCACTGCTTGAATACTGCTCAGCAGTGTGGGATCCGTACCAGATAGGGTTGATATAAGAGATAGAGAAGAACCAACGGAGAGCAGCGCACTTCGTTAAGGGATCATTTAGTAATCGCGAAAGCGTTACGGAGATGATAGATAAACTCCAGTGGAAGACTCTGCAGGAGAGACGCTCAGTAGCTCGGTACGGGCTTTTGTTAAAGTTTCGAGAACATACCTTCACCGAAGAGTCAAGCAGTATATTGCTCCCTCCTACGTATATCTCTCGAAGAGACCATGAGGATAAAATCAGAGAGATTAGAGCCCACACAGAAGCACACCGACAATCCTTCTTTCCACGAACAATACGAGACTGGAATAGAAGGGAGAACTGATAGAGGTACTCAAGGTACCCTCCGCCACACACCGTCTGGTGGCTTGCGGAGTATGGATGTAGATGTGGATGTAGATGAACTGCAGAATGGGCTACTAGGAGAAAGGGAGTTGCTGCGTTTCGCACCTGAGAAGCGCGGTGATATATGCAGACGCAAAGCAAGCTGAGGTGAGGGGTTCAGCGCTCGGCCTTCGCTTTCACTGTGTTCCCGGCCCGCCTCTTTCTCGGACCGTTACTCACGCTGCGCCTCGCCCGCTTCGCAACGCCTGGAGTTCATTGTACTTGCTGGGAGACTATCACCGGGCCATCTGTAGCCAGTAAACAGAGCAGCAACGCCACCTGCGCTGGCGCCAAACAGACAAAGGCTAGCACATAGCTGTCAGAATGTTCGAGATTTTAAGTACATGCACTGAAACGTTCTGCACAACCCAGTAAGGAAAGTATTTCGTATTATTGTTAATGGTCCAATTTACTGTTCTATTCGCGAATCCTTTGTGAGAAAAAAAGGAAACAAGTGAGCTCGTAAAGTAATTAAGAGACGGTACTCTCATTCGGTGGGCAGCTGTTCAAATCCCTGTTCAGCCATCTAGATTTATGTTTTCCGTGGTTTCCGTATATCGTGTAATGAGATGCGGGATAGTTCCTGTGAAAGCTCACAGCGGTATCCTTCGCTGTACTACCCCTATCCAAGCGCGTGCTCCGATTGTAATGACCTCATCGTCGACGGGACATTAAATCTCCATCTTCGTTACTTTTCTCCAAATCCTCGTACTTGACACTGGCCGTCTAGTAAAGTATCCTGGAAATCTAAGAATGACGGAAATTGAATATTGTAGATGCCACTAGACACCTTGGAATTACAATTACAAACAGCTTAAATTGGAATAATCATATAAAAATTTTGATGTGACGGCAAACCAAAAACTGCGTTTTGTTGGCAGAAGTTGCTGCGTTTCACATTTGTGCATCGTAGTAATACATAGAGACACAAGTTAAGTGGTTAGGATTGACGGAGGACATCGAAAAAGTTCAAAGAAGGGCAGATCGTTTTGTATTATCGCTAAATAGAGGAGAAAGTGTTACGGATTTCACAAGCATATTGGGATGGGAATCATTAAAAGAAAGTATTTTTCTTCGGTGTGGCGAGACCTTTTCATGGAATTTCAATCTCCATTCTTCTCCTTCGAATGCCAAAATATTTTGTTGACCGTCACCTACATAGGAGAAATGACCGTCATAACATAATACGAGAAATCAGAGCTCGCACAGAAAGATTTAGGTGTTTATTTTTCCCATGTGCTATTCGAGGGGGGAATGGTCGATAAATAGTCAGAAGGTGGTTCTGTGAATCGTCTTCCAAACACTTACGTGTGAAATGCAGGGTAATCACGTACATACACACGTATCGTAAATATTCGCTCTCTAAATTTACCCACGAGCCAGAAACATACGGAGATGCTGTCACGGACACCCATTTAAGTTACACCGACCAGGAATGTTACAACCCTTCCAGCAACACTTCAATGTTCTTCAGTCTCTTTGGGTAAAGCAAATATTACGAGACTCACACACGCATGTGGTACTTACGATGATCACGCAGTTGCCGATACACTACACTTCCAAGAGTTCTCCCAATACATCAAAGTCTTCTGAATTTTTTCCGCAGTTTAAATAAATTGCTCTGAGCACTATGGGACTTAACATCTGTGGTCATCAGTCCCCTAGAACTTATAACTACTTAAACCTAACTAACCTAAGGACATCACATACATCCATGCCCGAGGCAGGATTCGAACCTGCGACCGTAGCATTTCCGCAGTTGAAATACAAACACAAACTTGTGAAGTGACGTTAGATTCGGAGGTAGCTGGTTCAGATCGTGGCGGTGGAAGAAACTGGCAGGCAATCAGAAATCTTGTACGAAGTAGTAAAATCTTCTGAGACATGCTGTATTTTTCCCATAGCCACAGAAGAATGTTAAAGAGTACAATACGGAGATAAAGTGCGAAATGATAAGCTGTAAAACGGATTCAGAATATAAACAAGTCTATAAAGCTCTTTTCGTTAGGGGCATATTGGAAGAAAGTGCGATAAAGAGGAAGAAAAAGACATGAATATACTGCAGCCCATGTCAATGAGCCTTGAAAGTGTACCGACTAAGACAGCTCAACGTTCTCGTAAAGCGGAACAAGAAGCAGCGCCATTGCCTGTTTTAGCTGTGAGCCATTCCTGCGTGGGTTCTCGCGTGAACAAGCCTTCCAAGCCGTCATCCCTACACAACAGCGGCGCACGCGACAAGCCTCTTGCAAATCAGAAGCATTCTTGCTGTGAAAGAAGTTTTCCAAGGGCGTTTCGTCTCACAGTGGAAGCTCGTCGCGACACACTCGTACAACGCCACTACACAAGAACACCACTAATGCACTCTGGTGTCCTTTTTATCTGTCATAGAGCATTGCAGCTCTAATCATTTACAAGGCCGCCGATAACGTGTCTGTGCACGAAGTTACATCGACACCTGACCGTGTTTTCCAGGTACTGAACTTTTTTTGTCAGGCACTATAATGTGTGGCAAGTTTCTGCCACCGTCGCAGATACAACAATAACAATACAGTTTGTAGCGCAGTAGCGGTTACACGTAGCTTGAATACAACAATTTTTGACTGCCATTACAACGGCAGCATGTAGTGCTGCAGGCTCGCAACCAGCCATACTTGACTGAACTCGGCTTGCTCCGCGTAAGAGGTAATACACGGAGAACATGGCGCTCGAGCGAGAACTACTATTGGCTAGTGACTGTCTCTTGCCACCAGATTCGTTGAACCATCGTCCACGAGTAGTGGCTGGCGGTTTAATTCTTTGGACACGACTGATGAAGGAACTTCGGATTCATCGCAGGCGCTACCAAAAACTTCTCGGAGCAGAAGGCTTACAGTGCACAGAGAAGTCAGTTCCAGTTTCGTCGATTATCAGCATGAAACACAAAGCACGTGTGTAGTGTTAGCGCCAGAGACTTCTCGCTTCACCCCTCCTCAGCTTACTGCAGTCAGTGTGCTGGACGAATCTTGCTTCTTCAATTTCCATTTCTAATAACCTTTCGTAAAATAGGAGTCTAGGTCAGTTCCGTTACTTGTCAGTGAGAGTCACGGAGAACACAGGAATCCCACATTGCTTCCCCGACTAGGTTTCAGAAGAGTTGGCTTGCCACTGACTTCCTCTGGCCTGTTACTTAAGGTGAATATATAGATATGCATTCCCCCTTCATTTTCAACAATTTTTTTAAATCACGCTCAATTAAATTCGAACCATTTGAAGACATCTTCAAGAGCTTAGGTTTCTGCGACACCTGCAATCTGCATACGTCCTTTTAATGACATCTTGTGTTAGTGCGGCAAGTTACATAATTTTGTGTGCAATAGCAAATTTATGATAACTGGGAAAATACGTAGTCCCAATATAATGAATAAGATAAAGCTGTTAATGACGTTTCAAGGTTGTGTAGCTGCATGTGTGACCTAATGATGCTTGTGAACTAAACGGTTGTCTTTTAAGCCGCGCGAGATTAGCCGAGCGGTCTAAGGCGCTGCAGTCATGGACTGTGCGGCTGGTCCCGGCGGATGTTCGAGTCCTCCCTCGGGCATGGGTGTGTGTTTTTGTCCTTAGGATAATTTAGGTTAAGTAGTGTGTAGGCTTAGAGACTGATGACCTTAGCAGTTAAGTCCCATAAGATTTCAGACACATTTGAACATTTTTGTTGTCTTTTATGTTGTTACAGATGAGAACGAAATTTTGTTTGGCTGGCTCAGTGATTAATTGTCAGACAGCAAATCCAGAGGTCTCGGATTTGATCTGTCAATCCTAGAATTTGCATCTGTCACTCATCATTTCTTTCAACCCTGGCAATGTCCACTGATGTAAAAAAGGTCGAGTTGCATCGTGGCTCGGAACCCCCATTAAACTGTAGGTCTGCCTATAAGTGGCTGGTTTAAAACGGTTCGAAAGTCGGAGGAAGGCAATGGGATACCACCTCGAAAAGCGTTGTGGTGTTCAAAACAATCTTCAGACTAAGGACAGCTTTACTTACTTATCTTTGCACTGTCTGCTATATTGATGTAGACCAGGAGTCTCCAAACCTTTTAGTCCGCGGGCCACATTGACTAAGCCATAAGGGCCATGATCTAGTGGGATTAAAGCACCCCAGCACTACATGAACACCTTAATGTAAGGCTAAAGGAAAGATGAAATCGCAAAAATCTAAGGTTCTGGGAATAGCTAACACTGAAACGAACTAAGATTGTTATTTAATTACATAATTTTGATTGGTGGGCGTACCTGACAGAAATTCTGGCGTATTTTATTTTGGCGAATTTCACCGACAAAAAAGTATGTCACTTCACATTCTTCACGAAATCGTCCTGCAAACTTAACGAAATTTCAAAATCATTTTTAGCAACACTATTACTGCAAGACGAAGAGGTAGAGAATGTCAACGCATTGTTATTTCAAGCGGCGCAACAATAAGTTTAGTTATGTAGTCTTGTAGCGAGTAGCAGAGCCAGAGCATATATTTGATACTTCTGTTGCGTGATTGTGTCCGACAATTTCGCGGTGTATTGGTCGCGATAGGCCTCGAAACTCAATTGTTGGCAGTATAGGTATCGCCTCAAATATTTGGCGGGCCGGATACCGGGTATGTCCGACCAGCTAACGCGGGCGGGTTTGCCGGCCGTCGCGGGCCGGTTTCGGTCCGCGGGCCATAGTTTGGAGACCCCTGATGTACACTGTTACTATATGAAACTACTGTCACGGAAAGGAAAATAGTAAGACCAAGAAGTAGTTGTGCGACTCAAGAAAAGTTGGTGCGTGTGTTTCTACACTTGAAAGATGATGCCTATTCATATTTCGCACCAGTCGCATAAGAGTAACGCTGGTAGCGCCACTATGAGGAGGCAAACCACGTTTTCTCTAAATACGCGCTGTAACGGTCGTGTGCGTCAGTTACGTTTGAGATTGGACGTGGTAAGTTGTCAAGAAAGGCAAAGGCGCCGCTGTCGACACCTCACAGAACGAGGTCGTGTAACACGGCTACGAGAAGCTGGATTTCCTTCTGCGATGCTGTAGAAAGACTTAGCAGGAATCTAGCCATTACACGTGATTGCCGTCAGCGGTGGTGACGAGATGTGCGGTCGCAAGAAAACCGGGCTCCGGAAGGCCACGTAGCACTAGCCAGAGGGAAGACAATAGTGTTCAACGTATGCCTCTGGCGCATCTTATGAAATGAAACGATCGTATGGCATTGTTGGCCGGGAGGCCCCATTTGGGGAAGTTCTTTTTAGTTGACGCCACTTCGGCGACTTGCGAGTCAATGATGATGAAATGATGATGAAAGACCCACAACACCCAGTCATCACGAGGTAGACAAAATCCCTGACCCCGCCGGGAATCGAATCCGGGACCCCGTGCGCAAGAAGCGAGAACGCTACCGCAAGACCACGAGCTGCGGACAGGTGCATCCTATTGCAGCTGCAAACAGTTGGCACCACATTGTTAAAGCGAGCTCCGAGCCAGACGCCCTGTAACGTGCATTCCACTGTCCAAAACCACAACCATTTGCAACTTCATTGGTGTTAAGCGAGAGCTCATTGGAGGGCAGGGTGAGGTCTGTTGTGTTTTCTGATTAAAGCTAATTTTGCATCGGTGCCAGTGACGACAGTGTGCTACACGCAATGGACCTACACCTGGAGTTATGGTCTGGAATACGATTTCGTATGAAAGCAGGAGCACTCTCGTGGTTATCCCACCCACCCCGACTGCAAATTTGTACTTCAATCTAGTGATTCGACCTGTTGGCTGCCATTCATGAACGGCATTCCAGGAGTGTTTTCCAACAGGGTAACGCTCGCCCACATACTGCTGTTGTAAATGGTTCTGAGCACTATGGGGCTTAACATCTGTGGGCATCAGTCCCCTAGAACTTAAAACTACTTAAACCTCACTAACCTAAGGCCATCTCACACATCCATGCCCGAGGCAGGATTGGAACCTGCGACCGTAGCGGTCACGCGGTTCCAGACTGAAGCGTCTAGAACCGCACGGCCACACCGGCCGGCACTGCTGTTGTAACCCAGAATGCTCTACAGATCGTCGACATGTTGCCTTGGCCAGCTCGATCACCAGATCTGTCTCCAATCGAGCACATATGGGATATGAGCGGACGACGACTCCAGCGTCACCTGCAAACAGCACTATCCGTCCCTGTATTGACCGACCAAGTGCAACAGTCATGCCTCTCCACCCCACAAACGGACATCCGGCACTTATACAACACAATGCATACACGTTTGCACCAATGCATTCAACATTATGGCGGTTACACTAGTTATTAATGTACCAGCGTTTCACACTTGCAATGGTTTAGCTCGAGCTAACATTAAGTATGTTAACTTGACAATTGTATTCCCGAAATTTCATTACTCTGCAATAATTATTTTTTTGTGTTGCTGTTTTTTTTTTTTTTTTTTTTTTCATGGCAACGGCCTAGCCGCAGTGGATAAACCGGTTCCGGTGAGATCACCGAAGTTAAGCGATGTCGAGCGTGGTCGGCACTTGGATGGGTGACCATACAGGCCGCCTTGCGCTGTTGCCATTTTTCGGGGTGCACTCAGCCTCGTGATGCCAACTGAGGAACTACTCGACCGAATGGTAGCGGCTTCGGTCAAGAATACATCATAACGACCGGGAGAGCGGTGTGCTGACCCCACGCCCCTCCTATCCACATCCTCCACTGAGGATGACACGACGGTGGGATGGTCCCGGTAGGCCACTCGTGGCCCAAGGACAGAGTGCTGTTTTTTTCGCCATTGTTCATTCCACTGTCAATCACCAGACGTTCAGATCATGTAATGAGCATATTGCCATTTCAGGTAGTAATGTTGAGGGTCGAAATCGCTAACGGCTCTCTTTATCCAAAGTAGGTAGGTTAAATCATAACGACTGGTTGCTCTCTTCCTTTCAGTCAGAAACTCACGGATTCTGATTTCAACTCGTCGAATTTCGACGAATTATAGATTTTGTTGTAATGGTTCAGATGTACTGATTAGTGTATTTTTAACATCAGAACAGCGAAAGGGCAGAAAAAAGACCACTCAACTTTTATTCCCGCAGTAACGACTTCAGATTTTAACAGTTTCGTTTGACATAAATTGTGTAAACCTGCACCTTACTTGGCTTGAAAATAACTGCTCTTCAATTGTAATATTTTCACCAGAGCGGTAACAGCAGAAGCAGTTTTCCACGAATCTGTTACATTTTCCGAAATAAAGCGGTCTTGGCAATAATGAACTCGGGTGGCTTCTCATCGGAGCGGAGGAATCTGAAAAGTTCGCGAAGTCTCTCTCCTCGCATTGTACACCTGATAAAATTACGCCCCCATGTAGAAGAACAGAGGTCCTCCAAGAACCCAGTTTAAAAACGCCACTTATAAACAGTGCTTACACAAGTGGCAGTGAGAGGACACGCGTGGAGCAACCCAGCCCAAAGCACAGCATGTTCTGACAGTTCATGAGTAATATACGGAAATACTGTCTGTCACGCATGCGCGGAAATGTGCACCAGGCTCAGCTAAGTCTTAGCCACGATAGTCATCAGATGTGGTGAAGAGCCAATTTAATCTAAATTAGAATTAAAAGTGCCTATCAGCAAAGAAGGTAAGTGAACATCTGTACAATAAAACACTGATACCCAAAACGCTAATAAAAACCATGTACAGTATCTTCCCCTAACATAGACGGTCCACTGTGTGGAGAGACTAATATTTACAGTGATGTATCTCCTGGTGGAAAAGTAAATATGTTCTATGAGTGAAGACGTATCAAAACAAAGAGTTGTCTCGTAATAAAATGAAAATAAATGTAAAATAACGGGATTGTGTCTTGCCCAAGTGTTCACAGAAGACAAAATTCCAGTCGAGTAAATCATGAGGTATTATTGCAATATATACAGGAACCAACTGACAATAGTGTGGCTGTCACATACAAAAGATCAGTCACATAAAAATTACTGATTAACAATGGTTAGCAAAATACGAATGCAGTAATGTTTATAAAATTTGAACAAAATTTTTGGTAGCCTGAGAGTTGCCAACAAGGTCGGGGATAGACATAGCTAAGATGGAAAATCAAGCTACAGATACCTGAGCACAAATAGTAATTGTGCTTAGACAAAGAAACACAGTTAAAATTGATATATTGTCTAACATCAGAATCATGACCATGTGTTTTAATATCCCTATTTGTTCTAAGCTACATCTCCCTCGTAGTCCACTGGCAAGTTGTTCACGATTGAATATATACGCTATGATTAGCATCAGGAGAGGAGTCATCTATGTCTAAAAACTGGTCCATAGTCTTTCAATAATTATTTATAAGATAATGAAAATTTTGTCATATATATAAGAAGAATATAATAATTCCAATCCCAAAGAAAGCAGGTGCTGACAGATGTGAAAATTACCGAACTATCAGTTTAATAAGCCACAGCTGCAAAATACTAACGCGAATTCTTTACAGACGAATGGAAAAACTGGTAGATGCAGACCTCGGGGAGGATCAGTTTGGATTCCGTCGAAATGTTGGAACACGTGAGGCAATACTGACCTTACGACTTATCTTAGAAGAAAGATTAAGAAAAGGCAAACCTACGTTTCTAGCATTTGTAGACTTAGAGAAAGCTTTTGACAATGTTGACTGGAATACTCTTTTTCAAATTCTAAAGGTGGCAGGGGTAAAATACAGGGAGCGAAAGGCTATTTACAATTTGTACAGAAACCAGATGGCAGTCATAAGAGTCGAGGGGCATGAAAGGGAAGCAGTGGTTGGGAAAAGAGTGAGACAGGGTTGTAGCCTCTCCCCGATGTTATTCAATCTGTATATTGAGCAAGCAGTAAAGGAAACAAAAGAAAAATTTGGAGTAGGTATTAAAATTCATGGAGACGAAGTAAAAACTTTGAGGTTCGCCGATGACATTGTAATTCTGTCAGAGACGGCAAAGGACTTGGAAGAGCAGTTGAACGGAATGGACAGTGTCTTGAAAGGAGGATATAAGATGAACATTAACAAAAGCAAAACGAGGATAATGGAATGTAGTCATATTAAATCGGGTGATGCTGAGGGAATTAGATTAGGAAATGAGACACTTAAAGTAGTAAAGGAGTTTTGCTATTTAGGAAGTAAAATAACTGATGATGGTCGAAGTAGAGAGGATATAAAATGGAGACTGGCAATGGCAAGGAAAGCGTTTCTGAAGAAGAGAAATTTGTTAACATCGAATATAGATTTATGTATCAGGAAGACGTTTCTGAAAGTATTTGTTTGGAGTGTAGCCATGTATGGAAGTGAAACATGGACGATAACTAGTTTGGACAAGAAGAGAATAGAAGCTTTCGAAATGTGGTGCTACAGAAGAATACTGAAGATAAGGTGGATAGATCACGTAACTAATGAGGAGGTATTGAATAGGATTGGGGAGAAGAGAAGTTTGTGGCACAACTTGACTAGAAGAAGGGATCGGTTGGTAGGACATGTTTTGAGGCATCAAGGGATCACAAATTTAGCATTGGAGGGCAGCGTGGAGGGTAAAAATCGTAGAGGGAGACCGAGAGATGAGTACACTAAGCAGATTCAGAAGGATGTAGGTTGCAGTAGGTACTGGGAGATGAAGCAGCTTGCACAGGATAGAGTAGCATGGAGAGCTGCATCAAACCAGTCTCAGGACTGAAGACAACAACAACAACAACAACAATTGATTTGTGTAGGTTAACAAAAGATCTGTATAAATCTCTTTTAGGTCAATTGTTTGGCACATGTGGACATCTTTAGCACGAAAAGCGCCTGCGACGTGCATTGTAGCAAGTTGTGGACGGCTGCAGAAGTGGCATTCAAATACATCTGTAATGCCTCAAGGAGCAAGGCCGACAGACAGACAGACAGCCATAAGGAGAGTATGTCGTTCATTACCTCATGGTATCATTTAGAAACGAAGGAAGAAACATGACAGACAATTCTTCGGTGTTTGTTCTTCGGCGTCCAAGAAAAGAATAACAGCACGTTCGTCCTGTTGGGGCGCATTTGGTAATACAATCACCATAGTTCACGTTTCCACATTTACCGCACGCATTTGCCTAGACGTCGCTGCTTATATCCACATCGATGTCGGGTCACGTTGCATATACGGTGCAGCAGCGCCATCAAACGGAATATTTTTGATCGTTCCGTACAAGAGGGAGAGGAAGACGTTCATTCTGCAACTAGTAAATGAAATTACTGATAGGGAACTAGAAAGAGCCGGACAAAAGCAAGGAAGCCAATAGAATGAAGAAGTGGTTGTTGGAACAGATAAACGAAGAAGGCAAAAGAAGTGTGAAATTGGAATGCGCAAGGGTAACGAGACTAACGGCATCCTTCAGAAATACAAATAAGCTGTCTGCAGAAAATGTAACACCGTCTGTCCAAAACAAAATTACGAGGCTGATGTTATTCCTGGCGTACAACTAACGTCAGCACACTATGGTGTCAGCTTGAATTAACAACTCTAAACAACAGATGTGCATTCGACCATTCAGTTGTGAGTAGGCAGTTTTAAGTAGAGGATGTGCCATCGTAGTTTATCAAAGTTGTTGTCTTACAAATCGCATTAGCAACGAAGTGAACATCTCTAAAAGCCGCGCTGGATAGCCGAGCAGTCTACGGCGTCTTGTCACGGTCCGCGCGGCTCTAACTGTCGGAGGTTCGAGTCCTCCCTCAGCGTAAGTTAGTTTAAGTTAGATTAGGTAGTGTGTAAGCTTAGGGGCCGATGACCTCAGCAGTTTGGTTCCATAAGACCTTACCACAAATTTCCAAAAAAAATCTCCAAAACAAGTGTTCAAGGCCTTCTGCAGAATGTTTTGAGGAAGAGAGAAGTGTGCGAAGTTTGTTTTCTACCGCTTGATTCTAGAAAAAAGAATACATAATAAAAAATTAAGAAACTTCGACGCTTGGTGTTATGAGCACGGACAGCAGGTCGGCTCATTGATGTTTTGCCAAGGCCGAAGAAGGCGAATTGTGTGGATTCCTAAGGGACCAAACTGCTGAGGTCATCGGTCCCTAGGCTTACACATTACTTAAACTAACTTATCCTAAGAGCAACACACACATCCAAGCCCCAGGGAGGACTCGAACCTCCGGCGGGGGAGGGGGGAGGGGCGCAATCCGCCAATGGCGGCTTAAGGGGAGCACACAATGGTTCAGGTCTAAAAAAATCGATTTTCGGTTTTCATCATATTCGATAGATTAAAGTTTTATTTAAGTACTCTGAAAAGGATTTTGCTGATTTTTTTTTTTTTTTTTTTTGAGCATTTAAAGAGCATTTCCTACCACGTGTGTTTTTGTGTCACGCCCACTTTTCTGCATATATTTTAGATCTTTATATGCCCCACATTGCACGTTAGAGATTTTTTTTTACTCCCGAGCGTGTTGGCTATCTTTGGAATGCAGCGGTCAGTATTCTTTTGTTACTGCTGTTAGTAAACAACACGCTTTCAAGCACGCGCTTAGTTTTGTTCAAGTGTGATTGCGAGTAGTTGCTATACTTACGTTTGCAGTGCTTGTTTACGTGTGTTTTGTTGTGTTTACTGACGATGACGAAACGTAAAGGCATTTTCAAGAAACGACAATTTAGAGAAAACAAGTTCATGTCATGGATTGTGTCCATCAGGAGAAAATTCGTGGTGCAAATACAATAGGGCTCAGGCAACTGGAGAATCTTATTCTCATCAGCATTCTCTTCCTGCTGCTGTTATTACAGCAATTAAACCTATTTTCAGAGACTTGGCTCATCCTGACCTTCTAAGGAAATGTATGCATGCGATGGGCAGACACAGAACCCAAATGAATGTTTCAACAGCATAATTTGGAACCACCTTTCTAAAACTGTATTTGTAGGCATGCTTACAATGAAACTAGGGGTTCATGATCTTGTTATACGTTCAGTTGTGGTAATATTGGAAAGTGTTGGGTACCGAATAAGCTGTGAATTAATCCTGGTGAAAATGTTATCACTGGGCTGCAACATTACGATAAGATGAGGATAGCCGCTGCAGACAGGTCTGCATCTAATATGGCCAAGAAAGCAAGTCAAACATCCAGGAAGGTGACAAAGAAGTTGGATGACATGCTAGAGACCAAAGAAGGGCCATCATCATATGCAGCAGGACAGTTTTAATTAACTGTAAGTAACAAATTTCAAAATTTTTTTCTTTAAAATCCATTTCCGGCAAACTTAAATTTTCAGGACATATGCCCCATTATATCAGAAACTATCATAGATACATGAATGAAATTATCAGAGACTCTGCGTAACATAAAAAGCCATCTCTGGTTCTACATTCATTAATATTCCCCCATTAGGAAGTTCACAAAAAAAATATTTTCTGCTGAAAAGATTTAATATTTTTTGTTAGTAAATTTAAAAAAGTATTTCTTAAAAACTATAAAATGGATAAAGTAGATTTTAGTACAGTTAACTCTATTAGCATCACATATTAAGTAGATTTTAATACAGTTGACTCTATTAGCATCATGTTTCAAGGTCCTGCATCGCATAGTTTTTACAGAAATAGGTCAAATACTTGCCTACATTAACATGGGTTAGATAGGCAGGGCGTGGTCTGCTTAAACCGCACGGCTACTCAGCTCGATGATGCGCGAATGAACAACACCCCAACAAATAACTTTCCTTAGTTTCACATTGTTTTATGACGTTCTGTGCATTGCATCCAAGTCGGTGGGAACTATGTAAAACACCTAAAATATTGCCGGCCGCGGTGGTCTAGCGGTTCTAGGCGCGCAGTCCGGAACCGCGCGACTGCTACGGTCGCAGGTTCGAATCCTGCCTCGGGCATGGCTGTGTGTGATGTCCTTAGGTTAGTTAGGTTTAAGTAGTTCTAAGTTCTAGGGGACTGATGACCACAGCAGTTGAGTCCAATAGTGCTCAGAGCCATTTGAACCTAAAGTATTAATTAGAGCGTTTTAACTTCTGTCTAGTTTTTATTAATCTAGTCTCGAAACTTTTTGGAATGATGGAGTATGCGAAAAATACTAATAAATCGCTCAAAGAGAAACTTAAATCTTTAGAAACAAACGTCTGAAATAAAGCAATAGATTTTAGAAACTTCAGAAATAAGTCACATCGTGCTCGATAGAGAAGCAATTACAATAACACAGTAATCTAAAAGAGTTACAACTTCGAGGTGAAACTTTGATTGTAATGTGTACATGCTTTATGAATGTAAGAGAAAATATGGGACTTAACAATATCCATGTTGTGAATTTTAATGCAAATGTCATTAGAGGTCAAATGACCAATTATCGCTGTTCTCGAGGTACCACAGTTTCCACTGTTCTAGTATCCAATATTTATCTATATCAATTGTTGTTGATGCGGTCTTCAGTCCAGAGACTGGTTTGTTGCAGCTCTCCGTACTACTCTATCCTTTGCAAGCTTCTTCATCTTCCACTCCCTATTGCAACCTACATCCTTCTGAATCTGCTTAGTGTATTCATCTCTTGGTCTCCCTCTACGATTTTTACCATCCACGCTGTCCTCCAATAGTAAATTGGTGATCCCTTGATGCCTCAGAGCATGTCCTACCATCCGATCCCTTCTTCTAGTCAAGTTGTGCCACAAATTTCTCTTCTCTCCAATTCTATTCAATACCTCCTCATTAGTTATGTGATCTACCCATTTAATCTTCAGCATTCTTCTATAGCACCACATTTCGAAAGCTTCTGTTCTCTTTTTGTCTAAACTATTGATCGTCCACGTTTCGTTTCCATACATTGCTACACTCTATAGAAATACTTTCCGAAACGACTGCCTGACACTTAAATCTATACTCGATGTTAACAAATTTCTCTTCTTCAAAAATGCCTCTGAGCACTATGGGACTTAACATCTGAGGTCATCAGTCCCCCAGAACTTAGAACTACTCAAACCTAACTAACCTAAGGACATCACACACATCCTTGCCCGAGGCAGGATTCGAATTCTCTTCTTCAGAAACGCTTTCCTTGCCAGTCTACATTTTATATCCTCTCTACTTCGACCATCATCAGTTATTTTGCTCCCCAAATAGCAAAACTCATTTACTACTTTAAGTGTCTCATTTCCTAATCTAATTCCCTCAGCATCACCCAAAGTAACTCGACTACGTTCCATTATCCTCGTTTCCGTTCAACTGCTCTTCCAAGTTCTTAGCTGTCTCTGACAGAACTACAATGTCATCGGCGAACCTCAAAGTTCTTATTTCGTCTCCATTAATACCTACTCCGAATTTTGCTTTTGTTTTCTTTACTGTTTGCTCAATATACAGATTGAATAATATTTGGGGGAGGCTACGACTCAGTCACACTCCCTTCCCAACCACTGCTTCCCTTTCGTGCCCCTCGACTCTTATAACTGCCATCTGGTTTCTGTACAAATTGTAAATAGCCTTTCGCCCCCTGTATTTTTCCCCTGCCACCTTCAGAATTTGAAAGAGAGTATTCCAGCCCATATCAATATTAGTCATTAAATGAAAGCTGTCCACATTAATTTCTCGAGGAACGCAGTTGGCAGCAGTGCAGAACAGGAACGCGCGTCGTACCGCTGTCCTGTTGAGCTGGCCCTGTTTGCTCTTTGCGAAACAATCGGCGTGTGCACAGCTGTGTTAGGCGTGAGCAGCAAAAAGCGCCGGTGCTGCCTCAACTGAGTCAGCGGTGATGCAAGCGGCGCGGGAAGGTCATCTGGCCCGCGCGCCGCTCGGGAAGCTCCCTGCGGCCTGCGCTGCGACTGCTGCCAGCACCGGCCTGCTGCAGAACTGCATTTCCCGACGGTGCGAAGTCTACTGACACAAGTGACCGGCGGCGTTGCATCTGTTAAAAGCCGTCCCTACAACGGATGAGGCCGCTGGCGTCGACGTGGACACGGACGCAAAAACCGGACGCACGAGACGATTCGCCCGCGTTACATGAGACGTGCTCGTTAATGGCTCTGAGCACCATGGGACTCAACTACTGTGGTCATTAGTCCCCTAGAACTTAGAACTACTTAAACCTAACTAACCTAAAGACATCACACACATCCATGCCCGAGGCAGGATTCGAACCTGCGACCGTAGCAGTCGCACGGTTCCGGACTGCGCGCCTAGAACCGCGAGACCACCGCGGCCGGCGCTCGTTAATGTGTTTTGCTATTGCAGCGCTGTCCAGCGACAGGTGTCGGTTGTATCTGGCTCGCAAATCACACATTTTGTTTACGAAACTGGTCGAGCGTAAAATTCCTATGTTAGCTCCATTAAAAAGCACATTTCCTCCCTTATCCATAAGCTCCCCCCCCCCCCCCCCCCCCCGAATTCTTTACAGACGAATGGAAAAACTGGTAGAAGCCGACCTCGGGGTAGATCACTTTGGATTCCGTAGACATACTGGAACACTTGAGGCAATACTGACCCTACGACTTATCTTAGAAAATAGATCAAGGAAAGGCAAACTTACGTTTCTAGCATTTGTAGACTTAGATAAAGCTATTGACAAATGTTGACTGGAATATTTTCTTTCAAATTCTGAAGGTGGTAGGGGTAAAATACAGGAAGCGAAAGGCTATTTACAATTCGTACAGAAACCAGATGGCAGTTATAAGAGTTGAGGGGCATGAAAGGGGAGTAGTGGTTGGGAAGGAATTGAGACAGGGTTGTAGCCTCTCCCCAATGTTATTCAATCTGTATATTGAGCAAGCAGTAAAGGAAACAAAAGAAAAATTCGGAGTAGGTATTAAAATCCATGGAGAAGAAATAAAAACTTTGAGGTTCGCCGATAACATTGTAATTCTGCCAGAGACAGCAAAGGACTTGAAAGAGCAGCTGAAGGGAATGGATAGTGTCTTGAAAGGAGGATATAAGATGAACACCAACAAAAGCAAAACGAGGATAATGGAATGTAGTCGGATTAAGTCGGGTGATGCTGAGGGAATTCGATTAGGAAATGAGACACTTAAATTAGTAAAGGAGTTGTGCTATTTGGGGAGCAAAATAACTGATGATGGTCGAAGTAGAGAGGATATAAAATGTAGACTGGCAATGGCAAGGAAAGCGTTTCTGTCGAAGAGAAATTTGTTAACATCGACTATAGATGTAGGTGTCAGGAAGTCGTTTCTGAAAGTATCTGTATGGGGTGTAGCCATGTATAGAAGCGAAACGTGTACGATAAATAGTTATGGGTAGATCACATAACTAATGAGGAGGTATTGAATAGAATTAGGGAGAAGAGAACTTTGTGGCACACCTTGACTAGAAGAAGGGTCGGTTGGTAGGACATGTTCTGAGGCATGAAAGGATCACCAATTTAGTATTGGAGGGCAGCATGTAGGGTAAAAATCGGAGAGGGAGACCAAGAGATGAATGCACTAAGCAGATTCAGAAGGATGTAGGTTGCGGTAGGTACTGGGAGATGAAGAAGCTTCCACTTGATATAGTAGCATGGAGAGCTGCATCAAATCTGTCTCAGGACTGAAGACCACAACAACAACAACAACCATAAGACTTTTTTTAGACGTATAATTAAATACTGAATTGCGATCTAATCAGACAGTAACGTAAAGAGCAATCTAGTAATTCTTTGGTCCAAATTTCTTGGCATGTTCACAAAATAGAACAAACTGACTCATGAGAGAGCGCACTAATGCTTACATGACACCGAATATTTCATTAGGGTCATTCCATGTGAAGTGTCCCAGTTTCGAAGATGCTCCCAGCTCGACCATCTTCAATTTTGATGAATTTTGTACAGTATGTACCTGAGGGCCCTACGTGAACTTATGCAAAGTTTCAGGCTCACCTGTAACTTGGTTGAGGTGCTAGCGCCACTTTTGTGAAGACTATTTTTACCGAGACCGAAAAGTCGCGAAGAAATCTTCAAGTTTGGCATTCCACTGTTCCTAATGTAAAAGAGCTCTAGACTCTTGCTTCTGGGATAGTGGTACAACTTTTAGTGCTCTACGCACAAATGATTGAAGGAGAGTACAGAAAGTAAAGAATCTGGCATAATCCAGTTCAAAGTGGGCAACAAATCATGTCACGAGTAATTTGTCCCATATTTTTTTGGAAATCTGTGGTATGGTGTTATGGGACCAAACAGTTAAGGTCATCGGTCCCTAAGCTTACGTACTACTTAATCTAACTTAAAATAACTTACGCTAAGGACAACACATACACATCCACGCCCAAGAGAGGACTCGAACCTCCGACAGTAGGAGCCGCTCGTACCGTGACTAGACGCCTCAAACCACGTGGCTACCCCGCGCGGCTCCCATACTTTAACGAGGCATAAGTGGTGGAGAAAGTGCGCTATGGACCTGGTCTTTCGGCAAACTACAGTATGTCTGGGTGTTTAGAATATCACAAATTTGGCCCTGGCTTGTGTGTTTAACTACTGTGCTACCATCCAGTAAATTTGCTAAAAAAGAGAAACATGAATGTATCAAAATATACCAACGTTCAACGCCATGTGTCTCAAAATGGACACCTACCACATTACATTCATTAGCACCATTCAATAGAGTAAATTTCATTCTATTAGAAAAACCTATTTTCATTTTGGTGTCTCTTTTGGTAAGGTGCAAAAATTGCGTCTTAAATTTGAAATTTTGTATTATATCTGCAGTGTTTAAATATTCGTTTTGCTGTTTATTTTGTGATTTAAAACCTGTTTGTGACAGGTGCATTGCTAAATTTAACCATTTAACTGTACTAGATACTATTGTATAATTTTTGTCAATCTGAATGCTTATTAATATTATTTATTTTCTTTATTTAGGACTTGACAATTTTATGTTAGTGCCTGTTGCTAAAATTTAATAACAAGATCAAGTTAATGTATGCAGTTTTGGAAATACTGACTCCCCCTGCCATTTAACTACATACAGTGCCTTAAAAGGACTAAAAGCTGTAAAGGAACTTTCCTTAGAAGAAAAATAATTACTTACTAGACGGAATGGTTTACACTCTACTGGAAATGCTTTGCTACGCTTCCACATGGAGCTTTATTCCTAAAAAGATTTGAATTTTTGCAAAGATCATACTACAACCCATTTGGGAAGAAACACCATACTGCACGAAAAGTTTGCGCTCAATCAACATAGAAACAGCTGATATTAAACCAGGCGAAAAATGTGCCCCTCCTGTAGAAAAGAATTTGATACACTGAAATATTCACAGATGGAAGTTATATCTCAGTCAGATGAAAAGACGACGAGACTAATGTCGCTCACAATTTGAATACAAGATTAACAGCTGTTGGAATATCACTTTTAAAATTTCAACAAATTGCCGCAAGGGATACAAAAGGACATGCAAAATGCAAAACACATCAACTTGAAGGTGCAATTATTGAGAAAATTGCAGAAGTGGGAGGACTTGATCCCAGTGAAGTGGAATAACCATCCACAAGAAAACAATGCTTAACTTGTTCAGATTACAGTCAGCTGATCCAAGAACTGAAAGACAAATTACGTACATCAAATTATAATGAGAAAATTCAAATTTTGACCTTAGTACACCGAAAATGGTCTATCAAAAAGCCTATGGAAGAATTTTGTGTTTCAGAAAGGATGGTAGGTTAGAAAGATAAACGCTGCACAGGGAATATTGGCGCAGCCCAAAGGTAAATGTGGAAAAAAGCTTTCTGAGGCTGTGAAGGCAAGAGTCATAAAATACTTTTATGATGAAGAGTTTAGTCGAATTTTTCCAGTAAAAAAAGGATTGTATTACTGTTCGGATTAATGGAGAAAATGTTCAAGACCAAAAATACTTATTACTGACCAACTTAAAGAAATATTTGTTGCGTACCGCAATAAAAATGGGCCGGAAATTGGATTTTCCAAATTTTGTGAATTAAGGCCAAAGCGACGTGAGACTGTAGGCACAGCTGGTTCACATTCAGTTTGTGTCTGCACGATACATCAACACATGAAACTAGTGTTGGCACATAGCCCAATAAAAGAAGATTACAAAATACAACTGAGCAAAATTGGCTGAATTTGGAAACAAAGGATTGCATGCTTCATCGCTGTGAAGTATGTCTAGGAAGAGAAGCTCTAAAGGAATATCTGGAAAGCGCTTTTGCACATATTGATCCTGAGGATACAATTCAGTTCAAACAATGGACTCAGACTGACAGAGATACACTTGAAACCAGAGAGATGACAGTTGAAAAATTCATTAAACTATTGGTTACAAAACATTTGGCCCTTTATACCCACCACTACATTACAAAGCATCAGAGCAAGCATTTGCAGTTCACTAAAGAAGGTCTCAAATCATGAGAATTGATTGTATTAATGGATTTCGCTGAAAATTACTGCTTTATTGTCCAAGACGCAGTTCGAGGATTCCATTGGGAAAACAGTCAAGCTACAATACCTCCATTTGTCATTTACTACAAAGATAAAGACCTAAAAAGCTACAGATACTGCATAATCAGTGATTGCCTCCGACATGACACAGTTGCAGTGCATGTGTTTTTAACGTACTTGATCAAATCTCTGAAGGGCATTTTTAAAGACATTAAGCATATTATTTTAGTGACGATTCTGCCGCACAGTACAAAAATTTTACCGAGCGAGGTGCCGCAGTGGCTAGCACACTGGACTCGCATTCGGGAGGACGACAGTTCAATCCCGCGTCCGGCCATCCTGATTTAGGTTTTCCGTGATTTCCCTAAATCACTCCAGGCAAATGCCGGGATGGTTCCTTTGAAAGGGCACGGCCGACTTCCTTTTCCATCCTTCCCTAATCCTATGAGACCGATGACCTCGCTGTTTGGTCTCTTCCCCCAAACCAACCAACCAACAACAATTTTAAGAGCTTCCTAAATATTTGCCAGCATAAAAAAGATTTTGGCATTACTGAAGAATGGAATTTTTTTCGGAACAAGCCACGGCCGGCCAGTGTGGCCGAGCGGTTCTAGGTACTTGAGTCTGGAACCGCGCGACCGCTACGGTCGCGGGTTCGAATCCTGCCTCGGGCATGGATGTGTGTGATGTCCTTAGGTTAGTTAGGTTTAAGTAGTTCTAAGTTCTAGGGGACTGATGACCTCAGATATTATGCCCCATAGTGATCAGAGCCATTTGAACCATTTTGAACAAGCCATGGGAAGTCACCATGTGACGGAACTGGGGGCACAATTAAGCGTTTAGCACCGAGAGCTAGCCTTCGGCGCCCAACTGACAAGCAAATCTTAACACCAACTGATCTGCTTGAATACTGTGAAAAGAATTATGCATGGCATTGAATTTATCTATATTAAAAAAGAAATTATTGAAGATGCAATAATTGATCAAGAAAAACGTTTTGAGGGTGGATGTACAGTGTCTGGTACACGCGACCATCACCATTTTGTGCTAGCTGATGAAAAGCGACTTCAGATTCATAAAATATCAAATGATACATTGTCCTTTGTAGCAAATGTTAAACGATATGCGAAAGTTGATACTAAACATGTTGCCATTACTGAACTATAGCCTGGCCAGTATGTCGCTTGCATTTATGATGGAAAATGGTGGATAGGAAATATCTGTGAACTTTCATGTGAAGAAAAAGATGCGTTGATTAATTTCATGCATCCTCATGGAGCTGCTCAATCATTTCACTGCCCAGCTAGAAGAGAGATATGCTGGAACCCAGAACAACAGATAATTGCAGTCATACCAGTTCCAGCTGCTTCAATGATGGGACGGCAATACAGTTTGCCAGAAGCAGTTTTGGACATCAACAAAAAATTAAAACCATTTAACAACTGATGAATTCTGCATTATGGCTTGGGAATCACAAAGAGACCCAAACAAGGCTTGGGAACCTATTTGATACCCACTTTCAGGCTTGGGAACCTGCAGTAAAGAAAGCCACCCGTGGCTGACCTTGCATGGGTATCGGACGTGGCCCCTTGGCGATGGGGCTACCAGTCACTGAGGTTGGTAGTGGCGTAGCCACCATGGACCAACGGAAATATTTTTCTCGAATTACAAAAAAAAATCAATAGTTTAGGGGCAATGTTTGCACCTTACACAAAGAGACACCAAAATGAAAACAAGTTTTTCTAATAGAATGAAATGTGCCCTGTTGAATGGTGTGAATGAGTGTAATGTGGTAGATATCTATTTGGAGACACGTGACTTTGAATTTTGATGCATTCATGTTTCTTAGCAAATTTACAGGATGGTATCACAGTAATTAAACACACAAGTCAGGCCCAAATTTGTGATATACTAAATACCCATACAGAAAGTAGTTTGGCAAAAGACCAGGTCCATAGCGTACTTTCTCCACTATTTACGCCTCGTTAAAGTATGGGACAAATTTCTCGCGACATGATTTGTTGCCCACTTTGAACTGAGATTATGCCAAATGCATTGCTTTCTGAACTCAAATTCCATCATTTTTGTGTAGAGCACAAAAAGTTGTACGACTATTCCCAGAAGCGAGAGTCTAGCTCTTTTACATTAGGAATAGGGAATGCCAAACTTGAAGATTTCTTCGCTATTTTTAGGTCTCCTGAAAAGTGGTCTTCACAAAAGTTTCTCTAGCATCTCAACCAAGTTGCAGGTGAGCCTGAAACTTTGCATAAGTTCACGTAGGGCCCTCAGGTACATACTGAACAAAGTTCGTCAAAATTTAAGATGGTTGAGCTGGGAGCCATAGAGCACTTCACGTGGAATGACCCAACTTGTCAAATTTAAGCACAATGAACAAAATATTAGACACTACCTTAAAGAGAACATAGTGATTGTTTTGGAGCGCGGTTCATGGTGTAGGACTGGCACCAGGCAGTGATTTCAACCTCCTCCACAAGCCATGGCAGTGGAGTTCTTGATTATTCGTCAATCCGTCGTGTGGAATCAGCGCAGTAAAGCCTGGTTTACACCAGAGCGAATGGAAGCTAACACAACGGAACGACCATTAGCAGACCAATGGTTCAAATGGCTCTGAGCGCTGTGGGACTTAACATCTGAGGTCATCAGTCCCCTAGAACTTAGAACTACTTAAACCTAACTAATCTAAGGACATCACACGCATCCATGCCCGAGGCAGGATTCGAACCCGCGACCATAGCGGTCGCGCGGTTCCAGACGGTAGCGCCTACAACCGATCGGCTACCCCGACCGGCCAAGCAGAAAATAAATAAATAAAATAAACATACGGGACATGTTTATTTCTGGGGTTGCAATGGGGGATGCCAGGTAGAAGAGGTTCGAAACTACTGGTTTATGAGGATGACTCACCTTATTCGAAAGTATGACACTATTAAATACAGTTCGTTGCTTGAAGCCGGCGCATTACCTCGAAAACGTTTACGACAACTTTCATACAGTGGCTTTAAAAATATGAAGTAAATCATCTTAAACCATTGGTATCAGATCTGAGTACCTAACATAGGAACCGCTCATCATGTACGGTAACTTCCAAAACTAAAATTTCTTAATATAGTTTCATCATTTAAAAAGAAATGCCAGAACAGATAAGAGTTCTTAGTGACACTAGCGGTTCAGTTGAGTTAGTAGTTTACTTTAAAAACCGGCACAATATAGTGTACTTTCGTGTATTTACAACCGAAGTCAGTCTCGTGTGTTCACAGGGCGTTTACAGTGCAATTCGCATTACGTTTATTTGTACCAGCCACAAAACTGAGCATAAAAAAATAAAAGTGACAGGTGACGGGAATGCTACAGAATCATGTCAGCTCTCACTGTAGCAAGCGCCATGAGTGTCCTGTGTTACTGTCAGTAGCTAGTACTGTTTTCACTTAGCGAACGCGAATCTTTGTTTTACGCGGAAATAGTTTCAGTTGATAGATTTCCTGCAAACGGTAAACGTCCTGATTCGAGATCCAACCGTCTTCCTGACGAGACGGGTACCAACCTGGCGGTCCGACGTCACAAATATGAGAACTTTCACGTTACATCACGAGCGACTCGTCCTCGCGTCTGAAATCCTGCAAAATGCCGCAGACGATGTTCGTCGCGTGATGGTGAAATGCGGTAGCTGGGGCTGCAGCAGTCTCACAACCGTCTGCGAGTACATAAACTTGGTGTGCGGTGTTTTACGAGCTTCACGAACTTCAGCCGACTGCGCTGCAGAGGTACACTGGGCTTCCGCGCAGTTTGCTAGCATTCCTCACAGTGCAGCTCTGTCGTATAACTAACGAGTAATTACGTTGCCAGCTCAACCATAATGAATGCTCGCTAACGGGAAGAAAGGTAATGAGACAGTGTTTATCTTAAGAAGGAAGAGAACAGTATAATTTCTATCAAATATTTTTTTCTCGAATTACATAACTTCAAAGTAACTACTTCAGTTCTACTTAATACGCCTCAAACAGCAAGGTCTCAGTCTCCTCCGTTATGCCTTGCTAACTATTACTAATTGGCCCAAAATGGTGTCCATCAAGTAGATCTTCTATTTCCATAAAAGAACGCAGTAATTCAGACTGATGACAGGGGAGAAGGAATGTTGCCGCCTTCCTGGCCCATTCTTTCAGAACACAAATCCCCTAAACACTCGCCCTCGTGTGATAACTAAGAATGAATGCTTGGAAGCAGAGGAAAAACAGTGGACGATGATTTGTTCTTGAGGTATGTACATTTTCTTAATTAGTCCCTTCCGTCAATAAATTAGGAAATTGTATTTTAGATTTGCTTTTCCCTGCCGTTATGGAACGTGGGGCAACACTAGCACCCTACTGCATAAATATTGGTTTGGATCAAAAGTTCGTAGCGTTTTTCCATAAACACAACAGATACACGTAACAAGAGACTTCAGTAATCAATGCCGTCAGGAGTGACCGAGCGGTTCTAGGCGCTACAGTCTGGTACCGCGCGATCGCTACGGTCGCAGGTTCGAATCCTGCCTCGGGCATGGATGTGTGTAATGTCCTTAGGTTAGTTAGGTTTAAGTAGTTCCAAGTTCTAGGGGACTGATGACCTCGGCAGTTAAGTCCCATAGTGCTCAGAGCCATTTGAACCATTTTGAACCTTGATACTCTGGCATTGTAGCAGCAGTAAGCTATATAAAAAGTACGCAGACACTTGTTTGCTGACCGCAGCGCCGTACTCTGCCTGCTTACAAATCTCTGTATTTGAATACTCACGCCTATAAGAGTTTCTTTGGCGTTTCAGTGTATAATTCCGTTGTGCTTATGGCGTCATAATAACCCCAGTGGTACTCGAGAGTGAGTAATGTTTTGCCCGGTCAGCTTATGAGGCAGGGAAGCGCAGAGCCCGCTGCCTGCGGCTGTGCAGTCCAATAGGCAGTGCGTACTGTATAGTCGGATCGCCGCTTCCATTGTGTTCCGAGGCCGTCTCGCCTCGTTGCGCTTCCGGCAGCACTGCCCGCCAGCGGCGCCACACGCGGAGATGACTCTGAACTTCAGCTCGTTCCCGGTGTACGGTTACCGCTGTCTGTTGCGAAAGCCTCTATCTACATCTCAGTAAAACTCGTGTGTGGCCAGTCATTTCACCAGACAAATATTTGCGACTGAGCGAGATCATCCTCTGGAGGGTCATTAGGAAGACGACAACACATCCACAGAGGACTAGCGGTTAATACTATTCGCAGCGAGCGCAGAAGGAATATTTCACTCTGCAGTGCACAGTGCGCTATTACGAAATTTCGTGTCAGATTAAAACCGTGTGCCAGATCGACATTTGAAGCCGGAACCTTGTCTTCCTCGGGCAATGCTATTACCGGCTGAGGGACCTATGCACAATTGTCGCCCCATTATTCACTATTCAGCGCTGCAGTTCTCCCGGTACCTCTTCCCGTTTTTTTCCAAAAATTCTCCTGTACTCCTTGTCGGACGAGCATCGCAGAGAAATAGCTTAGACACAGGCCAAGTGGTTTTTCACTATGCATCGAAGTGGATGATGTTTCTTAACTTCATGGCTGGACCGAGTAACAGTTCTAATGGCTCTGAGCACTATGGGACTTAACTTCTGAGGTCATCAGTGTCCTAGAACTTAGAAATACGTAAACCTAACTAACCTAAGGACATCACACACATTCATGCCCGAGGCAGGATTCGGATCTGCGACCGTAGCGGTCGCGCGGTTCCAGACTGAAGTGCCTAGAACCGCTCGGCCAATCAGGCCGGACCGAGTGACAGTCCTCAGTCGTAGCCCGATAGCTTCATTGGTTGCGCCATTGCCCGCACACAAGGTTGCGGACTCGAATCTCGAGCCCGCACACAATTTTATTTCGCCAGGACTTTCGAAAGAACGCATAATCTGATTCAATGGGAAAAATTAAATTGTGAAAGAGCAGGTGTTATGGGATGAGTTCTACACAGCCACGACGTCTTACTTCCAAAACGAATAAGCCCTTTAGAGAGAAATTGTAGAAGCGACATATCTGGTGGATTAATTCCGGACACAAAGGTCTATTTCTAGGTTAATTTGGTTCGAACTGTGTTCGAGTTATTTCCATTTAAAGCCTCCGCCTTTCTATAAATAAATTTCGTCGTGTTGCCGCCAACCTAATGCAACCTGATCAGATGACACTTCAGTGGCTTTCACGTCTATTCTAATAGTTAATCATTTCGCCTCGCCACAAGCCATCGACGCTAACCAATAGACCGCAGAGGCGAAATCGCTTCTGGCTACTGGCAGAACTGTTCGTTCCACGGTCGACTGATTCCTCCCACGCTTGTCCAGTTTAGCAGCTGCTCCATCACTAGTGGCGTCGTTCTTGACGGAACATTAAATGCGAGACGTATCTTCTTTTGGACAGAAATTCTGTTAACCGCCACTGCTCCCACGCTGGCACGTCGCGGAACGATTCAAGGCCATGAGCACTGAAGAGGAACATTTCCCCGCTGCTCCAGACGAAGTGGAGTGGGGAAGGCAGCCAAGATCCGCTAAAATTACCGTGTTCACCGGGTGGTACAGTTTATCCCTGAACATAACAATAGAAAACATGGTGGACTGTAATTTAATGTTTAAAATTATACATGTTACTAAGTTAAAATCCCCCTGTGCGTTTTACTGTCTGTGTGTGAAAGCTAATCTCGGAACTATTGCAGGGATTTCGATACGGTTTTTACTAATAGACAGACTGATTCACGAGGTAGGTTTGCGTCTATAATTTATAATTATAGTAATGACGAGTGTGTAATATATGTATTACTATCTGTTCCGTATTTAATTGGCGTTTGGTGTGACAACTCTTGGCGAAGATCGGAGCCACGACCTGGTCCACTACAGAGAAGGCGGTATTTGATGGGAAAAAGCAGTGAAGTAAACAGCCGCCGTAACTCTAGAGGGCCGCGAAACTTGACCAGTGTCTACACATATCTATACGGTTTATAAATGATCTTCCGTCTGTTATGAGGATGTAAACCGCAGAAATTATTGTAGGGGTTTTGATATAGTTTTCACTACGAGATGTATTAGTGATATTCCCAACCTAGAGAGAGCGCTCCCCTTTGAGGTGGGGGGTGGGGGTGGGAGGAGAAAGCGTGTGAGATGACCGCAGGGGAGGGTGGTAGACAGCAAAAAACGTGCTATCAGACAAGTCAAAATTTTCATATTCTTATTACAGCTTTTCCTCGCGCGTCACCTAGTTATTGCTGACCCTACGTTTTTCAGTCTGTGTCCTGTATTCTAAACTTGGTATTACGCAAGTTGTGCTATGTAAAAGTAAACGGTATTTTTACTGGTTTTGTGCTTTCAGTGAAAATCTGTGCTAAAAGAGGATTGCACAGTGAAGAATAAATTAAGTATCGATTCACGTTTATTAAGAAAAAGGTCCAACTGCGACAGTGTGTTGTGTGTCATAATATCCTCAGTAACGACTCATTGCGGTCTGTGCTTATGAAATGTCGTCTAACAATAGCTCATCGCCGGCCGGGGTGGTCGAGCGGTTCTAGGCGCTACAGTCTGCAACCGCGCGACCGCTACGGTCGCAGGTTCGAATCTTGCCTCAAGCATGGATGTGTGTGATGTCCTTAGGTCAGTTAGGTTTTAAGTAGTTCTAAGTTCTAGGGGACTCATGACCTTAGAAGTTATGTCCCATAGTGCTCAGAGCCATTTGAGCCAATAGCTCATCTGGCGTTAAAAAATAAACCAAAGGACTTTATTTTTTTGAAAAAGAAACCTTTTTAAAACGGCGTAAAACTGGACTCTACTGAGCTCTTCCAGCAGAAAAATGAGAAGATATTAGAAGTATAATATAAAACTGCTTTCTTAATAGTATAAAATAAAACACTTCATACTATTGGTAAGATGCTAATCAAACCTTCCATTCTTAAAACAATCAGACGATAGAAAGTGAAAAATGGACAAGTTTCTCTTTCAAACAACAGAGTGCAACATAGGAATGAAGGAATGGTCCTGAATGTGAAAGAATAGCTAGCTAAGAATCCGAAAATTTGTCCATTTTTGGTTGAAAATGTTTTTCTTGAGACGGATTTATGGGACTTTGTACTGACGGGGCACGAGCCAAGTTACATTCACGTTCTGACTTCGTAAAGTAGCAAGAAGGGAAAAAAATCCTAATCTTTTGCTGAATCCTCTGTGAGAATCTCAATTGTAAACACCGATCTTTTAATAGTTCACACACAACTCCTGTGGCTTTCGAAGGGCAATGTGCTTAGCAGTTTGTATGAACTGAAGTCAGAGTTAGAACTATTTCTTTTGAGTCAAAGGAAAGCTGAGCCTCATTCATCACTGATGTCAGTTTCATACTTTCGCTATCATACATTGCGCACTTCTCTGAAATCCTGAATAATCTAAATTCGAACGTACGGTGTAGCAACATCACAATAATGAATGCAATGATACCATAAGGGCCTTCTAAGGAAGCATTGCCTGGATGTTCCCATTACTAACTTTTCATCAATCCCTCGATTCACTGAACTTCAAAATCGGCAACAGTGCAATGTCAAGGAGTGGAGAGTTATCATCAGTTAACACCTCCAACAGCTTCAGGAAGAGTTCAGATTTTATTTTCCTTGTTTGTTTTCAAAAGACTGGCAGAGCAAATCAGCAAGTTCAGCCATCTCAACTGATGTGCAGGTACTTTCTGATGAAATGCTTGAGGATGCAAATGAATTGAAATGTGATTCGAGAACTAAAGAACAGTTTCAACAAATGGAGTTGGAAGAATTTTGGGCCATTTTTATCCCTATTAATACAAGATTAGTAAAGGAAGCCTTAAAAGTCATTGTACAGTTCTCATCTACATACTTCTGAGAGACTGGATTCTCAACACTGTCCATCATGAAAACACAACACTGCAGTCGTCTGAACGTGGAGAGTGATCTTAGATGTGCTTTATCTAGTTTGAAACTAAACATATAGAAGCTGCTTAAAGAAATCAGTATTCTGAATTTTTCTTGTAATTTTTAAAATGTGTAATATTAAAAGTGTTGTTCAAGTGAAATCAATATTATTAGGTATTAAACCAAGACACAAAGAGGTTTCGGCTACCAAGTTCTATGAAACACTACTTTTGCATTACTCTACCAATGATAACTCCACTTTATTAAAGTGTGAATTGTCGATTATTGTGAAATAAAATTTTTCGAAAAAAATTAAAAATTTCGTAAATAACTAAATAAAATAAATAATAGTAGGAGACTTGAGATACCCTGTGATTTCAAAGGTGGTCATCAGGCAAAAAGGTTGGGACCCATTGCTCTATACATACTTAAATTGGTCTTCATTGTACAATCGTCTATTAAAGACGTTTTCACTCGCAGTACAAAACCAATAAAAATACTGTTTGAGGGCCTCCTTGGGTTTGCTGCCAGACCCTGAAATCAACTTGATTCGATATACCGATGGTGTATCTCTCCGTCATCTTCTCCTGAGATTGGTGGGCTCATGGAGTGCCGAAATATCGAATCATGTTGATTTTATGATCCAACAGCGAAACCGAGAAGACTTCCAAGAATTATTATGCCCCGGGAAAGCCTATGAAGCCACAAAGTACTGTTTACTTCTACAGAGCACAACAAATGTTGTACAAAGGGCACTAAGAAAGTTTTGCAATATGACACTACAATGTCACAGGAGGCTGATTATTGCTGTGTGCTGAGAATGCTTCATACTTGCATTGTAGGCGCTCTGCCAAGTACGTGAGCACAGTCATTTACTAGCAGAGTCAGTTCGAAGTGTTTGCTACGGCATCGTGGTCACGAAGTGAGGTTTGGGCAGTTTTGCTGTACAACTACGAACGCGGTTTAAACATAGACCTATTCTTCGAAGAAATGACTCTTGCACTCGGTGATGTGTGGCCACATCGTACAACTACACTACAAGACATTAAAATTGCTACACCAAGAAGAAATGCAGATGATAAACAGGTACTCACTGGACAAACATATTATACTAGAACTGGCATGTTATTACATTTTCACGCAATTTGGGTGCATAGATCCTCAGAAATCAGCACCCAGAACAATCACCTCTGGCCGTCATAACGGCATTGATACGCCTGAGCACTGAGTCAAACACAGCTTGAACGGCGTGTACAGGTACAGCAGCCCATGCAGCTTCAACACGATACCACAGTTCATCAAGAGTAGTGACTGGCGTATTGTGACGAGCCACTTGCTCGGCCACCATTGACCAGACGTTTTCAATTGATGAGAGATCTGGAGAATGTGCTGGCCAAGGCAGCAGTCGAACATTTTCTATATCCGGAAAGGCCCGTACAGGACCTGCCACATACGGTTGTGCATTATCCTGCTGAAATGTAGGGTTCCGCAGGGATCGAATGAAGGGTAGAGCCACGGATTGTAACACATCTGAAATGTAACGTCCACTGTTCAAAGTGCCGTCAAGGCGAACAAGAGGTGACCGAGGCGTGTAACCAATGGCACCCCATACAATCACGCCGGGTGATACGCCAGTATGGCGATAACGAATACACGCTTCCAATGTGCGATCACTGCGATGTCACAAACACGGATGCGACCATCATGATGCTGTAAACAGAATCTGGATTCACCCGAAAAAATGGCGTTTTGCCATTCGTGCACCCAGGTTCATCGTTGAGTACCCCATCGCAAGGCGCTCCTGTTTGGTGCAGCGTCAAGAGTAACAGCAGCCATGGTCTCCGAGCTGATAGTCCATGCTGCTGGAAACGTCGTCGAACTGTTAGTGCACATGGTTGTTGTCTTGCAAACTTCCCCATCTGTTGACTCAGGGATCGAGACGTGGCTGCACGATCCGCAACAGGCATGCCGATAAGATGCCTGTCAGCTCGACTGCTAGTGATACGAGGCCGTTGGGATCCGGCACGGCGTTCTGTATTACCCTCCTGAACCCACCAATTCCATATTCTGCTAACAGTCATTGGATCTCGACCAGCGCGAGCAGCAATGTCGCGATACGATAAACCGCAATCGCGATAGGCTACAGTCCAACGTTTATCAAAGTCGGAAACGTGATGGTACGCATTTCTCGTTCTTACACGAGGCATCACAACAACGTTTCACCAGGCAACGCCGGTCAACTGTGTATGAGAAATCGGTTGGAAACTTTCCTCGTGTCAGCACGTTGTAGGTGTCGCCACCGGCGCCAACCTTGTGTGAATGCTCTAAAAAGCTAATCATTTGCATATCACAGCATCTTCTTCCTGTCGGTTAAATTTCGCATCTGTAGCACGTCATCTTCGTGGTGTAGCAATTTTAATAGCCAGTAGTGTATATTCTGGCTGTAAAGAGAATTCCAATGAGAACATTTCACTCTGGAAGACGCTGAAGGGCGGGAAGGCCACGATCATCATTTACGAAGAAAAACATTGGTGCTGTGAGGAAAATACTAGACGAAGATAGGTGAGTGGCCTATAAGTAGATACAGGATACCTTAGAGCTAAATGGATCAGCAATTCGTTCGATTTATGGGACATAATTGAGCCGTGTCCGCAGCTCGTGGTCTAGCGGTAGTGTTCTCGCTTCCCGAGCACAGGGTCCCAAGTTCGTTTCCCGGTGGGTTCAGGGATTTTCACCTGCCTCGAGATGACTGGGTGTTGTTGTGACGTCTTCATCATCATCATTCATCCCCATTACGGTCGGAGGAAGGCAATGGCAAACTACCTTCGGTATGACCTTGCCTAGTACAGCGGTGCGGGTCTCCCGCATCGTCCCCAACGTTCTGTCAAGGAGTATTGGACTTCATTATCATCAATCTAGAGTTCAGTTCGTGCGCAAAATCCTGCACCGGCAACACTTTCTCAATTATGGACGGCTATAGTGGCAGATGGCTCACTCTTTCTGCAGGGGACTTCAAAAGACCTTTCGAGTCTTTGTCACGCCGAGCTTCCGGGCAGGAGGAGGTCCGACATGATATTCTAAGTTATTGGTTCAAATGGCTTTGAGCACTATGGGACTTAAATTCTATGGTCATCAGTCCCCTAGACTTAGCACTACTTAAACCTAACTAACCTAAGGACATCACACACATCCATGGCCGAGGCAGGTTTCTAACCTGCGACCGTAGCGGTCGCGCAGTTCCAGATTGTAGGGCCTAGAACCGCTCGGCCACCGCGGCCGGCTCTGAGGTATTCTATTACTTGTGTCACCGCAGTGTATTTCTCGTTCAAGAGCAGTTGCGAGATTCTTATTCCCTTCCATGACACACAGAATCCTTGGCGAAGCATTAAGATCGCGTTTACCTTTACGTCACATCAACATTGACTCCTGGACTTTAACTTTAATCTGGATAGCTAAATCATTTTCTTTCGTTGGCATACAGCGCCAATCTAGTCCTAAAAATGGTAAAGGCCCTGTGATGATTTAATTATACTACCAGCACTGTAGGCAGAGAAGATCGATCATTCATTACCGCCATGCTGTCTCCGTGAATAGAAGGATAAGTAATCATAACACACAGTACAATTAAATGCACTCTCTGCCACGATTTCTATAGTAATTGGCAAAATAGGTGTGTAGATTATACCACTACTATTCAGTCTTACTTGGCTGCGAGTGGTACACCATTCCTCGTGTAGACGCTATGGGCCAACCAAAAGGTTAATTTCATTCACGGTCTGGTCACGCGCACCTCCTAACCCAACAGCTCGTGTCTACCACTTAGACACGTTTCCATGTCAACCCAGCCTATTGCGTTGATTCCATACAACCGACAGTCACTTTCACACCACTTCACCGCCGTAACTTACGTCACCCGTGGAGGGTCCCATGACCAGCTAGAGCATTGGTTCCCGATCTGGGGGTTATCAGTCCCCGAGGGGTGGAATGTAATTTTCTGAGGGGTAAAAACAAAAGAATTCTGTAGTCTTGGCAGAAACGCCAACACCGTGTTCCTAGAGGAGTCCGAAATGCACGCGTTTTACCTCACGCAGGCTGGCGTGAGGAGGGAGGAACTATACAGACGTGAGGCCTGGAACATGACAAGGAATTAGAATTCAGAAAGCGGACATAATTAGTTTGATACTTAACTTCAAACCATTAATGATGAACGTCGCTCTTGTCGGTACATGATTCACAATATTGTCTGTTCACAATTCATTCTAATTACCGTAGCAAATGACTTAGCTGAAGGCTATGCTAAACTATCGTCTCTGCAAATGAGAGCGTATGTAGGCAGTGAACCATCGCTAGCAAAGTCGACTGTACAACTGGGGCGAGTGCGAGGGAGTTTCTCTAGACTAGATCTGCCGTGTGGCGGTACTCGGTCTGCAATCACTGATAGTGGCGACACGCGGGTCCGACGTATACTAACGGACCGTGGCCGATTTAAGGGCTACCACCCAGCAAGTTTGGTGTCTGGCGGTGACACCACAGATTCAACTGCGTTTAGGTCACGAAACCAAATTATTTGTTACATATTACACATTGTTGTGGGGGTTACTGTTTATGAAACGTATGTATGAACACCACCTTTCTCACATAGACTCACTACACGCATACTTTGTACTTAGTACGGTGCATACTGGCCGATTTAAGGGCTACCACCCAGCAAGTTTGGTGTCTGGCGGTGACACCACAGATTCAACTGCGTTTAGGTCACGAAACCAAATTATTTGTTACATATTACACATTGTTGTGGGGGTTACTGTTTATGAAACGTATGTATGAACACCACCTTTCTCACATAGACCCACTACACGCATACTTTGTACTTAGTACCCTGCATCTATGACACTATAATTGAAACCTAAAAGTCACTTATAGTTAAATATCTCATGAATATGCCTCCTGTGAGTTGTAGGTAGTTCCTGCAATACATCATAAACTGCTTCGTTATTCACTTCCCAACAATAAGCGAACTAATTGACAGCACAACAGCAACTATGTAAATGGCTACTACTATACTGCTTTACGGCCTACTTTGTATTATTATTATTACTATTATTAGTGGTAGTCGCGCGACACAAAGCATTGGCAGCCAGTTCAGAAGGAGTCCAGCAGTCAAGTGACCTAAAAACATTGTAAAGTGTACACATTTTAATTTGGTAGATTTTAAACGGAGATGCAGGAGGTGGGTGAAGCAAGTGCCGGCAGGGAGAGGGCTGGTCCTGAGGAAACGTGTTTCCTAATAACTATTTTCCTCAATGTCGATGGTTAGTGTGGTGTGCATACTGTAAGACCTTCGGTACACGCACCATCAGATTATTTGACTTGTCGCTCTAACGAAGTAGGCGAGTGTTAGCAATATGTCTCGTGGTCTTACGGTGGCGTGTTTATCTTCTGCCGTTGGGTCAGACGATAGAAATGCCACTTGCACGCTTAGAGTAACAGATTGACGGTGACCAACTTTAAACAGAACTTGATTAATTTTCACTCACATTTATTAAAATAATAATAAGCATAAACATTACTTAACTTGATTCTGGATGCTGTTTACAATTGACAGTCTGAAGTTCCTTTGGTCTTGGTACGTTAATCTTATTCTCACATTTCTCTGATACTTGACAAAGTGTCTATTCATTTACCTTCATGGCTATGTACAGGAATATGGTAATCTTATTAGGCGCAGACTGAAACTTGGCTATAGACTGGTACAGACAAATGCAGACTAATGCAGACTGACTAATCGGAGGTCTGTACACTCGTTATAATACCTCGAGCGTTCAGTTATCACCGCGCGAGTGTGATCCGCTAGGAGAAAAGGTTCTACGTTAGCAGCAATCTCTTTGGCTGCGTTACATATTAATCCGCGGATCGGCGGAAGCAAAATTTGGTCCGTCTCTAAGACAGCGCCATCTCGTAGTGCGGAGACGGACGAGCGCTGCGCCTGCGCTGTTATGTTTAGCGGGGCGCACTCTATTGGGAAAGTTGTGTACGCGCTAACTACGCGCAACTATGTGCACAACAGTTAGCTTTCTTTTGTGAGAAGTAGTTTCGGGTAACACTCGCAACGCACTTTAATTTCTTTATCAATTTTATAAAAAAAAGGTTGTTCGAAATACACTGACTCAGTGATCTTAGTGATGATAGGCGGAGGGGGGGTCGGGGTGTATCTAGTATCTGATTGCTTGCACTCAGGGGTAACGGTCTCAGAAAGGTTGGGAACCACTGAGCTAGAGCCTGTTCTACTGCACTTAACAGCGCTCCAAAGCGAAAAGGGTAATCTTTTAAGGCGGTGACTAATATTTTTTCGGGGGAGCTAAGGGAGCGCCAACCTGAACGACATTGGAGGCTAACGCCGAAGCTGTGAGTGACGCAAAGACAAAAATAGCGCAAGGCTCAGCAGTTACTCCGCGGTCGCTTCTCACTCGAGTAACGAGGCGTTTTGTTCCATTGTGCCGACTAGAGCGGCGCAACACGCTGTGAAATGGTGCTAGGACGCGGCTGTTGCTTCCGGCGGGCGAAATGAAAGGCGAGCGGTCTCGAGGCGTACTACGGCGCCAATTAGATACGGGAAAGCGCGGGCTGCAGTTCGCTAACGTGGCATCGGCCGTAAAATGTAACAGGGAATGTAGGCAGCAGGAGAAAGTGCTCGGATTAAATTGGCTCCCTCTGAAGAAGTGGGCAAAATTTAATATGCGAGCGTATCTCCTCCAAGGAAAGAGGACGAAGAAAAATCAATACAAAAGTCAAAGTACCTTATGGGAAGTTTAGTATTTATTGTTTTTAGTGAAAGTTCTGATGGTGACTCTAATAACTATGACAGTATCAGTCTTTTTCATTACCGCTTTCACGTTTTCTAGGATTATATGGATTTATAGACATGTAAAGTTATGCAATGGTTATTTTCATTACTGTTTCAGCGAGAACTTGGATAGCGGGAAAACGTAAATATCAAATCATGAGACAAACAAGAGATAATAATTCCACATCTGGAAAACGCTTGGCATTATGCGCAACTGATTAAGAAATAAACGAAACATTAGATTCTAAAATGCGTTCAGGCAGAAGCAATGTCTTCCTTCAAGTTTGATATGAGAACACGAATCAAAAAATGATTCAAATGGCTCTGAGCACTATGGGACTTAACAATTGAGGTCATCAGTCCCCTGAAACTTAGAACTACTTAAACCTAACTAACCTAAGGACATCACACACATCCATGCCCAAGGCAGGAGTTGAACCTGCGTCCGTAGCGGTCGCGCGGTTCCGAACACGAATCAGTGCCTCCACTGAAATGAAACATAGTTCTCAAATGCAGCAACAGCCCCCACACAAAAACTAATAATTGAAAAAAACCGTCAAATACAAAAAAAAAAAACGCCCCGGCTGAAGGGAAACAAATAATAAATACACAGCTCTTTGCAACAGAACTCTCTTCTATGCTCTCAAAGTACTATAGGACAACACCAATCGATACATACACCAACCACCCCCCCCCCCCCCATCCCACATCTGTTGCGCGCACCAAACGAAACCATGAAAATCCACAAACCTTCAGTGACTTACACACACAAACAATTCAAAAAGTAACAAAAAATAAATGAATAAAGCAATAGTAATTAAATAAATAAAATCCTCACCTATTCTCTCTCGCTCTCTCTCCGTCACACGCACGCGCGTGCGCGCGCACACACACACACACACACACACACACACACACACAGTCTTTCAAATGGTTCAAATGGCTCTGAGCACTATGGGACTCAACTGCTGTGGTCATTAGTCCCCTAGAACTTAGAACTACTTAAACCTAACTAACCTAAGGACATCACACACATCCATGCCCGAGGCAGGATTCGAACCTGCGACCGTAGCAGTCGCACGGTTCCGGACTGCGCGCCTAGAACCGCGAGACCACACAGTCTTTCACATAGAATTAGTTAATGTTAGGCCTAACCATAACATTCCCACTCGTATAATTTCGATGTAAATAACTTTTCTACATTAGCTTCTACATGGTTGCAGATGACGAACTACGAAAGAAAAAAAAATGCAATTAAAAAAAAAGGAAAGAAAACGAGGAAAAGCACAACACGTGGTAACGAGGTGTATGTAGAAAACTCTGTCTGCTTTTCAACGACAAAGTTGCAACTACTGTCTTAAGAACTCAAATTTATATGTGCACAAGTAGTAAAGAGCATTTTTCTTGTCTAATAGAAAGAAATAAAGATGATGATGTTTGGTTTGTGGGCGTTCAACTGCGCGATCATCAGCGCCCGTACAAAGTCCCAATTTTTTTCACACTCCAATTTTTACATAGTCTAATCTAGCCGCTGTCACGAATGGTGATGATGAAATGATGACAACACAAACACGCAGTCCCCGGGCAGAAAATATCCCCAACTCGGCCGGGAATCGAACCCGGGATGCCATGATCCATAGGCAGCAACGCTGCTAGACCACGAGCTGCGGACGACAGAAGGAAATATACCTCTCTGATGATGCTAAAACTTCAGCGAAACATGCCTGGGAAATAGAAAAAAAATTATATTATGTATTGCTCAAAGTGAATCCCCTCCACAAACAAACCATCTGTAGTTAAATATATGGTCAAAGATGTATTGTACTATTTTACGTTTACGTCCACTAGGGTAATGACCGCCCCTCTTTAGCTGACGGATGTGACTTCACGCAGTGGATGTTTGAAGGGGCTCTGCAGAGCAGTTCTTGGTGGGCCAAATTCACTGAACTCATAGGTTACTATCCTATATCCATTTAAACCTCGATATATATAACACCAAGAAAATAAATGAACCCACTGACGATGGTGAAAATTCACCGAAAGAAGTTTGGGTGTTAAAGAAGTGCTACGGTCGCAGGTTCGAATCCTGCCTCGAGCATGGATGTGTGTGATGTCCTTAGGTTAGGTAGGTTTAAGTAGTTCTAAGTTATAGGGGACTGACGACCACAGGTGTTAAGTCCCATAGTGCTCAGAGCCATTTGAACCATTTGTTGAAGAAGAAGAATATGTGTTTGCTCAAGGCAGAACCATATTACTATGATTAATTGTTTGAAAGCTAAAATGGCAAAAACATAAGATGGGTCGTCAGTAAAGGTATATACTATGGTGCTAATAAAGTTCTATTCGCTGGACAATTACGTTTCTTGCTTTGTTAGAAGTCTGTGTGCCGTGCAAGGAAATTTATTAAAGAATGAGCATAGCTCAATCTGTCAACGGAGGGAAACAGTCCTGCACGCTTAGAAGAAACGACTGGAACGTTTACATGAAATACTTGAGGGGGAACATCAGTCACTATGACTACACAGGGGTCGAATTTGCATTCAAAATCCTCACTAACACAACTGCACAGTGTTGTTATAGTGTCGACATCTACCGTTTCAAAGAAAAGAAATGGCAACTCACATTTGATAAGCAAAAATTAAGAAAGATAGGAGTTTAACTTTCCATACACGATGAAGCTATTGGAGAGGCAACTCGTGCTCGGATTGGTGAAGCACGCGGAAATAAATTATCCGTGCCCTTCCCTTAGGACCCATCTCAGCGTCTACCTGAAGCAAATTAGGGACACCAAGAAAGGCGTAGTTTTAAATGGGAAGACTGGTATTTTAACCGTCGTTCTCCAGAATGATTTTTTTCAAAGGTCATTACAGTTTCGCAGTACCCGCCCACGCAAGAATATTCCCTACAGCACTTATGAGTCATTCAAGGAAATACTGTCCGTTTCAGTCGCGACGTTCCGCACTTACCGTTCTTCAGACGTACAGCCCACCCACGGTCATCCTGCAGACATCTATTTAAGGATCTAGGGATCCTCACAGTATATATATTCACTTATGAAATTTGTCGTTAATAATCCAACCCAGCTCAAAAGTAATAGCAGTGTGCATAGCTATAACACCAGGAGAAAGGATGATCTTCTCTATGGAGGGTTAAATCTGACTTTGGCACAGAAAGGGGTAAATTATGCTGCCACAAAAGTCTTTGGCCACCTACCAAACAGCATCAAAAGCCTGACAGATAGCCAACTAATATTTAAAAATAAATTAAAAGAATTTCTAGATGACAACTCCTTCCACTCATTGGCTGAATTTTTAGATATAAATTAAGGGAAAAAAACAACTTAAACATTAGTGTCATGCAATATTTTGTGTAATGTAATACCTTGTACAGACATCTTTTATTAACCCGACACGTTCCACATCATTACGAAATGTCGTATTCATGATCTATGGAACAAGTATTAATCTAATCTAATCCAACCTAATCTAATCAGCCACAGTCGTTGTGATGCTCTGGGAATTAATCTTTCGTTTTTTTTTTTTTCTTTGCATGAGGCATGCACATTTTGAGGGTGATGTTTCCCAGGCCAATTGCTCTTCCCGTGAGCTAGTTGACGGCCAGTGCCCTCGTCCATTTCCTGTTGCCTAGATGACGCGTTGACGCAGCGTCTGCAGTCCGTACGTAGTGCTCAGTAGACAAATACACAAAGCAGTGCACAGGGGAACGTGGTACACAACAACACTACCTCGGAATACGGGATAGCTGTCACACTGCACAACTTTACACCAGTGATTCTAAATACGGCGTTATTGTAAAACCACGAAACATTTTCAAAAATTCGGGACAGCGATGTGAGTAAACATAACGTAACAAATGATAGAGTAGATGAAATACGACGTGGTACTGGGCAAGATAAATTGTGAAGCCACCGACAGAAGCGTCACCGTCCTCTCAGATTCGACGCCTTAAGGATATCGTTTATGTTCCACCTCTAACACAGAACCTCGAGGACTTGCGACACTACCGCAGCAGCTATTCTCACCGCCACTCCTGATATGCGGGGTCGGGTGTGAGCAGAATTGGACTAGCTACTAGATGAGGCATTTATAAACACCGAGAGAAGAAAAAGCTAACTAACGTACTTTGAAAGTTTCTTTCACACAGCGTACCATTGGTCGTATAGATATTCTGAAATGTTTCATGGACTTCATAATTACTCCCTACAAGGGCCCACAAAGAAACCGCGAAGAAAAGATTAGACTAATTATAGCGCCCAGCAGGGCTGTAAACATTCATCCTCCCTGCAATCCATACTGCAGTTGAAACTGGAAGAAACCCTAACCTGAGGCACAATGGTAAGTTACCTCTGCCATGCACTTCACAGTGGTCTGTGGAGTATAAATGTAGTTCTAGAATTCCTCTGTTTTTACTGGAGTCGCCACTGTGCGAGGTAAAGTCGTACATTTCTTGACTCCGACTGAAACGTTGGCTCTCGAAATTAGAAGAGCAACGCCCCCTGAAAAGTACAACGTCGTTCTGAAGGCGACACCCACGGAATTTGAGAATTTCTGTTACACCCTCACACTGGCCAAACGAAGCACGACGTCTTTGAATATTCTCCATATTTCCCATCTATCCAATTAGGTAGAGGCCCAGACCTATACGAATATCTCTTTCCTGCCTAAATAACACTGCCTTACGATTTTTCCGATAAATCTTGTATCAGAAACAAACTGATGTGAACTTCCTGTAATGAATCTAACTTTGGTGCAGAAACGAGTGAAATGGTGAAATGCATAGCTATAAACTTCTTGGAAAATTTGTCCACGGAAAAAAGTTTGACAAACATCAGATGTGTTTCCAAATGTAGCGCACATTAAAGCTGTTTTTCTTAAGAGCTCCTTCTTTACTACATAGCATATCTTGAACAGAAATGAGTATCCAGTTACAAGAGCACACACACACACACTTATATATATATACACTCCTGGAAATTGAAATAAGAACACCGTGAATTCATTGTCCCAGGAAGGGGAAACTTTATTGACACATTCCTGGGGTCAGGTACATCACATGATCACACTGACAGAACCACAGGCACATAGACACAGGCAACAGAGCATGCACAATGTCGGCACTAGTACAGTGTATATCCACCTTTCGCAGCAATGCAGGCTGCTATTCTCCCATGGAGACGATCGTAGAGATGCTGGATGTAGTCCTGTGGAACGGCTTGCCATGCCATTTCCACCTGGCGCCTCAGTTGGACCAGCGTTCGTGCTGGACGTGCAGACCGCGTGAGACGACGCTTCATCCAGTCCCAAACATGCTCAATGGGGGACAGATCCGGAGATCTTGCTGGCCAGGGTAGTTGACTTACACCTTCTAGAGCACGTTGGGTGGCACGGGATACATGCGGACGTGCATTGTCCTGTTGGAACAGCAAGTTCCCTTGCCGGTCTAGGAATGGTAGAACGATGGGTTCGATGACGGTTTGGATGTACCGTGCACTATTCAGTGTCTCCTCGACGATCACCAGAGGTGTACGGCCAGTGTAGGAGATCGCTCCCCACACCATGACGCCGGGTATTGGCCCTGTGTGCCTCGGTCGTATGCAGTCCTGATTGTGGCGCTCACCTGCACGGCGCCAAACACGCATACGACCATAATTGGCACCAAGGCAGAAGCGACTCTCATCGCTGAAGACGACACGTCTCCATTCGTCCCTCCATTCACGCCTGTCGCGACACCACTGGAGGCCGGCTGCACGATGTTGGGGCGTGAGCGGAAGACGGCCTAACGGTGTGCGGGACCGTAGCCCAGCTTCATGGAGACGGTTGCGAATGGTCCTCGCCGATACCCCAGGAGCAACAGTGTCCCTAATTTGCTGGAAAGTGGCGGTGCGGTCCCCTAGGATCCTACAGTCTTGGCGTGCATCCGTGCGTCGCTGCGGTCCGGTCCCAGGTCGACGGGCACGTGCACCTTCCGCCGACCACTGGCGACAACATCGATGTACTGTGGAGACCTCACGCCCCACGTGTTGAGCAATTCGGCGGTACGTCCACCCGGCCTCTCGCATGCCCACTATACGCCCTCGCTCAAAGTCCGTCAACTGCACATACGGTTCACGTCCACGCTGTCGCGGCATGCTACCAGTGTTAAAGACTGCGATGGATCTCCGTATGCCACGGCAAACTGGCTGACACTGACGGCGGCGGTGCATAAATGCTGCGCAGCTAGCGCCATTCGACGGCCAACACCGCGGTTCCTGGTGTGTCCGCTGTGCCGTGCGTGTGATCATTGCTTGTACAGGCCTCTCGCAGTGTCCGGAGCAAGTATGGTGGGTCTGACACACCGGTGTCAATGTGTTCTTTTTTCCATTTCCAGGAGTATATATATACCCAGTTTAGTTGTTGGCTGTTTTGTTACTGAATGCAGAGCCATATATATATGGCTCTGCATTCAGTAACAAAACAGCCAACAACTAAACTGGGTGAAACGTCTTCCCCGACTTACGACGAGAACACGGCAAGTGCCATAATCCTATTTCCCAGAAGCTTCGCCCAGTAGTAGGAACGTCAAAATAAATGAATACACGTCTGGGATTATCTGTAGATACTCTACCTTTTCTGGGAAAATGAAAGTTGTCTTTGCCTTTTAGCGCACAGCAAGACCAAACGAAGCGGTAGCACAGCAGTTATCTTTCCATATTCCCACTTTCATGCACTCTGTTTGGAACTCGTTTATTGTTTTTATGTTGTTTCTTATTGTTTGTCGTATATCTACGCTTGCCCGTAGAAGATTACAATAAGGATGTGTGAAACGATAAATGAATGCACCAAATCTCGCTGCAGAACAGATATTAAGGAAAAATATAAGAATTAAGAACTCATATAAAAATAAAATATAGAACTATGAGGATTTAATATGATTGTAACCCCTGAAAATACCACAAACACATCTATTACGTAATAAATATGTGACATTTATCGTGAAAACAAGTTGTTCTTTAATAACTGATGTAACGCCCTTGTATCCCCCAACTTGATAACAAACATTCGTGTACTAACGTTCAACGGGCATAGGTAAATAATCGAAAAAATTAAAAAGTACAATAATTGGATTTCGAACCCGGGTCGCGACAGTGTGAAGCCGCTACACAAGCCAATGTGCTGTCGGTTCGGTTGAACTGATTGCGTTTTTGGCATATAAAGCACATCTAAGACTTTAAACGTCGTTTTCTCACAAACGTTCGAGTATCTACGAAGAAGACACATATTAGCTTAATCTGAACTCTCTTCCACTGGTGGAAGTTACTATGGCACTTGTCGTGTTCTCCTAGTTAGTATAATCGAATTATAGCGGGTAAGACTCTGAAGTCGATTTAAGGACGAGAGAGAATCAAAATCTTCTGTTACCTTGATTTAGATGTCCAGTTTTATTTACGTCTCTCCACGCAGATGTCCGGATTGTTATTCTATAAGGGCAAGACCAATACCTTCATCCAACTGCATCCAGCTGAGCCCTTGATCAGTTCAAAAATAGTTCAAATGGCTCTGAGCACTATGGAACTTAACATCTATGGCCATCAGTTCCCTAGAACTTAGAACTACTTAAACCTAACTAACCTAAGGACATGTCACAACACCCAGTCATCACGAGGCAGAGAAAATCCCTGACCCCGCCGGGAATTGAACCCGGGAACCCGGTCGCGGGAACCTTGATCAGTCACCGGTAATGTGGATGTCACCGAAATTTTAAAGCCTTTAGAATCTCAAAGAGAAAACCAAATGTTCTTGGGGCATAAAAAAAAGTATACGCGTTTGAAAATTTTACAATCAAGACAATCTTTTCCTATCAACAAAAATTAAATATCATCGGCATTCGAAATTTATGAAACATAAGCATAGATTATGTCAATCATAAGCAGTTCCATGTCGTGCTGATTTTGACCCAAGACTGTAGTGGAGAAATGGTGACACGAAGAGATTTTTTATTTTCCTTCTTTCCGACAGTATTTAATGTCATTCATCACATTTATGACTATTCTCAGAATCATACCAATGCTCTGGGCGCTTCAAATTGTCTAAAAACGGTGCAATACGCACATTTCCGCTTGTTATATTGTTGATAAAGGTAACGTTTTAAGAGAGTATATTATTTTTGTTTCTTAACCGAGCATGCTTCATCTGATTTTTTATGCAACTTCAGTCTTCACGAAGCAAATGATTAATAGCATAATTAATTACTTCTCTGCAAATAATTTATTTTGAGTTGTTTGATTTAGATAAGTAGTATCTCGAAGCAGTACTTGTAATTAGCTCATCATATTGTTAGTAGTAAGAAAAGCGGCTTTGAACTAGCAAAGGAGGAAGATAGATCAAATATTAACGACATAAGAACATCTTCATTTCGACAGAAGCAGCATGAATGCACGCAATATATAATATAGCAGTTTATAAACATATTTTGCAGCATAGCAGCTCCTTGACTAAGGAATAGAAAAGAAACTGTGGTTCCTACATTCAGTTGGAACTACGTTCATGAGTGACAAGATGTAGAGATGTGAGGGGGGATCCATCGCGTTCACAACCCCGTTGTGTAACAACGGAATTTTCTCAAGGAAGTGTAGCAGCGTGGATTCCCAACGCTATAAGTTCCCACGAGGAAAAGACTTGGGTACCTGTTGTCTCTTCCTACATTCCTGTTGTTTTAAATGACAATGAAAAACTTACTTTTTCGACTGCTGCTTAAAGGACGTCTCTAAAAAAATATGTATATATTGTTATACTGAGAAAGGTTTTCACGAATCAACAAATACAGCCAGCGTCTTGACTACAGCCACTGCAATGCTATTCAGATCTAGAAATTGAAATTTGGCCACAACGTCTCGCGTTAAATAGAGTGACTCGATATATAATAAATTGTTTCCCATATCTACTTAAATGTCACTCATGATTACATACACGACTTCTAAATTCACAAGCACATCTTGATAACACTTCGCTATTTTAATGAGATGAGTTCTAACATCTGTGTCACGACTTTAATGTTCATATTACGCTACGAAAAACGGAGCACAGAAAACTCGAAAACTTTGATACAGGTCTGCAGACTTGATTCAGACATACACTGAGGTGATAGGAGTCGTGGGATATCGATGTGAACATATACAGATGGCCGTAGTATCGCATACACAAGGTATAAAAGAGCGGTGCATTGGCGGAGGTATTATTTTTCATGTGAAAAGGTTTCTGATGTGATAATGGTCGCGCGATGAGAATTAACAGGCTTTGAACGCGGAATGGTAGTTGGGGCTAAACGCACGGGGCATTCCATTTCGTAAATTAAATATTTCGCGATCCATAATGTCAAGAGTGTGCCGAGAATACCAAACTTCAGGCATTACATCTCGCCACGGTTAAATCAGTGGCCGATGGCCTTCACTGAACGACCCGGAGCAGCGGCATTTGTGTAGATTTATCAGTACTAACAGACAGGCAACACTACGTGATAATCACCGAAATCAATGTGGGACGTAAGACTAAAGTATCCGTTAGGGCAGTGCGGCGAAGTTTGGCGTTAATGGGCTATGGCAGCATATGACCGACGCGAGTACCATCGCTAACAGCATTACATCGCCTGTAACGCGTCTCCTGGGCTCGTGAACATTTCAGTTGAATCCTAGACGATTGGAAAACCGTGACCTATTCAGATGAGGCCCGATTTCAGCTGGTAAGAATTGATGGTACGGTTCGAATGTGAGGCAGACCCCACGAGGCCATGGACCACGGTTGTCAACAAGGCACTGTGCAAGCTGGTGGTAGCTCTACAGTGGTATGGGCAGTGTTTAAATGGAATGGACTGGATCCACTAGTTCAACTGAACCAATCATTAATTGGAAATGGTTATGTTCGGCTACTTGCCATTCATGGACCTCATGGTCCCAAGCAGCGATGGAATTTTTACGGATGACGATGCGCTATCTCACTGGGTCACAGTTGTTCGCGATTGGTTTTGTAGAACATTGTGGGTAATTGGAGCGAATTATTTGGCCACTCAGTACGTCCGGCATGAATCCAATCGAACATTTAAGGGAGATATTCGAGAGGTCATTACGTGCACAAAGTCCTGCGCCTGCAACACTTTAGCAATTATGGACGGCCTGAGAGGAAGCATGGCTCAATATTTTTGGCGGGAACTTCCAGCGAACAGTTGAGTCCAGGCCCCGTCGAGGTGTTGCATTACACCGGACAAAAGATGGTGCAACACGATATGAGGAGGTACCTCACGACTTTTGTCATCTCAGTGTATAATATGCATCGCTGGTATCCGAAGCCTCACTGGTGCAGACACGCGGTGCTCTGTAAGAAGATTTAGCATGAGCCTACTACCCTAGGGCCGCGTCGGTCATGAAGTTTGTTCGGTACAGTGTGTTCACTTTTAGATGTCACAACACAACTGTTTTCATTCCTTTACTCACGTTAGTAGAAACTTTGTCAGAGACATTATATGGACAAACATAGCGTATAAGGGATTAGCTACAGACAGTGACCAGCGCACTATACTGATTACCGATGTTGTTAAATTCTGTAAAATAGGATCATGTACAGAAAATAACAAAATGAACAGGTGAAGAGAGTCATTAAAACATTAATTCCGCGCTGGTTTTACTGTAGGACGTTTTAGATTACCGTTACACAGCGAGTTATTTTCTCTGTCACTTGATTGCCTCATCTCACGAATGCACGCAACCACTATATACGTAGCCTTCTTTGATCACTTAATCATGGTTTGTTACTTATTAAACTCCTGGTATGTTACTTATTACGGTTTAAGAAATTCGTTACTTTTAAATCTTCGTTCTATTGCTGTAATTATTGTAACGGTGATTCAATGCTCTACTTCTGCTGTCTCTTAGTACTTACGAGGTGTGATCTCTCAGACCGCTCGAAAATTTTCGCTCACTGACCAAGGAATGCTTCTATACTCCCAATATTCTTTTAAGATCGTCTACCCTACAATCTTTGGCCATCAGCTGCATTATAACCTTCTTTATTTGTTGTTGACCCTTGTTATTGACACATGTTGGGCCGGCCGAAGTAGCCGCGCGGGTCTAGGAGCTACAATCTGGAGCCGAGCGACCGCTCCGGTCGCAGGTTCGGATCCTGCCTCGGGCATGGATGTGTGTGATGTCCGTAGGTTAGTTAGGTTTAATTAGTTCTAAGTTCTAGGCGACTGATGACCTCAGAAGTTAAGTCGCATAGTGCTCAGAGCCATTTGACACATGTTGTGGTTTCCTAGATCGCGTCTCGTGAACTACATACCTGTTTTCTGCAAGTGTAGTACGAAGCGTGTGCACAGGAACGTGTCAGTTTTAACAATCCTAGGTTTGAGGAAATTGTTAGTCGGTGGACGGAGGAAGATGTCAGTAAAACAATCAAGAAACGCCCGAAGAAGTGGGCGATTTTACAATAGCCAATGATCACAAGTCTGCTAGTGAACAAGAGATTCATTCAGAAGATCTTCAAGACAACTGTGTTGGGGACCTTCTGTTTCTCCAAAATAATACTTAAAGAGTTAGTTAAAATCATGTGTGTTCTGAATGGTGGTAAAGAAAATTGTAGTTCCCATCATTACATTTCAATTTTGCAGACCTTCTTTTTCTTATACCTGTCGTGGGCAATTTTTAAACGCAAATTTAAACCTTGTAATTTAATTATACGTGAACATTTACTTGTTACAGAGACACTATAATTTTTCAGAAAGTAAAATTCTATTCTATAACAGTTCCTTTACGTGCACTTCTTAAAAATTGATACGGAAGTATGTTATTTTATGTGATAAAAAATGAAGTACTACAGGCTGTATTTAATGTAATAAAGTCAACGGCTATTTAGACATCACTTAAATAATTGTACAAATAATTTTTATATAAAAATTTCAAATGATGTTGTGCCTTAAATTTCGGTTTGAATACAGGGGTCGCAGAGATCTATCTCTTCTGTATACACTACAGAAAAGTCATCTCGTGAATTAAGGGTAGTTGCTTTACCGCAAACTAGAACTACATTATATTACGAGAAAGATTAATGAAATGAAGAAACGTGTCAAAATAATGAAGATGAATCGATCATTGCAGTTATAAATATGTGATCAAGTAGTTAACTATTGACCATCAGCCATAGGTAGCAAAGACCTTCGCTACCTCTGACTGCTTCTGGAACAGCGCATTTCTCTTAAGTAAAGGTGTGATAAAAGTAAAAGAACAGCTGGAGATACGCTACAAAACGGTGTCGCATTTAGCATGTATGTTTCCGATATAGATGAGTGAACTACATTCCTGCTCCGTAAGATAACTTCACTTGGTACAAAAGAAGTCCACCAAGCAAATAAAAAACAGGGCGAAACTGAAATATGTTAGAACTAATTAAGTTACTATAATCGTTAAAAAGGGACGTCAGTTCTGTTTCTGACGACATTCATTGCAGAAATTAGAATCTGGTAAAAGGTCTGCCATATTTCCTGGAAAAGAAAGGTTATAACATTTCAAACTTTTACCTTATGTTTAAATAGGAAACTTGTAAAACAATGCAAATCGCTTCTTATTGAACTGTCTGAATTAGGTAGAACATGAGGCTACTGATTATTACGTTCTCGTACGAAATGCAGAAGAGTTTTGCATGTCCTACGAACGAAAATGTTCATACAAATGTGGAAGACAAGCAGAAAATTTTTTGTAAACAACTCCAACGTTAAACGGTAACTTACCCACAGCTGGTGTGTTATACAGGACTGTCCTTCACCTGTAACAATGAAGAAAACAATGTTAGATACAAAGAAAGAATAGGGACAAGGTAGATGTAAAGTTTAAGATGGCCACGAATTGTGTTTCGTAGTACCAGAAAAAAATCTGTATCCGGAATGCAAGCGTCTTGTGCTACCGACGAATGACTAGGATTTAGCTTGAAGTACATTCTGGACGGGCAGTTCGCGATACTTAAATTTGAATGTCGTTATTGTCAGCTTGCTGCTTCGACAATGGTTAGTGTCTCCAACAATGTCCACCGATGACCTCACCTTAACTCAAACGATGTACAATGATGTGGATGAGTTATTCTGCGAATATTGTTTGGCTGTTTGTACCACGGTTTTTAGGTGTATAAAAACGTTCATATGCACACTAATCTCAAGTCCTGTATCATATATGATACTGAGTGAAGGATTATAAGCGAAAATATAATAATTTTGAGTTAGTTTTCTTTCCGAGCGATAAAGCGTTGCGAAGCAAGTCAACTCTGCATACATTACCTTCTTATCATCATCGGGTCACTATCAAGCGATTACACAGCACGTGCCCAACAATGAACTACGCTAACGTTAAGATAATTTATATGAGTGTAAGAACGTCTTCTGATGGCGCGCCTCCCTGGAACCTTCTCATGCAGTGAGGTTCATTTTAGCGTTGTGTATCCCTTAAAGTTCGGCTTATTACTTCGGTATTTAACTAACAATGGATTTCTGATAGATGCTTCCTGTAGGGTATGATGTGTGATTTCTCATTACACGTGGTTATGGTTCAAATGGCTCTGAGCACTATGGGTCTAAACATCTGAGGTCATCAGTCCCCTAGAAATTAGAACTACTTAAAGCTAACTAGCCTAAGGACACACAAACATCCATGCCCGAGGCAGGATTCGAACCTGCGACGCAGCGGTCGTGCGGTTCCAGACTGTAGCGCCTAGAACCACTCGGCCACAGCGGCCGGCACACGTGGTTATACCAGTAGCTGTACCGTCAGCTGTCTAACAATCATTCTCATCTCTTCATGTTATGGCTCGATACGTAACCGTCTTGTCAAACAACAGATAACATTAATATTTTGTGCTAGTTTGGGTAATTTATTAAGCGGGTGAAATGTCAAACAGTGACAGCGAGACTTGCAGTGGTTCTGCGTCAAAGTAAAAGATGCAAAGAGTTCAGTTGCCAAGAAGTGAGAAATTCAGCGCAGTCTTCAACAATGTCACACCCACCACGTTTACATGGGCCTCCCAAAACTGGATTCGTAAACCATTTCCCAATACCGCTACTGGGTGGTTATGCAAACACTTCAAGATCGATTCTGGCAATTCGCTTCTGGTTGCCAGTTTTCCAATGTTGCAATCGATTTTCGCTCCCATGTAAACAAAAGCGATTTTAAAACACGCTTGGGCTGTTAGGTTCGTCTTGTTTTCACATATTTTCGGCTAATATGGACGGAGTAGCTTTATGTACATTGAAGGATAAGTATATATATTAGACTGAAGCTGTTTATACCTCGTCTAATGGAAGACAAATAGCGATTGTGCTGATTAAATCATAAACTGTAACAGCTGTTTTCCAGGCGCCATATTTAAGTGGGCTGGCAAACACGCTTCAGACCTTAACATGTAAACGCAACAGGGAAAACGGTTTCTGAAATTCGGTTTTCATCTTGAGGCACCCCACACGTCCAGAATTGCTCCAGAGTGGCTTCAGGAACACTCTTCTGAGTTTAAACACTTCCGATGGCCACCTAACTCCCCAGATGTCAACATTATTGGGCATATCTGGGATGCCTTGCTACGTGCTGTTGAGAAGGGCTCTCCACCCCCTCGTACTCTTGCGGATTTATGGACAGTCCTGCAGGATTCATGGCGTCAGTTCCGTCCAGCACTACTTCTGACATTGGTCGGATCCATGCCACGTCTTGTTGCGGCACTTCTGCATGCTCGCGGGGGCCCTACACTATGTGAGGCAGGTGTACCAGTTTCTTTGACTCTTCAGTGTAGATTAGAGTGCATTATGTACCTTTTCATTTAAATGCCCTTCTTCGACAGTATTTTAATTTTGCTTTTATTATGACACTTAGGGATGCAAATGGGGGATAACCTGAGGCTTGTGTACACTAGTTTCAATACACCTAAAAAATTGACTGTTATTGTCATGAAGGTTACCTAGGCACCCCAATGTGGGGACAATGCTTGAAGAAACACATGAAATATAATAGCATATTAATAAAATGAATAGTATCCCTTCACTCACGAGGTGTGGTCTCTCAGACCGCACGAAAATTTTCGAACTCGCTCTCCAACGTTCAGTTGTAGCGGAATGTTTCCATACTACGCCTACCCTCCTTAAATTGCCAACCCTACAACGTTTTGTTGTATGTTGTGACACGACCCCCTTTGTTTGTTGTTGACACGTGTTATTGACATGTGTTCGAGTCTCCTAGATCGCGCCTCGTGAACTACATACCTGTTTTCTTCAGTATAGTACAAAATGTGTTCGCAGGAACGTGTCAGTTTTAACTTTCTCCAGTTTGATGAAATTTAGTCGGTGAATGGAGGAATGTATCAGTGGGTACAGATCAAGAAATAGCCGAAAACGCCGGCGATTTTGCGATAGCCAGTGATCACAGTTCTACTATCGAACAAAAGGATCATTCAGAGCAAAGACTGCAAGGCAGTCGTGATGGATATCTTTCTATTTCTCCGATAAAATACTTAAAAGTGTTAAGTTCAAACCAAATGCGTTCTCTGTGGTGATAAGGAAATCTGTGGATTCCATCACTGAATGTCAATTTTGCCGACTTTCTCGGGAGGACGACGGTTCGATCCCGCGTCCGGCCATCCCTATTTAGCTTTTCCGCGATTTCCGTAAAAAGCTCCAGGCCGACTTTCTTCCCCATCCTTCCCTAATCCGATGAGACCAATGACGTAGCTGTCTGGTCTCCTCCCTCACACCAACCTCAACCACCTACCGAGTGGAATTTTTATGGCACGTTTAAACCATGGAATTTAGTTTTATGTGGAAATCTACCTACATTAGAGACACTATAATTTTTCAAAATGTAAATTTCGGTTCTCTAACAGTTCATTTATGGGTACTATTAAAAAAAAATCCACACACACACACACAAAGTATATGACTTTGTGTGTTGAAAAGTAAAATGCTGCAGGCTTTATTTAGTGCAGTAAAATAAACAAATAGCATTTAAACAACACTTAAATAGTTGCAAAAATAAATGTTACATAATATAACTTAAAAATTTCAAATGATTTGTACCTTAAATCTCTGTCTGAAGTCGACAAAAAAAACTGCAGAACCCGAACTTAAAATTGCCTTGTTGCTACCAGCTCATGACATTCGTTTTAATACAACTGACCATTTGACAGCTACGTTAAAAAGTGCGTTTCCTGTTTCTTAAATAGCACAAAATGATATTTGATTAGGAACAAAAGCACGGCTATTGACAGAAATACTAATGCACCTTTTCATAAAATTGATCTTACTTCCAAGCTTCAAAAAGTAAAATCCTCAATTTTGGTACATGTTACAACTGTTTTCTTCTAGGTTTGTCAGTTATGTGCTATCAGCAAGACAGTCACTACGGAGTCTGCGAAGGAAAGAGTACCTGGTGACGAGGAATTATATAAGTGTGTGTGTGTGTGTGTGTGTGTGTGTGTGTGTGTGTGTGAGTGAGTGAGGGCGTGGAGGCCGGGATGGGGGGAGGGAGGGGGGGCTGTGACGAACGTTAACTCCGCAAGACAAATTATTGGTGTCAACAACATAACTCTTTGCTGCCTGAATGTCTTAAAACCTTTTCCTCTCTAATGTCAGGCTCCTGTTCATATGACCTTAACTGTCCTGTATTTCTTCTTGGGAAATCTGAAGGCCTGGAGATTTCAGTAGTCTCTCGCAAGACGGGTATATTTTATTTGGAAGGGAAACTTGATTTGGCAAGTACTGTTCGCTACACCAATACAAAAAATAAACCTTTGCAAAGATAACGTCAATTCACCTGGTAGAAGTAAATCAAGCTACGAGATTTTGCCTTTAAAAACACTATATTTTCTGTGGCGACGAATTTAATATCAGACTCCATTCACATGATCTCCGAATGTTTTTTGAAGTACTTTTACTGCGTTCTGCTACTTTTGCGAACGGTAAAAGCTGGAAAGCGGCTCGCAAGTACTTGTTCCATTGTTGTTGTGTCGTGCTGGTTCGAGTGTCTGAATCTTTGCACTCATTATGCAGTGTGGTGACTTCTTTGAATGGCAGAGATCTGGATATCTGGTTATCCTAAACTGAACATGCCTATCATCCTTTGAGAATTCCCTATCGCATTGGCTTCCATATCGAAACTGAAACGGAATCATGTGGTTGACTGATGAGTATTTTCGCACTAAAGTGGTGTATTAGAGTCGTTACGCATATTTGTAAAAATGTAAGGAAGAAAAATAGTGAACACTTTAAGTCCTCTTCTGTCAGACGAATCACCGTCAGCATTGATCATAAATTGTACATCGCCATATCTCAGTTCGCATCCAGATAAATGTTGTCAAATGAAACTTTTTTTCCGAGAATCAGGACACTAATCGGCAACCTTCATGAAGGAGAAGTGCTTTCGTTCGCTACTGGAAAACTGGAAGCTTATGTTAATATATCGTGCTGGAAACCTTTGTGAGTTAAGTCGTTTGGACTAGGCCAGAAAAACAGTGCGTCGCACCCAAAAGAACTGTCACACCACCTGCGTGGATGCCAGTTCGAATCTTCATCACCAATATGCTACAGCGCGACGAGTTTCTACAGTTCACAAAACTGTCCCAATGCAATACCGCTGACCAAGGACACCGACCGGTCAATTAATGTGAGCATCTGTCAAAAACCTGAAAAACAGTCTTTTCGGCAGCGCGGACCGCTGCGAGGGATGTAAGAAGAAAGTCAGTGATGTTCTGGGAGGTTCCGACAGGGATGTGGACTGTGGAGCCACGCCGACTCCATGGCTGTGGCCAGATGCGCTGGGCTTCTCGGTTGAAGATCCATACCACCAACAGCACAATCGAGGTGATCCCACAAATACTCAGTTCGGTTAAAATTTGGTAAACCTGGGAAGTCTGCTGGCCAGGGGAATAAGGTAAACGCATCCTAGTGCTCTTTGAACCATGCACTCACTTTGCGATCTGTGTAACACGTTGCATTATCCAGCTGGTAGATGCCATTGTGCTGGGGAAAAACAAACTGCATGTAGAAATGGTGGTCTCCTAGGATTAATGCGCATTTGTGTTGATACGTTGTGCTTTCCAGAATGACGAGATCACACATGGAATGCCACGAAAACATTCCCCCGACCATCACGCTCCCTCCGGTGGTCTAGACCCTTCCACGATTGTTGCAGGGCGTTTGCTTGGAGACGTTTCATGCCATACACGCTAGAAGTCATCTGTCTGATAGAGCATAAAACGTGATTCATGTGAAAAAAAAGCCTATCAATCCCCCTACCCCCCCACTCCACCCCACCCCCAGTGGGCGCCCAGTTGCGGTATTGGCGTGCAGATTCCAGCCTTCGTCGTCAATGAACAGCGGTCAGTATGGGCGCATGTAGCAGGCGCCTGCTGCGAAGGCCCACACGCCGCAATTTTCGCTGAACAGTCGTCGATGAGACATTGTTGGTAGCACCTTGATTCGTCTGGGAAGCCAGTTGCTCAACTGCTGGACGTCCATTCGTCCGTAAGCATCTCCGCAGCCATCTTTCACCCCTGCCATCAAGGTTTGTGGGGCACTGCAGTTGCCTCGGCACTGGTTTTGGACAGCGCCATTGTGCCATGCACGGTATACAGGGTGTACATAAAGTCCGGGAACACTTTCAATTATTTATTGCACAAGAATGTCCAAAAAAAGTTTCAATGTGTGTGAAATCTTATGGGACTTAACTGCTAAGGTCATCAGTCCCTAAGCGTACACACTACATAACCTAAATTATTCTAAGGACAAACACATACACCCATGTCCGAGGGAGGACTCGAACCTCCGCCGGGACCAGCCGCACAGTCCATGACTGCAGCGCCTTAGACCGCTCGGCTAATCACGTGCGGCTATTGCACAAGAATAAAACATTGTACAGATATGTCAGTATGAAGAGAAGCCCTGAAAGTTTTTTTTTTTTCATGTATGCCATCACAGCGTAGTTTGATAATCTGCCGATAGTCTGCGCTAGTCCCAAACATGGCGAGTTCAGGTGCGGAGCGAGTTTTCTGTATGTTGGAGTTCGTCGGATGTTTACAACCAAGTACGGTAAGAAGCCACCAACAATGACACATTAAGGATCTGGTTTATGTACTGCCTCTGGGGAACGGCCTTGCCGCAGTGGATACACCGGTTCCCGTCAGATCACCGAAGTTAAGCCCTGTCGGGCGTGGCCGGCACTTGGATGGGTGACCATCCCGGCCGCCATGAACTGTTGCCATTTTTCGGGGTGCACTCAGCCTCGTGATGCCAACTGAGGAGCTACTCGACCGAATAGTAGCGGCTCCGGTCTTAGAAAACCATCATAACGACCGGAAGAGCGGTGTGCTCATCACACGCCCCTCCTTTTCGCATCCTCAGTTGAGGATGAGACGGCGGTCTATTGGTCCCGATGGGCCGCTTGTGGCCTGAATACGGGGTGGTTTTATGTACTGCCTCTACCCTGTGATGTAGCAGAGCTCCGGGAGAGAATATGGGAAGCGACTGCCATAGTCGATGATGGGTATGGCAAGAAATCGAGTCGGGTCACCCGTCGTTCGCATACCAAATGTTTGTTAAAAAACTTTCAGGGTTTCTCTTCAAAATTCAATATGTATGACATATGTACGATGTTTAGTTCTTGTACAATAAATAATATAAAAGGGTTCCCGAACTTTATATACACCCTATACTTTAACCACGTTGGCACGCGAATAGTGCACCATTGAGCCAAAAAGCAATGATCATACCCTTTTGGACGTCAGATAAATCGCTCCATTTCCTCATGATCTTCATTTCTGTGTCTCCCTGACACGCTTTATATATCCTCCACTGATAGTGCTGTCACCTGTCACCAGTGAACGGTTAGCGCAGGTCGACGTCAAATATAGGCGGTGGCCACATTAACGTGACTGGACCGTGTATAATGTATCACTTCTATTTGCTTCAAAGCACATCTTTGTTTTCCTCTGTCACTCGTTTTACGTCCGGCCCCGGTAGCTGAGTGTTCGGTCAAAGGGTTAGCTCCCTCTATAATAAAAAAAAACTGAGTTAATCGATCAACAACGAACGTAAACGGATGTCTTACGACGTCCGCCCCGAGCAGATACAACGAACAAAATCGGACAAAATGAGAAGTGTCAGTGGTGCCGGCACGGTAGCTCAGCGTGTTCGGTCAGAGGGTTAGCTGCCCTCTGTAGTATATATATAAAAAAAAAAAAAAAAAAAAAAAAAAAAAAAAAAAAAAAAAAAAAAACGAACGCGAGTTAATCGATCAACAATGTACTTAAACGGGTGTCTTACGACGTCCGCCCCGTCAGATCAACGAACGAAAACGAACAAAATTAGATTAAAAAACGTGGTTAGCGCTGCAGAACGTCAATCCTAAGGGCCCGGGTTCGATTCTCGGCTGGGTCGGAGATTTTCTCCGCTCAGGGACTGGGTGTTGTGTTGTCCTAATCATCATCATTTCGTCCCCATCGACGCGCAAGTCGCCAAAGTGGCGTCAAATCGAAAGGCTTGCACCCGGCGAACGGTCTACCCGACGGGAGGCCCTAGTCACAGGACTTTTTTTTACTTGTTTTACAATTCTTTGATAATTTTAAAGTATGTAACAGAGACAACGTCCACCATAGCCGAGTGTCAGTGGGAAGAATTGTCATAGGCTTAATTAGTCAGGAAAAGAGAGCAGGGTTAATAGTGTTCAGAGTTTTACAGTGAGAAATCTCTCTCAATAAGACCGTTCTACAAATGCATGCAGAAATCCGCATTGTTGCTATCGCAAGCTAGTAATTATGACATTATTCTGGTTTTTATATGAAACCTCACAACATTAATTCTGTAAGCTTAGCTTGAAATACGTAGGTTACCTGCTGGCTGCGATGGGTGACTCCTGAGTTGTATCGGCAGCATCGAATAGATAACAGGGTTGTTGACAGAAAAATCCGGTCGCCCGCTATCGTAGCAGGATTACGAGATTAGTGGCTAAAGCAAGACACGCCTGTTTGCTCGGTATAACCATCTCACCAGTGACGCTTTGGGCTACAGGACTGTTGTCTACGACTTCACACACAACGGTAAGGAGAGGGGAGCTACAGGGTGGTGCGGCAACAGTCATCGTAGGAAAGCTAGTCAGGAGGAGAAATGATTAGCGAACCAGTCAAAACAGTTAACAGAAGAGTTACTTAACTTGTATTTCTCCAAGCGAACGAAAACCCATTACAAATAATGCAGCAATAAATAAAGAGCCCAGCTATCAGTGTCAACAAGGGTGAAGTTCTCAGAACAAAAGTACGAACTACTGTGTTAGAGCTGTGACTAGGCGGCGTCTGAGTAGGATCACATAGTGAAATGGGGTCGAGCGCGAGCGGTGTGTCCGGCCGTCCTATAATGCGGCAGCAGAGGGCGCTCGTAGTACGGAGCCACTGAAGGGGTGGCTCTGTGGGCGCGCACCACGGGATCCGCCAGATCCCGCTCTAATGCTGTGGGCGTCAGATGGAAACTTGCAATTCCGTTGCCAACTTGAAGATGACAGTAGCGTGGTATCAATACATGATACCACGAGGACAACAAACAACTCGATGCTAAATGCACCTCCTGAACACTGAAAAAAGAGGTGGAATCAAATCTTACTCATACCAATCGACTTCCATGCAAATATCTTGGAAGGAAAGATGACTAGGTCCTTAGAGACAGAGCAAGAGCTCAGACTGCAGAAGGGTAATTGCCCGTGTCCTTTCAGAGGAACCATCCCATCATTCGCCTTACTCTGTGTAGGGAAATCACGGGAAACCTAAATCTGGATGTCTGGACGAGGACTTGTTCCGTCGTCGTTCTGAATACGAGTCTAGTGGCCCCACCTCACTCGGTCTATCAACATTGGATAGTCAGTGACAGGAAACCATGTATCCCATGAAACGGAGTATTAATGTTCTGAAATTTTATTCCATGTATCACAGAGTTTTCACTCTCTCTTCTGTCCTTTCCAGAACTGAGAATGTATATTGTGAAATCATGATACAAATGTAAATGTCGTGTGACAAGGGCCTCCCGTCGGGTAGAACGTTCGCCAGGTGCAACTCTTTCAATTTGACGCCAATTCGGCGACTTGCGCGTCGATGGGGATGAAATGATGATGATTAGGACAACACAACACCCTGAGCGGAGAAAATCTCCGACCCAGCCGGGAATCGAGCCCGGGAACTTAGGATTGACAGTCCTAAACAACTGGAAAACCGTGGCCTGGTCAGATGAGTCCCGATTTCAGTTGGTAAGAGCGATGGTAGGGTTCGAGTGTGGCGCAAACCAATGAAGCTGTGGACCCAAGTTGTCAACAAGGCACTGTGCACTGTTGGTGGCCCCATAATGATGTGGGCTGTGTTTACATGGAATAGGCTGGATCCTCTGGTCCAACTGAATCTATCATTGACTGGAAATTGTTATGTTCTAGTGCTTGGAGACCATTTGCAGCCCTTCATGGACTTTACGTCCCCAAACAGCGGTGGAATTTTTATGGATGATAATGTGCCATGTCCCTAGTCCACCATTGTTCCCGATTGGTTTGAAGAACATTCTGGACAGTTCGGGCGAATGATTTGGCCACCTAGATCGCCCGATGTGACTCCCATCAAATATTTATGGGACATAATCGGGAGGTGAGTTCGTGCAAAAAATTCTGCAACAATTCCACAGTTATGGACGGCATAGGGGCAACGTGAGTCATTATTTCTGCAAGGGGCTTCCAACGACTTGCTGAGTCTACGCCATGTCGAGCTCTTGCACCATGCAGGACAAAAGGTCAGACGCGATATTAGGTGGTGTCCCTTGACTTTTCTCACCTCAGTGTACAGTAGTTATCACGTACAGTACATCCACGATACTAATGTTGGACAAGTGCACGTTCTCCCTTTGTAACATGCTACGCAAGTGCAATAACGAGATGCTGGCATCAGTTTCATGTGTGTCAAGGTGAACAACATTGCACACGAAACAGTACTTTCTAGAGACCATGATAATGATTTATTTCTTTTTACCCAAGTTTTTAAACGTAACTCATTTCCACAACAAATTAGACTCACGCGTTTTTAAATTTCCTCAACCACAATGGTGTGTATCTATTCCAGGATAGTGCGATACTTGGTCTCGAGACCAAGTCTCTGAAGTCTGCTCTTGTAAGGTTTTAGGTCAATCATATTTAGTCACAATTGTGATGAACTTGTTACAGGGAATACACGTGCCCGTACATGCTATAGCTACAAATTGTGGACTAACAGCAATTTATATATTTTTTTTTATCCGCTCCACAAGTTGTGGAGTGCTTTGTTGCACAAGCTCTTCGTCCAGAAATCTTCGACCAGAATATCGAAACGAAAAATATAAATAATGGTTTGATAGAGTCGTGGTCACGAGAATCTTTACAACGTATCATATTATTGTTTGTTTGCTGGCACAAACACTAAGCTTATTTCGCTCAGTCGTCTTACTTTATTGGACTAACTCAGTTTCGCTATGTAAAATTTCAATCATATAACGCACTCATGAAACTATACTGAATATAGTCAGAAAATTTATCAGAATACTGCTTCCAGTCTTCTTAAAGTGCCACGGATTGTCCATTTAAACATCGTTTGTCATTCAGGGGCCCTTTCTTTTTAAAGTTCAACATGGACGAGCAACCACAGTCACTTCTTGGCGGTATGCTGGTATGTTTGACAAATTCTTCGCACCTGGATTTGAACAGTTTCCTACAAATACGTATTGTTTTTAGCAAGATGGTGCTACGTCTGATTGTACTCAAATTTCAAAAGCAGCCGTGGGCAGAATATTTGGTAACCCCTTCATTCATGGAATGGGGACATTTTTTTGCCTTCCATATCTCCCGACTTATCGGTCTGTGATTACTTCCTTTGCGCGTTCCAGAAACACGTCTATCCACAACTACGGAACTGAAAGACTCCATTCGTGCAGAAATCGGAAAGATTACTATACAGATGCTTGAACGTGACGTGAACAATTTGCGTCGCAGATTGTATGAGTGTCAACGCACTCACAACACGCAATTGTTACACACCATTTTTCAAAACATGAAAAATTAGTGAATGACAATACGCAAGTGTTTCGGTGTTGTGGTTTAAAATGTTTTACTACATATTCGTCCGTCTATTTCGCTATATACACATCGGCCCGTTTTTCTGCCACACCCAGTATTTCAGAATTAGTGACCCGCTCCAGCTTCGCACAGATAGCGGACAACTTGTCTTGGTTGCGCAAATAAATGTTGTACACAAACCCTCCTCTGAAAACAGTCTGTCTATTAGTAGAAACCGTATCAAACTCTCTGCAGTAGTTCCTGAGACTAGCCTTCGCATACGGCCACAAAAAGGCGACGAGGGACGTTAACTTATGATATGTCTAGACATTTAGTGATAGGCATGTACAGATTGCAGCCAAGTTTCAGTGACCAGTGTACGGTGTTTCCCAGCCCGATACCCATCCCTCCGTAGCACACTAGCTCGTGAGTCCCATTTTTGCAACGAAATCTCACTCCAAACGCCAGTGAAATATGGAACAGATAGTAGATACATTACACATACATCATTACTACACTGAATCGCCGAAGAAACTGGTATAGGCATGCGTATCCAAACAGAGAGATATGTAAACAGACAGAATTCGGCGCTGTGGTCGGCAACATCTATATAAGACGACAAGTTATGCTATTGCCGCTACAGTGGCAAGTTATCATGGTTAAAGTCAGTTAGAACGATGTGTTATGGTCGGTGCTTGAGCGATGGGACACAGAATCTTCGAGGTAGCGATGAAGTGGGGATTTTCCCGTATGACCACTTCACGAGTGCGCTGTGAATCGGGTAAAACATCAAATCTCTGGCATCGCTGCGGCCGGAAAAAGATCCTACAAGAACAGGACCAACGACGACTGAAGAGAATCGTTTAACGTACAACCCTTCCGCAAATTGCTGCAGATTTCAATGCTGGGCCATCAACACGTGTCAGCGTGCGAACCATTCGACGAAACATCATCGATGTGGGTTATGGGGACCGAAAGCCCACTCGTGTACCCTTGATGACTCCATGATAGAAAGCTTTATACCTCGCCTGGACCTGTCAACATCGACACTGGTCTGCTGATGACTGGAAACATGTTGCCTGCTCGGACGAGTCTCGTTTCAAATTGTATCGAGCGGATGGACTTGTACGGGTATGGAGACAACTCACGAGTTCATGGACCCTGCATGTCAGCAGGAGACCGTTCTAGCTGGCAGAGTCTCTGTAATAGTGCGGGGTCATAAGGAACCCCTGATACGTCTAGATACGACTCTGACAGGTGACACGTAAATAAGCATCCTGTCTGATCACCAGCATCCATTCAAGCCCATTGTGAATTCGAACGGACTCGGGCAACTCCAGTAGGTCAATGCGACATCTACACTTCCGGAATTGCTACAGAGTGGCTCCATGAACACTCTTCTGAGATTAAACCCTTCCGATGGCCACCAAATTCCACAGAATTAAAATTATTAAGTACATCTCGGATGCCTTGCATCGTGCTTCTCAGAATAGGTCTCCACCCGCTCCTGCTTTTACAGATTCACGAACAGCCCCATAGGATTCATGGAGTCAATTCCCTCCATCACTACTTCAGACTTTAGTCGAGTCCATGCCACGTCGTGTTGCGGCACTTCTGCGTGGTCGCGGTGGCCCTACAGGATATTAGGCAGGTGTACTAGTTTCTTTGGCTCTTCAATGTACTGGGTGATCAAAAAGTCAGTATAAATTTGAAAATTGAATAAATCACGAAATAATGTAGATAGAGAGGTACAAATTGACACACATACTTGGATTGACATGGGGTTTTATTAGAACAAAAAAAAAAAAAAATACAAAAGTTAAAAAATGTCCGACAGATGGCGCTTCATCTGAACAGAATAGCAATAATTAGCATAACAAAGTAAGACAAAGCAAAGACGATGTTCTTTACAGGAAATGCTCAATATGTCCACCATCATTCCTCAACAATAACTGTAGTTGAGGAATAATGTAGTGAACAGCACTGTAAAGCATGTTCGGAATTATGGTGAGGCACTGCCGTCGGATGTTGTCTTTCAGCAACCCTAGAGATGTCCGTCGATCACGATACACTTGCGACTTCCGGTAACCCCAAAGCCAATAATCGCACGGACTGATGTCTGGGGACCTGGGAGGCCAAGCATGACGAAAGTGGCGCCTGAGCACACGATCATCACCAAACGACGCGCGCAAGAGATCTTTCACGTGTCTAGCAATATGGGGTGGAGCGCCATTCTGCATAAACATCGTATGTCCCACCAGGCGTTTATCGGCCAGGCTGATGATACGATTCTGTAACATATCGGCGTACCTCTCACCCGTCACGGTAGCAGTCACTGACGTTTTGCTGTCCAGCGCCATCTGTCGGATATTTTGTGAACTTTATTTTTATTTTTGTTCTAATAAAACCCCATGTCACTCCAAGCATGTGTGTCAATTTTTACCTCTCTGTCTACATTATTCCGTGGTTTATTAAGTTTTCAAATTTATACTGACTTGCTGATCACCCGGTATATACCAAATCTTCTGCCTGAATCAGACTATCAGTGAAAACAGTATGAAAATCCATACAGTATTTCCTGAGATTGGTCTTCAAATGCAGACAACGCGACAGTGGACTGTAATTTATAATATATGTAAATTTGATGAATGGATACATGGAGCTTTTACCGTCCCGGACATTACTTTTGGCACCGGCTGTATTCCCTGCGGCAGTGGCTGGAGATTCCGCGCACGTCCCGACGCCTAGTCAGTGGCTTGTAGGCAGCCTGGCACCTGCCGCTAGCTGCTGCTGCTGCTGCTGCTGCCGCCGCCGCCGCCGCCTTGTCATTAGCTTGTTTTTGTGGAGGCTGCTCGCGCTCAGCGCCCGTACCTGCCGTGACGCAACGGCCGCCGGCCGGGCGCACAGCGCTGCACGCTAGAAAGCGACGCGGCGAGTGAACTTTCCGCGGCTGACTCATCTGCAGCGTCGCCGACACGGTCAACCCGGCAGCGAAAGCAAGCCACCCGTCCGCGACAGCGGCGTTTTGCTGCGGGAACCGTTTGTGCTGCGACGTCCCGGTCCCCAGGCGATATCCTTTCCCCCCAGAGAAACTCGTTTCTAAATGACACCCATGACTAGAAGCAGAAGTCCAGATAAATGAGGTCAGTGAATCAACTGTAGCCATATTCATCACCGCGTGTACCAATAAACCTGCCTGTATAATATGCCAGCTTGTTCGACAACGCGATGCTCCACGCAAGGATCGACAAGCGCACTGAATTACGAAGGTCACTCCAAAATAAATGAACACTATTATTGTAAAAATACAGTTTTCATTCTGCATGTGTGAAAGTATTACAATGTGTAGATACATCCTTCCCGCTTATTTACAAACTTAGTTCAACCTGTTCCCGTGAGTGGCGCCGTCACTGCGTGTCCTCAAGATGGCTGCTACAATTGACGTTCGTCAGAAGCAACGTGCTGTCATAAAATTCCTGTGCTGTGAAAATGAGAGTGGGAAACATCTACAAGAGGTTCAAAATGGTGTATGGAGATACTGCTGTCGACCGCAGTACAATTAGGCGGTGGGCAAGCGGGTTACGTGATGAAAGCGGGCACGGCAACATTGAGGATTGTCCTCTCAGCGGCAGGCCTCGTACTGCACACACTCCAGGCAATGTGCAGAGAGTTAACGAACTGGTGACTGCTTACAGTTGCATCACAGTGAACGAATTGTCACGCTACGTTCGGATAGGGGAAGGAAGTATTTGCAGAATACTGGAAGTGTTGGCGTTAAAAAAGGTTTGTGCCAGGTGAGTTCCTAGGATGTTGACAGTGGCTCACAAAGAAACAAGAAAAACGGTATGCAGCGAACTTTTGGAACAGTACGAGAATGATGGAGATGAATTTCTTGGAAGAATTGCAACAGGTGATGAAACATGGGTACATCATTTTTCACCAGAGACGAAAAGGCAATCAATGGAGTGGCATCATGCAAATTCACCCAAGAAAAAAGAAATTCAAAACCACACCTTCTCCTGTAAAAGTTATGTCTACGGTGTTTTTCGATTCTGAAGGACTCTTGCTTGTGGATATCATGCCAAGTGGAACCACCATAAATTCTGATGCATATGTGACGACACTGAAGAAACTTCAAGCTCGACTGAGTCGTGTTCGACCACATCGGCAAAAACAGGATGTTTTTCTGTTGGACGTCAATGCAGGGCCACATGTCAGTCAAAAAACCATGAAAGCGATCACAAAACTCGGATGGACAACACTGAAACACTCGCCTTACAGACCTGACCTGGCTCCATGTGACTATCATCTCTTTGGGAAACAGAAAGACTCTCTTCGTGGAACAAGGTTTGAAGATGATGACTCCTTTGTGCACGTTGCCAACCAGCGGCTCCAATAGGTTGGTCCAGAATTGTACCGTGCCGGTATACAGGCGCTGGTTCCAAGATGGCGTAAGGCAGTTGAAAGGGATGGAAATTCTGTGGAGAAATGAAAATATTGTTCCTAAAGGATGTATCTACACACTGTAAAACTTTCAAACATGAAGATGGATTTAAAAAAAAGTTGTGTGCATATCTTTTGGAGTGACCCTCGTAATTACCGTTGGTTTAGTAGTTTCACTTTATCCACTATAAAGCGGGCGAGGAAAATACCATGACTATATGTACATACAGTAATTTTACGAATGTTGTTTATTTTTAGTGAGCACAATGCGTTTCGAGACTATCCTCATTTTCATTTCCTTGTTCCTACATCTGTACATGCGAGGGTGGTTTGATATGTCTCGTAAATTTCCCTGAAAGAATGGAACATTTTTGTTGCGCCTTCATGATTGGTAAGCTTCATTATTCCACGGATCGTACGAAGAATTTCAACAATGTACAGGGTACAGTTCATTGTTGACAGTTGTCTGAAATGGTCAGTTGTCGACTGCGTCTGAAAATTGAGAAAACCGAACATTTTGGGTTAGGCTTTATCGTCACTGTTATTGACATTAAATCAAACAACAAATTTACTGTTACCAATCACTCTTTATTTATCTCCAAGACGAGTTTCAAAGCTTTAAACCTCCACCATAAGGTAGATTTCGATAAGTTAGTATGACGTGTGTGTGTGTGTGTTGTATTGTGTTACGTATTTGGAGGAATTTGTGGCATTGTTTCCAGTGCTCACAGGTTCCTTTCACTGTCGTATCACATGTATACTGTCATATTTTGTAAATCTACCTGACGACGGAGGTTTAAACCTTTGAAATGCGTCGTGGAGATAATGAACAGAGAATGGTAACAGTGAACTTGTTTCATTTAAGGAGAAAACCGAGTTTCGTACTATTAAACATTTTGGTTTGAAGGATTGGGCTGCCACACAAAAAAAGGATGAACTTCGCGCGGTCTCTGCAGCATCACTGAAGACCATTTATTTTTGGATTAATGAATTAAAACGTGGTCGGACGAGCTCTGTGGTCGAACAAGCGCACTCTGACCGTCCAGTTGAGGTCACCACAAACGAAACCACTGCCAAAATCCATGACATGGTAATGGAGGACCGCAGAATAAATATTCATGAAACTGCTCAGACTGTAGGTATCAGAACTGAGCGAGTGCATAATATCTTGCACGGAGAATTTGCAATAAAGAAGCTGTGAGCGAGGTGGGTGCTGCGATTGCTCGCAGTCTACCAAAGGCGCATCCAGCACAGCTTTTCAACACAAAGTCTGCCGGTTTTTAACCGCAACACTAAAATTTTGGCGTCGAATTGTGACTGTTGATGAAGTCTGGATTCATCGTTATACATCAGAGTCAAAACACCAGTGAAAACAATGAACAAAGGTTGGTGAAAGTTCACCGCAAAAGGCAAATGGCATTTTGTCAGCTGGTAAGATAATGGCCACCGTTTTTTGGGATACCCAAGGAATAATCCGTCATGATTACTTTCAAATAAGGCAGAACCATAACTGGACTCTATTATGCTTCGTTGATGGTTCGTATGAAACTTGCGCTGACTGAAAGCAGAACGAGGTTGGCAGCATGCAAAAAAGTGCTCTTTCAGCAGCAAAATGCAGCATTCCATACAGCAGCGATAACGACGACGAAAGTGCAAAATGGTTCATATGGCACTGAGCACTGTGGGACTTAACTGCTGAGGCCATCAGCCCCTAGAACTTAGAACTACTTAAACCTAACTAACCTAAGGACATCACACACATCCATGCCCGAGGCAGGATTCGAACCTGCGACCGTAGCGGTCGCGCGGTTCCAGACTGTAGCGCCTAGAACCGCTAGGCCACCCCGGACGACGACGAAAGTGCAAAAACTGGGCTTTGAGTTGGTTCCTTATCCCTCCTGTTCACCAGACATAGCGCTAAGTGACTTTTTCCTGTCCCCTAACTTCGGACTTCGCCTGGCTGGGAAGAAACTTTCTCAGATGAGGAAGCGACACTTGCAGGATTGGCATAACATGTTTTTCGACGGGATGAAGAACCCAGAGGATCGCTGGACGAAGTGTATAGCCCTCAAAGGAGACTAAGTCGAGAAGTAACTTGAGTTGTTTACGAAGCATACATTTTTACTTGTTTTTCAGCATACTTATCAAACCACCCATTTTAAACTTAAGTTCCCTGGCGCATTTATTGGTCTGTATGCGATTGCTTAACTCAGGAACTTCTGTAGACACTTTGATACGGCTTTCACTAATAGAGAGACTGATTCGCGAGGAAGGTTAGTGTAGATAATTCATAATTATAGTAACGAAGAGGGTGTAATATATGTGTAGCTTTCTGTTCCATATTCCACAATCCAGTGGTGTTTGCAGTGACATCTTGTGGCAAAGATGTGAGTCACGAGCTGGTCAGCTACAGAAGAGGCGGTATCTGGCAGGAAATGCAGTAAACATCCGTCCCCACCTCCAGAGAGCAGAATCTACACTCCTGGAAATGGAAAAAAGAACACATTGACACCGGTGTGTCAGACCCACCATACTTGCTCCGGACACTGCGAGAGGGCTGTACAAGCAATGATCACATGCACGGCACAGCGGACACACCAGGAACCGCGGTGTTGGCCGTCGAATGGCGCTAGCTGCGCAGCATTTGTGCACCGCCGCCGTCAGTGTCAGCCAGTTTGCCGTGGCATACGAAGCTCCATCGCAGTCTTTAACACTGGTAGCATGCCGCGACAGCGTGGACGTGAACCGTATGTGCAGTTGACGGACTTTGAGCGAGGGCGTATAGTGGGCATGCGGGAGGCCGGGTGGACGTACCGCCGAATTGCTCAACACGTGGGATGTGAGGTCTCCACAGTACATCGATGTTGTCGCCAGTGGTCGGCGGAAGGTGCACGTGCCCGTCGACCTGGGACCGGACCGCAGCGACGCACGGATGCACGCCAAGACCGTAGGATCCTACGCAGTGCCGTAGGGGACCGCACCGCCACTTCCCAGCAAATGAGGGACACTGTTGCTCCTGGGGTATCGGCGAGGACCATTCGCAACCGTCTCCATGAAGCTGGGCTACGGTCCCTCACACCGTTAGGCCGTCTTCCGCTCTCGCCCCAACATCGTGCAGCCCGCCTCCAGTAGTGTCGCGACAGGCGTGAATGGAGGGAGGAATGGAGACGTGTCATCTTCAGCGATGAGAGTCGCTACTGCCTTGGTGCCAATGATGGTCGTATGCGTGTTTGGCGCCGTGCAGGTGAGCGCCACAATCAGGACTGCATACGACCAAGGCACACAGGGCCAACACCCGGCATCATGTGTGGGGAGCGATCTCCTACACTGGCCGTACACCTCTGGTGATCGTTGAGGGGACACTAAATAGTGCACGGTACATCCAAACCGTCATCGAACCCATCGTTCTACCATTCCTAGACCGGCAAGGGAACTTGCTGTTCCAACAGGACAATGCACGTCTGCATGTATCCCGTGCCACCCAACGTGCTCTAGAAGGTGTAAGTCAACTACCCTGGCCAGCAAGATCTCCGGATCTGTCCCCCATTGAGCATGTTTGGGACTGGATGAAGCGTCGTCTCACGCGGTCTGCACGTCCAGCACGAACGCTGGTCCAACTGAGGCGCCAGGTGGAAATGACATGGCAAACCGTTCCACAGGACTACATCCAGCATCTCTACGATCGTCTCCATGGGAGAATAGCAGCCTGCATTGCTGCGAAAGGTGGATATACACTGTACTAGTGCCGACATTGTGCATGCTCTGTTGCCTGTGTCTATGTGCCTGTGGTTCTGTCAGTGTGATCATGTGATGTATCTGACCCCAGGAATGTGTCAATAAAGTTTCCCCTTCCTGGGACAATGAATTCACGGTGTTCTTATTTCAATTTCCAGGAGTGTATAAGAAAGAAAATCGGCCATGCCATTTCCAAAGGAACGATCTGGGCGTTTGCCTTAAACGATTTGGGAAAACCGTCATTTTGCGTTTTGGCAGCGTCTGCTTGAATGCTTTCGGTTTATTGGGGCAGTGAGTGTACATCCACTGGTTGGACTGTTCCTTAGCTTCAGGGTCCACATACTACAGCATGTACCGTCACAAGTCACGATTCTGTTCAGAAATACCAGCCATTCCTCACTGTAGTGCTGACGGAATGTCAAGGCCGAACCCATTCCTTCAGTTTTGTGAACACTGGTTAGACATTTGCATACCCATCATGCACAACCTTATGCTAATGTAGCCTCCCAACAACAGTGTTAAAGAGGGTTGTCTTTGAAAATTGAGGCACATTTTTCTAAAGTTAATTACACTAACATATTGCACAAGTTAATCAGTCAGGTCTGACTGCCATCCTCATGCACATGTGTGCAATATGCGTTGAGTCTCCTGACCACTCCCCCAGAACACACATCACTCATAGCCCCATACACACGACACAATCGACGATGAATGTCGGCGGCACTGATTCCACATGCTAGCTGAAAGTGAATAATAAACGTACCTCGCAACTGCCGGTAGGCACATTAACACCGTCCACTTCAGCCGCTTGCAGCTTACATGCTAACGAAAGACAGTGAGCAGGCTGACGCAACGTGATGTGGCCTTCATGGTCCCCTTTTCCAAGCACGCTACCACCAGTAAGCTACAAGCATTTGCGTATTTTTAATAGCTCTTCAGAGGTTAATTTATAAATAGCTCTCTTACATTCCGCTATTCACTGTATAGTGGCTTGCGGAGTCTACTTGTATACAGGGTGTCTCAGAAGGAATGGTCAATATTCAGGTATTCAAAGCAAAAAAAAAAAAAGTTAAAGATGTGCTCTAACATGTGTACCTTAAGAGCTATAAGCACTTCTTCATCTTCGACGGTAAAACAAATCTGTTCTGCTGAAAGCTCTTTGCTTTCCATGTTTTGGGACGATGTAGTACGAACCAAAACAACAAAAAATAGTTCCGTAAACATGGGATCTAAAATACATACCTTAAGAACCATGGACCTTGCCGTTGGTGGGGAGGCTTCCGTGCCTCAGCGATACAGATAGCCGTACCGTAGGTGCAACCACAACGGAGGGGTATCTGTTGAGAGGCCAGACAAACGTGTGGTTCCTGAAGAGGGGCAGCAGCCTTTACAGTAGTTGCAGGGGCAACAGTCTGGATGATTGACTGATCTGGCCTAGTAACAATAACCAAAGCACCCTTGCTGTGCAGGTACTGCGAACGGCTGAAAGCAAGGGGAAACTACGGCCGTAATTTTTCCCGAGGGCATGCAGCTTTACTGTATGATTAAATGATGATGGCGTCCTCTTGGGTAAGATATTCCGGGAGGTAAAATAGTCCCCCATTCGGATCTCCGGGCGGGGACTACTTAGGAGGACGTCGTTATCAGGAGAAAGAAAACTGGCGTTCTACGGATCGGAGCGTGGAATGTCAGATCCCTTAATCGGGCAGGTAGGTTAGAAAATTTAAAAAGGGAAATGGATAGCTTAAAGTTAGATATAGTGGGAATTAGTGAAGTTCGGTGACAGGAGGAACAAGACTTCTGGTCAGGTGAATATAGGGTTATAAATACAAAATCAAATAGGGGTAATGCAGGCGTAGGTTTAATAATGAATAGGAAAATAGAAATGCGGGTAAGCTACTACAAACAGCATAGTGAACGCATTATTGTGGCCAAGATACATACGAAGCCGACACCTTCTACAGTAGTACAAGTTTATATGCCAACTAGCTCTGCAGATGACGAAGAAATTGAAGAAATGTATGATCAAATAAAAGAAATTATTCAGATAGTGAAGGGAGACGAAAATTTAATAGTCATGGGTGACTGGAATTCAGTAGTAGGAAAAGGGAGAGAAGGAAACGTAGTAGGTGATTATGGATTGGGTCTAAGAAATGAAAGAGGAAGCCGCCTGATATAATTTTGCACAGAGCACAACTTAATCATAGCTAACACTTGCTGCAAGAATCGTAAAAGAAGGTTATATACATGGAAGAAGCCTGGAGATACTGACAGGTTTAAGATAGATTACATAATGGTAAGACAGAGATTTAGGAACCTGGTTTTAAATTGTAAGACATTTCCAGGGGCAGATGTGGACTCTGATCACAATCTATTGGTTATGAACTGTAGACTAAAACTGAAGAAACTGCAAAAAGGTGGGAATTTAAGGAGATTGGACCTGGATAAACTGACTAAACCAGAGGTTGTGCAGAGTTTCAGGGAGAGCATATGGGAACAATTGACAGGAATGGGGGAAAGAAATACAGTAGAAGAAGAATGGGTAGCTTTGAGAGATGAAGTAGTGAAGGCAGCAGAGGACCTAGTAGGTAAAAAGACGAGGGCTAGTAGAAATCCTTGGGTAACAGAAGAATTATTGATTTTAATTGATGAAAGGAGAAACTATAAAAATGCAGTAAATGAAGCAGGCAAGAAGGAATACAAACGTCTCAAAAACGAGATCAACAGGAAGTGCAAAATGGTTAAGCAGGGATGGCTAGAGGATGTAGAGGGTTATCTCACTAGGGGTAAGATACGATACTGCGTGAAGAGCTTGACAGAGCACTGAAAGATATGAGTCGAAACAAGGCCCCGGGAGTAAGCAACATTCCATTAGAACTACTGATGGCCTTGGGAGAGCCAGTCCTGACAAAACTCTACCATCTGGTGAGGAAGATGTATGAGACAGGCGAAATACCCTCAGACTTCAAGAAGAATATCATAATTCCGATCCCAAAGAAAGCAGGTGCTGACAGATGAGAAATTACCGAACAATCAGTTTAATAAGCCACGGATGCAAAATACTACCCCGTATTCTCTATAGACGAATGGAAAAACTGGTAGAAGCCAACGTCGGGGAAGATCAGTTTGGATTCCGTAGAAATATTGGAACACGTGAGGCAATACTGACCCTACGACTTATCTTAGAAGCTAGATTAAGGAAAGGCAAACCTACGTTTCTAGCATTTGTAGACTTAGAGAAAGCTTTTGACAATGTTGACTGGAATACTCTCTTTCAAATTCTGAAGGTGGCAGGGGTAAAATACAGGGAGCGAAAGGCTATTTACAATTTGTACAGAAACCAGATGGCAGTTATAAGACTTGAGGGGCATGAAAGGGAAGCAGTGGTTGGGAAGGGAGTGAGACAGGGTTGTAGCCTATCCCCGATGTTATTCAATCTGTATACTGAGCAAGCAGTGAAGGAAACAAAAGAAAAATTTGGAGTAGGTATTAAAATCCACGGAGCAGAAATAAAAACGTTGAGGTTCGCCGATGACATTGTAATTCTGTCAGAGACAGCAAAGGACTTGGAAGAGCAGTTGAACGGAATGGACAGTGTCTTGGAACTAGGGTATAAGATGAACATCAATAAAAGCAAAACAAGGATAATGGAATGTAGTCGAATTAAGTCGGTTGATGCTGAGGGAATTAGATTAGGAAATGAGACACTTAAAGTAATAAAGGAGTTTTGCTATTTGGGGAGCAAAATAACTGACGATGGTCGAAGTAGAGAGGATATAAAATGTAGACTGGCAATGGCAAGGAAAGCGTTTCTGAAGAAGAGAAATTTGTTAACATCGAGTATTGATTTAAGTGTCAGGAAGTCGTTTCTTAAAGTATTTGTATGGAGCGTAGCCATGTATGGAAGTGAAACATGGACGATAACTAGTTTGGACAAGAAGAGAATAGAAGCTTTCGAAATGTGGTGCTAGAGAAGAATGCTGAAGATTAGATGGGTAGATCATATAATAATGAGGAGGTATTGAATAGGATTGGGGAGAAGAAGAGCTTTAGGCACAACTTAACTAGAAGAAGGGATCGGTTGGTAGGACATGTTCTGAGGCATCAAGGGATCACCAATTTAGTACTGGAGGGCAGCGTGAAGGGTAAAAATCGTAGAGGGAGACCAAGAGATGAATACGCTAAACAGATTCAGAATGATGTAGGCTGCAGTAGGTACTGGGAGATGAAGAAGCTTCCGCAGGATAGAGTAGCATGGAGAGCTGCATCAAACCAGTGTCAGGACTGAAGACCACAACAACAACAAGAACTATAAGCACTTGTTCAGTAGAAGAGATGTGTTTCACAGTAGCGCAGATGAAGAAGTGCTCATAGCTCGTTAAGTTATGCATTTTAAGACCCAAATTTACTAGACTTTTTTTGTTTCGATTGATCTTCCACGCCATATTCCTCAATGCTGACCATTCCTGCTGGGGCGCCCATGATTTACATTTAAGCTATATTGTAAACAAATAGGCAGAATCAAGCAAATTTTGTAACAGTTAATTGTTATGTGATTCAAAATATATTTATACATTTCACAAGAAGTCCTGGTAAAGAAGAGAATCAATATGGCATTCGTTAACATATAACATTTTGGAAACGTTAGATGGTTGGTTGGTTGGTTTGGGGAAGGAGATCAGAAGCTAGATAATCTACAATAAGGGTGCATGCAACCACCTGAAGACTGGTCGAATCCACGGAAACCATTCATGACTTACATTATAGTTGACGGTGGCCATTATGAGCTATTTATGTTAGCGTTTAGGTTGCTTTCCCCTGAGACAGAGACATTATTCGTAATATAAAATACGCACATACGTTCTGACAATAAATAAGTACATTTCTTATGAAAATTTTACGTCCTCCATGTCAAGTAGCATAATGGGCCGATTCTTAAAGAAAACCACGATTGCCGGCCAAGTGAACTGTTCGATACCGCTTCGCGATGTATACGCGAAGCAGGAAAACTCTATTAGCACATATTGCAATCGTGCTGAGCGGCTGATTTAGCTTTGTCTGCATAGTTACAACGTAATTATTATGATCTATAATTAAACTATGGTGAAATACAATTTTTTTCGAAAGTATGTTGAGAAAGTATAAACAAATAACAAAAGTCATATTTATAAAATGCATACACGAAACCAATTAGTAATTAGTGTACAGCTTAATGACCAGCCCTAGGAAATATTTTAGCAACAAAGCCCAATCTCTAACTAAAAAGTTATTACATTTTGTAAATTAAGTATTGTTGTAAAAAGTTATCTTAAATATTTTGGTATGATAACTGTTTCATTTCGGGAAGTTTGTTTTTCGTAAGTAACTGTCATGATTTATAAATCCAAACTCCGTAACTTTTTCTGTAAAACTATTCAACTTTTAATTGTAAACCCGAAATTAACACTTTAAGCAGTGCTTGTAGATAGATTGCCATTATTCTCACATTTAATATTAACAGTCACATATCTATGACACTTTGTCATTTTAATATTCAGCTGTTCTATTGCTCAGACTCTTTCATTTCACTGTCATTACGTTGTAAGGACATGTGCTCATCCTTTATTTACCAACGTAAGACCGTTTTCACAAAATATGACGTGCTCCCACGATTATTTACTGATATGTTAAAAGGGGGTGATTCTACATCTGGCATTTCGTAGGGAACTTGACAACATGTTAAGTGTTCTGCAATATATGTTAAAAGACATAAAATGTAAGAACATATTCCGTAATTATACACCAATTTACGCTGACTGATTAAGACATTTTACATCTTTCGAAATTTTATGTAGTCTTGCTGTATGCAATTTTGCTTTTAGGAAATACTTGAAAATGGCATAAAAGGCCGAAACCTGGGTTGTACTTAAATAAGCATTAAAACGGTCAAATGGCGGCGAGATCGTTTAAAAAAAAAAAGAATATATAAGAAACGGCGTCACTAGCCGGAGGTAGGCAGTGTTCTCTCATCATTCAGCTACGAAACCTGTGTCAATCTATAATGCGAATAAATAACAGTTCTAAAGTAACTAGCTGTTTCGGTCACATCATTTCGTAGAACTGATTACTGAAGACACGCAAGTCCTGAAAAACTTTCTTACAGGTAAAGATATTTGCAGCGAAGAGATACGCCCTATCTTTAATGTCAAGAATCTCAGTTGAGTGTTATCCAACACAGCCTAGCAAGTGGTTATGTTACATCCGCTTCCAGAATATTGATTTTGCGCTGCTGTGCGGATATTCAGTACGATTCTAACAAGGGCGCCGGGAGCAATCAGCCTGCCAGGGTAGATGGTAGTGCAATCTGAACTACAGTCGACTTGATGTAATGGGAAGAGCACTCTGTGTTGCATTGAGTTCCGTCACTCACCTCGGGGTTAAGCGAGAATCGTGTGGTGTGTGTCTCGTCGCCTCAGTCAACTGAGCCGGCAACTGGTAGCAGAGAGAAGTTCGCGTCCGAGACTCGGCGGTCCACCGCGAAGCGTGCGGAATCTGCCGGCGTTTAGCGGCGCGCCCGTCCGCTTTCTCCGCCGGCAACTCGGCGGATATCTGTGCCGTCCCGTCACACAGCCTGCACAACTCTCCTTGCCAGCGGCCGCTCGGCGACCACAACTCCCACCTCAGCGTCGCTTCCCAGGCGCCAGCATTCGCCGAGACAATGGGAGGTCCCCGCCGCGTCATCCGCCTACAACCCCCCCCCCCCCCCCCCTCGCCCTCTCACCCATCTAGTGCTACTGCTGCGATGGTCTCTTACTCTCACCTTCGGTCCAGACGCTTTGTCAGGCTGGAGGAACGTTTCCTATATTTATTTCTACTTCGCGCCTTCGCCAGCACACTGATCGGCACCAGGAGACACTGCATAGCAATCGCTAAACTAGGCGCGCCTGTGATAAGAGAAGACCAAGACACGCCCGCAGGCTGGCTACACGCCGATAACGGCCCCTGGCAGCGTGCATATAGCCCGCCGCCGCCTACCAAGCTGCCTCAATCGCTCAATCTCAGTACCTTCGTACATCGCATCGGGACGTAGTTCGCATTTCTACGCAATACGTCGCACTGTTATCTAATCTTCCACAGGGATAGTCGTCGCCTCACACCTTAGTTACCTGTGAGGGAACGTTAGTCATTGTATACAGGGTGGTCCATTAATCGTCACCGGGCCTAATATCTCACGAAATAAGCATCAAACGAAAAAACTATAAAGAACGAAACTCGTCTAGCTTGAAGGGGGAGACCAGATGGCGCTATGGTTGGCGCGCTAGATGGCGCTGCCGTAGGTAAAACGGATATCAACTGCGTTTTTTTAAAAATAGGAACCCTCATTTTTATAACATATTCGTGTAGTACGTAAAGAAATATGAATGTTTTAGTTGGACCACTTTTTTCACTTTGTGATAGATGGCGCTGTAATAGTCACAAACATACGGCTCACAATTTTAGACGAACAGTTAGTAGTAGGTAGATTTTTTAAATTAAAATACAGAAAGTAGGTAGGTTTGAACATTTTATTTCGGTTGCTCTAACGTGACACATGTACCATTGTGAAATTATCATTTCTGAGAACGCATGCTGTTGTAGCGGGATTACATGTAAATATCACATTAATGCAATAAATGCTCAAAATGATGTCCGTCAACCTGAATGCATTTGGCAATACGTGTAGCGACATTCCTCTCAACAGCGAGTAGTTCGCCTTCCGTAATGTTCGCATATGCGTTGACAATGCGCTGACGCATTTTGTCAGGCGTTGTCGGTGGATCACGATAGCAAATATCCTTCAACGTTCCCCACAGAAAGAAATCAGGGGACGTTAGATCCGGTGAACGTGCGGGCCATGGTATGGTGCTCCGGCGACCAATCCACACCTTGCAATACGTGTAGCGACATTCCTCTCAACAGCGAGTAGTTCGCCTTCCGTAATGTTCGCATATGCGTTGACAATGCGCTGACGCATTTTGTCAGGCGTTGTCGGTGGATCACGATAGCAAATATCCTTCAACGTTCCCCACAGAAAGAAATCAGGGGACGTTAGATCCGGTGAACGTGCGGGCCATGGTATGGTGCTCCGGCGACCAATCCACCTGTCATGAAATATGCTATTCAGTACCGCTTCAACCGCACGCGAGCTATGTGCCGCACATCCATCATGTTGGAAGTACATCGCCATTCTGTCATGCAGTGAAACACCTTGTAGTAACATCGGTGGAACATTACGTACGAAATCACCATACATTGCACCATTTAGATTGCCATCGATAAAATGGGGGCCAATTATCTTTCCTCCCATAATGCCGCACCATACATCAACACGCCAAGGTCGCTGATATTCCACTTCTCGCAGCCATCGTGGATTTTCCGTTGCCCAATAGCGCATATTATGCCGCTTTACGTTGCCGCTGTTCGTGAATGTGGCTTCATCGCTAAATCTGTCACCATCCCGTAATTTCTCTTGTGGCCAGTGTCAGAACCGTTCACGACGTTCAAAGTCGTCGCCATGCAATTCCTGGTGCATAGAAATATCTATGGTACGCTTGCAATCGATGTTGATGGAGCATTCTCAACACCGACGTTTTTGAGATTCCCGATTCTCGCGCAATTTGTCTGCTACTGATGTGCGGATTAGCCGCGACAGCAGCTAAAACACCTACTTGGGCATCATCATTTGTTGCAGGACGTGGTTGACGTTTTTCATGTAGCTGAATACTTCCTGTTTCCATAAATAACGTAACTATCCGGCGAACGCTTCGGACACTTGGATGATGTCGTCCAGGATACCGAGCAGCATACATATCACACGTCCGTTGGGCATTTTGATCAAAATAGCCATATATCAACACGATATCGACCTTTTCCACAATTGGTAAACGGTCCATTTTAACACGGGTAATGTATCACGGAGCAAATACCGTCCGCACTGGCGGAATGTTACGTGATGCCACGTACTTATACGTTTGTGACTATTACAGCGCCATTTATCATTAATCGAAAAAAAGTGGTCCAACTAAAACATTCATATTTCTTTACGTACTACACGAATATGTAATAAAAATGGGGTTTCCTATTTAAAAATACGCAGTTGACATCCGTGTGTCCTATGGCAGCGCCGTCTAGCGGGCTAACCATGGCGCCATCTGGTTTCTCCCTTCAAGCTAGATGAGTTTCGTTCTTTGTAGTTTTTTCGTTTGATGCTTATTTCGTGAGATATTTGGCCCAGTCACTATGAATGGATCACCCTGCATAGTTGTGATTCGGACACGGGCAAGAATTGGTACATGTTTGATTGCTATTAACCACAGAACTTCAGATTGGACATCACTGAAGTACTCGGTTGATTCCTGTAATAAAGTGTATTTTAACCATATGGGCATATTGTGTAGTAATGAGAGGAAACCAGCCACCCACCTGTCATAGCCCCCTCTCCTCACCCAGCCGGAAACCACAAAACATTACAAGACGGCACAGCCTATACTTTATGACTAACTATCATATCTACGTCTACACATGTATTCCGCAAACAGATATTTTGCCAAATTCATCTCGCTCTGTTCCGGCATGAGTGAATATATATATATATATATATATATATATATATATATATATATATATATATATATATATATATATATATATACTTACCGAGTCTCGTACCAGATTTGCATTACATTGTACGTGAGCGATGTAGCGTAAAACGTCGGAAGCTTTCGAGACGGTTCGCAGATAATGCGGTCACCTATATGAAAGCAGCAGCGCCAGAAGACTATCGATTTGCAGAACGACCTGCGGAGGATTGATGAATTGTGCAGACTCTCGCAGAGGGTCCCGAATGTAAATAAATGTAACATTGTGCGTACATAGGAAAAGAAATCCACTACTGTGCAACTACGTTATTGCTGACAAATTGCTGGAAACAGTATCTACCGTAACATATCTATAACTACCGCGGGCGATCTTAAGAGGAATATAAAAAGTAGGAAAAATCGGATGCCACACTTACATTCATAGGAAGAATCTTAAGAAATGTAACTCTTCCAACAGAGAAGGGGTTTACAAAACACTTGTCCGATGGATTCTTGAGTATTGCCCGTCGAACTGGAACACGTACAGGTCGGACTAATAGAAGAGACAGAGATCCAACAGATAGTAATGCGTTTCGGCTCAAAGCTTAGAAGAGATGCTCAAGACACTACAGTGGCAGATGCTGCAAGAGAGGCATTGTGCGTCACGGAGTGATTTACTATTGATCTTCCGAGAGAGTAGGTTCTGGGAATAGTCGGACAACATTACTTGCTCTCACATAGGTCTCGTGAAATGACCACAACAAGAAAATTCGAGATATCAGAGGTAATTCTTCCACGCACCATTCTCGAATGGAACAGGGAGGAGCTATCAGACATTGGTGCCAGAAGTACGCTCAGTCACACACCATCGGATGGCTTGCAAAGTATTGATGTAGTACATGAATCAAAGTCCCCCGGCACGGTTTCGGTCTCTATGTAAAGGTTAACGTCATAAACTACTGTAGGGATATTGATGCGGTTTTCACTAACAGAGGACTGATTCACCGGGAATATTTGGATATATAACTTTTAATTATAGACGAATGAAAGAAATGGTAGAAGCCGATCTCGAGGAAGATCAGTTTGGATTCCGTAGAAATGTAGGAATACGGAGGCAATACAGTTGTAGCATTCGTAGACTTAGAAAAAGCGTTTGACAATGTTGACTGGAATACTCTCTTTCAAATTACGAAGGGGGCAGGGGTCAAATACAGGTTGCGATAGGCTATTTACAATTTGTACAGAAACCAAATGGCAGTTATAAGAGTCGAAGGGCACGAAATGGAAGAAGCAATGGTTGAGAAGGGAGTGAGACAGGGTTGTAGCCTCCCCTAATATTATTCAATCTGTATATTGAGCAAGCAGTAAAGGAAACAAAAGAAAAATTTGGAGTAGGGATTAAAATCCAGGAAGAAGAAATAAAAACCTTGAGGTTTGCCGACGACATCGTAATTCTGGATTAGGGAATGAGACACTTACAGCAGGAGATGAGTTTTGCTATTTGGACAGCAAAATATACTGATGATGGTCGGAGTAGAGAGGAAATAAATCTAGGATATAAAATGTAGACTGGCGATAGCAAGGAAAGCTTTTTTGAACAAGAGAAATTTTGTTAATATCGAGTATAGAGTTAAGTGTCAGGAAGCATTTTCTGAAAGTATTCGTATGGAATGTAGCCATGTATGGTAATGAAACATGGACGATAAACAGTTTAGACAAGAAGAGAATAGAAGCTTTTAAAAATGTGGTGCCACAGAAGAATGTTGAAGATTAGATGCGGACCACGTAAATAATGAGGAGTTACTACATAAAATTGGGGAGAAGAGAAATTTGTTGCAGAACTTGACTAGATAAAGAGATCTGTTGATAGGTCGCATTCTGAGGCATCAAGGGATCACCAATTTAGCGTGGGGGGGAGGGGGGGGGGGGGTAAAAATCGTAAAGGGAGACTAAGAAATGAATACACTGAGCAGATTCAGCAGGAAATTGGTTGCAGTAGTCATTAGGAATGAAGAGGCTTGCACAGGATAGAGTATCATGAAGAGCTGCATCTAACGAGTGTTTGGACTGAAGACCACATCAGGAACAGTAAAGACGAGTGTGAAATATAGATATTGTTATCTGTAACTGGTATTTGAAATGACATCTCGTGGCGATGGTGGGAGCTAGGAGCTGTTCACCTACAGAGGAGGCGGTATCTGGCGGGAAAAGCGGTAAAGTAAACAGCCGTCTCAATTTCAGGGAGCAGTGAAGCTTGGCCAGATTCTTTGTCGAGCTTGGTGGTTTGGCTGTAAATCGCCTGCCTGGAAACAGAGAGGTAGGTGGGATGGTTCAAATGGCTCTGAGCACTGTGGGACTTAACTGCTGTGGTCATCAGTCCCCTAGAACTTAGAACTACGTAAACCTAACTAACCTAAGGACAGCACACACATCCATGCCCGAGGCAGGATTCGAACCTGCAACCGTAGCGGTGCGCGGTTCCGGACTGTAGCGCCTAGAACCGATCGGTCACTCCGGCCGGCGTAGGTGGAATCGAATCACATTCGAACTGCGGACTTTTCAGTGTGCATTTTAACCTAGCGTTCACCATTCAGTGATGTGAAGGTTCCCCAGAATCGACCCTTGGTTCGGATGCCACGTAGAACTGATAAGTCCTCTTTTCCAGTTTGATAACTGCGTTTTTCTCTTTGTTTGTTAATGCTAATTTCAGGAGCTACTGTAGGTATTTTGATACGGTTTAAGTATTCTACACTAGGAGGTGGACTGTTTCATGAGGGAAGTGTGTGGATATATTTTATTACAGCTACGCCAGACAAGTTTTCCGGGCTTAGGGACTTAGCCATGCGAAGCCGGGGCTTGTCGCTAATAAGAAATATGATTGTAGTACAACTAACCCGAAAAAACGTAATGTTCTGTTGACAGCTTTGCGGAAGATGCGCGGTGATATTATGGTGAGAAATTAAGTACCACTGAAAATCATTTGTCGTGGTAAGATTTTATAGATGAGTCGGCGTTAAGTTGATTCCTGACAGTTGAATTGGAAAGCGCGCGACAGCTTCGCGGTACTACCTCAACCAATGTAACACTGTCTTCTTCTTTGTAAGAATTAACCTACATTAATGTAACGCGATTTTGTAAGCGTCCTATGGCAACGTCTTAGTCTTGTCACTGCTCTGTAGACGGCTACTGTTTACGCTAGGACTGTTGATATCGATATTTAAAATTGTATTATCATAGGCCCTCGATATATAGAGAAATGTATCGATGTATCGGCGGGAAAAATATCGACGTACATGCCTGTTAAAATATTGGCTGCACGTTCTAAATATACTGTTAGTTTCAGAGCTGTACATTTAAGTATTGATTTATTATTAGGTATTCTGTACATCAACAAGCAACCAGCCTCCCTATATCCCTTAGATCAAGCATCGAAAGAAAAACGATGCACATTCACGCTTGACGATAGCCATTTTACTTACAGTGGTAACTGTATGCAAGTGACACAATAAAAAATGTCTGGTGGGTCCGTCCTTCGGTTTTGTGACATAGCGGAACGCTTGACGTCATCTTCCCCACTTTTTCATTTCTGCCAACGCCAATGACCTAGCAGTTATAGTGTCCATGGTGGAGCTAAACATCGCAGTTACCGTTGGTAGGTCCGAGCGCCAACATGTCCCCTCACACATCTCTGCCCACCCCAAAGACCAGTCGCGTCATTTGCATTTTTGTTCATCGTTGTTATAGCAACTGTTTTTGGAGGATGCCGATGTGAAGAAATAGCACACCAGTAGCGTTAAAAATTGGTTTTTAACGCCACTGGTGTGCTATTTCTTCACATCGGAAATCCTGTTATTCCATCCCCCCCCCCCCCCCCCGCACACCCGCCCCCTCCCCCCCCCCCGCCCCCCCGCCTCCCCCAGTGCAATCGGACTTCATCTCCTTGTGTGCCGCATATAATTGCTTCACGCAGCCAAAGTGATGAAAGCTCAAGAAGTAGTAAGACTTCTTCGCACAGTGAAAGCAAAGGCAGGTTCTACTACATTTTCAAAAGAACAACTTCAATTTTTACCGAAAATTATGAAAAAAATATAATATAAAATAAAAACGTTGTAACTCGACATTGCCTACTTGATATCGATATATCGTGGTGAAATATTGCCGATCTACATCAACATTCTTTGAAAAAATATCGGTCTGTCGATATCTTATCAATAGCCCTGCATCCATTAGCGCTTCGCTGCTGAAAGCTGACAACATTGCTCCGAGCTGTCAGGGGTCTCCTTATGCCGTCTCGACTACAATGTGCCATCCGTCACTGATTGTATTTCACAATATAGTCCCAAGATTTTTAATAGTCCAAGATTTTTATCATTTGCATTTTCTGCTGGCAGCGCTACACTACACTGAAACATTACCTCATCACTATACTACACTACAATGAAGCACTGCATTATATCGCTTTGCAGATTCGCCATTGAGTTTATCTCTCGACAAAGCGAACCGTAGGTCCGCCGGAAGCTAAAAGTAACTTGGTTTCGTGACTAGGTACAGTAAAAGTAATACACGTTGCTATTCTGCATTGCATGCATGGAAAGTGATTGCAGAAAATTGCCTTCGTTGGCAGCTGTGACAGCTTCCTGTAACACCCTTAAAGTTACTGAAAATGAGGAGGAGAGAGGAGTGAACGTGCTGAACGACAAGGAAGCAAAGTGAAACTTCCTGGCAGATTAAAACTGTGCGCCCGACCGAGACTCGAACTTGGGACCTTTGCCTTTCGCGGGCAAGTGCTCTACCATCTGAGCTACCGAAGCACAACTCACGCCCGGTACTCACAGCTTTACTTCTGCCAGTATCTCGTCTCCTACCTAACAAACTTTACAGAAGCTCTTCTGCGAACCTTGCAGGAGGTAGGAGACGAGATACTGGCAGAAGTAAAGCTGTGAGTACCGGGCGTGAGTCGTGCTTCGGTGGCTCAGATGGTAGAGCACTTGCCCGCGAAAGGCAAAGGTCCCGAGTCCGAGTCTCGATCGGGCACACAGTTTTAATCTGCCAGGAAGTTTCATATCAGCGCACACTCCGCTGCAGAGTGAAAATCTCATTAAGGAAGCAAAGTGTTAAAGTAAGTAGGTCGGAGATGTGCAAATTACTGCTAGAGGGACATAATGTTGAGTGGAGAGGGAATGGAGTATCGACCCAAAAGAAGATGAAGCGAAGTTCACACAATTGCACTGAGAACGTGGGGTGTTCAAGAGTAACGTACACGAGTTTGATCACAGCCTCCAGCTTGTCTGGCTGCCCACTGATACTCCACGTTTGACCCCCAGTGCCACCTGTAATGGATCGACACAACCTCCGGCGACGACTGAAGGACAAGTACTCGTTCCGGTTTCAAGATCCAACGTAAAGCGCCGACAGAATCCTGCGCCGACCACACGGCCATGCCGTCCAACAACGCCTCAGCCACAGAATGAAGAAATCGTGCAATACTCAAGACCTACACACCAGTAGTTAATTACTTACTTTATGAAATGGATTAATGGTTATAGTTTAAATTGCCGTCAGCGCCGGGGTCACTCAAGTCGTGGCGCTAACATAATAGTGGAAAGATGCTAAGTAATTGGGTCTAATTGAAACAACTATCATGATTTTTATATTCCAAATACGAAGGAATCAAAAATCAGAGTTCAGTGTTCAATTCATGATCAGGTCATTGCAGACGCAACACAAATTGCGACTGAATAAGGATGGGAAGGGAACCGAAGGAACAGAAGGAAGGTCCCCACAATCGTCTTAAGTGATTCAGGGAAATCAAAGAAAACTTAAAACATCACGGCCGGACGGAGGTTTTGACAACAATCCTCTGGAAAATGAATCCACCGTGTTACCACTGCGTCACCTCGCCCGGTCACCAAATACGGGTCCACAATCTTAACCACGCCATCTAATGGTTCAAATGGCTCTGATCACTATGGGACTTAACATCTGTGGTCATCAGTCCTCTAGAACTTGGAACTACTTAAACCTAACTAACCTAAGGACATCACACACATCCATGCCCAAGGCAGGATTCGAACGTCCGACCTTAACAGTCGCGCGGTTCCGGACTGAGCGCCTAGAACCGCTAGACCACATCGCCATCTAATTGGATTCTTATGCAACATTAAAAGAGCAGTAACGCTACACTCACGAAAGGCTGTAGACAAATTTACATGTTTCAATGATCAGCTTATATTTCTTACTGTTCCTCCTGCAACGTACTGTGAACGTGCATAGGTGGAGACTCAGCTTTTAGATTCTCGGAAAGACGTCGTCAGCATTACTTACCACTGGCTGATAACACAAATTCCATCACAAGGCTTATCTTTCCAGATATGTCGTCGGATAAAACCTTTCTTGACAGGTGAATTAAATATTTTATCTCTGACGCTGCCAACATGAACACTGTGCGGCTAACATACACCTATATTACCCAGACAGATGAAGCGAATGGCTGTAGCTAAATGTGTCCAGGAATTTTTTTTATCTGATATAATGACATGTCTCACGCTAAACGTGTAGAAGTGCTAACAATTAAGCGAAACCAGCACAGATCGACTTGGGTTGTAATACACGTTTGTCATAACTAATGTAATCACTAAGTTGTAATGCTACGTCGAGATCATGAGGAGGGAGGGAGGGAGGGAGGGAGGGAGAGAGAGAGAGAGAGAGAGAGAGAGAGAGAGAGAGAACGTGCAAACTTTCCTTCTCATCTATAGTCATCTATAGCCGCATGTCCGTTTCATTCGTTAAACACCTCCAGCCAGCTGATGTCTCCATACGCTGCTACGCAGCCTCTCCCTACGGATTAAGTTCACACCCACTAGACAACAACACTCGCCTTGAAAACAGGCTAACGAATTAACCAGAGTACGGCAACGCTCTCTCGAACCCTTTTGAAACAGTAAGCACGAGGAGAACCACTTCATTGTTCACTGACTCCCAGCTTCCTAGATAGGTTCCGCAACACTTCCTCCGTCCAAGAGGGAACAAATCTAGATTCGTGCTTCTAACGAGGGCTGCTGGACAACTCCGAAAAACGCTCCACGAGATTGTTTTGACATGCAGATTTTTCGGCCAATGCGCTTCCACTGCGGAATGTAGACACTTCGATTGGCCATTTCCTGCCAACGCTCACAGTGGTTGCTGCAAGGTACTGCTTGCTTACAGCCCTCTGAGAAGAGTATGAGGAAACGCCATCTACCCTATGGAAATCAATCGCGTTTGAAAACGGTATGGTCGGTTGAGGCACCGCTATTTAGCGGGATTAAGGGAACATCGGCCTATTATGTCCAAGTTGAATAGGCTTGATGGGCCCACTGAGAAACCGGTTGCAGGATTCGCAACAGCGACCAGAATTAACCGACGGCCGCGACCAACAACTACTGCACTGAAATTAAATTCAAACAGAAATAAAGGAAGATTAGGGGTTAACGTCCGGTCGAGAAAGAGGTCATTAGAGACGGAGCTCAAGCTCGGATTATTTCAAGGATGGGGAAGGAAATCAGCAACGCTCTTTCAGAGGGCATTTGACTTGAACGATTTAGGAAAATCATGGAAAACTGAATCTGGAGGGTCGGACACAGTTTGAACCGTCGTACCCTGAACGTGAGTCCAATGTGCTGACCAACTTATCACCTCTAACTTAACGTGTAGCCGACGTCGAAATCACGAAGGAGAAGAGGAAGAAAGGGAGAGAGAGAGAGAGAGAGCTAGAAGAATCCGGGAAGAAAGTGGTCCCGACTGCCACGTGAAACGAGGCAGGGAAACAGAAGGATAGCGGAAATCAGGGTGACCAGATAGAAATACACTGACGGGAAAAAAATCGCAAAAAAAGATAAGCCCTTGCAAATGTGAAAGGCTGATACATTAATAACTGGTGTAACCGCCAGAACGTTAAATGCAAGCACGTAAATGTGAATGCGTTGTGTTGTACAGGTGCCAGATGTTTGTTTGTGGGATGGAGTTTCATGCCTGTTGCACTAGGTCGGCCAATACAGGGACGGTTAATGCTGGTTGTGCATAGTGCTAGAGTTGTCCCATTTGTGCTCGATTGGCGACAGATCTGATGATCGGGCAGGCCGAGGCAACATGTATACACTCTTTAGAGCACGTTGGGTTACGACGGTGGTATGTGGGCGAGCGTTATCCTGTTGGAAAACAAACTTCTGGAATGCTGTTAATGAATGGCAGCACAACAGATCGAATCACTAGATTGACGGCAAATCTGCAGTCTCAGACAGGGTGCGAGTGATAAGTAGGAGACTGCTTCTGCTGTCATCCGAAATCACGCCCCAGACCATAACTCCAAGTGCAGGTCCAGCGTATCTAGCACGCAAACAGGTTGGATGCAGGATTTCAACTATCCTGTTTCTAACCAACACAGGCCACCATTGGCACTGAGGCAGAATCAGTTTTCAGCAGAAAATACAACAGACCTCCACCCTGCCCTCCAGTTGTTGCCGCCTGACACCACTAAAGTTGCAAATGGCGGTGGTTTGGGGTCAGTGGAATTCACGCTACAAGGTGTCTGGCTCGGGCCTGTTCGTAAAGAAACCGATGTGTAACATTTCGTTCTATCACTGTGGTGCCAATTGATGCCCAAATCTCTACTGCAGATGCAGTACGGTGCGCCAATCATACGTCGAAAACGATGGTCTTCCCTCTCGGTAATGCCACGTGGCCGTCCAGAGTCTTCTTGCGAGCGTACATTCCCATGACCACCGCTGTCAGCAATTATATACAATGGCTGCATTCCTGCCAAGCCTTTCTGCAATATCGTAGAAGTAACATCCAGCTTTTCATAGCCCTGTTACACGACCTCGTCAAAACCAGTGAGGTGTTGATAATGGCGTATTAAAGGCATTCCTGACTAACATCAACTCACCGCTCTCAAAGGTAACCAGCGCTCATGACCGTCCCAGCGTACATTTAAAGCAAACCTGTCTGGCGCGAAATCTGAATACACGGCATCTTTCAGATGTAGAAACACGCCAACCAGCTTTTGTTTATGTTGCGCAACTCCTTGGTGCTGTGATTTTTTTCGCGCTCCACCAGCACATTGTCCACTCCCGTAGCTACTGTGCCATTCCCTCACTCATATTACGCATCACTGAAATAGATGGGCAGAGAGAAATTCTGTAAGAGGAAATAAATGCTGACATTGTTACAGAAGTTTCGAAAAAAAAGGCATCAGAATAACAGATCACACGGGACGCTGCTATGCTTTACATAATAGTGTAAAAAATAGGTGTCGATAGAGAAGAGAGGACACTGAAATTTCAAATCTCTTGATGTTTTGTCTGGAGTGACTGATTTAGGGGAAGAGACCAAACAGCGAGGTCTTCGGTCTCATTGGATTAGGGAAGGATGAGGAAGGAAGTCGGCCGTGCCCTGTCAGAGGAACCATCCCGGCATTTGCTGAAGCAATTTAGGGAAATCTCGGAAAACCTAAATCAGGATGGCCGGACGCGGGGACTGAACCGTCGTCCTCCCGAATGCGAGTCCACTGTGCTAACCACTCTTGATGTGTTGTGTGGACTGTATGTATATGTTTGTGTAGGGTTTTGTAACGAACCAGTGAGAAGTATGAGCAGAATATTTCAGTGTCTGCTTGCACATTCTTCTCGTATCAGAGTCGACGAGTTACCTACGTTGGCGCCATGCATTCAGAGATTATGAAGAGCGTGATGTAACGTTAAGTAGCACTTATCATCTAGTAGCCATGAAAGCACTTGGGAGCTAATGGACTCAAAGACAGTGACAGATGGTCACGCTCCTTATAATGTTTCGTCTGTCTACAAAGAGCTTTATTAATAGTTTAACCAAATTACAAAATAAATTGGAACTGTCTGAAACAATAGGTAAGATCTGTAAAGATATTAGCACAGTAAATGAAACGGGGAAATAAAAGAATCGAAGCTTTTGAGGCGTGTTGTTACAGAAGGGTGCTGCAAGTTTTAAGTCACCTGATACGTCAAGAAATTAGGAATCTCAGCTCGGAATCTGCGGAGAGAGAAGTATTTGAAAAACACTAACAAGAAAAAGTTGCCTGGATTGTAGGACATGTGTAAAGACATTAGGAATAACTTCACGTGGCTCCAGAAGGAGTTGTAGAGGGCAAAAACTGCTGAGGGTACAGTTTTAGAATATCCCCACCAAATAATTGAGGAAGTTAGGTGTAAGTGCCATTCTGAGATGAATAGGTTGGCACAAGTGGCGAAGTCGTGAGAAGACCAGTCAAACCCTTCAAATGAGTAATGAAGATAATAAAAAAAAGACAAAGAAATAAGTAAGCTGCCAGTGTTACGACTGTTTTCTTTACCTATGCGTATGAAGTCGCAGTAGTAAATAGTAGATCTCACAGTAAGTGCACTCTTAAGACAAAAGAAACGTACCAGGAAAGAAAAATCCGAATGGAACAGAAATCGGAAGATGTAATGTACACGTACAGATCAGAATTTGAGGAAAACTGGATGTTTCATTTCGTTCAAGAGAAAGAGCTTCACAAATTCAGCAAGTCAATAACGCACTGGTCCACCTCTGGCCGTTGCGCAAGCAGTTATTCGGCTTGGCAGTGACAGGTTGTTGGATGTCGTCCTGAGGGTTATCGTGCCAAATTCTGTTCATTTGGCGCGTTAGGTAGTCAAAATCACGAGCTTGTTGAAGAGCCCTACCCATATGCTCCAAACGTTCTCGATTGGGGAGAGATCCAGCGACCTTGTTGGGCAAGGTAGTGTTTGGAAAGTATGAAGACAAGCAGTAGGAATTCTCACTATGTGCGGGTTGGCATTATCTTGCTGAAATGTAATCCCAGGTTGGCTTGCCATGAAGGACGATAAAACGGGGCGCACAATATCGGCAACGTGCCGCTGTGCTATAAGGTAACAACAAAAGGGTCCGGCTGTGGAAAGAAATGCCACACCAAAACATTACTTCCGGCTGCAGGGTCCTAAGGCGAGCGACAGTCAGACTGGTATTCCACGATTGTCAGGACCAACACTTTTCGGCTTGGATCCTCACCGACTGAAGTAGAATTATCTTCACTGATGAGTCCCACATCGAACTGAGCCGCAATGATCAGGGAATTGCTAGTTGGAAATACCAACAGTAACCAAGCGAATTTGCACAGTAGTAGAATACTAGATTCATGTACGGGTGGACTTCCGACGATCTTGATTTAGGTTTTCCATGATTCCTCCAGATCGCTTAAGGCAAATGCCGAGATGGGTTTCTCTAAGAACATGTGCGATTTCACAGTTTGTGCTCCATCTCCAATGCCCTGGTCGACGATGGGACGTTAAACGCTAGTCTTTCTTTCTTCTCCGAACAAGCAGCTAATATAATTGTTATGTTGCAGCTGGCTTTTCGTCTGCAGGGGGTAAGCGTGAAGAGGGCATTCTTTTTCCGTTCGCTTTAGTATGAATAGGTATCACTGGGGAGGGAGGGGCGAGGGAGAAGGCGAGGGGGGGAGGGAGAAGGGGAGGGAGGGAGGGAGGGAGGGAGGGAGGGAGAGAGAGAGAGAGAGAGAGAGAGAGAGAGAGAGAGAGAGACTCCAGAAAGCTGACTTTTCAGAATGTACTTGTATTAAACCAGACCATTTGTGCGCAAGAGACTGTCTCACACCAATCCTGTTTGTCAGACTTACTGATAAAAACCTTTGGCGGAGAGAGAGAGTAGTTATGACTTTAAATCTATGTTTTCGGTAAAACATCTAGAGCTAATGACGGAATTCAGCAGCTGTTTGCGCATAGATCTTGAAAAGAGTTCGTAACGTCAAAATGTGCTTATGTTTCGTAAGTGCAGTTACAGTGCGACCTTTAGCATGTGACCACGTGAGAGAAAACGCAGATGCCAGAAAACTTGAATAACTGTAAGTAATCACTTATTTACGTAAAAAATAAGACGTGAACAGTTTTATAATCTAAAAATATCGCATGTTGAAACAAAACTGGGTCATTCTCGATTTCGCTGAAGATGCCTTGAAGAAAAACGCGAAACGCGTCTGGAACAAACAAAATACACTGCAGCAAGAAAACGGCGTTTTTATTTACAAAACACGTAAAGTTTGTATTCATTCATGAGAAGAACAACAAAGAAATATTACAGGTAGGCAGATTTAAACTGAGGGCACCGACAGCAGCGGATTTGACAGAAGATGTGGGATAAGTGGGACCACTAATTTCATTGGAAACAGTGTTTCTGTGGCCTCGTTGGAGGAGCCCTATTGGTTCAAAAAAATGGTTCAAATGGCTCTGAGCATTATGGGGCTTAACTTCTGAGGCCATCAGTCCCCTAGAACTTAGAACTAACTAAACCTAACTAACCTAAAGACATCACACACATCCATGCCCGAGGTAGGATTCGAACCTGCGACCGTAGCGGTCGCGCGGTCCCAGATTGTAGCGCCTAGAACCGCTCTGCCACCCCGGCCGGCGAGCCCTACTGGCACTGTAGTGAAGTGTTACAGGGAAATTAAGGACAAACTAAATTGGAGTGGGTAGAAAGCTTTTTGAATCTAGCTCCTTCTGAATAAGAGCTAACAAATGGCATTTTAACCACTAATTACTTCTGAGTATTCATTTCATATCGTGAGTGAGTGGAAGAGAAAACCACCTTACCTACTTGACTGTTGTCGCTGGTAAGCCACCTTTCTTCCGTGTGAGTCAAGTCCCTGAAAGTTCCTGACAAAAAGGTGCCTGCAGCTAGGTCCGCAACGTCACCCTACTGAGCGATTCACAGAGGTTTCCCCCGCAGCAGTAATACCCGGTCACGAACCCTGGCGCTCGTGTTTCCGCCTGTAGTGTTCTGCTCCCGGGTTGCTTCTCGCAATGCGGATGTGTAGTACACAGTCGATACCAAATACACATTGCATCCAAAATACGTCTATGATCAACGATCTAATTTTACGTCGATAATGGCATCCATAAATGTGTTCGTATAGCCCCGGGGTCTCCAAACTAAGGCCCGCGGGCCGAAACCGGCCCGCGAGGCCCGGCAAACCGACCCGCGTTAGCTGGCCAGACAACCCCGGTATCCGCCCCGCCAAATATTTGAGGTGCTACCTATATTGCCAACAATTGGGTTTCGAGGCCTATCGCGACCAATACACCGCGACATTGGCTCTGCTACTCGCTACAGGACTACATAACTAAACTTATTGTTGCGCCGCTTGAAATAACAATGCGTTGACATACTCTACCTCCGTTACGTCTTGCAGTAATAGTGTTGCTAACAATGATTTTGATATTTCGTTAACTTTGCAAGATGCTTTCGTGAAGGATGTGCAGTGACGTACTTTTTTGTCGGTGAAATTCGCCAGAATAAAATACGGCCAGGTACGTCCACCAATCAAAATTAAGTAATTAAATAAAAATCGTAGTTCGTTTCAGTGCTAGTTACTCCCACAATCTTAGATTTTTGCGATTTCATCTTTCCTTTAGCCTTACATTACGGTGATCATGGAGTGTCAGGGTGCTTTAATCCCCCTAGGTAGATCATGGCCCTTATGACTTCGTGGAGGAGTCAATGTGGCCCGCGAACTAAAACGTTTGGAGACCCCTGGTATAGCCTAACGTGCAGCGTAAAGACTTGCAAGCCTGAGGGGGGAGAGGGGGGGGGGTGCATACAGGAGGGACTGTATCTGGGTGCCAGACTGGCAGCCGCTGAACTGTTACACAGGTCAGCATTAACTGGTTCCCAAAATCAATTCAGGCAATGGTGGATTGGCTTCCTATATGTGCCTCAGTACAACATACCGACAGAAACAGACGAACCACGAAACCAGAGAGCAATATAAACATTTTGCATGTACGTGTAGTTAACGACTAACTCTCTCATCTTATATTAAGGTGATATTATGCCGATGCCAAAAGCGCCAAAGGCTAAATAAAGCCAGGGGTGATGTTCCATACCTGCGGAAACCGGAAAATAAAGGCGCTAAAGTCAACAGAAAAAGAAGACAGGACATTGCATCCAAATGTTATCATTCTGCTGGAAGAGATGCGTTCAGTATGAAGAAGTTTAATGTCCCGTCGACATTCCCAATGTGAAATAACTCGAGTGAATGCCAGTATTAAAGATGGTTTACAAACTATCAGCTTAAGGACCGCTATATGGTAATCGGATGCTTTTATAGACTATCAGCTTAAGGGCTGATAGCGGCAGAACTCTTCTTAAAAAAAGAGTGAGAGAGAGAGAGAGAGAGACTCTGATAAAACAGTGGCTGAATTCCCTGAGCATGAGAGCAGATTTTAGTTTGCCAACTTTGGAATTAAATGATCGCAAAACTGTTAACAGGGACAAGGATTTATTGAGAATGTTCTGAACGTATCTTTAGAAAATCGTTAGTTAAAGAATCTATGCGTGACGGCAACACCTCAGAGCTCGTAGTACGTACCCGAAGTTTTTGGCTCGTTTGACGTACAGGAAGAGTAAATGTGCATAAGGTTGTAACAGCAATCACAAAGTTACGAAGATATTTTTGTGTGACCGAAGAGAGATTATCTGACCAAGCAACATCAGACCTTCATCTCTGGGGACGGAAATGTTGAGTACCGTTCGACAGGAGTCAGAACTATTGGAGATTAGGCTTTATACGTGTCTGTGGCGAGCAACGCTGCGTGGAATGGAAAGAAACTGTCGTGATTCAATAGTAGTGTCAGAGTTGTTACGAAAGACAAGCGACCTTCATCCCAGATTTAAGCGAACGAAAGTATAGTGGACGAGGCAATGAAACTGTATTTACAGTCTCCATCAAGTTCATAGATTTTGAGAAAACTTGTGGATCATTTTCAACAAAACTTGTATCCAGAGTGATTTTTTCACTGTATAGACTCTACGGATTGATCGATGAGAGGATACGGGACAAAAAAGGTCTTATGAACTTAGGTACGGAAATGCATAATTTTGATACTAGAGACCATTTATTCAATCATACATTGTTACAAAGATTGTGGTCTAATACGCACTGCGCCGTGCAGCCACAGTTACAGTATGAGTTGAAAGTGGTTTCTATTTGCCTCAACGCATGCGTGTATCAGCTGTAGCATGTTCTGTCTCAAATGTTCACATCTGCCAGGCTGCATCTGAACGGTGTGAAAGGCAGCATGGATAGGCTGCTCCAGTGTCTCCACATCCAGAATGGGCTCTGCATATACGATACTTATGAGATGGTCCAGAAATCGCACTAGTTGAGATCCTGTGAACGAGCAGACCATGCAACACCCCCTCGTCCGATCCATCGACCAGGGAAGACAAGATTGAGACTCGTCCTGACGTCAATGGCGAAATGGGCTGGAGCACCATCATGTAGCAGCCACATAACCCTACGAATCTTCAGTGGCACTTCTTCCAGCACGGGAGACAAAGTCATCTGCAAGGACCGCCGTAGTTCCTGCCCGTTAAGCGACGCGGAAGGAAGAGTTGTTCCAAAATGCTGTCGCCAATTATGCCGACCCACACATTTCGGCTGCACCGATGCTGATCACTGGCTGTAATCATACCATGAGGGTTCTGCATACCGTTCCACAATGTCTGTTATGAAAGCTGAAGACACCACTCCGCGTAAAGGTGGCTTCACCTGGGAATAGGATGGATGACATAAATTCCCGGAATCGTGGTTGCCTGGTGAAGAAACCAGTGACAAAACTACTCCAGATGCGGAAAGTCTGTCTCTAGTAAGCCCTGCACACGCTGTAAGTGATAAGGGTAGCAACAGTTGCCATGGAGAATGTTCCACACGGTCGTGTGGCTCACTCTACTGGCGGGCCAACTGCCTAACTGACAAGTCGGTCGCCTTCCACAGTGTTAAACCACATTTTCCTCCAAGCCTGGGGTTTGAATATTTCGGGTACGTCCTTCATGATTTCCTGCTTCCTGAAACGACGCTGTCTCAGACAAACGGCGAAATGCTGTTGCATACTGCATACATTCAATGCTGTGGTTGTTGTCGGGGGGGGGGGGGGGGGGGGGGGAGGAGGTGGTTTTCTGATACAAACTTGCCGCCCGCCGCCTATTGCCATTTGCCTTTCCGTAAGTAAACACCATGTCAGCAAGCTCTTCATTCGAATACGGAAACATTGTGCACGACGCTGTATCGCATCCACTACAAAGTGAGTCAGTAAGAGAAATGAAGAATCGGACACAACGTCCGACGTATGAGGAACAGTACCGCACTCTAGGATATTACCCGTTTCCGATGCTTGAGGCTGCAGTCGTCTGTGTGAGTTGCAGTAGCGTGCGCGCGCTTATGTGTGTTTGTGTGTGCGTGTGTCTAATGTTGACAAAGACCAATAGCCGAAAGTTTAAATGTGAAAGTCTTTTTGTTGTGCCTATCTGCGAGTCAGCATCTCCGCTATATGGTATATGGTGAGTAGCAACTTTCCTTCTCATAATTTTGTTTCATAGTGAGTGACAGTTGTAAATTATCAAGCAATCCTGTGGCAAAGAACTGTATCAAAATTTAGTAAATGTTTTATTCATTTTTGTAATAAAGTGAATCACTATTTTATATATTCTAGTTTGATGATCCTACCCCCCAGAACAATCAAAGAACCCACAGTTATGGCCAGACGAAAGTAGTTTCATCTGATCACAACCCTATCAGTATTTGTTAACAGTTTTATTGTTGCAATGCCAAACCATTAACCTGAGGGTTACTGAGCGGACGTGAATGCATGATGGGATGATTTTAGGAGAGGCAGAAAAAAAATTAATGAGATAAGAGCCTGGAGTGTAAGACGTAATCGTAACAGCAAAGATAATGAAATGCAGGTGGCCAGGAAATTTCACCATGAGAATGGATGATGGATGGATCAAGGATTTTGTTGCTGGTTTTAGAGAGATACGAAAAGATCGAGGTGCGTAGACGACATAAATTGTGTAGCAACATGAAAAAGTCTGGGGGGTTTCTATTCAGCAGTGGGTTTCGAGTGACTGAGACGAGGACGATGTGGGTATGAGGTAAACATATTATTAATTTCCACAACAGAACAGTGTGAAAAATTAAAACAGGCGAGCTTTAGAGATCTGGACACATATTTCGTTCATGTTCTACGATTCTATGTGCCTACAAAAATTAAAAAAGCTTCCTTTACATTAGGAGGTCAACGTACTGAACTGTACCCTCACTGTGTTCACAAATTTATTAAAGGCTACAGTGAAACGATATGAAAGTCGGGACCACAACGAAACATTAAAATATTTCTATCGAAGCATCAACCCGGTACAATATGGAGCCTTCACGAACTACTCTATATGTTGTGAAGCTGCTTATTCTTTCCAACTTCGTGTGTACGCAGTCTCAAAACTGTACAGTACACTGGGCATAAGAGCGGATCTGTGCGGCTGGCAGTCCTATGCACCCCGCCCCGATATCGGCATGCAGTCATAAAAAGTAATGCGGAACGAGTGTAGCGCTTAATTGTGGGAGCAAGCCCACTTCCGGGTGGTCACTGGCCGTGGAAAGGGAAGGGAAGCGGGGTGCCCGCCCTTCCGGCTGCCAACCTGTCACATGAACTGAACAATGGCGTACTGCACGGGAACAGTGCCAGCCGCAGCTTCTGGATTACCTCTCTCTCCCGTCTCTGACAGCAAAAACACACACCAACACCGCGGTCTTACGTTCGACCGAGTCTCTCTCAAGTTCCGACTACGTCACACAAAGGTATCAACTGATCGTATCTCTAAAAACAATAGTAATCCAATGTTGTTGTTGTTGTTGTTGTGGTCTTCAGTCCTGAGACTGGTCTGATGCAGCTCTCCATGCTACTGTATCCTGTGCAAGCTTCTTCATCTCCCAGTACCTACTGCAACCTACATCTTTCTGAATCTGTTTAGTGTATTCATCTCTTGGTCTCCCTCTACGATTTTTACCTTCCACGCTGCCCTCCAATACCAAACTGGTGATCCCCTGATGCTTCAGAATATGCCCTACCAACCGATCCCTTCTTCTAGTCAAGTTGTGCCACAAATTTCTCTTCTCTCCCATTCTATTCAATACCTCCTCATTAGTTCAATACCTCCTCTACCCATCTAATCTTCAGCATTCTAATGTAGGACCACATTTCGAAAGCTTCTATTCTCTTCTTATCTAAACTATTAATCGTCCACGTTTCACTTCCATACATGGCTACACTCCATACAAATACTTTCAGAAACGACTTCCTGACACTTTTCGAGTAACCCGCTGTCTGTTGAACAGAAATATATTGGAAGCATTTGCTACGAATTTCATTTCAAAAGTTCTGTTCACTGTAAGATGGAAATGAATAAAATAATTTATTTTACAAAATACCTTTAGAATTCTTCAATATAATCTCCATTCTTGCTTATGACAGCTTCAAAACGTTTCGGGACTTCTGCATTCCGAGTAGGAGGCTTCTATGATTGAGCTGTCTGATTACCCAGGTCGCCTGACTCAACTTCATCAGTTGTATCAAAACGTTTTCCTCCCAGCTGTTCCTTCAGTTTTAGAAACAAATCAGAGTATGGTGGCTCATATCAGGACTGTATGGTGGGTGCGGAAGTATTTCTCATCCAAATTTGTCGAGCTCTAAATGGTTCAAATGGCTCTAAGCACTATGGGACTTAACATCTGAGGTCATCAGTCCACTAGACTTACAACTACTTAAACCTAACTAACCTAAGGACATCACACACATCCATGCCCATGGCAGGATTCGAACCTGTGACCGTAACAGCAGCGCGGTTCTGGACTGAAGCACCTTGAACCACTCGGCCACAGCGGCCGGTTACTTGTCGAGCGTTCATCTGAATATGCGGTCTTGCAATAGCGTGGAAAATGAGGTCCAGCTGCAAGCGTGTCGTGTCTTCTTTGACGGATTTTCGGGCGCAAAATATTTTGCAGAAACATCTTAAGAGTGCGCGACTGTTACTGACGTCCCCTGGGACACTGTATTTGTAGCTATGAGTCCATTCATGTCATACGCAAACATCGTTATCAGTTCCATCATTGATTGTTGGCGGAGGAATTTTTTTCTGGCGTATACAGTCGGCACTCTTCCATTGTGACGTGCGACACTTCCGCTCTGGCTAAAAATCTCTCATCCAGGTTTCTAGTGCAACAATCCTTTTCAGAAAGTGTTTTCCTTCTGTTCGATAACGTTCAAGCAATTCTTCTGTAATTCTTTTGCGACCTACTTTCAGCTCTTCACTCAGGTCATGAGGAACCCATCTGGCAGCAAGTTTTCTCATCTTTGACTTTTGAGTTATGATTCTCTACACTGAAATGACAAGACATTCTGGCTTCCTGTGTAATATTCTCATCTCACATCTCATACGTTTTTTGTCGATCCTCTCTCAAAGTGTCATTAACAATATCCTGAGAAGTGTAACCTGTTGCACGTGCATGCCTTCCACTTTTTGGGTTCTCCTCAGTGCTTACCCGACGTACACGGAAATGAGCAGACCACCGTGATACTGTGCTACGATCCGCTACACTATTCCCACACACTTCTCTCAAACTGTTGTAAATCTTTCCATGAAGCGATTCCATTTTGATGTAGGAACGCTTGTCACAAAGTGTAATCCGACTTGAATAGGTTTCAGCTTCTATTTTAAAAATGAATTACGAGACAGTCAAGCCATCCACCAAACACGTAATGCGACCCTCACGCCTAAAGACTCCCTCACAACTGACATGAATTTCAACTTGATCACGCCACCGTAACGGTCGCGCATGCAATGTGTGCAGGAACTTCGAAATGATCCTCGTACACACAATTATTTGTACTTTTGATTTACTTACCACACAGTTTTGTCACCCTTCGCAATTTTTATATCTTTAACGATCTAACGACTTAATCCAAGCCGATCGCGGTGGCGCAGTGGTTAGACACTGGACTCGCATTCGGGAGGACGACGGTTCAATCCCGCGTCCGGACATCCTGATTTAGGTTTTCCGTGATTTCCCTAAATCGCTCGATGCAAATGCCGGGATGGTTTCTTTGAAAGGGCACGGCCGACTTCCTTCCCCGTCCTTCCCTAATCCGATGAGACTGATGACCTCGCTGCCTGGTCTCCTTCCCCAAACAACCCAACTCTTAATCCAAAAACGCAAGCACAGTAACAGTGAAACTGTACACGGAGAAACGGTGTATAAAAGGAAGAGTCAGAATGGGTGAGAGACTGGGTATTGTAATCCGTCGATGTGATGGAGACGCTGAGATTGACGGCTGCTCGAACACCAGTAGTTTGTCACTAATCTTGTTATAGGATACAGTCAGATATTCTCTCTCTCCCTCTCTGTCTGTCTCTGCACGCACTATTCGCTGCTTACACTACATAGTTACACTTAAGAGATTACATTCTCACTTCAAGTTTCCCACGGATCCCTTAAACATAGCTTCAGGCGAATGCCGAGACAATTCCTTCATGGACATAGCCGATATCGTCAATTACCCTTCTCCAACGGAGCAACACCTTCGCCTCTACCGACCCCAATGTCAACGTGATTTTAAAAATCTTCAGGGAGGACGATTTTGCAAGCAGGGAAACGACATGTAATGTAAATTAACGGTAGGTAAATGTCCACATTCTCAGCCACTTCCTTACATACGAAACTATTTAAGTAAAGTAGTGGCACAAGTTTTTGTGGAGAAAAGTACTACAGACATCTTCCAATTCTAAAAGTAAAGGAGTTCGAATAAACAGTTGTAAAAAGTTAAATACTGAATATAACAACAATACGAAGAGATCGAAGGGAAGAAGCGTACAAGGATGTCATAAATGAGGCAGAGAAAGGTAAAACAAAATAAAGACAAAAGATGTCTAAACATGTTGAATGCAGCTTATACCAAAGTGTTGCGTTTAAATCTCTAACTTGTCTGTCGTTGGATGTACAATTAACAGAGAAACACGTATATAAGGGTGGCTTCTGTTTGCCGTTGTTACCTACTTGAAACTTGTGGCATTACATGAACAGTATTATTTACGTGTTCCCTGTATGGTCGGAAGAAGATCTGGTAGCACGGGCAGTGGGAGTGGCAAGATTATTTACCGAACATCTGGTGTGTCTGACTGAGTACATCAAAACATCCTGTGCTAATGCAATTTGTGCAGAGGCTGTCATATCGAACAGGTTTTGTAGTAATTTTGTAAGAAACAGCAGAAGTTGAGTTGACTTGGCGTTCGATTTAACAGAGAAAAGGATAGTTTCCTTTGCATCATATAGAATAGCGTCATGGAAGTTGTCGAACAGACAACAGTTAACGCAGCAAACTGCAGCGCCGTCGGTAGCTTGTGGGTATTCTGTGTATGGCTCATATGATAACTACGTACTCAACTTTTGTATCAGTTATTGAATGTTTTCCAGAGTTATTGTGTTTTTCCTAATGTGTGTACATTACACTGCAAAGACGAAAAAAAAAAGTTGTGTGGCACATCACAATGAGTGCTGTCACCTAAGACTGGGTTCTGTTACACGCTCTGCTTACGTAGGCAGTGCTTATCGCTTGTGCAGCTGGGAAAATCTGATAGTCGTCGCAATTTACCCAGTAATGTTTGTTAAGATTGCGTCACACAGTTCGCAGGGTCGATTTCATTGCACAAACAGGTCGCAAAGAATTAGTCTGACTCTTAAAGGCGAAGTATCAACAGTGAAATACTCTTATTTCGAAGCTTGGTTTGGGCTTCCATCAACGATACCATACAAAATTTAACACCGGGCACGGCCACAGTTAGGAAAGTATCTGTCGAGGATACAATTGTGTTCGAACAAGTGCAGGCCTTAGAAACGTTTCAAAGGTACCAATAGCGAAATACATATGGAAACCAGGTTTGAAATAAAAATCTTCAAATATCTGGAGGTATCCATCGACACCGACTGAAGATGGAATAGTCACGTGAATCGACAGAAGCCAGAGAGAATCATCGGAAGATTCCCAAGAAAGTGTAATTCATTAAGGAAGGAGTTTTCTTATAAAATAAACGCCCGAATGATTCTCGTGAACAATTGGTCATCTCAGAACGTGTATCAAGTTGGATAACAGAAGAGGAGATCGAACAACGAGCTCTGCACATCGTAATCGGGTTGTTCATGTATGCAACAGCAATAATTACAGCCATTTTTATGCATTCGGTTCTCGTTATGGCAGTTTCTTCGAAAACGAGCCATGACAAGGAAAACTTTGAGTAATAGTTTGGGTTAATCGGAACAGCTCTCCACACAACGTCATAGTAAAAAATAAAAGAGACTGGCGCAGATTTTGTCACTACCTCCGTCTTCCACGATATTACACAAGAAGTAGCACAGGAAAGAATTTCTACGTCTTACTTCCGTTACACACACAAAAAAAGAACAAAAACACACCACGAAGGCCGGTCGCTGTGACCGAGCGGTTCTAGGCACTTCAGTCTGGAACCGCGGAACCGATATGGTCGCAGGTTCGGATCCTGCCTTGGGCATGGATGTGTGTGATATCCTTAGGTTACTTAGGTTTAAGTAGTTCTAAGTGTAGGTGACTGAATACCTCAGATGTTAAGTCCCATAGTGCTCAGAGCCATTTGAACCATTTGAACACCACGATGGAGTTATGCAAATTGGTCACAAATTGATGATCATACAGGTATCGACGGAAAATGCAAAATTGTAAACTTTGACGCTCGCTGGATGACTGTGTGATGCTTCAGCGCAATTTCACCGCGCAGCTGGTAAGGATGGCAAAGAGGGGACATGTCGATACCACGGCATAAAGTTTTTGTGAATTGCATAGCGTATACTCAGACAGTAACTATGATTCACGGACAGGCGCGTGAACAAAATAAGCGGATGTGAGCATCTGAGAGTGGGTGTGTCGTTGGGCTCAACGAAGCCGGGTGGAGTAATTGTCCAATGCCTCGACATTTGAATAGCAGCGATGCCTCTATTTGATGATTTTGGCAGGCATGGGTGAACAATTGCCAAACACAGCGTCAAGAAGGAAGTGTCGACCCAGAGAGACGCTAGAACAAGAGGCCCGAGCAATCGTCAGAGAGGCACTCAGAGCCCCAGATTCATCGTTATCTACTATTCTACGTGCTACTGGTGCTTTAGTGAACACAAGGACCATTCACAGGCAACTCACAGAAAGGAGGCTCATCTCACGGCGGCCCTTTGCGCCGACTACCACTGACCTCTTTGCTGTGGTGTCGGGCACATTCGCCTGGAGTAGAATTTTCTCCAGGGATGAGTCCCGCAGAATTGTTTCCTGGGATGAGTGCCACTTCGAACTGAGATCCGATGATCCGCGAAGAGGGCTCTGGAGACGCTCCGGACAGCAGTGGGATACCAACCAGACTGTCTCCCGCCATACGAGCTGACAACCAGGTGTGATGGTCTGGGTTGCCATTTCATTTCATAACAGGACCAATTTCGTTGTCATCCGTAGCACCATTAGAGCATAGCGGTACGTCGACGATTTTCCACGTCTCGTTTTGGGCTTACATTTCGGCAAGATAATCCGCCCTGCACACGGCAAGAGTTTTTACTGCCTGTCTTCGTGCTTGCAAAACCCTTCGCCAGCGAGGTCGCCGGACGTCTCCCCAACTCAGAACGTTTCAAGCACTACGGCCAGGGTCCATCACCTACCTCGGGATTTTAACGATGGACATCTGCATCTGCATGGATACTCTGCAAAACACATTTAAGTGCCTGGCAGAGGGTTCATCGAACCACCTTCACAATTCTCTATCATTCCAATCTTGTGTAGCGCGCGGAAAGAACGAACACCTATATCTTTCCGTACGAGCTCTGATGTTCCTTATTTTATCGTGGTGATCGTTTCTCACTATGTAGGTCGGTGCGAACAAAATATTTTCGCATTCGGAGGAGAAAGTTGGTGACTGGAATTTCGTGAGAAGATTTCGGCGCAACGAAAAACACCTTTCTTTTAATTATGTCCAGCCACTTCGGTTACACCATAAATCAGTCTTATTTAAAAGTCGTAAATTCACTAAATACCTAGGTATAACAATTACGAACAACTTAAATTGGAAGGAACACATAGAAAATGTGGGAAAGGCTAACCAAAGACTGCGTTTTATTGGCAGAACACTTAGAAAATGTAACAGATCTACTAAGGAGACTGCCTACACTACGCTTGTCCGTCCTCTTTTACAATACTGCTGCTCGGTGCGGGATCCTTACCAGATAGAACTGACGGAGTACATCGAAAAAGTTCAAAGAAAGGCAGCACGTTTTGTATTATCGAGAAATATGGGAGAGAGTGGGAGAAAGTGTCACAGAAATGATACAGGATTTGGAACGATTTGAAGTGTTATGATCATATAAAATTAATTGTTGGTAAGGCGGGTGGCAGGTTGAGATTCATTGGGAGAGTCCTTAGAAAATGTAGTCCATCAACAAAGGAGGTGGCTTACAAAATACTCGTTCGACCTATACTTGAGTATTGCTCATCAGTGTGGGATCCGTACGAGGTCGGGTTGACAGAGGAGATAGAGAAGATCCAACGAAGAGCGGCGCGTTTCGTCGCAGTGTTATTTGGTAAGCGTGATAGCGTTACGGAGATGTTTAGCAAACTCAAGTGGCAAACTCTGCGAGAGAGGCGCTCTGCATCGCGGTGTAGCTTGCTGTCCAGGTTTCGAGAGCGTGCGTTTCTGGCTGAGATATCGAATATATTGTTTCCCCCTACTTACACCTCCCGAGGAGATCACGAATGTAAAATTAGAGAGATTCGAGCGCGCACAGAGGCTTTCCGGCACTCGTTCTTCCCGCGAACCATACGCAACTGGAACAGGAAAGGGAGGTAATGACAGTGACACGTAATATGCCCTCCGCCACACACCGCTGGGTGGCTTAAGGAGTATAAATGTAGATATAGATGTACTGTGCACATAGATATTCCTGCAGTTGTTACTGTGACCAGATATATTTTGAGATATGCCTCAACATGTGTCGGAACTGTTTGGGGGCGTCGCTAGTGCCTTAGGCACAGCACCACCTCGGTCGGTCAGAGCTGACAATATGGGAGCATCGGAAATCGTGGGTATTCGTTTCGGTATCGCCAGCTTCCCTGCGGAATGTTCGCGGACTGCTTGCTGTTGGAGCCTTGTTTGACGCAGTCAGTGAGGTGACGCAGCAGCGGCGCGTTATCAGCGCTTCGTCGTCACCAGACACCTGATGTCGGCTCCGACGCTACTGCCTGCCTACCGTGTTGCCACGCGGCTGTCCAGGGCCGCCGCCTTTTCCTTGTACACCGTCCTGAGTAACAAGCGACATGCCTCTGCCAGTTGGCGACTTGGGAAGGTAACACCACTATATTTGCTGAACCCTCAAAAACGGAATCAACTGTTTTAGGTGTTCTTCATCGCTCGGAAGCGGCGCATGGGCTATCATTTACGCGGCGCTCGGCATCTACATCTACTGTGCAAACCACTACGAAGCGTTTTTCAAGGGTACTTGTTGTACCATTTATTAGGGCTGCAGTCCATTGTATCCGCATATGAGGTGTGAGAAGAGCGATTGCTTGCGATATAATTAGTCTAATTTTGCCTTCGCGATCCCTACGGGAGCTATATGTACAGCTTGATGCAATAATTTACCAACAGTCGTATGGTTTGTAGAAGTTTATTTTATTCTATGAACTTCTATGTGCTACCAGTTTCGGCATACATTGATGCCATCTTCAGGCCCCCATACAATGAGTAGAAGAAATATACTAATATAAAAAACTATGAAAAATATAGAACATACGTTAACAATTTACAGGTATAATGTTACCTCTGTAAGTAGCTCAAAGGAATGTATTGTATATCATTACAACTATATGTAACATTAGTGCATATATGCTTCTGCCTGTCATGCTGTTGTTAATAGTTTTCCCTGTTTTACTCAAATAACGTATGATATATGAACATATGTGTATGTTGTTATTCATAAAACCGTTATAACTAAATTGTAGTAAGGTTATACGAATACCTAACCATGAAATGTTGGTAGTACTACACATAATACGACCTAGACCACACACAAGTAAATATGTATTCTGACATGGTTGTCACATTTTATTGTATTTTAATTTATTTTATTGTTATTTATATTAATTTTTATTAAAAAATAATTCTTCCACTGTTCCACTGGACATACGAATGTATGCAGTACATCTGATGTGTTGCATGGCCTATTACAACCGTGTGTTACGGTTTTATGAATAATAGCGCACACATATGTTCATATATCATACGTTATTTGAGTAAAACAGGGAAAACTATTAAACAACAGTATGACATAGGCAGAAGTATATGTGCCCTAATGTTACATATAGTTTTAACGATATACAATATTTCTCTTTGAGCCACTTACATAGGTAACATGACACCTGTAAATTGTTAACGTATGTTCTATATTTTTTATAATTTTTTATATTAGTACATTTCTTCTACTCATTGTAGAGGATCCTGAAGATGGCATCTATGTAATGCCGAAACTGGTAGCACATAGAAGTTAATAAAATAAAATAAACTTCTACAAATCATACGGCTGTTGGTAAATTATTGCATCAAGAAGTTCATTCCAGCCGTCGTCGCACGATCCATAATAGATCAACGAAGACTATATGTACAGGGTCGTAATACAGTGTGAGCCCAAAGCCTTGCCCTGATTATAAAAATTTATAACAGAATAACCGTTTGACAGAACAAGTTACATTTGATGCCGTTACATAGGTTAGTATTAATAGTCTTTTTAAGACCACCTACGTTAGTGAACCTCAACATTTGCTCCCTTGGTAGCTCGGAGAATGTCGAGGCTGTATTTCAGTTCCCGCCAGATGTTTCGTAACATATGTTCTGTCACAGTACCCACAGCAGCTTATATCCTAGCCTTCAGTTCGTCGACGTCAGCAACTGGTGTGACGATGACTCTGTCCTTGATATAGCACCAGAAAAAAAAGCCAAGGGGCGTAATGTCTGGATAGCGGTGTAGCCAACAAGATGTTGGCCCGTTCCTTCCAATCCACCCATCCGGACATTACTCCCCTCTCCAAACACATTACGCCCCTTGCTGCACTCTACCATTTTGCGAGCCAGTTTGTGTTAGAGGTTAAGCAAATTGATCTCGGGTACGAGTGGATAAATGTGTGTTACAGAAGATATTCTAAGGTCTGGGGTTCAGCCTTTTATCACTTCGTTCGTCTCTGGTAATGATTTAAAGATGTGCAAAATGCCAAATTGCAAGGTGGTTCGGAGTCCACGTTTAACTGTATGTCCCCTCAGTTCAAAGGACAGAAGAAGGCAATGGCATACTACCTCCAACAGAACCAAGACTAGTAAAGCACTGTCAAAGTAACCTTCGGGTTCAGGGCAGCTTTGAGTTCGCCTGAAGATGACGAGGAGGAAACTTGTCGAAACGTTACGACAACGCGACGCCGCGACTCAGCTGTGAACCAGAGAAGATTTCGTCAATGATATTGGCCTAGAAAGCCTGCATTCCCATACAGCTTACAGAATCAAGGGTAGTTTAAGAGATTGTAATCTGCACATATAATTGATTCTGCACTCCCATGGAGAGTATCTGTACTATCAAACCGGCGGTCTGGTGAGAGCATTGCTTGTTTTTACCTTACGGAAGATGTCGTATCGACCTAAGGTTATCTAACTATTTCGATTCGGAACAGATTATTGTACTTGTGGTGTGACTTGCATAATACAGCAACAGGTTGCAACAAGATTTTACTTTTATCTGGTTTCGACGCCGGCTGTGGATGTCTTCATCAGAAAATCGAAACAATTAATGTAATAATAGATGAACATATTTAGGAGCAAAATGCTCTCGTCTTCTGAAATATTTCATAAGAAGCAATATTTAAATAGTATAAACATTACAGACATTGGAACTGGCACAAAATTGGTAACTACCAGTTTCCTTTAGTAGCCCCAAGCGGTGAACAGTGTGCTACGCCATGTAGCCATAATTTTATTGACAATTACCGGTTTTATGTCAGTTCGAATTTCTCTAATTTTTATATGGTTTAAATATTATCTTCTTATGGAGTATTTTAGATGACAAGAGCATTTTGCTCATAAATCCGTTCATCTGTTACGACATTTAGCTATTTGGATTTTCTAATGAAGACATCCATAGTCGATTTCGAAAGCAGGTTAAATTAAGATCTTGTTGCAACCGGTTGTCTATATTCTACAAATCATGTTCTTGTACGGTTGTTGTATCATAGCCAAGTTTAAAATCGTAAGATTTTTAACAGCCCATGTATTTGTACTGTTGTTTACATTTTTCCCGTAATAATCAAAATGAAATTTATTTGTTGTTATGATCTGTTATCAGCGACTAAGTGCTCAGTGCGCCCTACCCTAATTGTTTGTTATAAGAGGTGAGGGGCATGAAAGGGAAGCAGTGGTTGAGAAAGGAGTGAGACAGGGTTGCAGCCTATCCCCGATGCTATTCAATATGTACAAAGAACAAGCAGTAAAGGAAACCAAAGAAAAATCTGCAATAGGAATTAAAGTTAAGGGAGAAGGAATGAATACTTTGAGGTTTGTCGATGACACTGTAATTCTGTCAGAGACAGCAAAGAACTTGAAAGAGCAGTTGAACGGAACGGACAGTGTCTTGGAAGGAGGATATAAGATGAACATCAAGAAAAGCAAAACAAGGATAATGAACGTAGTCGAATTAAACCAGATGACGCAACGGAAATTAGATCAGGAAACGAGACACATAAAGTAGTAGATGAATTTTGCTGCTTGGACATAAAAATAACTGATGGTGGCCGAAATAGAGACGATATAAAATGCAGGCTGGTAATAGCAAGAAAAGTATTTCTGAATAAGAGAAATTTGTTCACGCTGATTTATAGATTTAAGTATTAGCAAATCTTTTCTGAAGGTATTTGTCTGGATTGTAGACATGTATGGAAGTGAGACATGGACGATAGACAGTTCAGATAAAAAGAGAATAGAAACTTTCGAAATGTGGTGCTACAGAAGATTGCTGAAGATTAGGAGGGTCGATTACGTAACTAATAAGGAGGTACTAAATATAACTGGGGAGACAAGAAATTTGTGGCACAAAGGAAGGGATCGATTGATAGGAGACATTCTGAGACGTCAAGGGATCACCAATTGAATACTGGAGGAATGTGTGGGCGGTAAAAATCGTAGAGGGAGACCAGAATATGAATACAGTAAGCAGAATCGGGAGGATGTAAGTTGCAACAGTTGTTTGAGGAGGCCCGCCAAGATAGAGTAGCATGGAGAGGTGCATTTGTCAGTCTTTGAACTGAAGACCGAACAACAAACACAATTATGCTTTTATCTTAATGAGTGCCCCTGTGCATAAAATGCCGACTACATGGTACATAGCCGGCCGTGGTGGCCGAGTGGTTCTAGGCGCTTCAGTCCGAAAGCGCGCGACTGCTACGGTCGCAGGTTCGAATCCTGCGTCGGGAGTCTCATAGTGCTCCGAGCCATTTGAGAGCCATGGTACATAAAAACAACCTGTACGAATCTCAGGGAAACTAGGAAGAGGTAATACGGCATAGTTTCTGGCCTTATGCTCGTTGCCACATACTGATACCATGGACGTCGGATGGAAGCGCCTGAATGAAATTTGGTTTGTGGGGCGCTCAACTGCGCGGTTATCTGCGCCCGTACAAATTCCCAGTCTTTACACTATCCAGTCTCGCCACTTTTCCGAATGATGATGAACTGATGAGGAAAACACAAACACCCAGTCCCCGGGAAGCTTCTGAGCCATGTTACATTTGCAAATACACACAATGCACCTATAACACTAATTACAGCTTCCAGATTCCAAACGGCGGGTTCGGGCATGATTCACGGGCATTCGAATTCTGTTCAGACTTACCCACGACCGACGAAAGCATAGTTTTTCACCTCGGTGAAACCATAACGGCGAGTTCTCGTTTACGCTATTCAGACTTCTCCGTTTGTAACGTCTTCCTGTCCGCCCCCGGAATCTGAGTGGTCAGCACGACAGAATATCAATCCTAAGGGTCCGGGTTCGATTCCCGGCTAGGTCGGAGATTTTCTCCGCTCAGGGACTGGGTGTTGCGTTGTCCTAATCGTCATCATTTCATCCCCATGGCCGCGCAAGTCGCCGAAGTGGCGTCAAATCGAAAGACTTGCACCCGGCGAACGGTCTACTCGATGGTTCAAATGGTTCAAATGGCTCTGAGCACTTTGGGACTCAACTGCTGTGGTCATCAGTCCCCTAGAACTTAGAACTACTTAAACCTAACTAACCTAAGAACATCACACACACCCATAGCCGAAGCAGGATTCGAACTTGCGACCGTAGCAGCAACGCGGCTCCGGACTGGAGCGCCTAGAACCGCACGGCCACCGCGGCCGGCCTACTCAACGGGATGCCCGGTCACACGACATTTAAATTTACTTTTTCCTGTGGATAAACTCAATTCGAAACAATCTCAAACCCTAACACATTTCCGCTAATCTATACGAGCTGTTACAATGAGCATTCCGATGCACGAAGTACTGAATAGTAACATGTATTTGCCGAACAGATTTGAAAGTCTCACTATTTTGAACACGTAGCCAGCATTGGATATGCTTCATAGTCCAAATGTTTCACTTTGAAATCGACAGTTCCCCATCACACTGTATAAAGAGTATATACAACCTCAATGGCTTCAGAGATACGGAAAAGTGAGATGAATAATTGTCTGTGATCACGTGGTAAGAATTTTTGCTTACTCATTCAAAATTACGTTGTACGATTTCTAAGCCTCGTCTTCATCAATCTACTAGCTCTGCCTGTGTAAGAAAATGAGGCCAAAAGTGACAGCTTAGTGACGTGGAGATGTCAGTATCAACTTCATGAGATGCGCCAGTGGAACAGATATGAAGATCAATGTTTCCCGTTGCGAAAGCGACTGCTCGCGCTTGACGACCAGTGCATTCTCTTGTCGCGATAAGGGACTTTTCCCTCAGAAATCGCACCTGTCAGCTGAAGCCGCTCTAATAGCTCATATCAACTGCCAGAGAACCACTGAATTTACTGGATCGTATGATGTATCTCTTATTATACAGTAATGGTCTTTGATGTAAATGGATAATGTTCCCTACAGCAAAGGCGAAAGAAAACCACAGTAAAAATATGGTAATGAATTTACTTATAGTTCAACCTGTCGGCTACGTTTACTTAGCCATTGAATGCCTAACAGATGAAATTACCCGCTGGGTACTCACTTATTTCCTTTTTTTTACAGTTTTAAAAAAAATTTAGAACGGCGCCTCTGTCTTCTTATTCATTTATTAGCTTCTATTTTTGTTGACCATTTTCGCATTACAATTTAAATTTTCTCATTTACAATGCTGCATTGCAGTATAGCACTAAATTATTAATGTTTGCATGCATTTCACGAAAACTACCCTCTCTTGATACGACCCTTACAAGGCCACAAACAGAGGATTCAATACCAAGACTCGGTGATACGGCTTCGTTTACGAAAAACGCATTTCTAATAGCCGCGCTATACACATTTTACTACGGCGCCACAGCACCCAAGCTATAAAAAATGTGTAAATTTGGTTCAGGGCCTTCGACGCAGCTTTCCTAGGCGCCGGTTCCATGTAAACACACGCGTCACCAGCTTCATCAGCCATCTGGCATCCACAACTGGACGAAGTCCTTCTGCAGTATCTCTCTACATTTGCGGTTTTCAACTGCACGCAGTTACGTTACCCTGGATGTTTCTAACTGCCATGCACTCACCCATAGCCGGCCGCAGCGGCTGAGCAGTTCTAGGCGCTTCAGTCCGGAACCGCGCTGCTACTACGGTCGCAGGTTCGAATCCTGCCTCGGGCGTGGATGTGTGTGATGTCCTTAGGTTAGTTAGGTTTAAGTAGTTCTAAGTCTAGGGGACTGATGACCTCAGATGTTAAGACCCATAGTGCTTAGAGCTATTTGAACATTTTTTTTTCACTCGCCCTCCATTATGTCGTCGAACATCTTTCCTCTTCTTTTGCTATCCAGCAAAGAACTTCCTTTATTCACCTGGCTACATGTTCCATCCATCTTAATTTCCTTTTCATTACAATCATAATTACGTCTGTTATATAAGAATGACCTCGGCTACCTCTGGCACTGAAACGCGAAGGCCTGTTTACTTTGGTTATTTTGGCTCTATTATCCCGCTTTGTGTAACTTTTTTTGGGCAACACTGTGCATTCACACAGATTATTCTTAGCAAGGAAAATGACGGTGAGACATCTGCTGTGTCAGATCACGAACTTCGTGTAGACCGTTGTTTGCGTGTCGCGGAAAGGTAACTCTGGCGCTCGTGTACACAGATTGTCCAAAAATTCAGTGTCCAACCTAGCAGGGGCGATACAGCAGACAAAAACAAATATATTTCGGAAAGCAACCATGTGCCGGAAACCCATACTGCGTGAGCACTGAGCATGCGTAATGCTTACGTAATACTCAAATGGAGCACATAAGTCGTTCCGTCTAACGTTGTTACACCAAATGTTAGTTTGAGATACGAAGTATATTGTGATGTCATGCTCTTCGCCACTGAGTCAGTAAACAGCATGTAGTTCTAGTGCCTACACGACAGTTGCAGTGCCAAACATGAAGCGCTACACACGAGAAGAACTGTGAGACATGCACTTGGGTTATGGTGGCGTTGAAGGCAGAAGACAGGAGAAAGATGTGGCTTCAGCATGACGGGGCCCCAGCGCACATTGCAGAACCATTCCGAAGTAATGAGTACTTAAAGACAGTCCTTGGATCGACCGGGGAGGACCTGTACATTGGGCTGCAAGATTCCCGGACACCACTCCACTCCACTACTCCGGGCCTAGATGAAAGCCAAGGTGTATTCCACCCCTGTTGACTCGGAGGCGGAATTGGTTGCAAAAATACTTGTAGCAGCCGGATGCTGTGGCCGAGTGGTTCTAGGCGTTTTAGTCCGGAACCACGCGACTGCTATGGTCGCAGGTTCGAATCCTGCCTTGGGCATGGATGTGTGTGATGTCCTTAGGTTAGTTAGATTTAAATAGTTCTGAGTTATAGGGAACTGATGACTTCAGATGTTGTTGTTTTTTTTTTTTAAATTGCAGCATTCACAAAAATACAGAACACACCACGCATTTTCCAGCGAAACCATGACCCCAGGCTGCGTTGACACAGGCTCTGTGCTGAGGTTAATGGTTTTCATTTTCGACATTTCATCTAATGTAATAGTAATTAGAACAATAAACCAATGGAAAACATTTAACATCGTCTTATTATCAATCGCACTCAATAACCTCCTGCGTACTCAGTACTCCAAAAACATACGTTACCGACACATGGCTGCTTTTTAGTTTGGGCACTGAATTTTTGAACACCCTATATATATGTATTCCATTATGGGATTTGTTGATGACAATACGCACTCAGAAGACACTGCAAGATTCGTTCAATGAGCAGAAAAATGACATGCCCTTGGATAACGTATATTTAAGCATTGCACTATTCAGGAGGTTTCATTTTCAATAAGCTTCCAACAGAACTTAAAAAAATTTAAAGTAATGAACCACTTCATTTCAAATCAAAGTTGAAAGGTTTCCTTGTGGCACACGCCTATTCTGTACAGGACTTCCTTCCAGTAGCTGACAGCTTTTGTCTGTAATGTGTTATTTTATTCGTACACTTTTGACAATGATTTTCACTTTTTATTAATACTTTTGTTTATAAATGTTGTCAAGAGCATACTGTAAACTATCTATAGACTCTTCCCATAAACAAATAGTTCAGGCTAAGATTGTCCCACGAAACATGAGAAATAAATTATTAAATAAATAATCTGCCACCTGATTCATTTGTTTGTTTTGTCGAGTCTCGACGATAACCCCAACTCACATGTCTCACATGCTCGATACGTAAACTACCATTTTTTGAAGTCAATTAGTTTAAAGAGCTATTAAAAACCGTAACACATGTATCTGTAGATGTTTGACAAAATACAAATATAAAATAAATACTGTAAGAGACCACTGGACTTCGTTTTTACAAATGGTAGACGTGCTACAGCTTTCAAAAATTACTCCATTTCCCACCATCTCAACACAACAGGTAACAACTTCAGATCTTTCATTGTTTGTGTGCCGAAAGTAAAATTAGGAGACACGTTTTTCGACGATTTTACATAATTCGATAAAAACAGTTACTGGCCTACTCAACCTGAAGTGAAAAACCAGAAATGAAAAACGATAAAGCCATCTGTAGACATGCAAGACTTTGTGCACTTGTAACCTTCGCTGTAACAAATAAAATAAGGAGAGTTGCGATACGAGCGCCTGCACGTCGTCCCATCGACGTATAACATTGCAATCCGACTCCCTAGTCCGGCTGAGTTGGTTGCTAAGCGGGCGTAGTAATTGAACAAGTCAGTGGCTTAAACACCGAATGTGTACAATTGGCAGAGCAGGAGATATGTAGACGTACACAACATGCCTACACGTGCACAAATATCGTCCTTTTTCAATACAGCTCGGCTTGTATCATTCACGACATTTACTGTTACCGCAGGTTGCTGTGCTCGGCGTTCCTCATGTTTAATACGCTCTATGGCTTGGCAATTACTTCCAGTGCATTTCCCGTGTTCTCTACCATCAACGTAGAGCATTCTAAAAGACGATTTGTTACCAACGGGCAGGCTCTGTCTGTATTAAAAAAGATAACTTATGCTAAGGAACAGTCCGTTAGACGTCAAGCTGTTTAATACGAGGTGCATTCAAGTTCTAAGGCCTCCGATTTTTTTTTTCTAATTAACTACTCACCCGAAATCGATGAAACTGGCGTTACTTCTCGACGCGATCGCCCTGCAAACGTACACATTTTTCACAACGCTGACGCCATGATTCCATGGCAGCGGCGAAAGCTTCTTTAGGAGTCTGTTTTGACCACTGGAAAATCGCTGAGGCAATAGCAGCATGGCTGGTGAATGTGCGGCCACGGAGAGTGTGTTTCATTGTTGGAAAAAGCCAAAAGTCACTAGGAGCCAGGTCAGGTGAGTAGGGAGCATGAGGAACCACTTCAAAGTTATCACGAACAAACTGTTGCGTAACGTTAGCTCGATGTGCGGGTGCGTTGTCTTGGTGAAACAGCACACGCGCAGCCCTTCCCGGACGTTCTTGTTGCAGTGCAGGAAGGAACTTGTTCTTCAAAACATTTTCGTAGGATGCACCTGTTACCGTAGTGCACTTTGGAACGCAATGGGTAAGGATTAGGACCTCGCTGTTCCAGAACATGGACACCATCATTTTTCAGCACTGGCGGTTACCCGAACTTTTTTTGGTGGCGGTGAATCTGTGCGCTTCCACTGAGATGACTGGCGCTTTGTTTCTGGATTGAAAAATGGCATCCACGTCTCATCCATTGTCACAACCGACGAAACGAAAGTCCCATTCATGCTGTCGTTGCGCGTCAACATTGCTTGGCAACATGCCACACGGGAAGCCATGTGGTCGTCCGTCAGCATTCGTGGCACCCACCTGGATGACACTTTTCGCGTTTTCATGTCGTCATGCAGGATTTTGTGCACAGAACCCACAGAAATGCCAACTCTGGAGGCGATCCCCCAAAACAATTCTCTCCACTTTCTCAATCATGTCGTCAGACCGGCTTGTGCGAGCCCGAGGTTGTTTCGGGTTTGTTGTCACACGATGTTCTGCCTTCATTAAACTGTCGCACCCACGAACGCACTTTCGACACATCCATAACTCCATCACCACGTGTCTCCTTCAACTGTCGATGAATTTCAATTGGTTTCACACCACGCAAATTCAGAAAGCGAATGATTGCACGCTGTTCAAGTAAGAAAAACGACGCCATTTTAAGTATTTAAAACAGTTCTCATTCTCGCCGCTGTCGGTAAAATTCCATCTGACGTACGGTGCTGCCATCTCTGGGACGTATTGACAATGAACACGGCCTCATTTTAAAACAATGCGCATGTTTCTATCTCTTTCCAGTCCGGAGAAAAAATATCGGAGGCCTTAGAACTTGAATGCACCTCGTAGAAAGGAATGCATTCACGCAGTGAAAATCACTGCAAACGCCACCAAACTGTGGGGGAATATCTGCAGCACTTTAGTTTTGTGCCAGCACTCGCCATGAAGTTCTGCCGTTCCTCATTGCCATGAAGATGGGACGTTTGCCTGAAGTACCCGTATGTAGCAATTGTCTATAGACTCATCCACTTTTGTCTGCCTTAATTCTCCTATAAATACATCACTGTACAAGATTCGGCCACATTAATGCGACCACATAAGAAAAACAGAGATAACCACAGTTTGCAGAGCGGACCGGTGCGAGACATGCAGGGAGAGCATCAGTGATGTCCTGGGAGGTACCAACAACGCATGAACCTGTGTTCAGTGTACGCCGCGTTTAGAATCTGAAGATGGTCACTGTATGGCCGAAACCGGTTATGACTGTGTCATAAGAATGGGATTGCGTCTACAAATAGTGCGACCACCTGCCAGTCTATGAGTGTTTACTGCACATCGAAGTCGAACATAGCCGGTGGTCAGAATAACGTCACTGGACCGCGTCGAGAAGATACAAATTTTACACCCAACATGCACTACACCGTCACGATGCGAGTAAATGTATCATCGAAAGCCGACCATTCGTTCAAGTATTCCATGCGGCGACCGTGGGCAACAGGGCTTAGTGATCTCTGATGGAGCATCTACGGCAGACTGACTATAACACGCAACGACACACAACGTCCGTCATTCAGCTATAGATCGTAATACTACACAGGGACTCCCAACTGGAAAAGTTGACATTACGGAAGGAGACAGAAACTGTCAATTGAGCCGGCCGTTGTGGACGAGCGGTTCTAGGCGCTTCAGTCTGGAACCGCGCGACCGCTACGGTCGCAGGTTCGAATAATGCCTCGGGCATGCATGTGTGTGCTGTCCTTAGGTTAGTTAGGTTTAAGTGGTTCTACGTTCTAGGGGACTGATGACCTCAGATGTTAAGTCCCATAGTGCTCAGAGCCATTTGAACCATTTTTTGTCAATTGAAGCAAAATGTATGTATACATAGACATACGCTCTCTCATGCGGCTAAATTTACACACGAACAGTAACAAACGAATAACTGTTGATAGTCGTAGGATATCCGACGCGATAGAATGGAAATACATGTACAGTTTCGTTTCTCCATCGATGTGTGACGCCGCTTAACCTATAATATGTTGGAGGATCGGATGAGAAGACACAATATTGCATTAACAAAAGCTCGTTGAACAACTAGAGGGTGCTCTGTTATCCACTACGAATTCAACATATTTCGCTGAACACTTCCAGTGTGATGACGCCTCCCTACATTCATTCTGTCATTCGTGCGAGACGAACTCTTTACTTTTTGTAATCGGTGGGCTGGATATAGTGTAGTACTACTGCCTAGGCATCAAGATTTCAAGACCTATCCTAGACAGATTTTTATTTATGTAGATGACTGCAAACAGACTTCTAAATAAGAAAGGTGCGCCTACCGGTGTGGTCGAGCGGTTCTAGGCGCTACAGTTTGGAACCGCGCTGCTGCTACGGTCTCTGGTTCGAATACTGCCTCGCGCATGGATGTGTGTGATGTCCGTAGGTTAGTTAGGTTTAAGTAGTTCTAAGATCTAGGGGACTGATAACCTCAGATGTTAAGTCCCATAGTGCTCAGAGCTATTTTAAGAAAGGTGCAAAGACAAGATAAACTGCTATATTGCATCATAAAGGAAAGTTGAGCTTAATCAAGACAAGTGACGTTACACGCTGTCTACATTGTATTGTATGTTAACCAGGGGCCTAGAAACGACGGACAGGCTCCGCCCCCGCCGCAGCCGCAGTGGTCCACAATCTCACGACGACCACCGCAGTCCACTTCACCCCTCCGCCGCCCCACACCGAACCCAGGATTATTGTGCGGTTCGGACCCTCACACCAGACGAGAGTAACCCTATGTTTGCGTGGTAGAGTAATTGTGGTGTACGCGTGCGTGGAGATCTTGTTTCCGCAGCAATCGCCGACATAGCGTAGCTGAGGCGGAATAAGGGGAACCAGCCCGCACTCGCCGAGGCAGACGGAAAACCGCCTAAAAACCATCCACAGACTGGCCGGCTCACCGGATCTCGACACAAGTCCACCGGGCGGATTCGTGCCGGGGACCAGGCGCTCCTTCCCACTCCGGAAAGCCGTGCGTCAGACCGCACGACCAACCGGACGGGCCGTTCGCTGTCTACATAGTTTTCTTCCGTTTTGTTTCTAATGCTTATTTATGCCGTATCGGAAATGACCAAGATATATGACTGACAACCAAATACGTTTTCAAAGACGAAAACTGATTTATATACGTAACAGACATTGTTATCTTGTTCTTGTCTTCGACCTCGACATTTTCTAACGTTATTACACGCAGGAAATGCAGTAAGAACAAGCACCCAAGATGTCTACTCTCGTTGCAGAAGGGCGGTGTCCACTTTTAGAAACAGAGGCGCCTGGCTATGCTGTCTCCGATGAGAGACTTCGGATGCCTGTCTGACGCTTCTCTAATGGCAGTCAGGTCGATTACCTCACACTCATTTTCAGTCCAGCTGGATAAGTCGCTCCATAACGACCCGATAGAGAGGATATACAAGGCTGTTAGGTCTCCGAGAAACAGACAGCAATGCACACTCACCGCGCTGTTGATAACGTGGCTACCTATCTCAGTACACTGGATATTTCCACTGTACTGAGCTTGTCATAGAGGACGCACTTTAACGTAATGCATAAACGACATCTTTTTCTTCTTGTTCTTCTGCCTTCGTACCGCATGGGAGCAAGGTCGGCATGGCTATGAACGGATGTGGCGTTGTTAATTTAAGGAATGGCCGAATGCCCTTCCTGTTGCCAAACCCTTGCCCCTCGGGACGAATGCATGTACCCCACCTGTCCGCGCGTGAAAGTGAGCGACAGTTTTCTAAAGGTTTGCAAGCCGTGTGAACAGAGGTGAGACTTGGATGCCAGTCCAGTTTTCACCTAGTGAGTTGTGGAAAACCGCCTAAAACCAACATTCAGGCTGACCAGCACACCGGCCCTCGGCGCTAATCCACCGGGCGGATTCGATCCGTGGCCGGGACATATCTCTGTCCCGGAAGTGGCGATTGACACGCACTGCTATCTGTACCGATATAGCTGCACTACATATGTCATTTCAAAATCTTATCTAGCGCAAACGATATTTCCAGTTTACATGAATTTTATATTTGTTTCTAGATAATAACTCAGGGTGATCGGTTAAATGGGCAAATGGCTCTAAGCACTATAGGACTTAATACCTGAGGTCATCAGTCCCGTAGACTTAGAACTAATTAAACCTAACTAACCTAAGGACATCACACACATCCATGCCGAGGTAGGATTCGAACCTGCGACCGTAGCAGCAGCGCGTGACTGGACAGAAGCGCCTAGAACCGCTCTTCCACAGCGGCCGGCGTTGCTCGGTTATTCCAATTTTTCATTTATTAATATTTTTAATCTGGCAAGATTAGGGCCATCGGCACCTCTCTTACACTTAACCACCTGTTCTACATGTTTTATATTACATATATTACAATAAATGTGTTCGGAAGGTCCACGGGTATACTGCCTCTTCACTATGGCCGTTGGAGTGACCGCGCGGTTTGGCATGCCATGTCACGCACTGCGCAGCCTCTTTCGCCGGAGGTTCGAGTCCTCCCCTCTGGGCATGGGTGTGTGTGTGTTGTTCTTAATATAAGTTAGTTTAAGCTACTTTAAGTAGGTTTAATTCAGGATTCAAAACCTCAGCAGATTGGTCCCTTAAGAGTTCACACACTTTTGAAAATTTGTTCACTATGAACTGGTAGAACACCCGTGGATTGTTCGATCAAGTAACATGCCGATAGAAATAGAAGAATCACAAGCTTGTTATAAGTTACATCCAACATAGAACACTACTTTTGTAAATTACAATGTTACATGTAAAAACACAAAGTGTACATTATCTGATGGTAAACAGAACAATAAAAACAAATTGTAAGTGCTAGCGGCAATGAACGAGGGACGTTCAATAAGTAATGTAGCGTATTCTTTTTTCTGAAACCAGGTTGGTTTAATTCAGAATTCAAAACACCATATCATTTCCCCCTTTTTTGGCTACAAAAGCCTATTTTTCAACATAATTTCCATTCAATGTGACCGTCTTGCGCCACCTTACTGGGAGAACCTGAATGCCCACGTGGTGCCAGTCTACTGTAGAGATGGGAGAAAACGACTAGTTAACATCGGTACTGGTATTTTAGCACTGAATAACGGGTATTTTTCGGTATTGTGTGGCCTCGGTTACAACAGGTGCTTTTTATTTTTTACTAAGGACCGGATAAAAAAAAAAAACGAAATATCAGTTAACCAGTGCAGTAGTAGTGCTAAAATTTTTGGTTTTAAAATAAAGCTTTTTTTAAAAAAAACGAGTACGTTTTAATTTCACTGCTTTGAAATATCGCGTTATAACAGAAAAAGGGAAAAGCTATAAGTGGCGTTTTAATAAGAATGCTGACAGAAACGAGCAACAAACACATGGCATGAGAAATAGTGTAGTGTGGCTGAGACACTACTTTACCTGTTACCACGTGGCGTGGTCTGTTAGCTAGTAGCTTGTACATGCAGGGTGCAGGGCATGCCCCATTTGCTCTAGATGGTTCTTTCTGAGTGTCGTCATCGGACATCATTTGTATTACAGAATGGCACCGTCCCTAGTCTCCATCCACAACAAACGTGCGACATTTGAGGAAAAAACTTAGCAATTCATTCATAGGTTAGACAATAATAGAATGTAGCTGGTCTGCTCCCTATGTCTACGTAATATACCTTTATCTGCTTGTAGCCCTTGTAAACGGACAAATTAACACGAAAAATAGAGTTCTTCAACTTCAACTTTTACCCTTTAGCACTGATTATTCCTAAAGCCCTAAAAATGCTATCATCCTCGATTACAACAAGATTTTTGAGCAGAGTTTCAAAAAATTAGAATCAGTATCAGAAGACTAGTGATCTTTTGTAGTATTCGACCACTTCGAGAAAAGCAGCTAACGGTGGATGGTTTAATTTCTCGTTTATTTGCTTATTTAATGTAGTATTTTGATTCTACGTGCCTTGAAACTGAGGGAGTCAAAGGTTTTCAATCTCTGATCGATATCTGTGATTATTACAGGAAATAGTAGGAATAAAAATCGAAAACTGGTTATTTCACAAACCAGTTACTTAGAGCGATTTTAACAGTCAAGATAAACTGGCGTCGAAGAAAACCGATATAACCACAAGCCGGTTCTTTCAGCGATAAACGCTATCCCTACCCTACTGGTCGCTGTCGGAGTCAACGTTTTGCTGCAACAGTAATCTTCCTGTCATCCACGCAGCGCTTGCCGCGGAGTGGTCCTTCATTGGGCCAAACAGTTGGAAGTCGGAAACCGAGGAAGCCTACGGGCACACGTTTTTTAGTACCCCAACTGATGGTTGAGTGTGTCAGTACTACCAACAGAGACGTCCAGTTGAGCAGCGAGGTATTTTAGTGTCATCCGTCGATCACTTCGTTCCAACATTCTTCAATAAGCTCGAGGCCATTGGAGTGGATCCGGTGCAGCATCCAAGTAGTGATGAATCCTGGGCGAATGTGTTGACACAGGCTATGAGCCAATTCTCCAACATTATCATCATGTGTATCTTTTGTGTTTATTAAACTTACGGAAAAACTCTACGAACTTACGCAATAACTTCAAATTAAATGTCATATCCTTCACGTCTGCACCTCACCTTGCTGTCATATTTTTATTACATCGAACATTACGTTTTGCCTATCGTCGGTGCATGAGATGATAACAGCAAAAGCAGACCATGCGTCATAGCCATTTGTATCTTATCGCAATGGTTTCCGACGAGGCGTCGTTATCAAAAGAATATGCAATGAGCGAGGTGTTGTAGATCATTCAACATTTCCTTTTGTCTTTCTCTACTGGGCACTTTCACAAGCTACTCCAAAGCCACAACATAATACACACATGCCATATTAATCTACATAAATCAATCTCTTGATGGAAACCTTCGAAGCGCGTTGTGGAAATAAATGAAATAAATAAACATTGACTGGTGACGGTAAACATTTTCAGTCGATGTTGTATACGAGGTGAATCCGAACTCCACAGACTGAATCCAAACTCCACCAACAAAATTTCGGAGGTTGTTAAGGGATATTTTCTGAGTATTTTAGTATAAGGAATCTGTGGCCTCCACTGCTTCGATACAGAGGAGTTTTATTTCGTTTGATTTCCTACACCCATTTATTTTTGTATCTGTGTTATCTGCACAACGCTGAAAATGTTCACAGTATACGCACTGTGTGTCTTGTTTGAAGACTAACTCGTTCCATTCAGTTACGTTGCTTACTCTCGACAACAGTAATGCCAACATTACCCTTCACCCACAAGTCTGCATTTACTACTGCTGAGTTCTGTCTCGGGTTTACTTTTCCAGCATTGCTTGTTGTTACTAAGCAGTATGGATGAGTTCACTGATGAAGAGCTGATCGGTATGCACCTCGTGCACTGAATGTAACGGAAGAGCAGGACAGCAACACTGCTGAGCCATTCCCGCTACATGTCAACCACACCACAGCACTTTTGCATCTGTGTTGTGTGTAGTAAATTTCGATGATCGCGTATTATTAACCTTTTCAGTGTTCTGAGGGTATTGTCACAGAAACGTGGGTAATCGAGTGTGATAAGCCGAATACATCAAATGGTTCAAATGGATCTGAGCACTACAGGACTTAATTTCTGAGGTCATCAGTCCCCTAAGACTTAGAACTACTTAAACCTAACTAACCTAAGGAAATCATACACATCCATGCCCGAGGCAGGATTCGAACCTGCGACCGTAGCGGTCACGCCGGCCCGAATACATCATAATAACATTATTCCTCTGTAACGAGTCGGAAGACCGGCGGTTCCTTACGCCAAAATGCTCAGAAATGTCCCTGTCTCGTTCCACACCATCACGATATCCCCTGCAAATAAATTGTCTTGGAACATGTGTGGCGAAAGATTCAGGCGACGAGGTTTTAACTCGCAATACAAAAATTACTAACTAAAAAGAAAGGATATGAGGTAGGATGCAATATGACATTTGAGACGGGAAAATTTACCGAATTGCGGTTGGTTACGATATGCGATCGTTTTTTATACTCACAATTAACAAAATATTGCGCCTGTTACGCCGTGCTGTTACGGTTTTCCCAATAAAACCCAAGGTTTCATCCCCATCTGCGGAGGACATTTTCAAAGAGGATCGTAGCTTCTTTGAGTGTCCGGTTTGCACGCCGGCCGCGGTGGTCTAGCGGTTCTAGGCGCTCAGTACGGAACTGCGCGACTGCTACGGTCGCAGGTTCGAATCCTGCCTCGGGCATGGATGTGTGTGATGTCCTTAGGTTAGTTAGGTTTAAGTAGTTCTAAGTTCTAGGGGACTGATGACTACAGAAGTTAAGTCCCATAGTGCTCAGAGCTATTTGAAACATTTTTTGTCCGATTTACACCCTGGCATTACGCGTGCTCCAGCGCAGCGGTGTGACACTGCATGTTTTGAGTACCCGGGCGTAATTGGCCGTTGTCGGTTGCTGTCGTCTGGTGTTGCTGTCACCCTGTGGTGGAAAACAGCTATACATCTTTTTCGGTACCGGTATCAGAACGGCAATCAGTTTCCTGCCCTCTTCCCTTCTATAGAAATTTCTGGGATGTTTAATAATTTCTATAGCCTCTCTGCACAACCTTTCATAGGACCCGCATGTGGCCGCCACTATTTGAGCCGTATGAAAATGAATGTGATGGTCCCTTGGCTGGAAAGCATGTTCCGCAACAGCTGATCTGTCAATCTCTCCCCTTCTACAGAAGCTCTTGTGCTCTCCTAGTCGTGTTCTGGCCGTTCTTTTTGAAGTATCATCGTACACCTCCCCACAAGTGCATCCTATAAATTCCTGCTTTTTCCAGCAGTTTGCGGTCATCCTTGACCAATTTTAAGTGACGATATATCTTCGGTGACGGTCTGTACATTATCGCAAAGTTCTGTTTAGTCAAGATTCGTCCCATGCGGCCAGTAAAGTCCTTAACGAAAGACAGGAAACATTCTCAGGTGCTTGTGGATCGCTGTGATTTTTGGACGGCGATCTTAACGCTCTTTTTTATCTCAACGAACGAATAATCATTCTAGATCGAAGCTTTGGTTTAATGTTTGAATGCCGCCTTAACCAGCAACGTTACTTGCTCTATTCCCAAAGTTTTTACAACGCCCCGGCTTTGTTGTGGGTGGTGGTTCGAATCCCGGTGTAGGTAACGGTCTGTATCCGTGGGTTTTCGGTAAACTGTGTAGCCTAAGGTGCTACCTTCTTTCTTGATAACTAATCTTCCGCCTGCCTTTTCATCCATGGTAAAGTGAGTCTTCGTAGTAATCCTTTTGAGATGCTTCTGAAAACACCGGTAATAAATACTCGGCTTTCTGTTGGCAGTTTCCAATGGCTGCTCCTCGAATTACGCTGTAAAGATATTCGCTGTAACTGATCTTAAGAGGCTCTCCATAGCTACGCTATCCGTGTGTTCATAGACATAAAACGTTCCATTTGACATAAACAGTCGTGAGTCAAAATTTAAACCGCTCTGCAATATCGGGAGGAACCATTGTAAACAGCGAGACCACATTAAAATTTTTTTTTTTAAAAAAATGGCTCTGAGCACTACGGGACTTAACATCTGAGGTCATCAGTCCCCTAGAACTTAGAACTACTTAAACCTAACTAACCTAAGGACATCACACACATCCATGCCCGAGGCTGGATTCGAACCTGCGACCGTAGCGGACGCGCGGTTCCAGACCGAAGCGCCTAGAACCGCTCTGCCAGACTGGCCGGCATACCACATCAAACTAACATATTCCCCGGCTGGACCACTATGCCGTTGAATTTACTGATAAAATCTGCCGAATTCTTGATAAAAGTGTCCGATCCGACCCAATACAGTTGTAACAATGTTGTCACGAACTTGGCAATCGAATAAGGAAGCGAACCAGTGGTAGACTGTTAGACAGAGGACTTTATTATGAACCACGTAACAGTTCTAAGAACATTTTTATACTGCAGTCGCAGTTGTGAGCGGGGGAGCAAGTGCCTGTCCCATTTGTCCATATGCTGGTGTACAGTACCTGGCGAGAGGTGATGTCCAGGTGAGTGTAAGGAAATCCGCTCGCCCGCGTGAAGAGTCGGCGGTGTGGCAGAAGCAGGAGGTGGCCGCGTGCGCCGCAGGAGGGCGGGTCCTGGTGCTCGCACAGGCGTGCCGCATCCACTGCCGGCGGCGGGCAGATAGCGGCCCCGCGACACGGCCGGCCGGCCAGATAAGCCTATCGCTATCAGCACCCGCAGAGCGTGCCTTCACCCGCGGTGCCGCGCGGCAGCGCTCAGGTGTGGCGGCGGCTGCCGCCGAGTCGCGAGTCCGCCTATGTTTGCAAATATCGCTCCCCCGCCGAAACGCGTTACTGTTCTTATCCGGAGGGCAACATATCGAACCCTAGTGCTGAACAATTCCTCACCGCAAGGATTTACTAGACAAGGTAAATCTAACATTCTGTGTTTGCATTGTGTTAGGTAAATAACGGAGTCTCTTTCGAAGAAAAATACACTCTAGCACAAAAAATAATACACGACTGGCAACTAAAATTGCTACACCAAGAAGAAATGCAGATGACAAACGGGTATTATATTATACTAGAACCGACATGTGATTACATTTTCAAGCATTTTGGGTGCATAGATCCTGAGAAATCGGTACCCAGAACAACCGCCCATGGCCGTAATAACGGCCTTGATACGCCTGGGTATTGAGTCGAACAGAGCTTGGATGGTGGGTACAGGTACAGCTGCCCATGCAGCTTCAACACGATACCACACTTCATCACTGGCGTATTGTGACGAGCCACTTGCTCGGCCACCATTGACCAGACGTTTTCAATAGGTGAGAGATCTGGAGAATGTGCTGGCCATGGCAGCAGTCGCACATTTTCTGTATCCAGAAAGGCCAGATACAGGACCTGCAACATGCGGTCGTGCATTATCCTGCTGAAATGTAATGTTTCGCAGGGATCGAATGAAGGGTAGAGCCACAGGTCGTAACACATTTGAAATGTAACGTCCACTGTTCAAAGTGCCGTCAATGTGAACAAGAGGTGACCGAGACATGTAACCAATGGCACCCTATACCATCACGCCGAATGATACACTAATATGTCGATGACGAATACACGCTTCCAATGTCCGTTCACCGCGTTGTCGCCAAACACGGATGCGACAATCATGATGCTGTAAACAAACCCTGGATTCATTCGAAACAATGAAGTTTTGCCATTCGTGCACCCAGGTTCGTCGTTGAGTACATCATCGCAGGCGCTCCCGTCTGTGATGCAGCCTCAAGGGTAAACGCAGCCATGGTCTCCGAGCTGATAGTCCATGCTGCTGGAAACGTCGTCGAATTGTTCGTGCAGACGATTGTTGTCTTGCAAACGTCTCCATCTGTTGACTCAGGGATCGAGACGTGGCTCCACGATCCGTTACAGTCATGCGGATAAGATGCCTGTCATCTCGAGTGCTAGTGATACGAGGCCGTTGGGATCCAACACGGTGTTCCGTAGTACCCTCCTGGACCCATCGACTCTATATTCTGCTAACAGTCATTGGATCTCGACCAACGCGAGCAGCAATGTCGCGATACGATAAACCGCAATCGCGATAGGCTACAATCCGACCTTTATCAAAGTCAGAAACGTGATGGTACGCATTTCTTGTCCTTACACGTGGCATCACAACAACGTTTCACCAGGCAACGACGGTCAACAGCTGTTTGTGTATGAGACATCGGTTGGAAACTTTCCTCTTGTCAGCACGTTGTAGGTGTCGCCACCGGCGCCAACCTTGTGTGAATGCTCTGAAAAGTCAATCATTTACATATCACAGCATCTTCTTCCTGTCGGTTAAATTTCGCGTCTGTAGCACGTCATCTTCGTGGTGTAGCAATTTTAATGGCCAGTAGTGTAAAATAAAAATAAAAAGATAAAGGACACACCACGAAAGAATTACCCGGTTGGTTTGGAAACCGGTAGAGGTGATGTACACGTTACTGACAAACAAATGATGACGATTTAATAAAGATGGGTGATTTATTCGAGGGAAAGAGAGTCACAAATTGAGCAAGTCAATAACGCGTTGGTCCACCTCTAACCCTTATGCGTGCAGTTATTCGCTTTGGCAGCGATTGATAGAGCTGTTGGATGTCCTTCAGAGAGATATCGTGCCAGTTTCTGTCCAATTGGCGCCTTAGATCGTCAAAGTCTCGAGCTGATTGGAGCACCCTGCACATAATACTCCAAACGTTGGAGAGATCCGGCGACCTTGCTGGCCAAGCGGCAACGAAGACAAGCAATAGTAACTCTCGCCGTGTATTGGCGAGAATTTTTTTGCCGAAATGTAGGCCCAGGAGAGCTTGCCTTGGAGGACAACAAAACTGGTCGTAGAATACCGTTGCGCTGTAAGGGTGCCGCGAATGACGACCAAACGGTTCCTCCTATGAAAATAAATGGTATCCCGGACTATCACTCCTGGTTGTTGGGCGGTATCTCGGGCGTTAGTCAGGTTGGTATCCCACCACTATCCAGGGCGTCTCCAGACAAGTCTTCGCTGGCCATCGAGGCACAGTTCCAAGCGGAACTCATCGCTCAAGACAGTTCCACTGCAGTCACTGATGTTCCAGGCCGGACACGTGTCTGGACACGACACGAGCAACGGTGGGATATCAACTCGATTGTCGCCAGAGATACCGCCTGACAGCCAGGAATGATAGTCTCAGATCCCATTTATTTTCATAGGAGGAACCTGTTGGTTGTCATTCGCGGCACCCCTACAGCGCAACGGTACGTCGACGGTATTCTAGAAACCGCTTTGTTGTCGATCATGGCAGCCAACCTGGTCTTACATTTAAGCAAAATAAGCCTGCCTGCACATGGCGACAGTTTCTGCTGCTTATGGGACTTACCATCTGAGGTTATTAGTCCCTTAGATCTTAGAACTACTTAAACCTAACTAACCTAAGCACATCACACACATCCACGCCCGAGGCAGGATTCGAACCTGCGATCGTAGCGACCGCGCGGTTCCTAGAACAGCACGGCCCACGGCCGGCTGCTGCTTGCCTTCGGGCTCCTCAATCTATCTTGGCTAGCAACGTCGCCGGATCTCTCCCCAATTGAGAACGTTTGGAGCATTATCGGCACTCCAATCAGTTCATGATTTTGACCATATAATGTGCCCAGTTGGACGGAGTTTGCCATCGTATCTCTCAGGAGGGCATGCATCAACTCTACCAAACGATACCAAACCGAATAACTACTTGCATAACGGCGAGGCACACCAACGTGTTCTTGACTTGCTCAGTTTGATAAGCTCTGTCTCTTGAATAAATCACCCAGTTTCCTGAAATTATAATTTGTTTGTTTTTACACATTCATTACATCTAGAAATTTGCATCCCATTCGGATAATTCAGTCAGGCGTAAGTCCAGAATCATTTATGTTTAAATAACTCGCTCATTCGACTGAATTTAAACTTGTTCCAGCATTATTCCTCATCCGTATAATTGTAAACAGTTGCTGACTTACCGAGTATTGGACCTGATTTGTGGCCGATCGGTTCTAGGCGCTTCAGTCCGGAACCGCGCTGCTGCTACGGTCGCAGGTTCGAATCCTGTCTCGGGCATGGTTGGTGTGTGATGCCCTTAGGTTAGTTAGGTTTACGTAGTTCTAAGTTCTAGGGGACTGATGGCCTCAGATGTTAAGTCCCATAGTGCTCAGAGCCATTTGAACCATTTTGAAGAGGTCGGCTGGTTCCCCCGAACTAAGGACCGACTGACCAACGTGGGGTGATACACGTTGAAGGATTGCAGTCCTGGCACAGCCACCACGGATCACGCCCCCCACCCCCCCCCACCCCACGCAGATGAAAAATGTTCCCGCACACTATGGGATGGTCTCAACCATGGTACTTCCTGCTGTTAAGCACCCCTTATCACATCATCCCACACCGGGGCGGGCTGGAAGCCAATGGTGGAGGGAAACCACAAACAGTCAAAATTGGTTCAAATGGCTCTGAGCACTATGGGATTTAACTGCTGTGGTCATCAGTCCCCTAGAACTTAGAACTACTTAAACCTAACTAGCCTAAGGACATCACACACATCCATGCCCGAGGCAGGATTCGAACCTGCGACCGTAGCAGTCGCGCGGTTCCAGACTGTAGCGCCTAGAACCGCTCGGCCACCTCGGCCGGCTACCCAAAGTTCATTGCATGTTTTCCTGTATACTTTGTACGTGTATCACTGTGTCACGTGGACAATGCTGAAACGGCACATTTTAGTAAACATATTAACGATGTATCTCATGTTGTCTCGTGACTTTCGAAGCTCTCTCAAGATGTGAACACGAGTGTAGTACGGGGTAAAATAACGGCAAACGACAACCTCTGATATCTGGCCCATCATATGAAGTGGTCAGGAAGTTTGAAAAGCTTGTGAGGGTGTTGCAGCGTAGGTTGTGCCGAGAAACCATTGTTGCGCCGTTTCCGAGTAAATTAGCATTGAAGTTACCCAATCAGGCCATTTCGAGCGTAAATTCAAGCAGCCCGACACAGACGATGCCGTCAAACGTAGTCATCGTTTTGTTTTCTAAAACCGAACAGTAGAGCGATACAAAAATTGGACGTGGGACGGTAGTAAGAGCCTGGGCCGATTCAAAGGCTGATCATTAAATGTATTCGCACTTGCGAATGTGGACAACCATCAGCTAAAGAGTGGATACATTACACACCACGAGTTAGGACATGAGGGTAAATTCAGGGTTACAAAACGCGTCATCTGCGGAAGTTCTGTCATTGGACACTAAAAATCAGGTGTCGAAAGATCATCGGCCAGTTACGTCATATCAATTCCGTAATTTTAATCGAGCTACAGGTTAAAGTTGATAAATTGGAAACTATTTTCAAAGAACTGTACTTCCCATTTTGTACATTTGGAGGCTCGTTTACTGCTACGGTGGAACAGTGTGAACTTCGAAAAGAAAAAACAAAAAATTGAGCCACCTGTAAGCACTTGGCAACGCATAGCAGACGTTCAGCGTTGCCAGCTGATTGCTTTGGAGCAGGAAAAGTGATTTACGGCTTGATAGGAGCTGATGTGAGTCAGTCCGTACTCGCATCTGCCTGATAACCGATAACGTTTACTGTTCCGGTAGAGTTACCTGCTACAGCAGAACATGTGGGTCACGCACTTGTTTATTAATGTGTTGCCGATTCTACATTTCACTGGAATAGCGTCTTGTAGGAGCATGAGTAGGCAGCCATTCAGTCTGAGGTTTTTCTGTGATATCCCCCAATCACTTGAGGCGAATAACGGCATTTCCTTTCTAGTAGAAGGTTGTTTTCTATCGCAAGAAATTAAATCTCTCGTCAGGTTTCTGCGAAAGTAGGTGTCTTGTTTTAGTAGTCACCTGACTAAAGTTTCTTGTCTGCTCTCCACTATAGCATTTCGCTTTTCCGATTTGCTCTCTTTTCACGACAGTGATTGAAGTATGTTTATTTATTGCATAATGGGCCAGGTGGGTGGCTGTAATAATAGTGTGCGCGATAAGGCAGCCCATTTTGAGTAACGAAGCGTGATTTCCGTTCATTGCGCATCTATGTGACTGATACTAATTGGGCTAAAAAAATCTCAGGTTCATCTGTCATTATTGTGTGTCACTATTTCTAATAGTATTCTATTATTACCTTACAATTGCGCGCGAAGCAGCAAAGCAAAGTAGACTTTAACCCTAGTCCTGTTCGGAGCGCATTTAACTTCCCGGAGGCTCGTAACGTGATTGATTCCCGGAGGCTCGTAACGTGATTGATTGCTTCAGTATGGCCGCTGAGGGCGCTTCCGTTCGTCTTAGTCCAACTGACCCAGTGCTCTGTCTAGAGTGACTTTGATGTCTACGGGCATTAAGTCCCAGTCTCCATTCTTTTTCTTCGTTGCTTAAGACTAGCAAAGAAATAAATAATTATCCCCAACTTTGCGGACCCACGACCTGTCCTTCACCGAACAGTGGCAGTCTTTGTGTTTCTGCAACTTTTCACTGCCTGACGAACTGACTAACCCAGTCACCGTGAGCAACATGGTTGAATGAGACTGTCACGAATAAGCCACCACACGCCTCACAATTTTTTTTTTCAAGGGACGATGCAACCTTGTGTGAGTATTACTCCAACATTCCTGACAGCTGGACTTCGCGAAACGCACAAGCGCAAAGAGGAACCTCGATTTTTTTTCTGCCCACAAACGGCATCATATCTCCGAGACTAATAATTCGATCCGAGTGCAGTACGTGTTGTCCTCAAAATGAAAATGTGTGTCACAACTCTTCCTGGGCTTAAGTTGTGACTACAGAAACTGACACAATGCTGTAAATTTGAAATACTTCGAAATATACTAACTCTCTTAAAACGACTTATTTAAAATGTTAAAGTAAAAGATGATCCACGGTTAAAGCATGGACGTGGATTTCCCGTTGGTACGATGACCCATACATTAGTTCCACTTACCATTTTTAAGAAGCACTGAGAATAATCTGAGAACGACATGTATCCTTCATCACACACAACTGTTCACTGAACGCAGGTTGCATATTAATTTAACAATTCACAACAATTTTATTACTTGGCAATAAATTCGCCGAATGCGAATAACTTGGCCCAGCTGTTGTTACGTATTGATATACAACCTATCGTATGGCATGTAGCCGGGACTCGAACCCGGATTTCCCGCTTAACGCTTGTGGTCGCCGTAAGCGTTAGGCCTGCCCGATCGAATCCAAATTTCCACATGTCACACTGTCTACACTCCTATAGCATAACAGGTGTATAAGTGTGAAACCGGAATTTGGTTGTAATAATAACATGTTTTTTGTTTGAAACTGATGAACAATTTTTTATTCAGAATAATCTCCATTGCTATATATACATTTCTCCCTCCTCTCTGGCAGGATACGAATGTCATGCCAAAAAATCAGTTCTTCTTTTGAAGCGAACCAGTCAGCGAGACACTTTTGTACATTTTCATACGAACTGAAGCGTTGTTCAGCGAGAGCGTGTCTCTGTGCTGCAAATACACACATCAAAAACCGTTTTGCAACACACCGGTTCCCAGAAGTCCTGAAGATAGACGTTGGCTGTGTCACGGATTGTGCGCCCCCCCCCCCCCCTCCCCCAGAGGTTCGAGTCCTCCCTCGGGCATGGGTGTAACTTATTAGCATAAGCGTAGCTTATTAGCATAAGTTAGTTTAGGTAGTGTGTAAGCCTGGGGACCGATTACCTCAGCAGTTTGGTTCCTCAGGAATTCACACACGTTTGAACATTTTTGTTCTGACATGTCACTAAACCCGCCCAAAGATGTAAACAACCATGTATGACAGCGCCTATTAGACGGAGGCGGTCCGACAACCGATCAGTTCCAGTCATTCCACCAGGAAGCAGGCACGCGGCTCGTGTTGTCTGTAGTTCAACCACACCTAGACGATCAATATCGCGGTTCGATCGCGTCCGCAATGTTACTTGGTGACAGGAAGGGCTCTCAACAAAGGAAGTGTCCAGGTGTCTCTGAGTGAACCAAAGCGATGTTGTTCGGACATGGAGGAGACACAGGAACTATCGATGACATGCCTCGCTCAGGCCGCCCCAAGGGCTACTACTGCAGTGGATGACCGCTACCTACGTATTATGGCTCGAGGAACCCTGACAACAACGCCATCATGTTGAATAATGCTTTTCGTGCAGCCACAGGACGTCGTGTTACGACTCAAACTGTGCGCAAAAGGCTGCATGATGCGCAACTTCACTCCCGATGTCCATCGCGAGGTCCATCTTTGCAACCGCGACACCATGCAGCGCCGTACAGATGGGCCCAACAACATGCCGAATGGATCGCTCAGGATTGGCATCACGGTCTCTTCACCGATGAGTGTCACATATGCCTTCAACCAGACAATAGTAGGAGACGTGTTTGGAGGCAACCCGGTCCAGACACGGGTTGACACACTGTCCAGCAGGTGCAGCAAGGTGGAGGTTCCCTGTTGTTTCGGGGTGGGATTACGTGGGGCCGACGTACGGCGCTGGTGGTCATGGAAGGCGCCATAGCGGCTGTACGGTATGTGAATCCCATCCTCCAACCGATAGTGCAACCATATCGGCAGCATACTGGCGAGGCATTCGTCTTCTTGGACGACAATTCGCGCCCCCATCGTGCACATCTTGTGAATGACTTCCTTGGATAAAGACATCGTTCGACTAGAGTGGTCAGCATGTTCTCCAGTCATGAACCCTATCGAACATGTCTGGGATAGATTGAAAAGGGTTGTTTATAGACGACGTGACTCACAACCATTCTGAGGCATCTATGCCGAATCCCCGTTGAGGAGTGGGACAATCTGGATCAAAAGTTCGTTGATAAACTTGTCGATAGCATGCCACTATGAATACAGGCATGAATCAATGCAAGAGGACGTGCTACTGGGTATTAGAGGTACCGGCGTGTACAACAATATGGACCACCACCTCTGAAGGTCTCGCTGTATGGTGGTACAACATGCAATGTATGGTTTTCATGAGCAATAAAAAGGGCGGAAATGATGTTTATGTTGATCTCTATTCCAATTTTTTGTATAACTTCCGGAACTCTCGGAACCGAGGTGATGCAAAACTTTTTTTGATGTGTGTAGATGATAATCGGACGGAGCCAAGTCCGAAAAATGAGCCGTATGCCGTAATATTTCCCAACTGAACGACTCGATCATTTCCCTGGCCCGTTTTGCTGTGTGTGTTGGGGCATTATTATGGAGAAATGTGACTTTGTGTTGCCTTTTTCCATATTCCGGTCGTTTTTCACATAACAGTTGATTTAAATCGATCATTTCCTCTTGGTAGTGATCAGTGTTGACGGTTTAACCAGGTTTTAGCAGCTCATAATAAATGACGCCCTTCTGATCCCACCAAACACAGAGCATTGTCTTCTTTCCAAAGTGATGTAGCCTTGCAGTGGATGTCGATGACTTGCCTGGATTCACCCATGGTTTACGACGCTTAGAATTCTCAAAATATATCCATTTTTCATCATCTGTCACTATTCGATGAAGAAACTAATTTCTTTTGTATCTGGCGAGCTGCATTTCACAAGTGGTCTTTCGATTTGCTTGTTGTCTTTCATTCAGTTCATGCAGAACCCATTTTCCCACTTTTCGCACATTTCCTATAGCTTTCAACCGAAGAGAAACGGCTTTTTGCGCCACATTCAATTGTTCCGCGTGTTCTTGTCGAGTTTTAGTATTCATTTCTCACATCAGAATCACCACTTCTGAATTTTTTCAACCATTCGAAACACTGTGTTTCCTCAGGAGCATGTTCTCCGAAAGCTTCGACAAGCATTCGATTCGATTCTGCACGTGTTTTCTTCAAATGATAATGGTAAACCAATGCTGTCCGCAAATCGTAGTTCGTAGGCAAAAAACTCGAAATGTTGACGGGTTTGAAAGACATACCGATGTATGGAACTTGGGTTACTGTGTGTTACGAAACAGATGGCGCTGCAGAGAGGGTCTCTCGGGCCCTACACTGACAGCTAGCACCATCTATAGGGAAATTCCGGTTTCATACTTCTATAGCTGGTAGTCTCCAGCATTCATCAGTAAATACTCGCAACCATACTCACTGTAGCCTAATGGTGCCGGTACTGTAGCTCAGCGTGTTCGGTTAGATGTTTAGCTATCCTCTGTAATTAAAAAAAAGAGAAAGCCTGAGTGAACGGATCAACGGACAAGCTGAACGAGTGTCATCGGACATCCGCCACGAACAAATTCAACGAACAATATAGAACAAAATGAGATAAATAAAAAAAAGTTAAGACGACCTTCGCGACAAGCGGGAAATCCGGTATCGAGTCCCGGCCTGGAACAAAAATTTTCACATCACCAAAATGTAATACATCTGTACCTAACACAGCTGAAGCCAAGTCACTCGCGTTCAGAGAATTTATTTCGAAGTAATTTCGGATGGCAATCTTTCATCGACAATGTTCATCGAGACATGCAAGTGAAAATTTTACTGCATTTTTTCTACACGCAACCGATCTTTCCAGGAAAAGAATTCCGGCTCCGTTTGATACTGCCAATACAGTTTTCTGTTCAAATGGAGCGCTTTAATTTTTGCAGCATTTCAGAACGCTTCAAAACAACAGTAGAATGATATGTTTGTCAACGACTCCTGTGCTGTACATCGAATAATGCGTAGACTGGAGGTCCAGACCGCCACCTCTCAGCATTTTCACTTCTAATGGCAAGTACATATCCTAGAAAGAGATGACGTTTGCTTCATAACGCTAATATTTAGCATTTTCCTTGCCTTTTGTTGCGAAAAATTTTGCTTGAAGTTTAAACAGTTATAATCTTCTCTTCTAAACATGTCGCATAGTGTTAGTAATACCACTGTTAAATTTTTAAAGATATTCTTGTTCCAATATATCGAAAGTATAGGCCTACGCCTAATAGTAATACTGCAGGGAAATATGAAACGGAGTGCGCACGTGGAATAATTAGTAGGGAAGGTTAATGGACTACTCATGTTTTTTGGAAGCATTCTGTAAAAGTGGATGACGTTTATCAAACAGGGCTTTTGTTGAGGAAACAGTCTGAAAAACGTTAGTATGATCTGTTCTGGGGTTTTCCTGCAACATTCAGTCTTTTTATAGAATCGTAACAGGTGGACGTAGCTGCTGCGAATGCGTAACATAGATGCTCAGGGAAGAGACAAGCAAATCTTTGGAAGAAAGGCGACATTATACGCAAGAGTTCCACGAGAACAAAGTTTGAGAACCGGTGTTAACTTCTACAACATTTATCGTACACGGGTTGGCCAAAAATATGGAAATATGAGAAGAAATGCATGCTCGCTGATGCTAGCCAAGCCTGCAGCTTGCGTGGTTGTATCTCACCACGAACGGCACCTGTGCACTGTCCCCAATATGTTGCATGTGCCAGTCGAGTTCAAAACAGCGCCCTGTGCAGTTGTGAGTGCATTATATCGGAACTAAGTGAATTCGAACGTGGGGGAAATTCTGGTGCTTGTTCTGTGGTTGCATCCGTAACCTAGGGAGCCGAAGTGTTTGATGTTTCTAGAGGCACCATATACAAGATTTATACCGCAAACAACTTATGGCCGACTTTACGAGGGGCGTTTGAAAAGTCCGTGCAAAGTCCGAGAGATGGCACCACCGGTGCGTATCGAGGTCATGTTTAGTTAGTAGCATCTTTGGAAAGAGCACACACCAAGTTTCAGCCATATTGGTCTATTTCTGTGTGTTTGGCATTCGTGTGAATCAAGGAAGTCGAATGATTGTCAAAAAATGGACGAAAAAGAATTTCGTGTGGTGATTACACAGTGCTTTATGAAAGACAAAACGCCTCAGGAGACTAAACAGAAGCTTGATAACCATTACAGACTCTGAACCTTCGATTAGAGCAGTTTATACGTGGTTTCAAAATTGTCGGATGGCCATATGGGCATAAATGATGCTGAACGTTCTGGACGCCCTGTGGAGGTTACGACTCCAGAAATCATTGATAAAATCCATGATATGGTGATGGATGACAGAAGAGTTAAGGTGCGTGAGATTGCTAGTGCTGTGGGCATCTCGAAAGAACGGGTACAAAATACACTCCTGGAAATGGAAAAAAGAACACACTGACACCGGTGTGTCAGACCCACCATACTTGCTCCGGACACTGCGAGAGGGCTGTACAAGCAATGATCACACGCACAGCACAGCGGACACACCAGGAACAGCGGTGTTAGCTGTCGAATGGCGCTAGCTGCGCAGCATTTGTGCACCGCCGCCGTCAGTGTCAGCCAGTTTGCCGTGGCATACGGAGCTCCATCGCAGTCTTTAATACTGGTAGCATGCCGCGACAGCGTGGACGTGAATCGTATGTGCAGTTGACGGAGGGCGTATAGTGGGCATGCGGGAGGACGGGTGGACGTACCGCCGAATTGCTCAACACGTGGAGCGTGAGGTCTCCACAGTACATCGATGCTGTCGCCAGTGGTCGGCGGAAGGTGTACGTGCCCGTCGACCTGCGACCGGACCGCAGCGACGCACGGATGCACGCCAAGACCGTAGGATCCTACGCAGTGCCATAGGGGACCGCACCGCCACTTCCCAGCAAATTAGGGACACTGTTGCTCCTGGGGTATCGGCGAGGACCATTCGCAACCGTCTCCATGAAGCTGGGCTACGGTCCCTCACACCGTTAGGCCGTCTTCCGCTCACGCCCCAACATCATGCAGCCCGCCTCCAGTGGTGTCGCGACAGGCGTGAATGGAGGGACGAATGGAGACGTGTAGTCTTCAGCGATGAGAGTCGCTTCTGCCTTGGTGCCAATGATGGTCGTATGCGTGTTTGGCGCCGTGCAGGTGAGCGCCACAATCAGGACTGCATACGACCGAGGCACACAGGGCCAACACCCGGCATCATGGTGTGGGGAGCGATCTCCTACACTGGCCGTACACCTCTGGTGATCGTCGAGGGGACACTGAATAGTGCACAGTACATCCAAACCGTCATCGAACCAATCGTTCTACCATTCCTAGACCGGCAAGGGAACTTGCTGTTCCAACAGGACAATGCACGTCCGCATGTATCCCGTGCCACCCAACGTGCTCTAGAAGGTGTAAGTCAACTACCCTGGCCAGCAAGATCTCCGGATCTGTCCCCCATTGAGCATGTTTGGGACTGTATGAAGCGTCGTCTCACGTGGTCTGCACGTCCAGCACGAACGCTCGTCCAACTGAGGCGCCAGGTGGAAATGGCATGGCAAGCCGTTCCACAGGACTACATCCAGCATCTCTACGATCGTCTCCATGGGAGAATAGCAGCCTGCATTGCTGCGATTGGTCGATATACACTGTACTAGTGCCGACATTGTGCATGCTCTGTTGCCTGTGTCTATGTGCCTGTGGTTCTGTCAGTGTGATCATGTGATGTATCTGACCCCAGGAATGTGTCAATAAAGTTTCCCCTTCCTGGGACAATGAATTCACGGTGTTCTTATTTCAATTTCCGGGAGTGTATTTTGCATAAATATTTGGACATGAGAAAGCTATGCGCAAGATGGGTTCCGCAATTGCTCATGCTTGACCAAAATCGGAATCGTGTGAAGTGTTGCAAGGATGGTCTGCAGCTGTTCAGGAAGAATCCGGAGGACTTTAAGCGTCGTTTCGTCACTGTGGATGAAACATGGATACATTACTATACTCCTGAGACCAAACAAAAATCTTAACAATGGGTTACCAAGGGAGAATCCGCACCAAAAATGGCGAAGACCATACCTTCGGTCGGAAAGGTTATGGCGACTGTTTTTTCTGATTCGCAAGGGATAATTCTCATCGACTATCTGGAAAAGGGTAAAACTATTAGAGGTGAATATTCATCGTTTGAAAACCGAGCTGCAAGATAAACGCCGGCGACTGGACCGCAAAAAATTCTTTTCCATCACGACAATGCACCCGCACACACCTCAGCAGTTGTGGTCGCAAAATTAATGGAAATAGGATTCCAACCCCGTTTCACATCCCCCCTGTTCTCCAGACTTGGCTCCCTCGGACTACTATTTGTTCCCCAGTTTGAAGAAATGGCTGGTGGGACAAAGATTTTATTCAAATGAGGAGGTGATTGCAGCAACTAATAGCTATTTTGTAGACTTGCAAAATTCTGATTATTCGGAAGGGATCAACAAATTAGAACAGCGATGGGCGAAGCGTATAAGTCTAAAAGGAGACTATGTCGAAAAATAAAAAAGGTTTACCCCAAACACGTAAGTAGTTATTATTTTTGCACAGACTTTTCAAAAACCCCTCGTACGTTCCAGGGGTGAAACATGGCTGGGGTTCGGTGACGACTGGATAACCGTATCGCTACCCTGCAAGATCGCAGTACTGCCAAGGATTGTGTGGACCATTTTGGATGGTCAGTTCCATCCCATGGTACAATGTTTGTTCCCCAGTGGTGAAGCTGCGTTCCAAGACGGCTGGACTCTTGGTCACACAACTCGCATCGTCCAGGACTGGTTTTGTGAGAACAAAGATGAATTTCCGCGTCTTCCTTGGCCACTATAGTCACCAGGCCTCAATATTATTGAGCCTTTTCTGTCCGATTTGGAAAGAAGTGCCCGTGATCGCAATACGTTCCCACGACAGTTATGTGAACTTGCAAATATTTTGGAGGACGACTGGTGTGAATACCTTGAAAACCATACAGGACTTATGTTTATCCATTTCGTGACGAGTGGAAGTTGTTTTCAATGCCAACGGGTTTCCTACACCGTATTAGACATGGTAATGTGTTGTGTTTCTGGTGTTCCCATAATTTTTTTGTCCATTCCTTGCATGTCTCACGGAGAAAAGGTGACCATGGGGCGTAGGAGCCATGCATGCAGTCATCTTTCCCTTGTTCCGTACACGAAATGAGCAGGACAGAAACATGATTCTACTGCTGAAGTAGGTATCATCTCAATTCACAGTACAGTAGCTGCAGAGTGTATAATTATGGAGAGGTTGGAAACTTGAGAGTACTTACTATTAAGAAAAATACTCAACTATTGGCGTAATATCACCTGTCGAAGATCATGCTTCGTTAATTTCAGCTGTGAGATTACTTTGTGTAATGGAAGGTCGGGCAGTATTGGACAGCGGATTGCTTTGTACAAGAGCTGTTTCCAATATAAACTCCTGCGACAGTGAAAGCTCTTTCCGCGTCACAGCGGTGCGAGTTATTGAGGAAGAAGACCGAGCACACAATTTTGAATCAAAACTAGTGATTTTCCGATTGGCAACGGGTTATCTGTTTTTCTAGGGATGTTGTGTTCTTGTTTGCAAGTTAATACTGTTCTGTTTTTATCGTATGTTTAGATACTGTAGGCTTTGACAATGCCTACACCAAGTAATAACGACGGGAATGTTAGACTAAAACTGCGGTACGTTCGGGTAGCTTTGGGCGAAGCAATGTCGGGCTGTGCAAAGACAAGGCAGGTGCAAAAACACTTAACCTTTCTTTTATCAGGCAAATATAGAAAAGTTACGAGAATAATAAGATGAAAACAATATGAAGTTAGGCAGTATAAAGAGACAGACGTCTTGAAATGAAAATCAGGGAAGCAAGTGAAAAATATTCAGTTCGGAGAAGAATACAAATAATAGACATCAACTTTATAGGAAAACAAGGAGGTGGCCATGAAACTGGTTGTAGGGAATAACAAGAATTTTCCGAAAACATTCAATAATGGTCAGGAAAACATATTGTACGAGAAGAAGACTCGACTCAGTGTTATGCTTGTGAGAACTGGGGTCATGAGAATGGTGCCCATACAGTGTTGAAAAGTCTTTCATATATGTATGCTAAATGTGTCACAACATGCTAAATCAGTATCTTGATTTAGGCCTATTCTGTTGTAAAGAAACTTAATACCTTCATTATAATTTTTGCGTTTTTCAGTCAACTTTCTCGCAACGTGAAAAATTAGTGAAAAATTAGTACTAAGATTTACAATTTATACCTACTTTTGTATATAATCTTTTCTGTCAAATTAAAACTCTTTTTAACAAAAATGACTTTTTTAACACGTTACAATTATCCAAAAAGTTAAACGACAAAATTATAAATCGTGGAGAAATATTTTTAAAAAATCAATGAACTACACTCCTGGAAATTGAAATAAGAACACCGTGAATTCATTGTCCCAGGAAGGGGAAACTTTATTGACACATTCCTGGGGTCAGATACATCACATGTTCACACTGACAGAACCACAGGCACATAGACACAGGCAACAGATCATGCACAATGTCGGCACTAGTACAGTGTATATCCACCTCTCGCAGCAATGCAGGCTGCTATTCTCCCATGGAGACGATCGTAGAGATGCTGGATGTAGTCCTGTGGAACGGCTGACCATGCCGTTTCCACCTGGCGCCTCAGTTGGACCAGCGTTCGTGCTGGACGTGCAGACCGCGTGAGACGACACTTTATCCAGTCCCAAACATGCTCGATGGGGGACAGACCCGGAGATCTTGCTGGCCAGGGTAGTTGACTTACACCTTCTAGAGCACGTTGGGTGGCACGGGATACATGCGGGCGTGCATTGTCCTGTTGGAACAACAAGTTCCCTTGCCGGTCTAGGAATGGTAGAACGATGGGTTCGATGACGGTTTGGATGTACCGTGCACTATTCAGTGTCCCCTCGACGATCACCAGAGGTGTACGGCCAGTGTAGGAGATCGCTCCCCACACCATGATGCCGGGTGTTGGCCCTGTGTGCCTCGGTCGTATGCAGTCCTGATTGTGGCGCTCACCTGCACGGCGCCAAACACGCATACGACCATAATTGGCACCAAGGCAGAAGCGACTCTCATCGCTGAAGACGACACGTCTCCATTCGTCCCTCCATTCACGCCTGTCGCGACACCACTGGAGGCGGGCTGCACCATGTTGGGGCGTGAGCGGAAGACGGCCTAACGGTGTGCGGGACCGTAGCCCAGCTTCATGGAGACGGTTGCGAATGGTCCTCGTCGATACCCCAGGAGCAACAGTGTCCCTAATTTGCTGGGAAGTGGCGGTGCGGTCCCCTACGGCACTGCGTAGGATCCTACGGTCTTGGCGTGCATCCGTGCGTCGCTGCGGTCCGGTCCCAGGTCGACGAGCACGTGCACCTTCCGCCGACCACTGGCGACAACATCGATGTACTGTGGAGACCTCACGCCCCACGTGTTGTGCAATTCGGCGGTACGTCCACCCGTCCTCCCGCATGCCCACTATACGCCCTCCGTCAACTGCACATACGATTCACGTCCACGCTGTCGCGGCATGCTACCAGTGTTACAGACTGCGATGAAGCTCCATATGCCACGGCAAACTGGCTGACACTGACGGCGGCGGTGCACAAATGCTGCGCAGCTAGCGCCATTCGACTGCCAACACCGCGGTTCCTGGTGTGTCCGCTGTGCCGTGCGTGTGATCATTGCTTGTACAGCCCTCTCGCAGTGTCCGGAGCAAGTATGGTGGGTCTGACACACCGGTGTCAATGTGTTCTTTTTTCCATTTCCAGGAGTGTATATTCCTATGACATTGATTTTTATAATTCTATTAAGTAACGTATCATAATCTTGTTAAGTGTGAAGAATGTTCCAGTGCAACATTCACAAAAAATGTAAACTCGCAAAAGCTTACGTTTCTGATAGTACCAGACTTTCCTCTATATGGAGCCGAATTATCATATGGACAGGCAGCAACCAAGGCCTTAGAAGAAAGTTATGTTGTCGGATACAGTAGGCTTAGTGCGGTAGATCAAGCGATGAGAAGTTATTTGCCCCTCCCTTGCGTAGGGTTAAGGTTGTCGACTAGCCAGATATTCTGATGCCTACTACCATGGGTGTTCTCGAGTGAGCCCTTTCTCCCGTATAGATCAGAAAAAGAAGGGGTGCATTTAAGCATTGCCGATGATTACAAAGTTAGCTATACCGACGCCAGTTGCCACAGTTGCACGGTAATGTGGATGTAGCATAGTATCAAAATGGCTGGCTTCTGCAGTCAGACTTCACCAACGTGGCGGCTGGTATCTCTACGTACCAGCTTATCTGTCGGGACAGATTTGCGCTGTTGTGGGAAGCGATAACCGAGCGATCTCGCGATTAGCGGGAATGCGTGTAACATGAGCAATTACCGCCGAGTACACGATGGCGTCACGCCGCGAACTGCTACAAACAAAGGCTCCGAGCTCCAGATTCCTCTACCGCAGGGCTGACGCCCGCCGCACGAGGCCTCTCAGTTCCTTCATTGTTGAACTCGTCAGCTTCTTCTTCTTTTTCTTCGTGCTCTTTTGTTTCTTCTTTGAGTGATAGGCCGAGGAAACGTGGCTTTGTTACAGAGCTCTTCCCCAATGGACCATCTCGGTTACGCTCTGTCAACAATCTAAAGCCATCTTAAGTCTCCGCGTAGACCACTTCATCAATCGTCCTCAGCCCTCCATTGACTTCGTTCCACGGCGAAAAAATTTCCCGTAGGTAGAAACGTCGACAATAAGTTTCCAGATGTGCAAAATCCGGTCGCCAGGCGAGAGGTATCCAACTGAGTCATTATACACTGAAGAGCCAATATCGTGTAGGCCCCCATAAGCACGCAGAAGTACCCCAACACGACGTGGCGTGGACTCGACTAATGTCTGTAGTGCTGGAGCGAACTGACACCATGAATACTGCAGGGCTGCCCATAAGTCGGTAAGAGTACGATGGGCAGGAGATCTCTTCCGAACAGCACGTTGCAAGGCATCCCAGATACCCTCAATAATGTTCATGTTTGGGAAGTCTGGTGGACAGCAGATTGTTTAAACTCAGAAGAGTGTTCCTGGAGCCGCTCTGTAGCAATTATACACATGTGGGGTATCGCACTGTCCTGCTAGAATTTGCCAAGTCCGCCGGAATGCACAATGGACATGAACGGATGCAGGTGATCAGACCGAATGCTTACGTACGTGTCACCTGTCAGAGTCGTATCTAGACATATCAGGCGTCCCATATCACGCCAACTGCACACGCTCCATATAATTAAAGAGCTTGAGCAGTCTCCTGCTGACATGCAGGGTCCATGGTTCATGAGGTTGTCTCCATACCAGCACACGTCCATCTGCTCAATACAATTGGAAACGAGACGTTCGACCAGGCAACATGTTTCCGGCCATCAACAGTCCAACGTCGGTGTTGACGGGACCAGGCAGGGCATAAAGCTTTGTGTCGTACAGTCATCATGAGTATACGAGTGGGCCTTCGGCTCCGTGCCGATGATGTTTCGTTGAATGGTTGCACTTCTGTCTCGATGAACTATTCTCTTCAGTCGTCGTTGGTCCCGTTCTTGCAGGATCTTTTTCCGGTTGCAGCGTTTGTCGGAAGTTTGATGTTTTACCGAATTCCTGATATTCACGGTACACCCGTGAAATGGTCGTACGAGAAAATTCTCACTTCATTGCTACCTCGGAGATGCTGTGTCCCATGGCTCGTGCGCAGACTATGACACAACGTTCAAACTCACTTAATATTGATAAACTGTAGGAGCAGTAACCGACCTAACAACTGTGCCAGACACTTGCTGTGTTATATAGGCGTTTCCGACCGCAGAGCCGTTTACTGGCTGTTTACATATCTCTGTATTTGAATATGCATACCTATGCCAGTTTCTTTGGTGCTTCAGTGTATAAGAAAGGTAAACCTGCTGGTTAATGTCCTCCTGGTAGCTAAACAACGTTTTATGGATAATTTTTTTTGTTTTATTTTCCTTCTGAACGAAAAGATATTTGGGTAGTGACGATAAATTAGGTACCCTGTACAGTGGTATGAGAAAAAAATGACAATTAAACTCGTAAACCCTTGTTTGTGTATTACCTTTTTATAGATCTTTATTACTTATGCATATGTTTGTAAGGCTCGGTAGTTAAGTGGGTTAGTTTGTTTTAGTCGAACCGCGTTCCAATGAACCTTGTTTTGTGGAAACTAATATTATCTTCCAGACACAGTCAAAAAATGGTTCAAATGGCTCTGAGCATTATGGGACTTAACAGCTGAGGTCATCAGTCCCCTAGAACTTAGAACTACTTGAATCTAACTAACCTAAGGACATCACACACATCCATGCCGGAGGCAGGATTCGAACCTGCGACCATAGCGGTCACGCGGTGCCAGACTGAAGTGTCTAGAACTGCACTGCCACTCCGGCCGGGACCCAGTCAAGCTCAGATTCCAAAATCTTGTCGTAGTACGGGAAGCAAGTTAAAAAGTTTTCGTAATCGTTTGGGTTACTTCGTCTCAGACATCTCATCGGTCACACCGAACCTGACTGTGGCCACGTCACAATCTGGTAATATCGAAATGTATACGCAGATAGGTGATGAGTACCAGGAAAGGTAATGAGTACTAGTAGCATCTTGCATTGAATTAGTAAAGGAGCGTTCAATAAGTAACCCATCACTTTTTCTTTTCGACCAATTTCGGCTGAAAAATATGCCGAATTTGTTGTGGAACAACGTGAAATATTTCCACTTCAACCCCTGTAGTTTCCTGAAGTCCCAACAGTTGGCGCCGCTGTATGTAGCCTTCAAAATGGCGTCTGGAACGGAGGCGCGTTCTGAGTATAGAGCTCACGAAAAATCAGCGCATCACTGATTTTAATAGGCGCTTGCAGAATGTCTGAGGACACCTGGCAGTGAAAAAAAGCACGGTGAACCGTTGCGCCAGGCGTCTGTCATCGTCGCGAAAAGGTCGTGTAATCCTTGTCCCACTTCCCGTGTGCCGGGCGGCCGCACACAGCTGTGACTCCTGCAATGTTGGAACGTGCGGACACTCTCAGTCCAGGTGATGGACGGATCACAATCCAACACCTCGCTGCTCAACTGGACGTCTGTATCGGTAGTTCTGACACACTAGTCCACCAGCTGGGGTACTCAAAGTGCATGCCTACTGGATTGTTCACCGCCTAACAAAAGGACATGAAGAGCAACGGAGGACCATCTGTGTGGAATTGCTTGCGCGTTACGAGGCTGATCACTACGATTTTCTGTCGAACATTGTTACAGGCAATGAAACATGGGTTCATCGCTTCAAAGCGGAAACAAATCGACGGCGGTCCGTGGAATGGTGCCATACGGCCTCTCCCCCGTAGAAACAGTTCGAAGAAAGCCTCAGCCAGTAAAGTTATGGCGAGGTCTTCTGGGGCTCTGAAGAGGTTATTCTGTTTGATGTCTTCCCTCGTGGTGCAACTCTCAACTCTGAACTGTATTGTGCTATCCCTAGGAAATTGAAGGAATGACTTCGGAGTGTTGGTCGCCACAAAAATACAATCGCTGACAGTGAACCCAATGCGTGGGATTGTTGCAGCGTTCATGTGTGGTCTGGCATTGTCATGCTGAAGGAGAGAGTGCTCCATGTGTGGATCAACTCTTAGAATTCGAAACGCAATGACAACATGCTGTATCTCACGCACCGACATAGTAAGCTACAGTTCGAAGCCCTCTAGCGGCAGAGGACTGCGAATATGTAGAGATGAAGAGTAAAGATGTAGAATTTTGAAACTTCCTGGCAAATAAAAACTGTGCGTCGGGCCGAGACTCGAACTCTGAACTTTTGCCGCAAGTAGAGTGTCAATAATTTTTTTTATTTAAAAAGCTTCAAGAGTTTCCTCATAAAAATTCGGAGGCACTACTTTTCAGCACGTCCTCCTACTGTGTTGTATTGTATGGAACCAGGGACCTAGAGACGACGGAGAGGCTTCGACCCCGCCGTAGCCCGAAGTGGAACACAACCCCACAACTGGCTACAGCAGTCCACTCACCCCACCGCCGCCCAACACGGTTATTGTGCAGTTCGGCCCCCAGTGGACCCCCACGAGTACGTCTCACACCAGAGAGTGTAATCCCAAATTTTGCGTGGTAGAGTAATTATGGTGTACGCGTAAGTGGAGAAAGTGTTTGCGCAGTAATCGCCGACATAGTGTAACTGAGGGGGGGGGGGGGGGGGGATAAGGGGAACTAGCCCGCATTCGCCGAGGCAGATGGAAAACCGCCTAAAACCCATCCACAGACTGGCCGGCACACCGGACCTCGACACTAAATCCGCCGGGCGGATTCGTGCCGGGGACCGGCACGCCTTCCCGGCCGGAAAGCAGTGCGTCAAACCGCACGGCTAACCGGACGGGCCGCACGTCGTCGTAAGCGAGGCTCTACAAATTGACTGCAGCTTTTCAGCACAGCGAATTGAATGTGAATTATATGTAAGGGATTACCAGTAGTAATAAATGGATGCCTACCTGTCACCAGATGTGCTGCAATTTTCACCAGAAATATAGATATCCATCAAGAACTGGAAGCAGACACGTTCATAGAGAAAGGAAAAGTAAAAGAAAATGAATGAGAAAATACGAATTATATGGGAAAGTGTCAGGCAGCCCCTCCAAAATATAGCGCAAAATTTAAAGTGCCAGAATCCTAAAAAGAATATGAGGAGCATATTACGGCATGAGATGAGAAAGATATGTATAACATGTAGCAGAAACAACCGAACCATGATGACTCATTGAAGATCTACCCAATATTGTTTGTGCGTCTTTGGCTCATTATCCAGTACAGTAACTTTTAGGTACAGTGATTGTGCGTTGTCGTTTATTCTTGATATTTTTCTTTCCATTTTTTGTGTATAATGGTTCGGTTTAAATTTCATCGATCTCTCCGATCTTACCTCACCGCTGGTGTTCACTTAGGTGTATGTGATGGTTTTCCAGGGTGTCATGTCCATGGTTATGAAATATCAGTAGATGTAGATTTCATTCGCCTGAAATTGCGATCTACCCGCAAGAATCCTCCACATTTACACCCATTCCTTCGACACGGCGAAAGAGGTCGTTCCACGTTTGTTGGGCTGCTTTCCTCTTGTCACACATATATTCTCAATTGTAGCCTTATAATCGAAGCGTACGTCAGACCGTTAATATACATGTGCTTGTGTGAAGCGAGAAGGAAATATTCCGCCTTTGTGTAGCTGTATCAGAAACGTGTTCTGAGTAAATGAACATATTAAATCCTCCGACGTGCATAATTCTGACGGTCCAATCAGATAAAAAATGTTCAAATGTGTGTGAAATCTTATGGGACTTAACTGCTAAATTATCCAAAGGACAAACACACATACACACATGCCTGAGGGAGGACTCGAACCTCAGCCGGGACCAGCCCCACAGTCCATGACTGAAGCGACAGGCAAACCATGGTCAGGAAGACCTCATGGACTGACGGACAGGGGCCGTTGAGGATTCAGGAGGGTGGCTGCAAAAAACTGCACTAATTCAAAGGAAGGAATCTCTGGTCTTTAGTTGCAAAGCGCTACAAACATTCCAGTTAGCACAATGACCTGCACATTTCTTTAGTCATTGCTAAACGGCGTTTGAGTTGCTGTAAAGACCGGTGTCACTACAGAGTGGATGACTGGAAGCCAGTGATTTAGAGTGATGAATCACGCTATGCCCTGTGGCGATCCGACTAAAGGGGTTGGGTTTTTGATGAATACCTCACGAAAGTTACCTACGATAATGTGTAGTGCCTACGATGATATGTAGTGCCAGTAGCGAAGTATGGAGGAGGGGGAGGATCTGAACAAATTTTACAGCATTGTATACTGGATGCGGTAGAGGAACAGTGCGGCGACCTTGACTGCTGGTATTATAATGACTGTGGACCCTCGCATAAAACATCTGTGAGGCAATGGTTTGTGGACAAGAACATTCCCGAAATGTGCTGTCGTGCCCAAGAGTACCTGGTGAGCTAGAATGTCGACTTCGCTCCAGACCCCAGCGTCCAACATCACTCTTCAATTTTTTCGGCAGTTTAGAGAGAACGGCCCGTCATTCCTCCACAGAGATTCCGACACACCGAAAGCTTCCATTCAGTCCTTATTGACCGGTACGGTGTGGCAGTTGAATATAGCGAAGCGAAAGCCGAAGTTTTTAAATTTCACGTTCAAGAAATCGTTCACACATGAGACTCGTGGAAACATACCGTCATTTGACCATCGGACGGACTCCCGTACGGGTAGTAATAAGCAAAATGGTTCAAATGGCTCTGAGCACTATGGGACGCAACTGCTGTGGTGATCAGTCCCCTAGAACTTAGTACTACTTAAACCTAACTAACCTAAGGACATCACACACATACATGCCCGAGGCAGGATTTGAACATGCGACCGTAGCAGTCGCACGGTTCCGGACTGCGCGCCTAGAACCGCGAGACCACCGCGGCCGGGTAATAAGCACCCCTGGCGTAGACAAACAACTCAGAGATTTGAAAGCAAATACATCACCAGGTCCGGACGGAATCATGATTCGGTTTTACGAAGAGTACGCTACGGCATTGGCCCCTTGACTAACCTGCACTTATGGTGAATCTTTCACCCAGCACAAAGTCCCATGTGACTGGAAAAAAGCACAGATGACTCTGCTATACAAGAAGGGTAAAAGAACGACCCGCAAAATTACAGACCAACGTCCCTAACTCCGGTTTGCTGCAAAATACTTGAACATATTCTCAGTTCGAATATATTAAACTTTTTTGAGACTGAGAAACTTATACCCACGAATCAGCATATTTTTAGAAAGCACCGGTAGTGCGAATGCTCCATTGCAGGCTGTTAACGAGTGGCTCGAAAACTTCTTAAAAAATAGAACCTAGTATTGTGTCCTCCACGGCGATTGTTCATCAGAGACAAGGTTATGGTTATGAGTGCCCGACGGAAGTGTGAGAGGACCACTGTTGTTGTCTATATACATAAACTATTCGGGAAACAGAGTTGGCACCAATCTGCGGTAGTTTGCTGATGATGCTGTGGTGTACAGTACGGTGTCGAAGTTCAGAGACTGTGGGAAGATACAAGACTACTTAGATAAAATTTCCAGTTGATGTGATGAATGGTTGCTAGCTCTAAATGTAGAAAAATGTAAGTTATGCGGATGAGTAGAAAGAACAAACCCATAATGATCGCATACAGTATTACTAGTTTCCTGCTTGACAGAGTCAAGTCGCTTAAATATCTGGGCGTGACGTTGGAAAGCGATAAGAAATGGAAGGAGCATACGAGAACTGTGGTAGGGAAGGGGAATGGTCGATTTCGATTTATTGGGAGAATTTTAGGAAAGAGTGGTTCACCTGTAAAGGGGACCGCATATAGGATACTGGTGCGACCTATTCTTGAGTACTGCTCGAGTACTTGGAATCCGCATGCGGTCGGATTGAAGGAAGACATCCGACGCAATTCGGATACGGGTTGCCAGATTTGTTACCGTTAGGTTTGAACAACACGTAAGTGTTACTGAGATGCTTAGGGAACTCAAATGGTAATCCCTGGAGGGACGGTCACGTTCTTTTCGAGAAGCACTATTGAGAAAATTTAGAGAACCGCCATCTGTAGCTGACTGCCACACGAATCTACTGCCGCCAACATACATCGCGCGTAAGGACCACGAAGATAAGAAACGAGAAATTGGGGCTCATACGGAGGCATATAGATGGTTGTTTTGCCCTCGCACTGTTTTCGAGTGGAACAGAAAAGGAAATGACCACTAAAGGTACAGGGTACCCTCCGCCACCCACAGTACGATGTCTTGCGAAGTATTTATGTAGATGTAGAAAGTGTCCCCAGCATACATCAAGCCGTCATAATGGTGAACGGTGGACACGTCCGATGCTGATGTCCACTAACAGATGTCCGGATTCTTTTGGTCGGAGCAAACCGCCCAAGCAGCGTCAGTTAAAAAGACCTTGATCAGGCCATGAGCCAAACGATTAAATAAATAAAGCAAAAATTCAGGAATTGCAAAAGAAGTGATTAAACGATGTTGACACGCTACGTACCTGCCGTTACCCAGAACACGATGACTTGCAGAGTAGCGATGTAAAAGTAGTACCTCGAGCAAAGTAACCGCGGATACCTGGCAGTTGGTCATTAGAAGCACGTAGTTGCTAGTGCAACCAGACGCGCAGTGTACGGATCATTTTCGCTGAACTGGTGGCCGTTGGCGGGACAGAAATGCTTGGCACGCAGGAGACGGCAGCGCGAGATGTGCCAAGAAGAGCGTGGCTTTGCGGAACGGCGAGCTGCGTGTCTCTCCAAGTCGTGACGGTCGCTGAACTTTGGAGCTGGTTCTCCCCCGCGGGAACACGGAGCGAAGCCTTGGCGTTGATGCGCTTTCTAAGCAGAAAAGATCTCTGCAAGCAATCTACAGCATGTATCCGGACCACCATCCGAGAACAGGGTTGCAGGCACAAAGAGGTCCGACCGCAGTCACGTGAACGCGACAGTCCACAGCAGACAATAGCCATGGTGCTACGGACTACATAACTCAAGTTCAGAACATTTCATACCCTCTCAAAAACTCAGATCAAGTGTTCCAGATTTCCTAGAAATGCGGAGACGTGATGGACGACCGCGCATTTTGATTTCCCGATGTTATCGAGCAATGGACAACTCATTCGAACGAACAGGAAATTATGCACAGGCGGCTTTATAAATAAACTCAAAATTCATTGAAATTGATCACGATGTATAAATATCAATTGCGGTTGCATACACGAAATTTATTTGCGAATGTCTAACTAGTATCGTTCTAACAGCTCCTCTTCAGCGGTAACTACAGAAAAGAAAATTAGGAAGGAAGATTAGGGCTTAACGTGCAGTCGACGGCATGGTCATTAAAGAGAGAACAAAATCTCGGAAGGATGACGAAGGTAATCACTTGTGTCATTTTCAAAAGAACCATCCCGGCACTTGTCTTAAGGCCAGATACTCATTCAAAATAGACAAAATAGCATTTTTTGAAAGGTATATGTGTCTAGAATGTTGGGAAGAAAACGTTTTTTAATCCGTGCGTTATGCGGTACAGAAGTTTTTGCAGTCAATTGGTCGAGGCAATGTCACGGCCGCTGTGGGACGATCTCAGCCGGAGAAAACTTGTTGTGCCGTTGACGAACGTTCACAAAAGATTTATTTTACAGTATGCATATGCACACGTAGTTGCCGAAAACGCTGCCGAACAATGTGTACAGGCTGCCGAATGCAGCATATCCAGCTCAGCCAGATCGACTTTTCTCGCCACGAAGATCGAGGGAATCGCTCTCCAGGAACAATTCGAGATAGAGGATGGATTGATATACCGCCTCGGAATTGCGAACTAAACGTAAGTAACGAAAACATTTTTTTCTGATCAAATTTTGGTCAAAACATAGTTTTTAGTTCACCATATTGTATTCGCTATTTTGCATTTTGAAATTATAACTTCAGATTTGTGTTCAGCGATATCAAAAATATGGAATAACACGTACTTTTTATGCAAATTGAACTAATGGTATATACGAAAACTTTCCCTAAACTTTAAACAGGTTTTTCTCAAGAAACAATTTTTCAAAACTGAGTGCAGCATAAAAGAAGAACAGTTCAAACTTTTAAGTTTTACCTTTGACATCCGAAAAGTGATTACTTTTCTTGGGAGCTTATACCTATAATACATGAAATTTGTTATTGTTAACTATTTTTTGTAAAGCAATAAAGAGTTACATGAAATTTGTTAATATTAAATATTTTTTGCGCTGCCGTAAAGAGTGAAAAAAAACTCAAATTTCGAGTTAGCACCATATCGTTAAATTTAAGGTAATTTCATTGTGGTCAGTATAAGCTTCTGTAAATTTAAAGTAGTATAGACTGATGTTATTCATTTTTGATTTCAAATACTTCCTAAGTGGCTACACTGCACGCAGTCTGCGTACTTCAGACTCGCACGTCCTTGATCAATCAATAATTACGGGCGCCATTTTGTCTTCTAGAAAAAGTTCAAAGTATGAGCAATCATACTTCCCACACAGCCCCTTTGTATGTCTTTTCACTGTCTCAAAAAATTTTCCAAGATTTGCCTATTTTTTGCTCATTTGATTCAGAACTTGGCTATAAGCGATTCACAGAAACTACGGAAACATAAATCTGGACGGCCAGATGGGGAATTTGAGGCTTTATTTTCCCCGAAGCGAGTGCTACATGCTAACCACTGCACCATACCTCGGTGCTATGGGGAACAGTCAAGGAAATACCAGTAATACTATACTGACGGAAAAAAACACAACACCAAGGAGTTGTGCGACATAAACGAGAGTTGGTAGGCGTGTTTCTACATCTGAAGTAACACGTCTATTCATTTCGCACCAGTCGCGTAAGAGTAGCGCTAATGCAAGTCAGGTTTGCTTTCAGTACACGGCGTTGTAACGGTCGTGAGCGATAGTTACCGTGGAGGTGGATGTGGTGAGTTGATATTAGTTAAGAGTACTTTTGAGACGACAAAGACACCGTAATCAACACCTCACAGAGTTTGAACGAGGCCGTGTAACAGGGTTACGAGAAGCCGGATGTTCCTTCTGCTATGCAGCAGTAAGACTTGGCAGGAATGTAGCCGCTGTACATGGTTGCTGGCAGTGGTGGTCATGAGAATGTACGGTCGCAAGAAGACCGGGCTCCGGAGGGTCACTTAGTGCTACCGAGAGGGAAGACCATCGTGTTCGGCGTAAGGTCTGGCGCACCGCAGTGCATCTGGAGCAGCAATTTGAGCCGCAATTGGCACCACAGTGACACAACGACCTGTTACTAATGGGTTACTTCAAGGACAGCTCAGAGCCAGACGCCCTGTAGCGTACATACCACTGACCCCAAACCACCGCCATATGCGACTTCAGTAGTGTCAAGCGACAGCTCATTTGAGAGCAGGGTGGAGGTCTGTTGTGTTTTCTGATGAAATCTGGTTCCGTGTCGGTGCCAGTGATGGCCGTTTGCTGGCTAGGAGGAGGCCAGTTGAGAGCCTACAACCCACTTGTCTGCTTACCAGACACACTTGATAGAAACCTGGAGTTATGGTCTGGAGAAAGATTTCGTATGACAGCAGGAGCACTCTCGTGGTAATCCCAAGCACGCCAGTTGAAAATTTGTACGCCAGTCTGATGACTCGATCTATTTTGCTGCAATTCGTAAACAGTATTCCATGGTGTGTTTTCCAACAGGTTAACGCTCGATCACATACCGCTGTTGTAACCCAACATGCTCTGTAGAGTGTCGACATGTTGTCTTGACCTATTCGATCACCAGATCTGTCTCCAATCGAGCACAATGGGACATCAGCGGCCGACAACCCCAGCATCATCCACGGACAGCATTAACCGTCCCTGTATTGACCTACAAAGTGCAACAGGCTTGGGTCTCCATCCCACAAACTGACATTCGCCATCTGTACAACGCATGCACGTTTGCATGCTTGCATTCAACATTCTGGCGGTTTCATCGGTTATTAATGTACCAGCATTTCACATTTGCAATGGCTCATCTCGCGCTTGCATTAACTTGTGATCTCTCAAATACATAATGTTACCTAGACAAATGTATTCCCAAAATTTCATTACTCTATATTAATTATATTTTGGTATTGTGATTTTTTCCGTCAGTGTATATCAAAGCGCACGTAAAAACGAAGACGATAATTATCAAATTGCTTATAAACTACGTTACTCTTTTGCTAACTATAAGACTAGATTTGACCACTATCAGGAACCGGACATTTGGACTTTTCAAAGAATTTGTCCGTCTTGCCGAGCAATGTTTTCATATTTTTTAAGGTTTTGAAACTGTATCATTGTTTGCTCCTATGATCATATTTGCACAGTTGTTTGGCTGTGAGAGAGCCAGTGAGCAGACAGGCACAATCTTGCGAGAATTTTTTTCTCTTATATTAGTGTATCAACAAGGAAATATTTTATGAATATTAGCTTCACTTCTGGGAAAAAATAATTTGTATGGTAGTTAGTAATCTAGCTTTTTTTAAACATTGTTCTAGGAAACAGAGACCTAATAGTATTATAATTATTTAGTAAACACAATGGTCGCGTTTACGTTGTTACTTTTTATTTGTTGTTGACCGGTTTCGATCTGTTACAGAGAACATTATCAGATCTATTATCCGTGGTGGTAGTAGGAATCCTTCATGTGGAACAGGCTCGCCCGTGCTGACGTCGAGAAAATTGAAAAGTGTTCTTAACGCCAGCACGGACGTGATAATAAACATGATTGGCTCAAATGGCTCTAAGCGCTATGGGACTTAACTTCTGAGGTCATCAGTCCCCTAAAACTTAGAACTACTTAAAACTAACTAACCTAAGGACATCACACACATCCATGCCCGAGTTAGGATTATAACCTGCGACCGTAGCGGTGGCGCAGTTCCAGACTGTAGCGCCTAGAACCCCTCGGCCACCCCGGCCGGCAATAAACATGATTCGCAACGATAATAAAAACTATGGCCGTTCTGCTTTTGGCTATTGTAGCAAAAGGCAATACTATAGACTGTTGCAACAAAAGTAAAAAAGTAAAAAAGGACGACACTTGGGAAGATAACTGAGAGAAAAGGGGTACAAGAATTAAAGTGATAATGGGAGAAAGAGAATTACGTTGGACTGAAGCACTTTCTATCTCAGTAATAAGTTAAACTGCCGATATTCTTTTTATCGCTACTGCTAATGCATGCATACACTTCAGTTGTTTATTACTTGCTGCGCGGGGTTAGCCGAGCGATCTAGGGGTGCTGCAGTCATGGATTATGCGGCTGATCCCGGCGGAGGTTAGAGTCCTCCCTCGGGCATGAGTGTGTGTATTTGTCCTTAGGGTAATTTAGGTTGAGTCGTGTGTAAGCTTAGGGACTGATGACCTTAGGAGTTAAGTCCCATAAGATTTCACACACATTTGAACATTTTTTTTATTATTATTTCTCAACTAAGACATTTCTTACACGCTCGTCTTTGTGCGCCGCTAGCAGGCAAACAAACAGACGCGCGCGCCACACATTTCCTACAATTAACAAAATTTCTTCGGACATCATTTAGTTTGAAAAAATGCAATCTCAACATTTTTTGTCTGCACCTGTTGTGCCTTTGTATGTATTTCCGCCCTGCACTTATGTCAACCGGTAGCTATACTAAATGCTACAACTTATTCCTTTCATTAGTATTTACCTTCAAAGATCTTGGGAAAACAGGCTGTGTCCTCGATTACGTCACTACTGACTGGGCACCAGGCCTGCGAAAAAAGACAGAAACCATAAGTTTGCATATCATGTTAAAAGTTGAGCAGTATCCACTAATTCTTTGTAAATCTCGCGCAAAATAATGCATCGTCGCAACGTCATGTAGACACAAATACAAGTTTTACTTTATCCACAATGGATACGAGGATATGGTTGTTAAAATCAATGTTAAAATGTAGGCTCAGCGACCTATTACAATGCGAAAGCACTGAAACTGACACATTTCGAGGGAGCAAGCGTCATCATCAGAATTATTCTACAAGAATCATATGGTAAAAATATTCAAAATTCGTGTTCACTTCTCTCGTAACCGAAACACGGTTATCTTTGCAAACGGGCTTGTCTCATGCATGAGCACAGCTGAGATATAAATAAATGTCGAGCATCAACTGCTGACTTGCACCAGGCACTGGTCATCCGTAAATCTATATACATTTTGTAACAATTTCCTAACTACGTCAACTTCTTGTACATAACTGTGTTGTCTACGCACAATCTCCCAGAACTACAGACGTGGTGAAAACTTCAGACCCTGTTCGGTGGGATCTTAGAAGCAATTTGCAAGTCGCATTCTCTAGTGATGTTAATCTAAAATTACTACGAGCAGATTCGCGACTGAAATTTGAGACGCTGACTGGTATGCGTAAGTACAAAACTACATAGTCGACTGTGATAGGTGTATATCTGTATAGAAACGTTAAAACCTAACGACTATCTTCTCCTTGAGAAGCAGACACCAACTTACCTACTTATTGGCGATAGGTTTCAATGTGTGCTGTTGGTCATTCTATATGGACGCAGACATTGCAAAGTATGTGCAGTATTGTCTGTTACAGGATAGTACTATCTTTGATGGGTGAAGGCACCGGCCTTTAGTTTACACCTGAGCCTTGTAGGAGTATTGAGCCGGCCGCTGGTGGCCGAGCGGTTCTGGCGCTACAGTCTGGAACCGAACGACCGCTACGGTCGCAGGTTCGAATCCTGCCTCGGGCATGGATGTGTGTGTTGTCCTTAGGTTAGTTAGGTCTAAGTAGTTCTAAGTTCTAGGGGACTTATGACCTCAGCAGTTGAGTCCCATAGTGCTCAGAGCCATTTGAACCATTTTTTTAGGAGTATTGTGCCCAAACACGAGGTGATAAAAGAAGAGTTTCATGCTAGGCAATGGATGTTTGCTTCTGGATTTTTACTTTTGGCGGTGGTCGATGGCTCAGAAACTTCGAGGTAAGTCATACTACAGGAGAATATAGGTATTTACATGGCTGGCACCATGTGTTTTAGTACTGCGACGTATTAATTTGTTTCTTTCTTTTATATCACATGATAATGGGATAACGCAGTCCCGAAACATGTTGCAATAAATATCTCGTACACACACTGAGATGACAAAAGTAATGGAATACTTCCTAATATCGTGCCCAGCGTACAGCAGGAACTCGACGCGGCGTGGACTCAACAAGTCATTGGAAACCCATACAGAAATACTGAGCCGTGCTGCACCTATTTCCGTAATTGAGAAAGGGTCGCCGGTGCGGGATTTTGTGCAGGAACTGACCTTTCGATTATGTACCATAAATGTTCGATGCCCATGTCGTGCGATCTCGATAACCAAATCATTCGCTCCACTTGTCGAGAACGTTCTTCAAACCAATCGCGAAATAGTGTGGCCCCTTGAGATGGCGCACTACCATTCATAAAAACTCCATAGTTGTTTGTGAGCATGAAGTTCATAAATGGCTGCAAATGGTTTCCAAGTATCCGAACATATCCAATTCCAGTCAATGATCGGTTCAGATGGACCTGAGGAAGCGATATATTCCATATCAACACAATCCCACAGCTATGGAGACTCCACCAGCTTGCACAGCGCCTTGTTGACAACTTGGGTCCATGGCTTCGTCGGGTATAAGCCACACTCGAACCCTACCATCAGCTCTTACTATCTGAAATCACGACTCATCTGACCAGGCCACGGTTTGTCAGACGTCTAGGGACCAACAGATATGAAACTTCCTGGCAGATTAAAACTGTGTGCCGGACCGAGACTCGAACTCGGGACCTTTGCCTTTCGCGGACAAGGGCTCTACTTTTATATCAGCGCACACTCTGCTGCAGAGCGAAAATCTCATTCTGGAAACATCCCCCAGGCTGTGGCTAGGCCATGTCGCCGAAATATCCTTTCTTTCAGGAGTGCTAGTTCTGCAAGATTCGCAGGAGAGCTTCTGTTAAGTTTTTAAGGTAGCAGACGAGATACTGGCAGAAGTAAAGCTGTGAGGAAGGGGCGTGAGTCGTGCTTGGGCAGCTCAGTTGGTAGAGCACTTGCCCACAAAAGGCAAAGTTCCCGAGTTCGAGTCTCGGTCCGGCACACAGTTTTGATCTGCCAAGAAGTTTCATATCAGCACACACTCCGCTGCAAAGTGAAAATCTCAATCGGGAACCAACAGATATCGTCACGACCCCAGGAAGAGCCCTGCAGGCGATGTCGTGCGGTTAGCAAAGGAACTCGCGTCTGTCTCCTACTGCCATAGTCATTTAACGCCAGATTTCACCTCACTGTCCTGAAAGATACGTCCTTTGTACGAAATCAGATGTGTGTAAAATCTTATGGGACTTAACTGATAAGGCCATCAGCCGCTAAGCTTACACACTACTTAACCTAAATTATCCTAAGGATAAACACACACACCCATGCCGAGGAAGAACTCGACCCTCCGCCGGGACCAGCCGATCAGTCCATGACTGCAGCGACCCTAGACCGCTCGGCTAATCCCGCACGGCGGTCCGTCGTACGCTTCACATTGATTTCTGCGGTTAGTTCACGCAGTGTTGCTTGTCTGTTAGCACTGACAACCCTATATAAACGCCACTGCTCTGAGTCGTTAAGTAAAGGCCGTCGTCCACTGCGTTGTCTGTGGTGAAAGGCAATGCTTGGATTTTGGTATCGTCGACACACTCTTGATACTGTGGATATCGGAATACAGAATTCCCGAGCGATTTTTGAAGTGGAATGTCCAATGCGTCTGGCTGCAACTACTATTCCGCGTTCAAAGTCTGTTAATTCCCTGCCATAATCACGTCGCAATCCTTTTCATATGAATCACCTGGTTACAAATGACAGCTCCGCCAGTGCACTGCCCTTTCTTACCTTGTGTACGCGATACTACCGCCATCTTTATATGTGCTTATGGCTATCCCATGACTGTGCCGCCTCATTGTAAACGAATGGGGGCAATATTATTCTGCGAGGAACGTTCACCTGAGCTTCGATGGGAGCTGTGGTAATAACTGAAGGCGAATTCCTGCGCTGCAACGCTCGCTCAACATAGATTTGTGCACAGCAAACGTAGCAGCGGGTCGTTTGTGACATTAACGACCTCCCAGCTACACAAAACAAGACGGTAGCAATCTACGCGGATGACACTGCCATCCTCGCGCAAGATTGGAAGCCGTCTAACATTAACTCACGACTACAGACTGCACTCAGAACGGCGGAGCTTTGGCTGGTGAAATGGCGTGTTAGAGTAAACGTCGACAAGTGCGAGGCCGTTCTGTTCACTAGAAGACCGAAGCAACTGCGCAAACATCAGCACTGCAACCAAATAACACTACACACACGCCCAATACGTTTCCGCGAGAAGGTCGAATACCTCGGTGTCTGGCTGGACAGGAAACTACTCTGGGGGGACCACATTCAACACGTGACCAACAAAGCTAACGCGAGGCTCAAACAACTCTACCCTACGCTTAACAGGCGTAGCACACTGAACAGGAGGGTGTCCAGGTCCATGTACATGACACTTATTAGACCCCTGATGACGTACGCAGCCCCTGTCTGCGGATACGGTGCGCCAACTCGCCTGCGCCGTCTGCAGCTCATACAGAACAAAGTAATCAAAATCATAAGCAACGCTCCGCGCTACACACGCATAGCGGACCTTCACCGGGAATACCGGCTAGATACTATCCTGCAGGTATTCCATAAACTCTCCACACGACTGTACAATAACACGAGACACTCGCGCAATCCGTTTATCCTTTCTCTGGGTACTACGACCACAACCATAACAGACCAAAGACATTACTGGCTAGGAACTAAACATCTATGGTCTATTGAACGCTGACACGACAGTACTGGCGAGCCCCTTCAACAAAGTTATTACTGGGAACCCAGATGTGCGACCAGCCGAAAAAAAAGGCAACCGCAGGGAAACCGTACCGTACACAGCACGCAAACCAGCCACACACACCCCCTACACCGTCTGTGAGCCGATCTATGACCGATCGCCCACTAATCTACAACGACCTTGAACTGTTGCAGGGACGCAGCAACCGCAGTAAGCGCCGCAACAAGCACCAACAACGACAAAGGTAACGATGCACGATACCTCGAACTAACACAACCACACCTTGCATGCACTGTCGCAGATAGCAATCCGCTACTGCCCTTACTACCCGTCCTACTGTCGCAGAGGTTTTTTCCGTTGGCTCTTGCCTTGGCACTTTTTTCCCTCTGCCCTTACAACCGCTACCCTTCAACCGTTTTCGACCACTTCTATCTCCTGATGGACCATGTTAATGAGTATTCTTACCCAGACGCATGGACAACATCACAGCCCGCATCCTGTGACGCCTGACTCAAAAACTAACATGTTTACGGAGGTGGCAGTAGAACATTTGGTTTGGTCACCACGTTGGTGTGGGCGTGGCGGGGCCCCATCCTTTATACGGTCGTTTGTGGGGACGGTGCTGGCAGACGCCCTGCCGTCTCCTGTCGCCAAGGGCAAGGTCCTGACCGCCACAACCGAGCCACCGGCTGAGCGAGGTCGCCCACTACTCTGCACTGCGCCGCACGTGTGTCGCTTTGTAAGCGCCGCCGGTTCTCAGCCGTCGCGGGGACGCTGCACTCCACGACACTTAGCTGCCCGTCAAACCTCATCCCTAAGCGAAAAATGTTTTGCACGGCTGACTTGTCTGCGAACGGGTGTTGCTTTCGATTCAGGGAGACCAGGTACGGAAAGAATAAACGTTATGAAACCAAAAAAATCGCCGACCGCCTACATTTCGACAGCAATATAACCTGCCGCTTTCAAGGCAACTGCAGCAAGTAAGCGCTGTGCAAGCGAATTTAAAACCTCGGTTTCCAGAGAAACTCCGGCAAGATTCGTTCATACATGAATACACACACACACACACACACACACACACACACACACACACACACACACACACACAGTAAACATTAGCGCATATCAAAACAGTGATGGCCGACGTCAGAAAGTATCGATAGTGAAATCAATAATCAACGGCTGAGATAGCATTAACTCTGATCCTCTGTTTTTGGACATTGAGGAGAGCTGCAATGCATGCAAAATATTCAAATGTGTGTGAAATCTTACGGGACTGAACTCCTAAGGCCATCAGTCCCTACAAACTACTTAACCTAAATTATCCTAAGGACAAACACACACACATCCGTGCCCCGAGGGAGGACTCGAACCTCCGCCGGGACCAAATAATGGTTCAAATGGCTCTGAGCACTATGGGACTCAACTGCTGTGGTTATCAGTACCCTAGAACTTAGAACTACTTAAACCTAACCAACCTAAGGACATCACACACATCCATGCCCGAGGCAGGATTCGAACCTGCGACCGTAGCAGTCGCACGGTTCCGGACTGCGCGCCTAGAACCGCGAGACCACCGCGGCCGGCCGCCGGGACCAGTCGCACAGTCCATGACTGCAGCGCCTAGACCGCTCGGCTAATCCCGCGCGGCCATTCCATGCAGAATTTAAAGAAAAACTGCCATCTCTATTAACAACGTTACTTGTTCATTTAATTTCAACTGATTCCTTAACATCACTTTCCCCATAGCTGGAAGTAGATGCCAGATCCTCCGTATTTTATACTCCACAGGATGATCGGTGTCAAGGCAGTGTTCTGCAATGGCGGATTTGCTCAGCTGTATCAAGCGTGTGTGACGCTTACTCTCAGTACACCTCCAAAGCCCCGATAGTCTGTGACCAATATATGATATGCCACAACTTCAAGGAATAAAGTAGACACCAATCTTACCAATTCAAGATCGTCCTTAACGGAACCTAAAACGTCCCTGATCTTAGATGGTGGTCGAAAACCACATTCCACATCATAGCAAGATACGACTAATCCTGTTCGCAACGCTCCCTGCGTAAGGCAAGAAGGCTGTATATTTTGGCGCCACCTCTGTATCATCACCGTTCACACGATTCCCAAGTGGTCGCACTTGTAATCTGTATTTCTCTGACCATTCTGACGAAAAGTGACCTTGAGTTGGGTTAACTCAGCCAACAAACTCTCAGGGTCCGAGATGACATGGGCCCTGTGAACTAAGGTAATGTGGCCGGGAGACCCCTCGCGGGGCGCTTCGGCCGCCGCTCCACAATCTCATTAACGCGACTACGGCGACTTGCGAGTGAATGAGGATGAAATGATGATGAAAGACACACAACACCCAGTCATCTAGAAGCAGAGTAAATCCCTGTCCCCACCGGGCATCGAACCCGGGACCCTGTGCGGGAGAAGCGAGAACGCTACCGCAAGACCACGAGCCGCAAACTGAACTAAGGCAAGAAGTACTCATTCACGTTGAGCCAGATGGTGACAACTATCAGCCTGCAGATACAAGCGAATGTGAGTAGGCTTCCTATAAACTGCATGTCCCAACGTATCATCAACTCTCCTCCTGCGCCATCCTTTTCCATCTCCACCGTGAAACAAATATTCGAGTGTCTGAATACAGGTGTTCCAAAAAGTCGTTCATATTCTCACTGCCATGAGGCCAAACAACAAAAGTATCTTCCACATATCTGAAAAATCACGCAAGTTTCGAAGGCGTCGACTCCAAGGCACGTTTCTCGAAGCCTTCCATAAACAAACTGGCGATAACAGGTGACAACGGGCTTCCGATCGTAATTACATCCGTCTGCTCGCAGTGCTGGTCACTGAATTAAAAGTAAGTGGAAGTCAACACATCTACATCTACATCCATACTCCGCAAGCCACCTGACGGTGTGTGGCGGAGGGTACCCTGAGTACCTCTATGTCGAAATAGGTTCGTCAATTCAACACCAAAGCTAACCCCAATCACCCGTATCAAATTAGACAGAGGAACATGAGTGAAGAGAGAGACCACATCAAAATTTACTAGAATATCAGAGTCATTCACCGAGCGAGGTGGCGCAGTGGTTAGCACACTGGACTCGCATTCGGGAGGACGACGGTTCAATCCCGCTCCAGCCATCCTGATTTAGGTTTTCCGTGATTTCCCTAAATCGTTTCAGGCAAATGCAGGGATGGTTCCTTCGAAAGAGCACGGCCGATTTCCTTCCCCATCCTTCCCTAACCCGAGCTTGCGCTCCGTCTCTAATGACCTCGTTGTCGACGGGACGTTAAACGCTAACCACCACCACCACCACCATCAGAGTCGTTCAAAGGCATTCCCCTCTAATCGACGTAAGAAATCCGCCGAGTTCTTATTGTGATACTCTCACCGACTACTATAGGGCTCAACAGAGTAGCTAGGTGTTCTGCTACACGATGGGTTGGAGTACCGAAGTTACAATCGCCCACATACATGTACACCACACACACACACACACACACACAATTTAACGAAATTTTTATCACTAGATGGTGCCGTAAGCGGCAGAATATGTAAAATAACAGAAGGGAGGTACACGGCTGTTCCTCAGTTTGTGACTGATACAGTTTGAGGCCTCGGCATGAATGTCTCAATGCAGGGTCTCGCGCTGCTGGTAAACGTCGTTTACAAGAACGGTGACTGTGCGCCATTAGCCCTGCATAAGTTTCGGGCACTCAGGAGCATGATGTCTGCTAAGTGCCTGGAGAACGAAACTCGAAAAGACAGATTCTTCTGAAGTGCAATGTGGCAGGAGGAGGAAAACAACCGTGTAGAAATAACAGATTCTTCCACGCAGGCTAATTATACGAGGGTTGGAACTTTAATAGTGGCAACCATTTATTTACAGCTCGTACAAAATAGATACGTCTTCCAAAGTTTACTGACCATCAAAGTAGTCACAAGCATTGGGTATAACCCATTGCCAGCGATGTAGAAGTCGTAGGATACTCTTAGCAGTGGCAGTTGTGTTGACATTTCGAGCGGCGCGGTCTATTGCCCGTCGAATTTGTAGCAGTTCTGAAGCGAATGCCGTGAAGTGTTTCCTTCAGTTTAGAAATCGAGTTGAACTTACGAGGGCTTAAGTAAGGGGAGTGCAGTAGGTGGTGTAGCACTTAGCGGCGGGGCTATCAGTCAAGCAAACCAGTAACAGCTTCCATTGTACGTGCTTGAGCACTGTCCTGCAAAATGATGGTCAGGTCCTGCAGAAAGTGTCATCACTTCTGTCTCTAAGCTGGTCATATGTTGTGTTCCAAAAATGAATGGTTCAAATGGCTCTGAGCACTATGGGACTTAACATCTGAGGTCATCAGTCCCGTAGAACTTAGAACTACTTAAACCTAACTAACCTAAGGACATCACACACATCCATGCCCGAGGCAGAATTCGAACCTGCGACCGTAGCAGTCGCACGGTTCCGGACTGCGCGCCTAGAACCGCGAGACCACCGCGGCCGGCTAAAAAATGAATAGCACAGAGACAGAAGTGATGACACTTTCTGCAGGAAATTTTGTTGCTTTCAGATGACAAGCCCAAAACGCACCGTAAATGTGTTATATGACGCAATCTTACTGCCAGTAATCCTGCAGATTCAACCGCGATCGATCACGTATTAGATATAAGGAAGAGTTTCCGAACCGCTTTGCCGCTTTGTTAACAGCGAAGCCCCTTGGAATGAATGAATTGCTGATGGCGTTATGTTAGGCACGTAAACAGAAAGATGGAAGAGAGTGGGGCTAGTGTACGCCTGGAGAACATCTGCCAGCATGTGTAGCGTCAACAGTGCATTAGAGGAACATCTCGAACAATGGTTCTTTCAACATAACAATTCCCCCTGTCACAGAGGAGCATCTGTGAGGCAATGATTTATAGACAGTGACATTCCTCAAATGCACTGACCTGCCCAGAATCCCGATCTGTACACAATGGAATACCTTTAGAATGAGTTAGAACGTCGGCTTCGATTCACACCCCAGCGTGCAACATCACTACCTTGTCAGGTTTGCTCTTCTCCTTAAGAAGACCGGACTGAAATTTCTCCAAAGACATTCACATACCTCACTGAGAGTCTCCCCAGCAGAGCTCACGGTGCCATGGAGGCGAAGAGTGGACACACTAGTAAGTGTCCGCACACTTCTGATAAGATAACGTACTTGTAAATGTTGATGTTGCACTCTCCGTTTATGCGATGTTACCACTCTTTGCATCAATCCCACTAGCCGCATGAACGTCCTGCTTCGATGACCACAAAGAAAAATTTTGAGCTAGTCTCAGCAGCAAATTACAAAGGCTGTATCTCTAATGGTAATACACATTCCGCCACGAATAATGTCAGGTCGACCGACTCGATAAAACGCCTAGCTTTCGGCGGCGGTTGGGAACTTGGTTTCGAGTTCCACATTGTTCTCAGCACCACTCGTGGCACCGAGGGCTGAAATCGATCCGCGCCGGGCAGACACGTCGTGCATCGGGTTACCCGCCTTAGTCACCGCGGTCGATACCCAACAGGATCGACACACAGCCGCTGTCGATGACCTGTACCGTCGAAACCCATCCTCGCGACTGCTCTGTGGTGCAGGCGTAATGTGTGACGCGCCTCTTTAGTTACATCTGCATACTGCGCCTTACTTAGAGGCAACTGGTCTCTTCTTAACCACATCTGTGGTCTGGTAGACAGTTTTTATTGTCGTACAAATACTGAATGTCTCAAAAACAGTCTCCGTTACTGTATTACTACTATTGTGCTGGTGCCAAGCGAGAGCAGTTATTCATGTCAATAACGAATGATCAATGAAAGACGCAAACCTGAAATTTTTGACTATTTACAAACTCTCTTAGTATCTGAGAGTTTTACCAAGGACTCGAGAAAAGTGCTCATGTCCTGCAGCACGTGAATTAAAATGCAGTTTCCACCTCGCTGAATCACCAAATATTCCTCCCCTAGAGATCCGACGTAATTACGGATGAGTGAGGAACTGAATTACATATCTGTACGTCATTTCCATGTGTCCTGCTGATCATTAAACCGTGTTATGTTTTTATAGTAGGAAATGATTCTCACTTCGAACTGGGAACAATTTGTTCAAGGAATGAGGTGCAAAATTTGACTGTTGCGTGTTTTGTTTCATCTCAGGATGAAGAGCGACGTATCTCAGGAAAAACACTAGTCCAGTTACCACCATCTAAGTTCGGCGTCAACGTGCGATGAGCACTCACAAACGGCAGATGGCAGCACTAGAGCAGAAGGTATATAAAACGTGTTGGGGGACGCAGAAAACAGTGCTGTCGCCGTAATGCAGGAGCGGAACGATTTATCCGACGTCCAAGAGCGCATGATCATTCGCTTTCGAGCCAAGAGTGGAAGCATTTCCGAAAGAGCTAAATTTGTAAACTGTTCGTATGACACGCCTGGTCCCGGCGGAGGTTCGAGTCCTCCATCGGGCAAGGGTTGTGTGTGTTTGTCCTTAGGTTAACTTAGGTTAAGTAGTGTGTCAGCTTAGGGACTGATTACCTCAGCAGATAAGTCCCACAGGATTTCATACACATTTTTTTTTGTTCGTATGACAAAATGGCGCTATCCAAAACCTGTGGTGCACGGCGAGCCCCATTTCTGAGTACATCACCCACAACGAAGTCAGATCGCGTTAATATTCATTCTTGGGTCAAAATTTCGCAAAAAATGGCAATTTTTGGGGCATTACTACTGAGGTTATACCAGTGACGTACTCAGTTAAAAAATATGTAGGTGGCTTTCAACTTCCATACAAATTCTGCTTTCGTGGTTGTGAAATTCTTTTTGACGTCATGTTGCGGGATCACAAACGCGTGCCCCATCCAGTACTGACGAAACAACAGCTTCAAAATAAAATCGATTTTAGAAAGGATAAATGGTATTGCTATTTTCTCGATAAGCATATAATAACAAATTTTCATATCGTGAAGATTTAGCTTCTTGGTCACACCACAAGGATTGCATTGCCTCGCTGACTCACGTGCCACCGCCGACGAGGTCATTACCCACGGAACTCATTGTCGGATTGAACAAGAATTGGAACGGGCTGTGATTGTTTCCAGGAATCATTCTGAATTTCCCTCAGTCGATTTTGGGAAATCACAGAAAAACTAAATCTGGATGTCCATAGAGGGATTTCAACACCGTTACTCGAAAAGACGAGTCCAGTGCTTTAATCTCGGTGCCAAGTAGCTTGGTTTTTGTTTTGAATAAAGTAATACCTAATGAAGATATTCACGTTACGGTGTTTAAGCTGAAATTATACAACAAGTCTGATACGATTCTTGGAGATGTGTTTGGCATCCTATTACAGTGTGATGTTGTGGATGAATATCAAACATTATCACTTGGATAAAGGCTTCACGGACTTCTTGCTACATCAGATTTGTATGTTAACTGAAGCTTTTGACACTTTCTCTGACGCCATCGTCAGGACGTAGCTGTAGGCCGAGTGGTAATTTATTTAGTTGGGCGAAGGGTAACTCACATTTCACAAGAATTTCTGCAAATGTGATTTAATTTTGACGTCACACGCAAAATCAACAACCTCAGAAACTGCTTTCGACTTTCGTTAGCCTTCGGTACGGGCCTCTCACAAAACGTGTATCGGCGATTTATAAAAACACGCCGTTCTTCGTGCGATTTATTATAATTATTGTTATAATTAAGAGTCATATAGGTTGTTATCGTCAATAATTTACAAATTAGCATGAAACACACTTCAACGTACAAGCTTTCAAGACGTACAATGATAACCAGGAGATTAATGTCATAGCGTCATGATAATGTCGTTGTTTATGTACTCGAAGGATGTAGGTTCGCATCCCGCTATAAGCAATTTTTTTATCTTAGAATTCTTAACACATTATGGCACTTCCTTACGAATGTAACTCAACTATGTTCTGCAATATTCAATGGTATTTACATTTCCGTCTGATTAGAGAGCAAAGGGTGAAATAAATATTTGGAAATTTCCGAGCTCGTGGTTAAGCAGAAAACTAAAAGGACGGTTTTAATTGCTGCGACTGAAAATATCAACTATAAAATTCATACTCTTCCTTTTTGCAAATATTTGACTCTTTATTTCCGAATATATATGGCGATTTCCGAGTGTGTGATTAGGCAGGAGCCTAAGGGGACATTTTAACTTGGTGTGAGTGGTGTCGATATGGCGCGAGATGTGAAAATGGCGTCACATCTGTTGAAAGTCTTGTGAAATGCGTGTTACCCTTATCGACTTGTGTCTTCGAGACGTCACGAAGTCACGAAACTTGCAACACGAGGGGCATCCAATAAGTAATGCAGCACATGATTCTTTTTGTGAATGCAGGTTCGTTTCATTCATCCCAATACACCTTATTACTCCCCACTCTTTTGGCTACAAGACCCTATTTTTCAACGTATAAACCACCTTACTGTGAGGGCCTATATGCCCACAAGTTACAACTCTACTGATCGACGGAGCCAACGTCTTACTGCATTCATAACTTTCCCATCATCCACGTACAGCTTCCCGTGGAGTGCGTCTTTCAATGTGCCGAACAGATGCAACTCGGCAGGTGGCGAGATCCAGGCTGTCTGGGGAAGAGGAGGAACAGTTCAAGGAAGTTTTGTGAACTTCTCTCGGTGGAACAGCGTGTCAGCGCTGTCATAGAGATGTGCAGTTGAGCTGCGATGTGTTTGATTGTAAACTGTCGAACACCCCCCCCCCCCCCCCCCCCATGAGAGTGTATGCAAATGCCTACGAGTACATTGCAGGAGTTACAGCTGTGTGCGTCGGCCGGCAAGAGGAAGATGAACAGATTTGCGTGCCCTTGTTGCGATGAGGGATACCTCATCCAGCGTACAGCACAACCACCTATCGGACCTCATGAATCCTTGGGGGTTGAAGCGGGAATATCCTACGATGTCCTCAAAAAAAAAATTCCTCATTATTTCAACCGAAATTGGCCGAGAAAAAAGAAAGTGTTGCATTACTTACTGATCGCCCCTCGTAGAGAATACGTCGATGTAATCACGGAGGAATATTACTACCCGCTAGGGTAGCCGAGCGCGATAACGCGCTGCTTCCTGCACTCGGGTAGGCGCGCCGGCCCCGGATCGAATCTGCCCGGCGAATTAACGAAGAGGGCCGGTGTGTGGGCCAGCCTGGATGTGGGTTTTAGGCGGTTTTCCACATCCCGCTAGGTGAATGCCGGGCTGGTCCCCACGTTCCGCCTCAGTTACACGCGTCGCAGACATTTGAAACATGTCCGCCCGATTTACACTAGACACCGACAGTTGGTCTACACTGATTCCGTTCTGGGGGGTACGGGGTGGCGGCAGGAAGGGCATCCGGTCATCACTAACACTGACACTGCCAAATCCGTTGTAACCACGCCGACCCTGCGATCGCTGCAGGGCCGGCCGGGGTGGCCGAGCAGTTCTAGGCGCTTCAGTGTGGAACCGCGCGACCGCTACGGTCGCAGGTTCGAATCCTGCCTCGGGCATGGATGTGTGTGATGTCCTTAGATCATTTAGGTTTAAGTACTTCTAGGTTCTAGGGGACTGATGATCTCAGATGTTAAGTCCCATTTTTGATCGCTACGGGACTATGGCATAAAGCCGTCGGCACACGGACCGTGCATCCGAACGTTGAGCGTTGAGCGAGCCGAGTTTCTGACGTCATACCGTGGAACAGCACGTTCGGGAGTCTTTCCGAACGTGCAGAGCAATATCTGGCTTGTGAGATATTCTGAGCGTGCGTCTGAGCGTTGACCAATGAGATGCCACAACGCCAACTACGTCACACGCACTCCGTCCGAGGCCCACGCACGCCGTCCTTCAGTACAGAGTTATGAGGTGCCATATTGGCATTCATTTCAAGCCTATATCTATATAAGCTCTTTCTGAGAACCACCAAATTGAGAATCACTGGGAAACCCGTTGTTAGTTGTATGATTCGTTCCAATAAAATAACGAGAAACATTATATTCGTGGCAAAACAATTATTGTTAACTTGCGTGTCATGAGAGTAGGCTATTTGAAGGCAGTGACACACTGAAGATCTACCCAAAACGCATTGTTCTTGGTACAATTTCTTATAACTAAACTTCAATTAGTAACATAATTATCTACGATTAACGTTTTTCAAAAAATGGTTCAAATGGCTCTGAGGACTATGGGACTCAACATCTTAGGTCATAAGTCCCCTAGAACTTAGAACTACTTAAACCTAACTAACCTAAGGACATCACACACACCCATGCCCGAGGCAGGATTCGAACCTGCGACCGTAGCAGTCCCGCGGTTCCGGACTGCAGCGCCAGAACCGCACGGCCACCGCGGCCGGCTAACGTTTTTAGGAAGGGGTAACACATTATTAGTTAGCACAAGGCGTTTATTGTTGCTTTAGCGTAACGTGTAGCGTCTTTGAGTTTTTATAAGGTTCTGATACTTTATTATTAGTTTAATATAAGTATATACTATAATATTTGACGTTATATAAATATAAGTTCACTTTTTTTTGAGGGGTGACGTTGTTCGATTGGCTTAATCTACAGGACAGCTTGCGCTACTTGTATAAAGATATTTAGCTCCTTTTCTTTTACGCTTCGTAATTCACATGTTGCAAAGATTCTGCAACTGGGTAGGAACAAATGGTTCAAATGGCTCCGAGCACTATGGGACTTAACATCTGAGGTTATCAGTCCCGTAGAACTTAAACCTAACTAACCTAAGGTCATCACAAACATCCATGCCCGAGGCAGGATTCGAACCTGCGACCGTAGCGGCCGCGGTTCCAGACTGACGCGCCTAGAACCGCTCGGCCACACCGGCCGGCGGGTAGGAACAGTGATCAACAAAGACTGACCTTGGGGTTTTACTAAAATGTGGGAATGATGAAATAATGTTTACATTATGCGGAGAAGTATTCCAAATTCGTACCACACTGTTTGTAATGGAACTTTTATAAGTCTGTGTCCTTATTGATTGGACATGGTACTTTCCTTTTCGTGGACAATGGAAGAAATGTGCTTATTAAGAGAGACAACGTGGGAATTTTACACGCGCCCTTTGAGTAAACAGTGTGATTTACGAACTAGAAACATCCCTCAGACTGCCGCTGGAGTGCGTTATGGCCGCGTATACCACGTTGGGGCCCACGTACTGTATGCACAAGTCGCATCGTTCCGGAGCGTTCAGCAGCACGTTGAACTTGGCACGCTCAACGTTAACGTTCGACACCACGCTCCGTGTGCTGACGACTTAAGCGAAAGAAAGAAAGATCCCTGAGGAATATTAGTAGCGATTTTTATTAAAAATGAAATTCCTCCAGCTGTACTTAAGATTTTATGTTTACTTCGCTACTAGTTTCGAAGTTGCGTCAACGCCATCTTCCGGCCCGTACACTTTGATGAAATCAGTTGTGTGTGGCTCAGTCCGCGGTGAGACCAACACGTGCTCCACATGGATGGCGGGCAGTAACTAGTGTCTCTCACCTTCATCCAGTTTCAAAAAATGGTTCAAATTGCTCTGAGCACTATGGGCCTCAACATCTTAGGTCATCAGTCTCCTAGAACTTAGAACTACTTAAACCTAACTAACCTAAGGACATCACACACATCCATACCCGAGGCAGGATTCGAACCTGCGACTGTAGCAGCAGCGCGGTTCCGGACTGAAGCGCCTAGAACCGCTCGCCCACAGCGGCCGGCCATTCAGTTTAAGTATGGATGTACGGAGATCTCGGCTTATTTATCTGTAACCTTTCAGCATCAGCCGTGCACCACCAATTGCGTACAGAGAAATTAGCTAAATTATCCACCGTCTAACGAAATAAAGATCGCTACTAATGTTCCTCCGTCATAGACACCGACATAATCTGTAGTAGTCTATGCAAGTTTCGTGACTTCATGACATCTCCATGACAGAATTTGGTCAACTAAATAATGAGACAATACAGTCTACAGATGCCTCCTGACGATGAAGATGGAAGTTGTCGAAAGCTAACGTGGTAAGAAATCCGTGAAACATTTACCCAAACATATCACCAGAAAAACTACGTTCTCGTAAGATTACTTCTGCAAAACATATTCAGTGCACCACTGTTCATTTGCTTTAATCATTTGATGCGAAATGTTCGTAAAAGCTTTTCAGCGTAAAATTGTTACTTTGGAAATTTTAGAATTTTTTCATTAATTCCTTTCTCATAGGTCCCATAATTTACAAATTTACAGTTTTCAACGTTGTTAACGTCGTACTCAGTTCAAACATAACCAACTCACTGGTATGAAATACAATTTACTGTATCCCGATTACTACTGTTTCTTTTGAGCTACTTGACATCAGCCGACCGATGTGACCGAGCGGTTCTAGGCGCTTCAGACCGGAACCGCGCTGCTGCTACGGTCGCAGGGTCGAATCCTGCCTCGGGCCAAGGCGTGTGTGATATCCGTAGGTTAGTTAGGTTTAAGTAGTTCTAAGTCTAGGGGACTGACGACCCAGATGTTAAATCCCATAGTGCTCAGAGCCATTTGAACCATTTTTTGGACTTGACATCAGTTTACAGATGAATGATTGTCAATTCCGAACTCGTAACACTGAAGTCTTAGGTTGAGCCTCATACTGAGTCTGAATATGTTGCCCAGAAATGTAATATTAACGTACAGTGCGAGGTGGCACAGGGGTTAGCAAACTGGACTAGTATTTTTCACTGTTCACAACATCGTCCAACCACTTAGGCTTTAGTATAACTGTGGTTCTCCTACACTACTTAGGCAAATGCAGGGGATGGTTGTTTCGAAAAGGCATAACTGGTTTCCTACCTCAGTCCGAGTCTGTTCTTACAAGGGGAGCCCACGCCGCTTGGAACGCGGATTTACTGTAAACTTCGTACACTCATAGTAATCCAAGAGGACAACAAAATGTGTAAGCTGTAGCGCGTAGCCCGCCGCGGTGGTCTCGCGGTTCTAGGCGCGCAGTCGGGAACCGTGCGACTGCTACGGTCGCAGGTTCGAATCCTGCCTCGGGCATGGATGTGTGTGATGTCCTTAGATTAGTTAGGTTTAAGTAGTTCTAAGTTCTAGGGGACTACTGACCACAGCAGTTGAGTCCCATAGTGCTCAGAGCCATTTGAACCATTTTTTTTGTAGCGCGTACTTCTCAAACGTTACTGAGAAAATCGCAAGATAATTTCGGTCGTTAAATATATGTATCTGTGCTTGGCCATTTTAACCATGAAGTGGCTGCAGCCGAGTGGTGCCGGCACGGTAGCTCAGCGTGTTCGGTGAGAGCGTTAGCTTTCCTTTCTAATAAAAAAACCTGAGCGAACGGATGACCGAAAAAACTGAACGGGTATCATCGTACGTCCTCCATGAACAAATTCAGCGAAACATATAGAACAATTTTGAGAAGTTGGCGTTCAAGCCGCTAGATACCTGGATCGAGTTCCGTTCGTCAGTTTTTTTTTCAACATAGTTATTTTATTTATTGCTTATATTACAATTGATATAATGGGAAAAATACGTGTAATCGGATGGACTTTTATTAAATTTACAATGTTATTTGGCAATCTACCAATTTTTATTATCACAAACAATATAATATTCTTAACTATCGACTAGTAAACGACCAAACGCATAAAGTGACACTGGAAATGCATGCTTGACCATGTCTTCAAAACTGTTCGTATTTAATCGAAAGAGAACGAGAAATTGCTTCTTGGAAGACGCAATTAAAATACACTCAATACTGCATAACCAGTTATCAGCGCCGATTTTTAAGGAAATATTGCGTTAAGCATGGTTTGCTTCCAAACTATCGTCTGAAAGAGAGGTTTTTGAAAATGTTAACGAGGTTTTTTTTTGCACGGAGAACGTCAAAAGACCTTGCGTATGCGGAAACATAGCATTTATTAAATGCAGCTGGTGTCGTTTAACTTTACGTTTTCCATGTTTTTACGAAAAATACCATCCTGCAGCTTGTGCTCGTAAAGTCGAAGGCGACGATTAATTGCACATCTTTCGAAAGCCGTCTGTGCCGGTCAAAACTTGGAGGTAACAAGTTGTTTCGGCCTCCTTCGAGGTATAAGGGGATTCTGAAATCACGGACAACCATACATTTTCAGTATCACTTTATGCGTTTGGCCGATTACTAGTCGATAGTTATGAATATTACATTATTTGTGATAATAAAAGTTAGTAGACGGTCAAATAACATTGTAAATTTAATGCAAGTTCACCCGATTACACGTATTTTCCCCATTATATAAATTGTAATATAAATAATAAGGAAATGACTGTGTTGAAAATAAATAAAAAAAACTGACGAACGGAACTCGATCCAGTGATCTAGCGGCTTAAACGCTAACCACCGGTTTTTATTTTTTTATATATTTTTTTAAAGATTTGTTCTATATTATTCGTTGAATTTTTTCAGGGCGGACGTCCGATGATACCCGTTCAGTTTGTTCGATGGTCCGCTCGCTCAGTTCTTTTATTAGAAAGGAAAGCTAACGTTCTGACCGAACATGCTTTTTTTGTGTTCGTTATTGATCGCTGCGTTTGGTCGTTGCGGACGTCGCAAGACATCCTGTTCAAGTTCGGTGGTTCATCCTTCCACTCAGTTTTTTATTACAGAGGCCAACCGGGTCTCTGACCGAACACGCTGAGCTACCGTGCCGCCACCACTTGGCTGCCGCCGCTTCATGGTTAAAATGTCCACGCACATATATATATATATATATATATATATATATATATATATATATATATATATATGACAACCGAAATTATCTTTCGATTTTCTCAGTAACGCTTGAGAAGTACGGGCTACTGCTTACACATTTTGTTGTCCTCATGGAGTACTACGAGTGTACGAAGTTTGCAGTAAATCCGCGTTCCAAACGTCATGGCCTCCCCTTGTTAGTCTCTAACCACCCAGTCGTCGACGTGACGTCAAACTATATTTTTCCTTTCTTACAGGAGTGAAAGTTCTTCAAGGTTCGCAGCAGATCTTCTGTGAAGTTTGGAAGGTAGGAGACGAGGTACTGGCGGAATTAAAGCTGTGAGTCGTGCTTGGGTAGCTCAGTTTGGTAGAGCACTTGCCCGCGAAAGGCAAAGTTCCCGAGTTCGAGTCTCGGTCCGGCACACAGTTTTAATCTGGCAGGAAGTTTTATATTTTTCCTCACTGTTTCCCAAACTCAATCATTGCTTCAGATCAGAAATACTCCCGTTACTTTGACAAGCATGTGCAACTCTGATGTCACCATTCGCGTTCAATAGCCACGCAGTTCTCGATCAGTGAAACTGGCGCTAGAGAATAGCACTGTCTGGTGTGGCGCTTAACACGGAAGCCGCACAGTAGGGGCGGGCGTCAAAGCGTGAGGCTGATAACTGCGGCTGCTGCCTCCTTTGAGTGCCTCCGCGCCGACAGCCGGTGACAGCATGATGGACATGTCGATGGGTGCGTTGGGTGTGGCCGCCAGATAACACCTGCATTCAACCGCCGTGTCTCCATGGCGACACTCTCGTGAGCCGTTCCTTTCCTGCTGATAACCACTGTCTGCCTTTAGAGGTTGGGGAGACAGAGGTTAAAAAAGTACTTAATACTTATCTAGCGCCAACCTTGTACAAGGAAAAGAACCTGAATGAGACCCACAGGTAACACTATGCAACTTACGGTGCTGGTTAAAAAATCGGTTCTGGGAAAAAATTTACATTATTACTTTATCCTTTTATTTTACGGAATGGACCATATTGTACGAGGCGTGTTTTTTTAGGTCGGTATTACACTATCAAATTTCTTTGTCAAAGATTTGATCAAATATATTTGACACAGATCTTTGGCATAGCGCTAGAAGGGGCATTACACTGTCATCATATTTTCCGCCAAAGTTCAAGATGGTTGACTACAACAACTTGTTATTAACTGCAGCAGTTGCATGTACCAGGATTGCACTGTGTGCACTTGCGGGAGAGAAGCGGGGGATAAAAAAGGAAACACACCTGGGTGAAACCGTGGGTTTTACGACGACACGATAAAAGCATCCAACAAAACTTGTTACATGAGCTTATAGTGGAGCACTTCAAGTCGTACATCAATTACTTAAGAGTGGACGAGCATACATTTCTGTATGTGCTCAGTGAAGTGTAACCTCATTTCACAAAGCACAACATTCACTCAAGAACTGCTACATCGCCAGAAGACAGGCTCACTGTAACACTCAGATTCCTTGCTACAGGGAACGTTAGGTTAGGTCAGGTCTCCCATCTTCTTAATATATTTTTTTATTCATGGTCCCTCACATTGTAAAGCGCCTCATCAGCTTCATACATCTCTATTAATTTTGTAGCTGTCGGCACACACCAATTGTATTTACCGGCAATGTTTATAAAAACACTACAGACGACAGAACGCTGCAGCGATGCTAGCGCTCCATGTGGTAACATGTCACATTGCAGTGAACAGAAGACAAGCGACTTCTTTGATCAAGTCCTCTATTACACCATCCAATATCTGTGACAAAGATTTTTGACAAAGAAATTTGATAGTGTAATACCGGCCTTAAGTAAGGTCCGTTTTGTTGTTGAAACTAGCAGTTCGCGCCCATACCGCAACGAGAGCGTGTGTCGTGTACCGGCATGCCTCGGGAACAACTGTGCTCAGTTTCAGCTCTGTAGCTAACCTGTACAGTTCTGTTGCGTGATTTCAAAATGTTTAAGACAATCAACTCGCCCGCAGCGTGTGAGGTTCGCTCAGTGATAATGGTTTTTGTCAGCAAGGAACCTGTCTGCTGCAGAAATTCATTGACAGATTTGCGAAGTGTATGGTGATACTGTTATGAGCGAAAGCAAAGTGCGTTAAGTGGGTACGACAATTCAAAGATGGCCGTGACAACGTCCATAATGAGGACCGCTCCGGTCGCCCTTCTTTGATTACAGATCACAGTGGCTTCCGTTGAAGCAAGGATTCGTGAGAACAGGCACTTAACAATAATAGGTCTCTCAAACCAATTTCCTGACGTGTCGAGATCATTGCTTTACTACATTGTTTTTGAACACCTAACGTTTAGGAAACTGTGCTCCCGTTGGGGCCCGAAACTCCTAACAGAGGACCACAAAAACCAAAGATTTGAATGTGTGATGAAGTTCTTGACTCGTTATCACGAAGAAGATGACGGCTTCTTTAGTCAGATCATAACTGGAGACGAAACATGGGTTTCGCATATCACGCCCGAATCGAAGCAACAGAGCATGGAATGGAGACACAAACACTCGCCTGTGAAGGTGAAGTCCAAACAGATTATGTCCCAGCGCAAAATCATGGCGTCGGTGTTTTGGGATAGACATGGTGTTTTGTTGGTCGACTTCATGCAACGAGGAACAACTATCAATGCAGGAGCATACTGCCAAACCCTGACAAAGCTAAGCAGAGCGATTCAAAACTAAAGACGGGGCATGCTGACAAAGGGAATTGTCTGTCTCCGTGACAATGCAAGACCTCATACTACAGGTCAGACCCGTGATTTATTGGGCAGTTTTGGCTGGGACGATTTAGACAACCCACCCACCCTACAGTACTGATCTTGCGCCGAGCGATTACCATCTGTTCCTCCAACTCAAACAACACCTCAGTGGCAACTGTTACAAAGATGATGACGACGTGAAAAGGCAGTGACCTCTCGGTTATCGGAGGAGGCGACAAGTTTTTGTGAACAGGGTATTTGAAAATTGGTTGAGAGGAATGATACGTGTTCCAACAAACTTGGCAACTATGTCGAAAAATAGAGTGAAGTATGTACTTTCTGAAAATAAATTTACTTTTTTGAAATAACCTTTCGTTGTGTACTAATGTTCAAACAGACCTTACTTTAAAAAAAAAAAAACGCCTCGTACAATAAGGGAACATTCATGAAATTTATCGAAAATGTCAATTCTCAATTTATTTTTATTTATTAGTAGAACTCACGGGCAAAAGTTCCCCATGTTTCAATAATGAAATCCCATGCGAAGTGCCTGATAAATAAATGCTTGACGCGACCTTCCTGCCACACCCACTTTTTGAAGTAACACTTCTATACTACCTCGGTGAAGAACGATTCCGTGGATTACATTCAAACAAACTTGCAGGGGAAACAACTAGGAGGCTGTGACATACACTCTTTGGTTTTATAGATCATATGTGATTGTTCCATATATTGCAAACAACAACAAACGAGGTGCTTTGTTTATGAAGATGCAATTCTTGTTTTGCTAATTTTCATTTGTCGCGGTTGTCAGAAATGATGATGCAGTTCTTGTTTTTAGTGATGGGAACGTAGGGAGGATGAAGGTATTAGAGAGAACGGGTCTTAGGATGGGAAATTTCTCTCAAGACATCTTGACAAAAATTGATTTACAGCACCTCTCTGCAGCTGAATAGTCAGTTGAAGATCTGGTAAAGGGCAGAAGGCAGAAGACAAGAAAACAGAAGAGAAGCATTGAAGGGAAAGAGGACTCTGAGTACAAATCTGGGGCCTTCCGAAGAGGTGGCATAATATAAAAACGATAACTTGAATTTTAAATTGAATTTATTAAGAATTAAGGTGAAGTTTATCTACCTTTTTCTCAGAATCTATAAACGCTAGAATTATGAAATTTTGCAGACTCATTGCTACAAGCCCAATAAATGTTGTCTCAAAAGTAAATTTTGAAATTCTGAGTGTAAAGAGCTTGGAATTTTGCATGAATTTTATTTTATACTTATAGAATTCAACTAAAAAAAATAAAATTTTCCTATTCAATATAGTTAAGAAACTTCATAAGAGAAGCTTACTATATGCCAGAGATTAAACAGGCAAAAAAATGTAGAAATCTCATGAACAGGTTCTGAGAAAAACGTACATATATTTTTTTAAATAAAATTTTTAAATTCCATAAAGAAGTTAAAAATATATAATCCAAGGAATTTAATAGTAAATGTATTGTTTCCTTGTAAAGCATGGTACATAATTTAATTGCCGTATCTTCAAAATTGTGGATTTGGTTAATCTTTTAAGTAGTGTGTGTTTTTCGTGAATGGCCGCCCTTAAATGTTAAAAAAATTACCTGTTTCTGTATATCAGTACAGCTGTTAGTTCAATAGAAAAATGTATTTACTTTTCCCTCGAAGAACTATAACATTACAAGTACATTCAAAACCAATAAATACCGGTACCTTCCTAAATATTAGCACTGCACCCTAACAAACCTTTAAGTTACTATTGTTCAAAAACCTTTTCTTATTTTATTGTAATTTGTTGATAAAGAAGTGTTCTTCAGTATCCTACAATTATGACACTTTTATGAGGCTTTGCATTGCCATCTCTACACATATTCAGGAATACTTATTTTTTAAGACTCTTAGGGTGTACATAAAGTCCGGGAGCACTTTCAGTTCTTTATTGCACAAGAAACTAACATTGTACAAATATCATACAAATGTCATTTTGAAGAGAAACCCTGAAAGCTTTTTTTTTTTTCATGTATACCGCCACAGCGTAGTTTGGTAATTTGTCAATAGTTAGCGCTAGTCGCAAACGTGGCGAGCTCAGGTGCGGAGCGAGCTGTTTCATTAAGTGGCCTCCCCAGTCACCAGATCGGACTCCGTCTGACTATTTCTGTGGGCACGCGTTAAAGATCTGGTGTGTGTACCGCCTCTACCACGTGATGTAGCAGGGCTCCAGGGGAGAAAACGGGAAGCGTCTGCGACAGTCGACTGTGCCATCCTGGGACGGGCAAGAATTCGATTACCATATTGACGTCTGCCAGGTCACTCGTGGCTCGCATACCGAATGTTTGTAGAGTTTCTCTTCAAAGTGCAATATGTATGACGTCTGTACAATGTTTAGTTCTTGTGCAATAAATAATTGAAAGCGTTCCCGAACTTTATGTACACCCTACATTTTACAGTATCGGGGCCAGCACCTTCCTTCAGGGAGAACGTTCTCCGATGACCTCCATCGGCTGTGTTCTCCTTGAAAGTCAACGTAGAACCTACGATTTCTTAGAGGAAAGGCGATTAACCTGGTCAAATTGAAGTCCTCGGTCAGGTTGTAGCTGTTAGTTAACAATAGCCGAAGGCTGACAGTGTCGCATGCTGCAGATGAGTCAACAAATACAGTACATTTTCCTGGCTCTAGCAAAAGCTGGCAAGCCTTGAATTTTGGATTCTTTCTTCATAAACTATAGCTACTATTCCAAATTTTCCCTCATTTCATTTTAACTGCTTGCTCCATGCAGGAACTGAATAGCATGAAGGGCAGGACATAAATCTGTCTCCAACTGCCCCCCCCCCCCCCCAACCCCTTATCAATTACTGCTTCCCTTTCATATGCTTGACACCTTATAAGCTTTTAGTAGCTGTAGATAATCTTTCGCTCCCTGTATTTTATCCCTGGTAACTAAAGAACACGAAAGAGTGTATTTCGGTCAACGTTGTCGAACCGTGCAAAGTGGCTCAATGGTAAGATACTAGGTTTATATAGGAGAGGACGGTAGTTCAAATCCCGTATGCTCATTCCGATTTGGTCCGTCTCTGTGAGTGAGTAGGCAATGTAAACGGCTGCCATATAGAGGATCAGGATTCGATTCCCAGTACCGTCAAATAAAATAAACTAATTTTATTTTATTTTTCCTTGGAGGGAGGCATGGTACCGGGTGCAACTGAGGAGCTACTTGAATGGAGGTAGAGACTCCAAGGCCTGAAAGTCGACAAAACGGAAGAGAGAGCACTGTACTGGCCACATGCCCCTCCACACTGCATCAGCATTACCCTACATGGCAAAAAGGATGACACGTCGGCCAGTGGACATCCTTAGCGGGTTCAGGGGCTGGGCGAAGGGCATATAGAGCACTGGTTTCCAACCTGGCGGTGATTACCCCCTGAGGGGTAAAATGAAATTTTCTGAGGAGTAAAAGCTAAATGATTCGATTCTGTTTCAGCTACGAAACTAAATTATTTTTAAAAGTTCATTACTATTATCACAATATTGTAAGACTTTAATACTGACTATATAAGTTGTCAATTATTACTTTATCTCAATTAGTATTATTAATGCGATGGAGGTTAAGGTTCCCCACATAGTCCACCCACTAGACACATATGTTGTGTTTAGTACCGTACATAGCTGATGATAAATGTGAGACATAGCAGGTGCTACAATAAAGTAATGAGACTGATTTTCTTTCAAGATGTGGCAACCCTGCAGGCTTGCGTAGGCACAATATCTTTGACCTTCGTCTATAAGCTGCTTCTAGTCCAAGCGGGACTTTGATGCACCTGCTCAGTCGTGAGTTGTGCTGTAATACGTTAGCACGTGTTTGTGTCTCTCGTCATGGAAATGAAACCGCATAATATTGCACAACGGTATGCCGTTTCTTTTTGGGTTAAATTGGGTGAAAACGCGACGACAACTTACGGTAAACTTTAGAAGGCTTTTGGAGAGGTGGTTATGTCAAGAGCTCAAGTTTTTCGTTGGCATAACATGTTCAGTGAAGGCAGAACGAATGTTGAAGATGAAGACCGCAGTGGTCGACCATCAACCTCACGGACGGATGTCAACTTGACCAGGTTGCGTGAACTCATAAGATCTGATCGAAGATTATCTGTAAAAATGATTGCAGAAGAATTGAACATCAATCGAGAAACGGTTCGTCTAATAATAACTGAAGATCAGGTTGAGAAATATTTGCGCAAAAGTGGTCCCCGAAAATCTCACACCACAACAGCGAGATACACGGAAAAATGTGGCAGCAGATTTGTTAGAGCCGTGTTACCATTGGTGATGAAAGTTGGTCTTTTCAGTATGATCCAGAGACAAAAAACCAAAGTTCGCAATGGTGCTCAAAGGGATCACCCACACCAAAAAAAAGCTCGCACGTCAAAGTCAAAATTGAAACGCATGCTTGTGTGCTTCTTTGATGCCAAGGGAATTGTTCACAAAGAGTGGGTGCCTCCAGGTCAAACAGTTAACCAATATTACTACAAAGAAATTTTAGAAAGACATGGTAAAAGAGTTCTTCGTGTCCATGCCAAAATTGCTGGTAATTGGGTTCTGCATCACGATAACGCGCCATCCCATACTGCTCTGTCAGTGCAGCAATTTTTAACCTCAAAACAAATTTCAGTACTATCACAGCCACCTTATTCACCAGATATCGCTTAGTGCGACTTTTTTCTATTTCCAAGAGTAAAAACGGCGGTCAAAGGACATCATTTTCAAACAACACAAGATGTCCAAAAAGCTGTGACGAGGGCCTTGGAGGATATTACAGAAGATGAGTTCCAGAAATGTTACCATGAACGGCAGAAGCGCTGGACAAAATGTATGCAATCAGAAGGGAACTACTTTGAAGGAGACAACACTAAACTTGACTAAAACGGTAAGCAACATTTTCTTTTCACATCAGTCTCATTACTTTATTGTCGCACCTCTTATGCGTAACAAATTCTACATATCTCAAGAAAAGTATTCTCCAAATTGCAGATAATAGCAGCAATGGCCCAGAGATCGCTACATTACTCGCTTCAAAACAGATAAGTGAATTGTTTGACTGCACGGCACCGCAGTAACGACATACGTGATACTACAGTGCTGTGTTCAGTATTGTTATTACTATTACTATTAGTGGCAGTGGTCAGACGCCAAGCATTAACAACTTGAAGTCTTCCAATTTTTGCCAATTCAGAAGTAAGGAGTGCAGCAATGCAGTGATTTACGAAGAGCAAGCGTAGCACATAAATTTTAACTGAGTTGATTATAAATGGGGTTGCAGAGTGCAGGTCAAGATGCCGCAATAAAAAAAATAAAAAAGAACGTCCGAACAAGCCATGAAGGCCCAACGGTACCGATGATCCTCAGTCCTTAGGCGTCACCGGATGTGAATATGGAGGGGCATGTGGCCAGCACACCTCTCTTCTGGCCGTTGTCAATTTTCGTGACCGGTGCCGCTATTTCTCAATCAGGTAGCTCCTCAATTGGCCCCACAAGGGCCGAGTGCACCTCGCTTAATAACAGCACTCTGCACATCTGTATCCAAGTGCTAGCCAAGCCCGAAAGAGCTTAACTTCGGTGATCTGACGGGAACGGGTGTTACCACTGCGGAGTAATGCTGGGGAAGTATGTTTCGTGACAAGAGTCCACTCTCACTGTGGATAGTTAGCTTTTTTTTTTATCTGAGAAGGAGTTGTTTGTAGCACTTGTGATGGACTACAAATTCCTTCGTCATTCCTTCTAACACACACGTACACACACACACACACACACACACACACACACACACACACAAACTAAATATCATTCTTCTTTCATCAGTTTAAAAACAAAAGTGTTCCAAGAAAATAAATTCTTTCGTTCTACGATGTATTTAGGTGCTTAATTTGGCGATCATGTGTGGATGAGGGGGAGGGGGGGGGCAACAGACAGGGGGAATGAGGGGGGGGGGGGGAGTCGGGGTTATTAGCTAATATCTCATTGCAATCAGGGGTAATGGTCTAAGAAAGGTTGGGAACGATTGATATAGAGTTATGTTTTCCGTGAAGGCAAGTGACGGAATCGTTCCTTTGAAAATGACGCGACCGACATCCTTCCCCAGCCGAAGAACAATCTCCGTCTCTCAAGACCTCGATGTGCAAGTGACGTTAAACAAAAACATCTTTCTTCCTTCATAATACCGTGGAAAGCAGTTTTTCAATCTACAAAAGCTGTAAATGTGGGTTTCTGTTTCTTCTAGGACAAGCTGGACAGTCAGTATTGCCTCACATTTTGCTAGTTTTCTTCGGAATCGATGCTGATCTTCCCCCAGGCCTGCTACCACCAGTTGTTCCATTCTTCTGTAGGTAATACGTATTAATATTTTGCAATAGTGACTCATTAAATTAATGGCTCCATATATTTACACATAATTCACGACCTAAAACAAGCTTTTAATGTGAGCTTTTACGCTTCCTCATTTGGTGTGGCTTGTCTTTTTTCTTGTGGCTCTGATAACCGGTCACTATCTACTGGGACACGGAGCAGTTTCTGAGGTCATCGAAGGTAAGTGCCAATAAACTGCTGACACTTAACACCGGTGTCGGACAGAAATCAACGAAGCATCCAAAACTTTCGCCTGTTGCATTACGTTTATAGAAAAGAAAAATAAATACGTATCGAGGTTTTAAAAGATCTTTTTAAAGCAAAAATGTAAGACGTAATTAAGAATGTATTTTCTGGAAAATTATGTTACCAGAAAAAGCTTAACATATGAGCATGGCAGTAGAGATTATCCAAGGGCCAAGACCCACTGCTGTAATAAACGCGAGTTATATTTTTCACGTAATCCACTAACAGCGGAAATGTCTCGCTTACGCATGGAAACTGAGGCTAAAATTGAAAATTAAAAGCTGTAAAGGTAAATTTGTATGGTGAATTTATAGTTTTTAATTTTCAGTTTTACACTGTTTAGATGTCGCATTGCACTGTCGATGGCATATCACATAGATTCAGCCAGCTGTCAGAAACATTTTCTTCCACTGCGCACACTGGCCTCCGAATGTGTGGGAGGTGTGTCGTATGTGTGTTATGTAGTATGGGAGACTGTAATGGATATGTGTAGAAGAGTAGCTTTATTTTTTTACATGATGATGATGATGATGATGATGATGATGATGACGATGCTAGCGGAGAGGGTGAAAACCATCAACAGTGTCACATGCCGTCACTTTATGAGGCACTGTGGAGAGGTTTGGAATTTAATCCAGGACATTGGCGCAAGGACTTGTGAAAGGACTCGGGAAATTTACGCCGCCACTTCTCTTCCCATTGCCAGCCAAGTACGAGGGGCGCTTGAAAAGTCCGTGCAAAGTCCGAGAGATGGCACCATCGGCGCGTATCGTGGTCATGTTTAGTTAGTAGCATCTTTGGAAAGAGCGCACACCAAGTTTCAGTCAAATTGGTCTATTTCTTTGTCTTGGCATTTGTGTGAATCAAGGAAGTCGAGTGATTGTCAAAACATGGACGAAAAAGAATTTCGTGTCGTGATTAAACATTACTTTATGAAAGGCAAAACGCCTCAGGAGACTAAAGTGGAGCTTGATAAACATTACGGTGACTCTGCGCCTTCGATTAGAACAGTTTATAAGTGGTTTCAAAATTTTCGGAGTGCCCATATTGGCACAAGTTATGCTCAACATTCTGGACGCCCTGTGCAGGTTACGACACCAGAAATCATTGATAAAATCCATCATATAGTGAAGGACGACAGAAGAGTTAAGGTGCGTGAGATTGCTAGTGCTGTGAGCATCTCTAATCAAGAGGTACATAATATTTTGCATAACATTTGGATATGAGAAAGTTATCCGCAAGATGGGTTCCGCAATTGCTCACGCTTGCCCAAAAATGGAATCGTGTGAAGTGTTACAAGGATGATTTGCAGCTGTTCAGGAAGAATCCGCAGGACTTTAAGCGTTTTTTCGTCACTGTGGATGAAACATTGATACATTACTATACTCTTGAGACCAAACAACAACCTAAACAATGGGTTACCAAGGGAGAATCTGCATCAAAAAAGGAGAAGACCATTCCTTCGGCAGGAAAGGGTATGGCGACTGTCTTTTGGGATTCACAAGGGATAATCCTCATCGACTATCTGGAAAAGGGTAAAACTATTACAGGTGCTTGTTATTCATCGTTATTGGACTCTTTGAAAACTGAGATGCAAGAAAAACGCCGGCGATTGGACCGAAAAAAGTCCTTTTCCATCACCACAATGCACCAGCACACACCTCAGCAGTTGTGGTCGCAAAATTATTGGAAATAGGATTCCAACTCGTTTCAGATTCCCCCTATTCTCCAGACTTGGCTCCCTCGGACTACTATTTGTTCCCCAATTTGAAGAAATAGCTGGCGGAACATAGATTTTAGTCAATCTAGGAGATGATTGCACCAACTAATAGACTTGGACATTTCATATTATTCGAAAGGGTTCAACAAATTAGAGCAGCGTTGGACGAAGTGTATAAGTCTAAAAGGAGACTATGTCGAAAAATAAAAAAGTTTTACCACTAAAACGTGAGCAGTTTTTATTTTTGCACGGACTTTTCAAACGCTCCTCGCACTTGCGACGAAAATTTCATCCACCGCCAGGATTCGATCCGACTCCCGTTCGTGTGGAGCACCGCCGCACAGGCGTGCGTTAGCGACCTCGGCTACGGAGGCGGGTCAATTATTAATTGTTCCGTAAAAGAAGAGAGCTAAAAATGAGTATATACTTCCAGATATAGTAATAAGATTAACATGTGGTATTCCTTTAACATGACGTGTTCTCAGCACTAAAGTAAATAGCGAAAATTTTAGGTAGGTGACATATCCTTACTGACATGGGAAATAGGCGAGGAAATCGCAGCTGCTGACTGCGTTCCTAGTGCTTGAAACTAACAAAGTATACAGGACGTTACGAAGTCTTTGCATAAGACATCTAGGGGTTATAGATCACTTCACGAAGAACAATTTTCGTTAGAGACAAAAGTTCGTTGACGCTTCCCGACGACGTTAGGCGTCTTTTTATTGTTAGACGTGACCCAGAGAAGCGGCAGACCGTAAGAACTCAGTAGTTTGTCTACGCAACGTGTGCTGTCTAAGAGTTGCGCTCTACCAAAAGTACGGTTCGGTAGTTTTGGTACGCTATATAAGTGACATAGTAAATAGTGGGTAGTACTGGTAGCATTGGTAGGGAGAGAAACATAAATGAATGTGTAAGAGAGAAACTGTGAACCGACGACTTCTCTTTGCTTTTTTGTTTGTTTTTTCCATATAATTAGAACCGCACATAGTTAGTCCATTGTGTACTTTATACCATTACAAAAAATACTCTGCATTTCATAAATAATAAAATTAGTTGCTCATGCAACTTCTGCGCTATTGTGTAACCAAAGCAATTATTTTTGATGCAAGTACAGTTTACGTGCACAGACGTAAAAAATCTACATAATTATTGTCATCAGTTTTACTCAACAGGACATTTTTCATCTTGAGAGTTTCCTGTTGTTATTGATAAATACGAAAGTTGTTTACGAATAACAGAAACATGTTTTATATAAGTTCGACGAAGTATTAAGGTAATGTCTGATATATTTTTGTTGTGTTGTATTTTTTATTTTACTATTTTTGAGGAAATTGTGTTTTTTTTTTTTTAGTGCTATATGACAAACCTGTAGTGTTTTTATTATTTTTACTATAACATCGTTCTGTTTTGCACTACATGTGAGTAGTTTTCCAGTAAAAGCTGAATTAAACATTAACAATTTCAATTTTTCTATAAACACTATTTATTTTTAAGAAAAAGGCAGGAGAATAACTACATGAACAAAAATGTTCTGTGGGTTACCTGGCCCTTTTATATGCTCACTCAGTTTCTAGACGGTTCACCGCTTACGGTTTTTAGATGAATCTAGTAAGACACTGCACGGATACGTAAAGAAAGCGATCATTATGACATAATGCGTGATAGGTATGCAACACGTCTAACGTACATGTAACGCACATACGATCTTAACTGACCAGCACTACTTGGAAAACCACCGTATTTTACGCTTATTTATGATACTCTACGGTAGTTTTGCAACTCTAGTGCTGGCTATAATCCAGTCATCTGCTCCGTATGAAAGGGGGTAGGCCGAACATAATTGAAGTTCCTAATTCGCTGCTAAAATATTTCTCTCCGCTTACAGACACTCATTCTTAAGGATTTCTTGTTGACAATCATTCTTACTACGAGGTCACTCCAAAATAAATGCACACTATTTTTGTACAAATACAGCTTTCATTCTGCATGTGTGAAAGTAGTACAGTGTGTAGATACACCCTTCCCACTTGTTTTCTAACTTAGTTCAACCTGTTCCCGTGAGTGGCGCCGTTACAGCATGTCTTCAAGATGGCTGCTACACTTGACGTTCGTTAGAAGCAACGTGCTGCCATAGAATTCCTGTGCTGTGAAAACGAGACAGTGGGAAGCATCCACATGAGGTTGAAAAAGATGTATGGAGAAGATGCTGTCGATTGCAGTAGAGTTAGTCGGTGGGCAAGCAGGTTACCTGATGAAAGCGGGCACGGCAATATTCAGGATTGTCCTCGCAGTGGCATGCCTCGTACTGCACACACTCCAAACAATGTGCAGAGAGTTAACGAATTGGTGCCTACTGACAGACGCAACACACTACCTTGGGACAGGGGAAGAAAGTAGTGTTGGCGTTAAAAAGGGTTTGCGCCAGGTGGGTTCCCAGGATGTTGACAGTGGCTCACAAAGAAACAAGAAAAATGGTATGCAGGGAACATTTGGAACAGTACGAGAATGGTGGAGATGAATTTCTTGGAAGAATTGTGACAATTGATGAACCATGTCTCCATCATTTTTCAGCAGTGACGAAGATGCAATCAATGGAGTGGCATCATGCAAATTTAAAAAAAAATCAAAATCACACCTTCTGCTGGAAAAGTTATGGCTACGGTGTTTTTCGATTCCGAAGGTCTCTTGCTTGTGGACATCATGCCAAGTGGAACCACCAAAAGTTCTGATGCATATGTGACGGCATTGAAGAAACTTCAAACTCGATTGAGTCGTGTTCGAACACATGGGCAATAGCAGGATGTTGCTGTTGCACGACAATGCACGGCCACATGTCAGTCAAAACACCATGGAAGCGATCTCAAAACTCGGATGGACAACACTGAATCACCCTTCTTACAGTCCTGACCTGACTCCATGTGGCTATCATCTCTTTGGGAAACAAAGACTCTCTTCGTGGAACAAGGTTTGAAGATGGTAACTCCCTTGTGCGCGCTGCCAAACAGTGGCTCCAACAGGTTGGTCCATAATTTTACCGTGCGGGTATACAGGCGCTGGCTCCAAGATGGCGTAAGGCAGATGAGAGGGATGGAAATTATGTAGAGAAATGAAAATATTGCTCCTAAAGGATGTATCTACACTCCGTAAAACTTTCAAACATGTATAATAAAAGATGGATTTAAAAAAAGTGTGCATTTCTTTTGGAGTGACCCTCGTATTTAGTGGAGGTCGTATGCAGATGCAGCACACCAGGTTAGTTGGCCCTGCTAGTTTGGTGAAATTTCTCTGAGCCGGCAAATTCGATAAAAAGTCGCTTATCGTCACCGTCTCGAACAAAACTTGTCCAACACGACAGCCGTTTGATGCAAATACTTGCAAACGCTTTGTATGTACTGTGCAACTAGTCGCAAATCGGAGTTGGAGACCAGATCCTAAATGATCGAAGCGCCCTGTGACGGGAGACGCAGCGGGACCGAGGGAATAATCTGTTCGTGATGCCTCCCACTGAGTAGGCTGCTTGTGACAGCGGCCTCCCAGCTGCTGTCGGCTGCGACGTGGTGGGATTTTGGCCATCGGTTTCTAGATGCAGCTGAGACGGGGAAATCCCCGCATGCGCTCTTTCGTCTTCCTTCAAATCACACCTCAGATCGCACTCATTACTTGAATGTATTTTTATCCGTTTTGCCTAAAAAAAAAGAAAAAAAAGGCTTGAGCACTAAGAGGATTTAACTTATGAGGTCATCAGTCCCCTAGAACTTAGAACTACTTAAACCTAACTAACCTAAGGACATCACATACATCCATGCCCGAGGCAAGATTCGAACCTGTGACTGTATCGGACGAGCGGTTCCAGACTGTAGCGCCTAGAACCGCTCGGCCACTTCGGCCGGTCGTTTTGCCTCATTTCGAAAGGAATAACACTGTAGGAGGAGGAGATTAGTGTTTAACGTCCCGTCGACAACGAGGTCATTAGAGACGGAGCACATGCTCGGGTTAGGGCAGTAAATCAGCCGTGCCCTTTCAAAGGCTGAGGCGATTTAGGGTAATCGCTAACACAATAGGTTCCTAGTGAAATGTTTTAACGCCTTCCCGTAACGCTGAATCATAACGATTGTATAGCTGACATCATCGGACCAGGTACCATAGTTACAATGCATTCAGCCTTGGTGCAAATTTCTCTGTGATGTAAGTGAAAGAGTTCTAAGTGAAAGAGTGCATGCTGAATTGAACACTTAATTTTTTTCCAGTGCTCAATAATGTAAAGTATCGGCGGTGATCATAGTGAGGGGATGAAGTTGACGTCTATGACATAAGAAGAAGAATGAAGTTTTATACAGAAACACAGAGAAGCTGAAAGCACAAAAAAAGATTAAAATTTTACCATCACCTCCGCTGTCTGAAGAATAACATACTAACCAAAAAATTGTTTGACTTCATTTCCAAATTATAAAAAAATCACTGGCAAGCTAAACTAAACAAAATGGAATTACGACGACTCAAAGATAGGAGAACAAATCGTTAACAACTGGGCGACTTCCGCAAACTGTTTAATTGTACAATATTTCCGATTAAACACCAAAATCCAAAGCCAACAGACTGATGTCATTTGACAGGCAGTCAGCCAACATACGATGAAGTTCTGGGAAGAAAGAAGAAAATATCTGTACTAGATTCTTAAGTTGCGGCTCGTCTAGAAATAGTCGAATTCTTAATTTAAATAAATAATAATCTGTTAATAACAGGATGAGAAGTAACAGAAATGAGAACAGCGAGAAACTCATAACATCAGGATTCATGACCACGAAGTAAATTAAGTAAAAGAATTGTGCTACCTAAGATAAAAAGCTGACTAGCACTGGCAAAAAGGGCATTCCTGGCCAAGCGACGTCTAATATTTGATCAACTCTAGGGCCTCGCTGTAGATTTTATCAGAGAAGTCGCTTGTCTTCTGTTCACTACAATGTGACATGTTCCCACATGGAGCACTAGCACCGCTGCAGCGTTCTCTCATCTGTAGTGTTTTTATAAACATTGTCGGTAAATACAGTTGGTGTGTACTGACAACTTCAAAATTTATAGATATGTATGAAGCTGATGAGGCGCTTTACAACGTGAGGCACCCGGAATACAAAAATAAATTAAGAAGTTTGGAGCTCTGACCTAACTAACTCTCTCCTGTAGCAAGGAATCGGAGTGTTACACTGAGCCTGTCTTCTGCAGATATAGGAGTTCTTAAGTGAGTATTGTGCTTCGTGAAATGAGGATACACTTCACTGAGCACATACAGAAATGTGTGCTCATCCATTCTTAAGTAATTGATGTACGACTTGACGTCCTCCACTATAAGCTCACGTTACAAGTTTTGTTGAATGCTTTTATCGTCTCGTCGTAAAACCCACGGCTTCACCCAGGTATACTTCCTTGCTCCCCCCGCTTCTATTCCGCATGTGCACACAGTGCAATTGTGGTACATGCAACTGCTGCGGTTAATAAGTTGTTGTTGTCAGCCATCTTGAACTTTGACGAAAACTATGACAGTGTAATATCCCTTTTTAGCGCCACGTCAAAGATCTTTGTCAAATATACTTGACGAATATTTGATCACATTTTTGATCAAATCTTTAACAAAGAAATTTGATAGTGTAATAGTGGCCTTAGTGATTTTGTCTACAGAGGTGAGTTGTTGATCGTAGAATGAGACACAATATTTTAATAATACTAATTCTCATTGTAGATATATGAATATAGAAATTTCATGGAAGAGACGGGAGGGATAGTTTTCTGGTTAAATAAATAAATACATTTGGAGACTTTTAGATGGTTCAAATTTCTGTAAACGTCAGAAGATTGTAGCAAAATGCAATAAGACGTGCAGTCGGCGTCGGTAGGTGTGCGGTCAGAGCGGCGTACTGCTATAGAAGGGGCGCAGGTTCGATTCCCAGTCGGGTCAGAGATTTGCTCAGTGCGGCGTCTTGGTATTGTGTTGTCTTCACATTCATATCGTTATAAAAATGGCTCTGAGCACTATGGGACTCAACTGCTGTGGTCATTAGTCCCCTAGAACTTAGAACTACTTAAACCTAACTAACCTAAGGACATGACACACATCCCTGCCCGAGGCAGGATTCGAACCTGCGACCGTAGCAGTCGCCTAGAACCGCGAGACCACTGCGGCCGGCCATATCGTTATAACTGACATTCTGGTAGTGGGATGGTTATACGGGCAGGTCCCGAAAGCCAATACGTGGTCAGCGCTTGGTATTGTACCTGACCTTAACGTAAATGTACCGCGTAATTATGTATTAGGAGGAAGGGGTTCATAAAGTTACTTCAACACTTTTTTTCCTGAAAGTGGGCGGATTTTATTCAGGCTTCCAATGCACCACATTATCTCCCTCTCTTTTGGCTACAAAACCATATTTTTCAACATAATATCGGTTCAGTGCGACCGCCTTCGCCATGCTGGTCGACGTCGGAGCCAGCGTCTTGCTGCGTCAGTACCCTCCCTATCGTCCAGGTATAGTTTCCTGCAGAGAGCATCCTTCATTGAGACAAACAGTTGGAAGTCGGGAGGTGCGAGATTCGGGCTGTAGGGTGGATGAGGAACACTCCAGTGAAGTTTTGTAAAGTCCTCTCGGGTGTGCAGGCTTCTGTGGCGCCTTGCGTTGTCATAGCGAAGAAGTTCGTTTGCTTTTTTGTGGAGACGAACTCACTGTAGTAGTCACAACTGTGTGCGGCCGGCCAGCACACGTGGGATCGGACAGGTTTGGGCGATCTCGTTGCGATGATGGCAGACGCCTTGCACAACGACTCACCGTGCTTTTGTTCAATGACTGGTCTCTGCGGACATTCTGTAAGCACCTATGAATATCTGCGATGCTACGGGTTTTCACCAAAAGAAACTGAACGGCAGATCTCTGCGTGGAATGCTTCTCCGTTACAGACGCCATTTTGAATGTTATGTATAGCGTCGCCACCTTTCGGAACTTCATGAAGCTATGTGGAGTGACGCGGGAATATTCCACGATGGCCCACAACAGATTATGCATTTTCTCAACCGAAATCAGTCGAGAAGAGAAAGTACTGCATTTTCACTGAACGCCCCTCACATTATTTGTTTACACTATTGGCAATAAATAACTGTAAGTAGTGGTGATAGTAAAACATCTACGAGAATTGGACTGCAATGATTTAAAACGGAGTGACCGTAAAAAACGGTTGTGTACATAGTTCCGCGTAGTCAGCGCGTACACAACTTTCCCAATAGAGCGCGCCCCGCTACGCACAACAGCGCAGGCGCAGCGCTCGTCCATCACCGCACTATGAGATGGCGCTGTCTTAGAGACGGACCAAGTTCTGCTTCCGCCGATCCACATATTAATATGTAACGCAGCCAATGAGATTGCTGGTAGCATAGAACCTTTTCTCCTCGTGGATCACACTCGCGCAGTGATACCTGAATGCGCGAGGTATTATAATGAATGTACAGACCTCCGATGAGTCAGTCTGCATTAGTCTGTAGTCAAGTTTCAGTCTGCGCCTAATAAGATTACGATATTCTTGTACATAGCCATGAAGATAAATGAATAGACACTTTTGTCAAGTATCAGAGATATGTAAGAATTAGATTAACGTACCAAGACCAAAGGAACTTCAGATTGTCAATTGTAAATAGCATCCAGAATCAAGTTAAGTAAGGTTTATGATTGTTATTATTTTAATAAATGTGTGTGAAAATTAATCAAGTTCTGTTTAAAGTTGGTCACCGTCAATCTGCGACTCTAAGCGTGCAAGTGGCATTTGTATCGTCTGACTTAACGGCGGAAGATAAACACACCACGATAAGACCACGAGACATATTGCTGACACTCGCCTACTTCGTTAGAGCGACAAGTCAAATAATCTGATGGTGTGTGTACCGAAGGTCTTACAGTACCCACATCACAAAAACTAATGCAGGAAAAGCAAGCACTAAAGAAGTATTAATTTGAAGAGTCCTAAGAAATTTTCATTCACCCAGGAGAGAAGTAGCTTATAATATGTTCACAGACAGATTCCTGAGCACTGCTCGTCATTTTGGGACCCTTACCAGGTATGGTTAATACACAAGATGCAGAAAGGCGGGCCCCCTTCCTCAGGGGCAACTGAGTGATGTAGTGCGGAGGTAACACATGAACAGAGTGAACACGTATTAGGGGAAATGGCGATTTAGATTCTTGTCTATACATTCCGATTTTTGTTTTCGAAGACCGCCTAAATCGTTTAAGGTGAATGCTGATGTGGTTCCTTTGTAAGGGCACGGCCGGATTTCTTCTGGAATCCGAGACCACTCTGTCTCTGACATCGCTGTAGAGGTACGTAAAATCCTAATCATCTTTCCTTCCTTTCGTCAAGCGTTAGTTTATTTTGCGCGAGACGGTTACAGGGATACTTATTATACTCCAGTGGCAGGCGCTGCTAGAGAGATGTTGAGAATCAAAGTGAATCGAACCCAGATCTCCTGCTTACTACGCAGGTGCTCTAGCCACTTACCTTGGCACAGCAGATCACACACCTGCACGGATTGCCCTGGCACGCCACCTTCCTCGATCCAAATTGCCGGCCGTGGTGGCCGAGCGGTTCTAGGCGCGAACCGCGCGACTGTTACGGTCAGAGGTTCGAATCCTGACTCGGGCATGGATATGTGTGATGTCCTTAGGTTAGTTAGGTTTAAGTAGTTCTAAGTTCTAGGAGACTGGTGACCTCAGATGTTAAGTTCCATAGTGCTTAGAGCCATTTGAACTAGCCCCAGTTTACTTTAAATTCCCCCTTATGCACGAACAGGACTGCCGACGCTCTCCATGGTCTGGAATAGCACCTCAGAATGAAATAAGCGCCATTTCATTTGTACAATTACGTGCACTTGCATTTCGCTGGATACCACATTTAAATTTGATGCCGAGGTGCTTTTCCAGAACGTGGAGAGCCTCGGCAAATCTGTTTGTGTGTAAAGGGGAATTTAAGGTACAGGCGACAGTGACAATTTGGATCGAGGAGGGTAGAATGCCAAGGCAATCCGTTCAGGTTTGTATAGAGCTGTGGCAAGGTGGTTTAGTGGCTAACGCACTTACCTACTGAGGAGGAGACCCGGGCTCGATTCCCGGCCTTGGTACAAATTTTCACTCACTGATTCACTCTACATACATTAAATCATATCTGTATGAGACCAATAAAAGTATCTGAAATTGTGTCACTTCAATCAAGGAGAATTTTATAGGTAAAACAACGTATTACTTTTTCCCACATACACTAGTGGCCATTAAAATTGCTACATCACGATGATGACGTGCTACAGACGCGAAATTTAACAGACAGGAGGAAGATGCTGTGATATGCAAATGATTAGCTTTTCAGAGCATTCACACAAGGTTGGCGCCGGTGGCGACACCTATAACATGCTGACATGAGGAGTTTTCAACCGATTTCTCATACACAAACAGCAGTTGACCGGCTTTGCCTGGTGAAACGTTGTTGTGATGCCTCGTGTAAGGAGGATAAATGCGTACCATCACGTTTCCGACTTTGATAAAGGTCGGATTGCAGCCTATCGCGATTGCGGTTTATCGTACCGCAACATTACTGCTCGCTTTGGTCGAGATCCAATGACAGTTAGCAGAATATGGAATCGGTGGGTTCAGGAGGGTAATACTGAACGCCGTGCTGGATTCAAACGGCCTCGTATCACTAGCAGTCGAGGTGACAGGTCGAGGTGACAGGCATCTTATCCGCATGGCTGTAACGGATCGTGCAGCCACGGCTCGATCCCTGAGTCAACCGATGGATCAGCTCGGAGACCATGGCTGCGGTTACCCTTGACGCTGCACAACAGACAGGAGCGCTTGCGATGGTGTACTCAACGATGATCCTGGGTGCACGAATGGCAAAGCGACATTTTTCCTGATGAATCCAGGTTCCGTTTACTGCATCATGATGGTCGCATCCGTGTTTGGCGACATCGCGGTGAACGCACATTGGGAGCGTGTATTCGTCATCGCGATACTGGCTTATCACCCGGCGTGATGGTATGCGGTGCCATTGGTTACACGTCTCGGTCATCTCTTGTTCGCATTGACGGCACTTTGAACAGTGGACGTTACATTTCAGATGTGTTACGACCCGTGGCTCTACTCTTCATTCGATCCCTGCGAAACCCCACATTTCAGCAGGATAATGCACGACCGCATGTTGCAGGTCCTGTACGGGCCTTCCTGGATACAGAAAATGTTCGACTGCTGCCCTGGCCAGCACATTCTCCAGATCTCTCACCAATTGAAAACGTCTGGTCAGTGATGGCCGAGCAACCGGCTCGTCAGAATGCACCAGTCACTACTCTTGATGAACTGTGGTATCATGTTGAAGCTACATGAGCAGCTGTACCTGTACACGCCATCCAAGCTATTTTTGACTCAATGCCCAGGCGTATGAAGGCCGTTATTAGGGCCAGAGGTGGTTGTTCTGGGTACTGATTTCTCAGGATCTATGCACCCAAATTGCGTGAAAATGTAATGACATGTCAGTTCTAGTATAATATATTGCCCGCATCTCGTGGTAGTGCGGTAGCGTTCTCGCTTCCCACGCCCGCGTTCCCGGGTTAGATTCCCGTTGGGGTCAGGGATTTTCTCTGCCTCGTGATGGGTGGGTGTTGTGTGATGTCCTTAGGTTAGTTAGGTTTAAGTAGTTCTAAGTTCTAGGGGACTGATGACCATAGATGTTAAGTCCTATAGTGCTCAGAGCCATTTGAACCATTTTGTAATATATTCGTCCAATGAATACCCGTTTATCATCCGCATTTCTTCTTGGTGTAGCAATTTTAGTGCCCAGTAGCGTACATGCTGCGAAATGACCATAACTGGAATACTGGAGAATTTCAATTCATACGGACGTTTAGAAAAAGTCGTTCTCTTCGCTAACCGTTCACGAATTGTACAGGAAATGGGCGAAATGATGGACCTCTACGAAGTACCGTCAGCTACACAGTGAGCCCAGACGCAGATGTAGTAAGAGGAAATGTTGGAACGCCAGTCAGGTGTTGTGTGTGTTACGTAAGGCGGTATCGACTGGTGCAAGGTCGCGCATTGCGCCGTGCCGGGCTTCGCGTGTCAGCCTGGCTATATTTGACCACGTCGCGTCCGAGTCAGCCCGGAGGAGGTGAGGTAAAGGTAACCAGCAGCGCAGCCGCCCGCCTCCCTCCCCCCCACCCTTCCCACCTCGTCGCTCTGCCCATACGTGTTCCCCACTCCTTGCGCTCTCGGCATGTCCCATTCAGTGATTCAGAGCACACAGCAGCAATCGCAGAGCCAGGGAGGCAGAGGGGATCATAAAAGGGGCATTTCAGTAGAAACGTTTATACACTCCTGGAAATTGAAATAAGAATACCGTGAATTCATTGTCCCAGGAAGGGGAAACTTTATTGACACACTCCTGGGGTCAGATACATCACATGATCACACTGACAGAACCACAGGCACATAGACACAGACAACAGAGCATGCACAATGTCGGCACTGGTACAGTGTATATCCACCTTTCGCAGCAATGCAGGCTGCTATTCTCCCATGGAGACGATCGTAGAGATGCTGCATGTAGTCCTGTGGAACAGCTTGCCATGCCATTTCCACCTGGCGCCTCAGTTGGACCAGCGTTCGTGCTGGACGTGTAGACCGCGTGAGACGACGCTTCATACAGTCCCAAACATGCTCAATGGGGGACAGATCCGGAGATCTTGCTGGCCAGGTTAGTTGACTTACACCTTCTAGAGCACGTTGGGTTTCACGGGATACATGCGGACGTGCATTGTCCTGTTGGAAGAGCAAGTTCCCTTGCCGGTCTAGGAATGGTAGAACGATGGGTTCGATGACGGTTTGGATGTACCGAGCACTATTCAGTGTCCCCTCGAAGATCACCAGAGGTGTACGGCCAGTGTAGGAGATCGCTCCCCACACCATGATGCCAGGTGTTGGCCCTGTGTGCCTCGGTCGTATGCAGTCCTGATTGTAGCGCTCACCTGCACGGCGCCAAACACGCATACGACCATCATTGGCACCAAGGCAGAAGCGACTCTCATCGCTGAAGACGACACGTCTCCATTAGTCCCTCCATTCACGCCTGTCGCGACACCACTGGAGGCGGGCTGCACGATGTTGGGGCGTGAGCGGAAGACGGCCTAACGGTGTGCGGGACTGTAGCCCAGCTTCATGGAGACGGTTGCGAATGGTCCTCGCCGATACCCCAGGAGCAACAGTGTCCCTAATTTGCTGGGAAGTGGCGGTGCGGTCCCCTACGGCACTGCGTAGGATGCTACGGTCTTGGCGTGCATCCGTGCGTCGCTGCGGTCCGGTCCCAGGTCGACGGGCACGTGCACCTTCCGCCGACCACTGGCGACAACATCGATGTACTGTGGAGACCTCACGCCCCACGTGTTGAGCAATTCGACGGTACGTCCACCCGGCCTCCCGCATGCCCACTATACGCCCTCGCTCAAAGTCCGTCAACTGCACATACGGTTCACGTCCACGCTGTCGCGGCATGCTACCAATGTTAAAGACTGCGATGAAGCTCCGTATGCCACGGCAAACTGGCTGACACTGACGGCGGCGGTGCACAAATGCTGCGCAGCTAGCGCCATTCGACGGCCAACACCGCGGTCCATTCGACGGCCAACACCGCGGTTCCTGGTGTGTCCGCTGTGCCGTGCGTGTGATCATTGCTTGCACAGCCCTCTCGCAGTGTCCGGAGCAAGTATGGTGGGTCTGACACACCGGTGTCAATGTGTTCTTTTTTCCATTTCCAGGAGTGTAGTTTCACATACATCAACTTGCGAACTTCACAGCCAAATTTCGTAACTAAAGTAACATAAAAACCAAGAATCTGGAAAATGGAACGGAATTCTCGAAATTAAAAACTGTGTTCAACACTGGATACTTCTCAGTTGCTAGCGTGAGAGCGTGTCGTGGAAGTGCTGTAACTCCAGACAGATAATGGAGCATGTTACAGCTTGACTCTGTCTGCCGTCAATAACAAATCTGACACGGAAATAAAGTAAGGAAAGACAGAAAGTCTCTTTAGTAACGAAAAAAAGAACTGACTTGACGGACATTGCCTGAAACGACCTAAATCTGGAAGACTAGATGGAAATTTAAATCGCATATCTAACGCGAATTCAGTGTGTGTAACTTTGCCACCAAGTCAGTCTCCCAAAAGAAGGATAGAAGAAAAAGCAGGAATGGTTTGTCTTCAAAATCATTCTTGCCCTTCCTTGAGCAATGGTTTTATCGATGACTGTAAGTTTTTTTATCAGCATATATTTAATTATTTTAAGAAGTCCGTTATATCATCAAACAACTCTAAACTTTCTGGGCGAATTTATACTGCATTTACAATTACGTTTCTAATTCAGAAGAGATTTCCACATCTAAACCTACATCTACATCCATACCTCTATCGGTTCTCCCTTCTATTCAGGTCTCGTATTGTTCGTGGAAAGAAAGATTGTCGGTATGCCTCTGTGTGGGCTCTAATCTCTCTGATTTAACCTCGTGGTCTCTTCGCGAGACATATGTAGGAGGGAGCAATATACTGCTCGACTCCTCGCTGAAGGTACGTTCTCGAAACTTCAGCAAAAGCCCGTACCGAGCTGCTGAGTGTCTATCTTGCAGAGTCTTCCACTGGAGTCTATCTATCATCTCCGTAACGCTTTCGTGATTACCAAATGATCCTGTAACGAAGGGCGCTGGTCTCCGTTGGATCTTCTCTATCTCTTCTATCAACCCTGTCTGGTACGGATATGGTTCCGTTCTAATCTCATCATAATGTTTGAAATTTATTGAAAATTCTCAGGCATAACAGACTAAAAGTCATATACTGAGTGTTGGGAGGCGGGGGTGAAAAGATTGGTAATGCCTGATATCTTGGGTATCCTGCAGAACGAGTGTGTTGTGAGGATAGGGTCTGAATGTGTTCCAGGCGGCATGCGAGCGTGCGGGCACAGCTTACAGAGAGAGGAGGGAAGAGGAGAGGGATATCGCTTTCCTGACTGTTCGGTACAATAGTTTGCAACTGGTTTTAAACCAACTTCCCCATGGGCTACAGACTAGAAATTTTAAGCATAGCTCAAAACTGGATGACAATGCCATATTAACTCGCTTTCTTGTCAGGTGTGTGGCGGAAGGCACTTCGTGTACCACTGCTATTTCCTTCTTTTGCTGATTCAGTCGCAAATGATTCATGTGAACAATGAGTAATGATAAGCTTCCGTGTGAGCTCGAATTTCTTCATTTTTATGTTCACTATTCTTTTCGTAAAACACCCTATCCCCGATGTTATTCAATCTGTATATTGAGCAAGCAGTAAAGGAAACAAAAGAAAAATTCGGAGGAGGAATTAAAATCCATGGAGAAGAAATAAAATCATTGAGGTTGGCCGATGACATTGTAGTTCTGCCAGAGACAGCAAAGGACCTGGAAGAGCAGCTGAATGGAATGGACAGTGTCTTGAAAGGAGGATATAAGATGAACAACAACAAAAGCAAAGCGAGTATAATGGAATGTAGTCGAATTAAATCGGCTAGTGCTGCGGGAATTAGATTAGGTTCAAATGGCTCTGAGCACTATGGGACTCAACTGCTGTGGTCATCAGTCCCCTAGAACTCAGAACTACTTAAACCTAACTAACCTAAGGACATCACACACATCCATGCCCGAGGCAGGATTCGAACCTGCGACCGTAGCGGTCGCGCGATTCCGGACTGAGCGCCTAGAACCGCTAGACCAGCGCGGCCGGCAATTAGATTAGGAAATGAAACTCTGAAAGTAGTAAATCAGTTTTGATACTTGGGGAGCAAAATAACTGATGATGGTCGAAGTAGAGAGTATATAAGATGTAGACTGGCAAGCGTTTCTGAAGAAGAGAAATTTGTTAACATCGAGTATAGATTTAAGTGGCAGGAAGTCGTTTCTGAAAGTATTTGTATGGAGTGTAGCCATGTATGGAAGCGAAACGTGAACGATAAATAGTTTAGACAAGAAGAGAATAGAAGCTTTCGAAATGTGGTGCTACCGATGAAAGCTGAAGATTAAATGGGTAGATCACATAACTAATGAGGAGGTATTGAATAGAATTGGAGAGAAGAGAAATTTGTGGCACAACTTGACCAGAAGAAGGGATCGGTTGGTAGGACATGTGCTGAGGCATCAAGGGATCACCAACTTAGTATTGGAGGGCAGCGTGGAGGGTAAAAATCGTAGAGGGAGACCGAGAGATGAATACACTAAGCAGATTCAGAAGGATGTAGGTTGCAGTAGGTACTGGGAGATGAAGAAGCTTGCATAGGATAGAGTATCATGGAGAGCTGCATCGAAGCAGTCTCTGGACTGAAGATCAGAACAACAACAACATACATAGGAGCAACATATTTGTTGAATCAGGTGAAAAGGAACTTGGAGAAACCCGACATTTACGATATGTCTCAGTTCTAATCTCATCGTAATGTTTGAAATTGATTGAAAATTTTCGGGTATAACAGACTAAGCAGCACAAAATAATTATTTAAAAAATGAATTTTTAATCTACCACGGTATTAAGTTGGGCTAAAAACTATCAAATAATTTCCCCTTGCACCATACAGATTCCCAAACCCATACAAACATTTGAGAATTTTTAATAGGTAAGAAAATACCTGTAAGATAAGACGAAACACGTGAAGCACATGCAACAGAAAACAGTAAGGAGATGCACTATTGATGCATCAATAATGTACTGCATGGGTCCCACGTTTTTACTTTTAAATCTTACAATTATTTTCATAGTCATGAAAATTGTACAATTGTACAATTATCAACGGCTATAAAAATACGCTTTTCTGCTGTTGTATGAGAACAAAAGTTTCTTCCCAAAGTTTCTTCACGTCCTATAACGTAACGCGCATGTTTCGTAGCCTAGTTTCTTCGTTGTACTGCAGATTGCTTTTAACCGTTCGCCGGTGGTTCCTCGTTGATGACGTGCTGTAACGTTAAGCGGCTCTCGCGCGCCAGTGTTTGCTCTGTGCGGCTCTGTCTGCCGATGAAGGCTTCAGGAAGCGACTTACCACTCGCGCACTCCTCTGGCTTCAGACAGTCGTAATCACTTTTGTCTCGTGAGCCTGCACGTCGAGTAGATCCTCAGTACGCGCGGGATTTGCCGAATAACTCTGGCCCGGTGTAGGTGTGCTTCGTTGCTGCGGTAGGTTATGTTTCGCATTCACATACAAAGAACATCGGGCTTCCTTCTTCGGCTTTCTCTGACTTGTAGAGTAGAAAGAGATTCCTCTTATCATACCTCATCTTTAACCGAACAAATTAACTGTAGGGTTCAGCCTCGTCATGTGGATCTACGATAGGAAGCAGTTCCAAACTTACGATTCATGAAATCTGTTTTCATGTTTATTTTTTTTAAGTAGCGGTAACAATCTATCGACCATGAACGTTAAACTGAAATTCTTCCAACCGCTGTACACACATCCTGATAAGATGTAAGTTGCCAGCTTGACGTAGAGTTGTACTGCTACCAAGTTTACACTAAAGATAAAGAAGGTGATAGTGTCCACGGAAACAAGTTTCATGCACTGCGTAGGATAGATAAAGGAGCATTGTTGAGGAAAAAATGTTGCTGTATTGCGTGTTGGAGCATTTGCAAAGATACTACGATTCTGAGACATAGGTTTTGTACACGTAAATGACTTAATTCCGAAATTATAATTACAGAGGATAGAGTATGATTTCTGATGTGAAATTATCGCCGTTTATTCGTCAAGAAACTTACTGATTGTTTCAGTGTAGAAAACTCAAATCGGATGCGGCGAAGTGAGGGCTGTTTGGTGGGTGATCGACGACAGTGAACCCAAGGCGTCGGATTGCTGGAGATGTCGCAGCGCTCGTGTGTGGTCTGCCAACATCTGATCAACATGTATGTGGAAATAATGAATAATTTGGATATTTACGTGAAAATAAATATAAAGTGTTTGTTTATGGCATTTGGCAACGGCCTTGCCGCAGTGGATACACCGGTTCCAGTGAGATCACCGAAGTTAAGCGATGTCGGGCGTGGTCGGCACTTGGATGGGTGACCATCCAGGCCGCCATGCGCTGTTGCCATTTTTCGGGGTGCACTCAGCCTCGTGATGCCAGTTGAGGAGCTACTCGACCGAACAGTAGCGGCTTCCGTCAAGGATACCATCATAACGACCGGGTGAGCGGTGTGCTGACCCCACGCCCCTCCTATCCGCATCCTCCACCGAGGATGACACGGCGGTCGGATGGTCCCGGTAGGCCACTCGTGGCCTGAAGACGGAGTGGAGTGTTTATGGCATTTAACCAATGACATTCTCATTTCTCGGACTTTCCGGATTATCAAGGTGGCCTAGTCCAAATAGACGAGATTCCACTATAATCTCACACGGAATACATAGGAACTTTAAAATTTGGAAACTCTTTTTTTTTCCTCCGTGAAACAATGCTGACCGACCTCATAAACTCATTTCTCCTCTCACGTACAATGTACTATACGGTGACCGTTTTAGCCATCCTTAAAAGTTTTGTTGATGTCTTGCAACTACGAGAGTATGCTTAAAAGTAATGCCACTTAATTTTTAGTGTGAACACTCTTAAACCGTTTTAAATAAAAGAAACATTATTAAACTCTACATATTTATTTCTCAATGTAGTCATCCTTGCGACGAATACATTTCCCCCAACGAGAGACCACTTTGTTGATATCGTCATTGTAGAAAGTTTGACTTTACTGAAGGCGCCACACTCTCACCTCTGACTGCACCGCTTCGTCACTATCAAAGTGAAGTCCTTCAAGGTGTTCTTGAGCTTTTGGAAACAGATGCGGCCAAGTCACAACAGGCTCTGAGCACTATGGGACTCAACTGCTGTGGTTATCAGTCCCCTTGAACTTAGAACTACTTAAACCTAACTAAGCTAAGGACATCACACACATCCATGCCCGAAGCAGGATTCGAACCTGCGACCGTAGCAGAAGTCAACAGTACGGAGGGTGATCAATGACAGTGAACCGAAGGCGTCGGATTGCTGCACATGCCGCAGGGCTTGTGTGTGATCTGGCTTGTCATGCTGAAGGAGAGGGTGTTGTTCCATGTGTGGACAAACTCTTGTGCGTTTAGAAACTCGATTACACCACGCTCATTCTCACGCACCAACGTTACGCAATATACACTACTGGCCATTAAAATTGCTGCACCAAGAAGAAATGCAGATACTATAACTGACATGTGATTACATTTTCCTGCAATTTGGGTGCATAGAACCTGAGAAATCAGTACGCAGAACAACCACCTCTGGCCATAATAACAGCCTTGATACGCAGGGGCATTGAGTCAAACAGAGCATGGATGGCGTGTACAGGTACAGATGCCCGTACAGCTTCAACACGATACCACAGTTCATCAAGAGTAGTGACTGGCGTATTATGACGAGCCAGTTGTTCGGCCACCATTGACCAGACGTTTTCAATTGGTGAGAGCAGCAGTCAAACATTTTCGGTATCCAGAAAGGCCCGTACAGGACCTGCATCATGCGGTCGTGCATTATCCTGCTGAAATGTATGGTTTCGCAGGGATAGATAGAAGAGATAGAGAAGAGATAGAGAAGATCCAACGGAGAGCAGCGCGCTTCGTTACAGGATCATTTAGTAATCGCGAAAGCGTTACGGAGATGATAGATAAACTCCAGTGGAAGACTCTGCAGGAGAGACGCTCAGTAGCTCGGTACGGGCTTTTGTTAAAGTTTTGAGAACATACCTTCACCGAAGAGTCAAGCAGTATATTGCTCCCTCCTACGTATTTCTCGCGAAGAGACCATGAGGATAAAATCAGAGAGATTAGAGCCCACACAGAATCATACCGACAATCCTTCTTTCCACGTACAATACGAGACTGGAATAGAAGGGAGAACCGATAGAGGTACTCAGGGTACCCTCCGCCACACACCGTCAGGTGGCTTGCGCAGTATGGATGTAGATGTAGATGTAAATCGAATGAAGGGTAGAGCCACGGGTCGTAACACATCTGGAATGTAACGTCAGCTGTTCAAAGTGCTGTCAATGTGAACAAGAGGTGACCGAGACATGTAACCAATGGCACCCCATACCATCACGCCGGGTGATACGCCAGTATGTCAATGACGAATACACGCTTCCAATGTGGGTTCACCGCGATGTCGCCAAACACGGATGCGACCATCATGATGCTGTAAACAGAACCTGGATGCATCCAGGTTCGTCGTCGAGTACACCATTGCAGGCGCTCCTGTCTGTGATGCAGCGTCAAGGGTAACCGCAGCCATGGTCTCCGAGCTGATAGCCCATGCTGCATCAAACGTCATCGAACTGTTCGTGCACATGATTGCTGACTTGCAAACGTCCCCATCTGTTGACTCTGGGATCGAGACGTGGCTGCACGATCCGTTACAGCCATGCGAATAAGGTACCTGTCATCTCGATTGCTAGTGATACGAGGCCGTTGGGATCCAGCACACCGTTCCGTATTACCCTCCTGAACCCACTGATTCCATATTCTGCTAACAGTCATTGGACCTCGACCAACGCGAGCTGCAATGTCGCGATACGATAAACCGCAATAGCGATAGGCTACAATCCGACCTTTATCAAAGTCGGGAACCATGATGGTACGTATTTCTCCTCCTTCCACGAGGCATCACAACAACGTTTCACCAGGCAACGCCGGTCAACAGTTGTTTGTGTAATCGGTTTGAAAGTTTCCTCATGTCAGCACGTTGTAGGTGTCTCCATTGGCGCCAACCTTGTGTGAATGCTCTGAAAAGCTAATCATTTGCATATCACAGCATCTTCTTCCCGTCGGTTAAATTTGGCGTCTGTAGCACGTCATCTTCGTGGTGTACCAATTTTAATGGCCAGTAGTGTAATAAGCGACAATTCGGAACACTCTAGCGGCAGTGGGCAGCAGATATGTAGACATGAGGAATAAAGATGTAGAATGTTAATAATATTTGTTTTATTTGAAAAGACTTTGGAGGTTTCACGTCAAAAATTCATTTTTGCTTACTTAGGGACATGGTGGTTAACAATATGTTCGCTTCAAAACGAACGGCAGCGTTTACTCGACAGAAAAACTGTTTCGACTTCGATAATGCGTCCTTAATCATTGCATGGTGAGCAGTTCATTATTCTATAGGTTCTATTTTAGTACACATCCAATAGGGCAGAAAAGTTTGTTGGGTGAAGCCCCCATGTTTTAAATCTATGCTGAAAAGCATCCTTATGGCCTACTTATTTCGTTTGGTATCTGTTGTTGGCGCTGCAGTCTGGAACAGAGCGACCGCTACGGTCGCAGGTTCGAATCCTCTCTCGGGCATGGATGTGTGTGATGTCCTTAGGTTAGTTAGGTTTAATTAGTTCTAAGTTGTAGGCGACTGATGACCTCAAAAGTTAAGTCGCATAGCGCTCAGAGCCATTCTATTGTTGGAGGGACGTAGGTGTTCGCAAGGATAAGCGGGGAAGAGGGGTTGGGGGGGATTTGCTCCCCCGAACCTCGAAATTGATGTTTTTATTCACTACAGAAGTCTGATAGACTTCTAGAAGTGATTTCCAGTGATTCTATTAAACTTGGGCTTCTGCTCAGATGTACCCGCTAAGCCACTTTCTCGTTGTAACGGACGAAGCTGAATGCTCCGATTCACAGTCCATTAACTGAAAGTTATGCAGCGTGATAGCCGCGTCTGCGGCAGAAAAACTGTGCTGTTAGGTTACAGAAATGGTCCACCCAGGCAGTCCCGCATACGTGTATGTTGTACTAATTGCCTCTTTCGCCGAGAGCTGTAGTAATGAGATTCTTGCACCGTGGTTGCAACTTGCACACCCGTTTCGTAAGGGTCTACGGCAACAGTCTGGAACGGATATCCACTTTTGGGAAGCAGACTGACTACTGACTTTCCAGTTCTCGGCACGCAACTCACTTCAAAGAGTGGATTCAGTTAGATGGCGAAGTAAAACGTCATGGGGTTTGTCATTTTCGGAAGAGATTTCCTGGACAGCAAATTACGAGTTTCAGTCACTTGTGCACATGATGAGTATGAACGAGACCGATAATGTGAATAATTATTTAAATAAAATTGAATTTTTAGTATATCACGTTTTTATATCGTACTAAAAAGTATTAAAATAATTTCTCCTATCCCCATACAGATACCTAACCCCACACAGATAGTCCTGAAAATTGATAATTCATAACAATGACCTGAAGACCTGTACTAAACGGGATACGCTTTTACAGAAAGTAAAGGTTCTCTTCACGATATCTGTTAAGAGACACTACAAGAACGACGTAGAAGTCACGCATATTCTTGATACACTGGTAGTGTAAAAGACAGAAGAGAATAAAAAGTTGTCCTAGACCAGCGGTTCCCAATCTTTCTTAGACCATTACTCCCCATCTCCCACATTATCACCAACTTTAGTACGTAACTATCCTGTAGACTGGACAGACTTTTCTTGGAATATTTTTATTTTTAAAATGATGAAAAATGTGAAAGATGAATGATATTTTCTGTGTGTGTGTGTGCGTGTGTGCTTTAGAATGACGAAGCGATTTGTGGTGCATCGCAAGTGGTACCCACAACTCCTTCTCGGATAAGAAAGCAAACTATCCACAGTGTGGGTAGAACTTGTTACGAAACATACTTCCCCTGTGCTACTCCTCTCCATTGCGGCATCTGCTTCAACCGCACGCTGCAAACCCATTTAAAATTAAACAAGTTCAGATGTGTGCACTATACTCACTGTTTCTGAATCACTTGATTGTTGGACTCCTTACTTCTGAACTGGCACAAATTGGACGACTTCAGACTGTTAACGCTTTGTGTCTAACCAGTCTAATAATAATAATAACAAAAATAATACTGTGTACATCCTTACATAGTTACTTGTTGTGTTGCACTGTCAGTTACTTCATTAACCTGTTTCGAAGCGTGCAACGAAGCAATTTCTTGACGATTCCTGATACTGTCTACAACTCGGAGAGCACATTTGCTCGAGATATTTAGCATTTGTTACTTATAGGTCTCACTTTTATCATCAGCAATAAAGCACAACATGTGTGTAGTGGGTGGACTATAGGGGAACCTATAACCTTCATCCACCCATCCATCGCTTTTGCCTTTGTCCCGCAGCTTTCGCACAGTCGGCAAGGTTACAATTGGATTTGGCATGATTAATGTTAAGGGGTGACTGGATGCCCTTTCTGCCGGCATCCCGTACCCCCCCCCCTCCCTCCCCCCGGGGACGAAATAAGTGTGCCCCAACTGTCTGCATCCAGTGTAAGTCATGAAAGAGTGCGAATGTGTTTCAAATGCCTGCGAGTCGCGTAACTGAGGCGGTACTTGGGGACCAGAGCGGTATTCACCTAGTGGGATGAGAAAAACCGCCTAAAAACCACATCCAGGCTGGCCAGCACACCAGCCCTCGTCGTTAATCCGCCGGGCGGATTCGATCCGGGACCAGCGCGCCTACCAGAGTCCATGAAGCAGAGCATTTAGCGCTCTCGGCTACCCTGGAAAGTAGAGAAACCTATAACCTCCACCGGATTAATGCTAGTAACTGAGAAAATGTATTTACTGCTAACTTATATAATAAATATTAGAGTCATACTAAATTGTGCCCCCCATGAACCATGGACCTTGCCGTTGGTGGGGAGGCTTGCGTGCCTCAGCGATACAGATGGCCGTACCGTAGGTGCAACCACAACGGAGGGGTATCTGTTGAGAGGCCAGACAAACGTGTGGTTCCTGAAGAGGGGCAGCAGCCTTTTCAGTAGTTGCAGGGGCAACAGTCTGGATGATTGACTGATCTGGCCTTGCAACATTAACCAAAACGGCCTTGCTGTGCTAGTACTGCGAACGGCTGAAAGCAAGGGGAAACTACAGCCGTAATTTTTCCCGAGGACATGCAGCTTTACTGTATGATTAAATGATGATGGCATCCTCTCGGGTAAAATATTCCGGAGGTAAAATAGTCCCCCATTCGGATCTCCGGGCGGGGACTACTCAGGAGGATGTCGTTATCAGGAGAAAGAAAACTGGCGTTCTACGAATCGGAGCGTGGAATGTCAGATCCCTTAATCGGGCAGGTAGGTTAGAAAATTTAAAAAGGGAAATGGATAGGTTAAAGTTAGATATAGTGGGAATTAGTGAAGTTCGGTGGCAGGAGGAACAAGACTTCTGGTCAGGTGACTACAGGGTTATAAACACAAAATCAAATAGGGGTAATGCAGGAGTAGGTTTAATAATGAATAGGAAAATAGGAATGCGGGTAAGCTACTACAAACAGTATAGTGAACGCATTATTGTGGCCAAGATAGATACGAAGCCCACACCTACTACAGTAGTACAAGTTTATATGCCAACTAGCTCTGCAGATGATGAAGAAATTGAAGAAATGTACGATGAAATAAAAGAAATTGTTCAGATAGTGAAGGGAGACGAAAATTTAATAGTAATGGGTGACTGGAATTCGGCAGTAGGAAAAGGGAGAGAAGGAAACATAGTAGGTGAATATGGATTGGGGCTAAGAAATGAAAGAGGAAGCCGCCTAGTAGAATTTTGCACAGAGCACAACGTAATCATAGCTAACACTTGGTTTAAGAATCATGAAAGAAGGTTGTATACGTGGAAGAACCCTGGAGATACTAAAAGGTATCAAATAGATTATATAATGGTAAGACAGAGATTTAGGAACCAGGTTTTAAGTTGTAAGACATTTCCAGGGGCAGATGTGGACTCTGACCACAATCTATTGGTTATGACCTGTAGATTAAAACTGAAGAAACTGCAAAAATGTGGGAAATTAAGGAGATGGGACCTGGATAAACTGAAAGAACCAGAGGTTGTACAGAGTTTCAGGGAGAGCATAAGGGGTCAATTGACAGGAATAGGGGAAAGAAATACCGTAGAAGAAGAATGGGTAGCTCTGAGGGATGAAGTAGTGAAGGCAGCAGAGGATAAAGTAGGTAAAAAGACGAGGGCTGCTAGAAATCCTTGGGTAACAGAAGAAATATTGAATTTAATTGATGAAAGGAGAAAATATAAAAATGCAGTAAATGAAGCAGGCAAAAAGGAATACAGACGTCTCAAAAATGAGATCGACAGGAAGTGCAAAATGGCTAAACAGGGATGGCTAGAGGACAAATGTAAGGATGTAGAAGCTTATCTCACTAGGGGTAAGATAGATACTGCCTACAGGAAAATTAAAGAGACCTTTGGAGAGAAGAGAACCACGTGTATGAATATCAAGAGCTCAGATGGCAACCCAGTTCTAAGCAAAGAAGGGAAGGCAGAAAGGTGGAAGGAGTATATAGAAGGTTTATACAAGGGTGATGTACTTGAGGACAATATTATGGAAATGGAAGAGGATGTAGATGAAGACGAAATGGGAGATACGATACTGCGTGAAGAGTTTGACAGAGCACTGAAAGACCTGAGTCGAAACAAGGCCCCCGGAGTAGACAACATTCCATTAGAACTACTGACGGCCTTGGGAGAGCCAGTCATGACAAAACTCTACCAGCTGGTGAGCAAGATGTATGAGACAGGCGAAATACCCTCAGACTTCAAGAAGAATATAATAATTCCAATCCCAAAGAAAGCAGGTGCTGACAGATGTGAAAATTACCGAACTATCAGTTTAATAAGCCACAGCTGCAAAATACTAACACGAATTCTTTACAGACGAATGGAAAAACTGGTAGATGCGGACCTCGGGGAGGATCAGTTTGGATTCCGTCGAAATGTTGGAACACGTGAGGCAATACTGACCTTACGACTTATCTTAGAAGAAAGATTAAGGAAAGGCAAACCTACGTTTCTAGCATTTGTAGACTTAGAGAAAGCTTTTGACAATGTTGACTGGAATACTCTTTTTGAAATTCTAAAGGTGGCAGGGGTAAAATACAGGGAGCGAAAGGCTATTTACAATTTGTACAGAAACCAGATGGCAGTCATAAAAGTCGAGGGGCATGAAAGGGAAGCAGTGGTTGGGAAAGGAGTGAGACAGGGTTGTAGCCTCTCCCCGATGTTATTCAATCTGTATATTGAGCAAGCAGTAAAGGAAACAAAAGAAAAATTTGGAGTAGGTATTAAAATTCATGGAGACAAAGTAAAAACTTTGAGGTTCGCCGATGACATTGTAATTCTGTCAGAGACGGCAAAGGACTTGGAAGAGCAGTTGAACGGAATGGACAGTGTCTTGAAAGGAGGATATAAGATGAACATCAACAAAAGCAAAACGAGGATAATGGAATGTAGTCAAATTAAATCGGGTGATGCTGAGGGAATTAGATTAGGAAATGAGACACTTCAAGTAGTAAAGGAGTTTTGCTATTTAGGAAGTAAAATAACTGATGATGGCCGAAGTAGAGAGGATATAAAATGTAGACTAGCAATGGCAAGGAAAGCGTTTCTGAAGAAGAGAAATTTGTTAACATCGAATATAGATTTATGTATCAGGAAGTCGTTTCTCAAAGTATTTGTTTGGAGTGTAGCCATGTATGGAAGTGAAACATTTACAATAACTAGTTTGGACAAGAAGAGAATAGAAGCTTTCGAAATGTGGTGCTACAGAAGAATACTGAAGATAAGGTGGATAGATCACGTAACTAATGAGGAGGTATTGAATAGGATTGGGGAGAAGAGAAGTTTGTGGCACAACTTGACTAGAAGAAGGGATCGGTTGGTAGCACATGTTTTGAGGCATCAAGGGATCACAAATTTAGCGTTGGAGGGCAGCGTGGAGGGTAAAAATCGTAGAGGGAGACCGAGAGATAAGTACACTAAGCAGATTCAGAAGGATGTAGGTTGCAGTAGGTACTGGGAGATGAAGCAGCTTGCACAGGATAGAGTAGCATGGAGAGTTGCATCAAACCAGTCTCAGGACTGAAGACAACAACAACAACAACACTAAATTGTGATAATAGTAATGATCTTTTGAAAATAATTTACTTTCGTGACTGAAACAGAAGCGAATCGTTTAGTTTTTAACACTCTGAAAATTTCATTTTACCCCTCAAGGGGTAATCACCCACAGGTTTGGAACCACTGTCCTAGAGGAAAGCAATAACTACGTAATTTACCAATGGAAAAATGCTCCTATCGGATAGCAAAAATTGCTGCTCTTTAAAAGACTGCCTCATTCTGCCTCCCTCAGCACCTTTAAAAATTTTCACAAAAATTTCGGCACGTAAATACATTCGTGCATTTTTATGCTGAGAGAGAGGAAGACAATGGCAGTGGCAAAAAGATGGTAGACAGTGCTTGTGGTATAGAAAGAGCGAAGGAGACAAGAGAGGGACACAGTGACGGTAGAATGTAGTGACGGTGACAGAGCAGTGCTAGGAAATGAGGGAAAGAGAGAGTGTTAGAGGGACAGGAGGAAAGAAAAGAAGAAAGTGGATGACAGCCAGTGATAATGAGAGACAGAGTCTATGACAATCAAAACGAGGAAGAGGGAGATAATGACGATGAGAAAAGACAGCAGCAACAGGAAGAAATGAATGAGATAGTAGCAGTAAGAGAGAACAAGAAGGAGACAGTAACAGTGAGAGAAAACAGTAGAGTGGTCAGAACGAAGGGGCTGTGGCTGTGGCACAGGAGACAATGACAGAGAGACGTAAAGCTATAATGAAAATGATTGGGCTGAATGAGTGAGTGAGAATGATCAAGTCGGAGTAGATGGATTGGTACGAGCGACTTACAAGTTGAATTTCCAAAAATACTGAAAAACGTTACTTTTTATTTCTAATCGAGAAGCCAAATACAAATTTGCGTTGATTGCCGATGGTTTGAGGCACCATGTCACGGATTGCGCGGCCCCTCCCGCCGGAGGTTCGAGTCCTCCCTCGGGCATGGGTTGTTCTTAGCATAAGTTAGTTTAAGTTGTTTTAAGTAGTGACCGATGACCTCAGCAGTTTGGTCCCTTAGGAATTCACATACATTTGGACATTTCATAGATTTAGCTTCGGAAATGCTTTCATAATGAGATATTTCCGTAAAAACTTTAGCCTCCTATTTCACTGCCTTAGGGGTTGAATTTACAAAAAAACTGAAACACGCATTTTTTTTATTTCCAACCCAGAAGTCAAATACTGATTTTCATAGATGTAGCTTTAAAAATACTTTATTAATTCTTTAATAATGATTTATTTTTTAAAAAAATTTGGCCCACTACGTGTTTGAATGTCCAACAATGACGAAACACGTATTTCTTTATTTCTGACCGAGAAACCAAATACCAATTTTCGTAGATCTAGCTTCAAAACTGCCTTACTAGGGACATATTTTCAAAAACCTTTCGTCTCTTATTTCACCTTAGGGGTGCAATTTCTAAAACTCCCATTTTAAACGACGGCTAACTATGAGATGAACACGCTCTACAAATTTCAAGTTTTTATCCTTAGTCGTTTGGGCTGGGTGACGATGAGTCAGTGAGTGAGTCTGCCAGTCGGCACATTGCCTTTCATGCAGAGATTATAACCGCAATTAAAACGAGATGGAGACGGGCTGAATACAAAGCCAGGCGGATGAATTTCGTCCATAAACCAAGGAGGTTCTTACATGAAGAAAAGATTACATCTATTCTCTGCACACCTACTGTGAAGTGCGTGGCAGGAAATACGTCCCATTGTACCAATTATTAGGGCTACTTCGCGTTATTTTTACGCATGGAGCGCAAAATCAATGATTGCTTAAAAGCCTCTACGCGTCCTGCAATTAGTGTAATCTTTTCTTCGCGACTCCTATCGGAGCGATACGTACAGGACTGCAGTATATTCCTAGATTCACCTTCTAAATTTGGTTCTAGAAACATTTAATTAGGCTTTCACGGCATAGTCTGCGTTTATCCTCAAGCGCCTGTCAGTTCAGTTCTTCCAGCATCTCTGTGACGCTCCCCCACAGGTCAAACAAACCTGTGATCATTCGTGCTGCCCTTCTTTGTATCCGTGCAATATTCCGTGTTAGTCCTATCTGGTATGGGTCCAATACACTTGAGTAATGTTCTAGGATTGGTGACACGAATGCAGTCTCCACTGTAGACCGATTATATTTCTCTAGCATTCTGCCAATGAACTGCAGTCTGCCATCTGCTTTATCTACGGCTGACGGTATGTGATCCTTCCATAGCAAATTCCTGCATATAGCTGCACACAGATATTTGACTGAGTTGACCGATTCCAACAGTAACTCACTGATATTGTAGTGGTAGCGTACTACATTTTTTTTCGTTTTGTGAAGTGTACAATCTTACAATTCTTGACATTTAAATCGAGTGCCCAATGCCTACACCATTTTGAATTCTTATCAAGGTGTGACTTCAATTCAGTCGCAAATCTCATTTGATATCCCATATGATCGTAAGTTGGACAATAACTGTATGTGTGGCACTGAGTCAAATGTCTTTCAGAAGTCTAGGAACACCCTGCATCTGACTGCCTTGATACAAGGCTTCCCGGACTTTACGTGAGAAAAGCGCGACTTAGGTTTCACATGATCGATGATTTCCGAATGGCTAAATGGCTCTGAGCACTATGGGACTCAACTGCTGTGGTCATTAGTCCCCTAGAACTTAGAACTACTTAAGCCTAACTATCCTAAGGACATCACACACATCCATGCCCGAGGCAGGATTAGAACCTGCGACCGTAGCAGTCGCACAGTTCCGGACTGCGCGCCTAGAACCGCGAGACCACCGCGGCCGGCCTGATTTCCGAATGTATGTCGGTTTGGTGTGAAGGAGGTTTAAGGTAACTCATGACATTTGCAGTTAGAATATGTTGTAAGATTCTACAGCTGATGGATATCAAGGATATTGGCCGGTAGTTTTGTCGATTGCTTCTGGTGCTCTTCTCTTAAATGGGTGTTACCTGTGCTTTCTTCTGACCACTGGGGACAGTTTCTTGCTCGTAGCTCCACCAGCAGGACGAAAAAAATACCTTCTGGGTTCTTCTCGTCAGCTATTTAAGATCAGGAGGAGCCTGGAATACATTTTGGCATTCCTTGTCACAAGGTCCTTCGCCGGCAATGTGATGGAAATATGTTTTTGTTTTCCCCACTTCGTAATTCTGGTAAACATTGAAAATTACCTTTCACATTTTGGCGTCCCACTGATCTGTCTCTGATGGCATCTCATTGACTCATGTTCACTTTTTAAAGCTCGTATCATTCATTTGAATCACAGCTATGAATGCCATAGAGGAGTTTTATAGTGCGTGTTAGCAACAACGTTTCACTGCAATGGACCATGTTGCTTTTAGCTTTACAATCACAATAAAATCAAAGACAGTTTTCTACTGGCGTTTTTAATGAATATAAATGATTATTACTATAATTTTTTAAAATAATTGACATCTTTATGAATGAAAACACTGATATAATATTCTACAATATTTATTATTTATTTTACAAACCCGTTTCCGGCTGTATCATCGGATACAAAGATAAGTATGTGGTGCAGTAAAATTTTGTTGGATCAAAGATTTTAAATTAGTGCACTTACAGAGTATCTCCATTTCCAGACATGAAAAATGTTAATGTTTGATTTAACAATAAAACAAACGGGATTATTTCAGTGTAAATGCGATTAATGTTATTTAACTAAGATAAAATGCGTGACACATTAACTAAGAGACTACACACAAATCATAACAGTTGTTCATAGAAGAAAATAAATAGAACAAGAAACTTGGCTGGCATGTTCCAAAGCTGTGGTTGAACAAAATACTCATGTCTTTCATATGTTCTAAACTACAAACGGATACATTATACTAGTGAGATTAAGCAGGTAAGTGAAACAACAGTGATAATACAAAGTTAATTTTTTAAAGCACAACTATTGAAATTATAGTAACTGAAACAAAGGAAAAGGGGGCATGTGAATGAAAGAAGTAATTTACACATGGCTGGTGTTATGAGTAGTATTTGCAGCTAGACGTGGCGAATATGGGAATTGTGACTGGTCATGCAGTACTAAGCTCGGGCTGATTGATGAACATATGTTTATTAATTTCTGTTATTTTAAGAAAGTTCATCTTCCTTCCCTTATGGACGTGATGTAATACTTCATGTTTCACCTTGTATCTATGGCAGGTTGTCTGCGAGGGTAGAACCTCCTTTTCTATGTTTCCAACTTCTGTGGTTTTCCTTCAAGCGGGTGCGTATTATGCTGTCAGACTGAGCTGTATAGAATTTATCACAATTAGAAGTGATTTTATATATCCTACTCATTTTCAAAGCTGGAATGCTGTCTTTACCATCAGGAAAAAAGTGTCGAACAGTGTTGTGCATAGAAAATAATATTTTTACTTTCCTGGATTGACACTGTGCACCATTTACTGCGTTCTTGAGGTGGTGAGTCTAGGATGAAAGAACAGAGTACACCTGTTGTTTCTGCTTTTGTGCATTATGGTGTCCACCAAGCCCACTGTTTGAAGCTATATGTCTGATTTTATTTAATTCCATTTATAAATTGTCATGCAGATGGACATTCAGTGATCTATCACTGAAGGAAAGGCAGCATCTTTATGGGTCATTGGAGTTGAGAATTGGCAGGTATTACAATATCTGTGATGGTAGGTTTCTTACAAATCTTGAAACTATAATTATCGTGACTTGTGTCTACATCTACATGACTACTCTGCAATTCACATTTAAGTGCTTGGCAGAGGGTTCATCGAACCACAATCATACTATCTCTCTACTATTCCACTCCCGAACAGCGAGCGGGAAAAACGAACACCTAAACCTTTCTGTTCGAGCTCTGATTTCTCTTATTTTATTTTGATGATCATTCCTACCTATGTAGGTTGGGCTCAACAAAATATTTTCGCATTCGGAAGAGAAAGTTGGTGACTGAAATTTCGTAAAAAGGTCTCGCCGCGACGAAAAACGTCTATGCTGTAATGACTTCCATCCCAACTCGTGTATCATATCTGCCACACTCTCTCCCCTATAACGCGATAATACAAAACGAGCTGCCCTTCTTTGCACCCTCTCGATGTCCTCCGTCAATCCCACCTGGTAAGGATCCCACACCGCGCAGCAATATTCTAACAGAGGACGAACGAGTGTAGTGTAAGCTGTCTCTTTAGTGGACTTGTTGCATTTTCTAAGTGTCCTGCCAATGAAACGCAACCTTTGGCTCGCCTTCCCGACAATATTATCTATGTGGTCCTTCCAACTGAAGTTGTTTGTAATTTTAACACCCAGGTACTTAGTTGAATTGACAGCCTTGAGAATTGTACTATTTATCGAGTAATCGAATTCCAACGGATTTCTTTTGGAACTCATGTGGATCATCTCACACTTTTCGTTATTTAGCGTCAACTGCCACCTGACACACCATACAGCAATCTTTTCTAAATCGCTTTGCAGCTGATACTGGTCTTCGGATGACCTTACTAGACGGTAAATTACAGCATCATCTGCGAACAACCTAAGAGAACTGCTCAGATTGTCACCCAGGTCATTTATATAGATCAGGAACAGTAGAGGTCCCAGGACGCTTCCCTGGGGAACACCTGATATCACTTCAGTTTTACTCGATGATTTGCCGTCTATTACTACGAACTGCGACCTTCCTGACAGGAAATCACGAATCCAGTCGCACAACTGAGACGATACCCCATAGCTCCGCAGCTTGATTAGAAGTCGCTTGTGAGGAACGGTGTCAAAAGCTTTCCGGAAATCTAGAAATACGGAATCAACTTGAGATCCCCTGTCGATAGCGGCCATTACTTCGTGCGAATAAAGAGCTAGCTGCGTTGCACAAGAGCGATGTTTTCTGAAGCCATGCTGATTACGTGTCAATAGATCGTTCCCTTCGAGGTGATTCATAATGTTTGAATACAGTATATGCTCCAAAACCCTACTGCAAACCGACGTCAATGATATAGGTCTGTAGTTAAATGGATTACTCCTACTACCCTTCTTGAACACTGGTGCGACCTGCGCAATTTTCCAATCTGTAGGTACAGATCTATCGGTGAGCGAGCGGTTGTATATGAGTGCTAAGTAGGGAGCTATAGTATCAGCGTAATCTGAAAGGAACCTAATCGGTATACAATCTGGACCTGAAGACTTGCCCGTATCAAGCGATTTGAGTTGCTTCGCAACCCCTAAGGTATCTACTTCTAAGAAACTCATGCTAGCAGATGTTCGTGTTTCAAATTCTGGAATATTCCATTCGTCTTCCCTGGTGAAGGAATTTCGGAAAACTGCGTTCAATAACTCCGCTTTAGCGGCGCAGTCGTCGATAACAGTACCATCGGCACTGCGCAGCGAAGGTATTGACTGCGTCTTGCCGCTTGTGTACTTTACATACGACCAGAATTTCTTCGGATTTTCTACCAAATTTCGAGACAATGTTTCGTTGTGGAACCTATTAAAGGCATCTCGCATCGAAGTACGTGCCAAATTTCGCGCGTCTGTAAATTTTAGCCCATCTTCAGGATTTCGCGTTCTTCTGAACTTCGCATGCTTTTTCCGTTGCCTCTGCAACAGCGTTCGGACCTTTTTTGTGTACCACGGGGGATCCGTTCCATCTCTTACCAATTTATGAGGTATGAATATTTGAATTGCTGTTGCTACTATATCTTTGAATTTGAGCCACATCTCGTCTACATTCGCATAGTCAGTTCGGAAGGAATGGAAATTGTCTCTCAGGAAGGCTTCCAGCGGCACTCTATCCGCTTTTTTAAATAAAATTATTTTGCGTTTGTTTCTGATGGATTTGGAAGAAATGGTATTGAGCCTAGCTACAATGACCTTGTGATCACTAATCCCTGTATCAGTCATGATGCTCTCTATCAGCTCTGGATTGTTTGTGGCCAAGAGGTCAAGTGTGTTTTCGCAACCATTTACAATTCGCGTGGGTTCGTGGACTAACTGCTCTAAATAATTTTCGGAGAATGCATTTAGGACAATCTGGGAAGACGTTTTGTGCCTACCACCGGTTTTGAACAAGTATTTTTGCCAACATACCGAGGGTAGGTTGAAGTCCCCACCAACTATAACCGTATGAGTGGGGTATTTATTTGTTACGAGACTCAAACTTTCTCTGAACTGTTCCGCAACTGTATCATCGGAGTCTGGGGGTCGGTAGAAGGAGCCAATTATTAACTTAATTCGGCTGTTAAGTATAACCTCCACCCACACCAATTCGCACAGAGTATCTACTTCGACTTCACTACAAGATAAACCACTACTGACAGACACCAACACTCCACCACCAATTCTGCCTAATCTATCTTTCCTGAACACCGTCTGAGACTTCGTAAAAATTTCTGCAGAACTTATTTCAGGCTTTAGCCAGCTTTCTGTACCTATAACGATATCCGCTTCTGTGCTTTCTATTAGCGCTTGAAGCTCAGGGACTTTTCCAGCGCAACTACAACAGTTTACAACTATAATTCCGACTGTTCCTTGATCCAAGCACGTCCTGTAATTGCCAAGCACCCTTTGACATTGCAGCCCATCCCGCACTTTCCCGAGGCCTTCTAACCTAAAAAACCGCCCAGTCCACGCCACACAGCCTCCGCTACCCGTGTAGCCGCCAGCTGAGTGTAGTGAACTCCTGACCTATTCAGCGGAACCCGAAACCCCACCACCCTATGGCGCAAGTCAAGGAATCTGCAGCCAATACGGTCGCAAAACCGTCTGAGCCTCTGATTCAGACCCTCCACCCGGCTCTGCACCAAAGGTCCGCAGTCGGTTCTGTCAACGATGCTGCAGATGGTGAGCTCTGCCTTCATCTCATAAGCAAGACCGGCAGCCTTCACCAAATCAGATAGCCGCTGGAATCCAGAGAGAATTTCCTCAGATCCAAAGCGACACACGTCATTAGTGCCGACATGTGCCACCACCTGCAGCTGGCTGCACCCTGTGCTCTTCATGGCATCCGGAAGGACCCTTTCCACATCAGGAATGACTCCTCCCGGAATGCACACGGAGTGCACACTGGATTTCTTCCCCTCCTTAGCCGCCATATCCCTAAGGGGCCCCATTACGCGCCTAACATTGGAGCTCCCAACTACTATGGTTAGATCTAAATAATATATGCGTTTACCTCCAAACTCCATTGTGAATTTTGTACTGTTGTGTTTGGGATGTAGTTGCTTGAGGAATTCCTCACCTGTCATAAGCACAACACATCATCAACATATCTAAACCACTATCCAACCTTGGTAGAGAGTGGTTTACTTTCCAAAAACTGTTTTTTGAAACTGTCCATGAAGATTTCAGCAATGTCTCGACCAACTGAATGTCTGTATTTCCTGCTACTGAAACGGAAATAATTTACTGTTAGGTAAGTTTGTGTACCTAATCTTATGTCATCTGTGACTGCTGGGTAACTCCTGATTCATCTAGTAAGTCTGTGACAATGTTTAGGCACTCTTGAACAGGTATATTACTGAACAGGTTGTTAACATCTAAAAAAACTAGCTTGGTACTAGGGAGGATTTGCACTTAACTCTCTGGTTAATTTGTAAAATGGAGCTGAGAATGCAGACACCACAGGGCGGATTGGGATGTTATCTTTATGGAGTTTAGGGAGGCCATGACGTCTGGGAGGTATAGGATTTATGTTGGTGAGAAAGTAGGTATCAAGTCTAATATTATACTTTTGCACTGCTTAACAACAGTTTTAATTTTATCATTATATGACCTGAAGGTCTTCCTGTATCTGTTAGAAGTTGGTGGGGTTTAAGAAATCTTCCACTTTGTGAACGTAGTTATATTTGTTCATTAAGACAGCAGCATTTCCTCTGTCTGATTGGATTGCAGTAACATTACAATTCCTCATTTTTTCTTGAAATTGTTTAATACTTCCTGTCTTTCGCTGGTGGGGCACTAGAAACGAGGTTAGACGTTACCAGGTATTTAGTGGCGATCTCATCACATAATGCACATTCTTAATCTATCTTTATTGCTTCCAAATGTTTTTCAGAAGCTTTTTGTGATGAAATAAATAACAAATATTACAGAATATTACACAATTGTCGTGTATGTTTTCACTCCTAATGTATAAAGTATTCTACCAAGAACCTACGGAACAATCAATCAATGCAGATTGATAGCTAATGCTACGGTTATTTAAACATGTGTCTTAGGTTGATAGTGTTCATTGATTGCCGGATGCTTCGAAAGCTATACACCATGGGCTGAAAAATGCGGTCAGAGGCGTCTTGTCCACTTCTGGTGTGAGAAGAGGGATGGAGTGGTATAGCCACTTGTTGATAGCTGTGTTCCGGTATTCAGGAACTGCGATTGCTCCGAGCTGTTGCGTAGATACTTTTCTGACAGTTAGATGCTCAGACAACGGCACGCGATGAGAATATAAATCAAAATGTAAAGAAATCGGATCTTCGCGTGTCTTTGACAACGCAATGCGGTTCGAATTCCTTACGATATCTAGGTACGAACCAGTGACATTGGCTTTTCCACAGATTTGCAAATTGACTTAAGCGATTAGCTAGGCATATTCTTTATCTAGCTAAACAGCGGTATTGACGAATATCTTATATCTGCAGCTTTTTGGAAGGGTAAAGAATCCTTAAGGCAGAAACTACCAGCTGCAGCTCAGTAATCTTGGAGGCAGTCATTATGCAGGGGTGAAAAGACTTGCAGAGTACGGAGTAGCACGGACAGCTGCGTCAAACCAGTCTTCGAACGTATGACAACGAGAACAAGAAGCTTACTTCTCAAGAAGATTAAGAGGAAAACAAATTAAATTTAAAGGTAACAACAACTCTACCGTTGGTAATTTTGTCCAAAGTTTTCTGTCATTGTTTATTTAATATACGAGTTCTACCAACTATTACCATGAAGCAGACTGCAGAAATGTAAAAGATCTTCTGTCTAATGTAGAACAATCACAAGTAGTAATTTTTTCTGATAAAACTAGTATTGTATTGAGTCCAATAATACATACAGAAATAGAAGAATTTCTGTACATCTATGGGCATTACACCAATTATAAGCGTAATACGTGATGAGGAAATAATAAATAGGGTGGAAACTTATAAAATTTTAGTGATGAGAATCTAAAATGCTAAAAGCACATTCTGGAATCCTTAAAACAACTTCGTTCAGCCTCATTTGCACTTAAAAATCACTGCAAATCTTGGAGAGAGGCAAATCAGTAAGTTTACATTTTACATATTTTCATTCAATAATGTCATATGGAATAATGTCGTGGGATAACCCACCTTTAAGAAAGAAAGTCTTCATTGATCAAAAACGTTCTGTAAGAATATGTGGTGCACACCCATGATCATCTTGTACACATCTGTTGAAGGAGTAAAATGCAACACGATCTGTAACGGAGGTATCGAGAGCCTTCAGACTGGCGCTAAGTGTTCTGGGTGGGTGAATTAGTCAGAGTCTAGAAACAAACTAGTGAGAAGTTTTACGGTGCTATAAATCCCCAGGATACTTGTTAAAATCTGTATTACTAAGCGACTATCCTGTAAACCAATACCACTTGCAAGGCTGCACACCTAAAGGCTTCCAAGGGCAGCAAAAACTTTATTTTCAGTATTCCGCATTATTATTGACTGAACTTGAATATTTAACATGCTCTCACAATCTACTCATTAAGAGTTATAATCTTATGTTAAAAGTTTAACACAATAAGACCAGTATGCAGTTGGAACTGTGTGTTTGTCTTGCAGCGTATCTGAAGACGCACAAATAACTTGATCCGTCCAGTATTTGAGGACGAGAGCACTTAGTGACTTCCAACAAACTTTACACATAATTTCAAACTTTGCCGAAACTTTTTCTCGCTGACATTTTTCAGGCAGTATTCGAATACATCACTCAATGTACCAGGAAAATTAAATCACTGTACAAGACTTAATTCAGGAGTTATGATGTCATAAACACTTAATGTGTTAAAAACTACCACATTATGCATAATGTTTAAATTGTTATTTTTTATCCACTAAGGCTATTTGCAACACTTTTCGCGGACAGTATCCACATTTGCCACTAAATATAGCTACAAAAATATATCATTGTTCGACACTTAATCCAGGAGGTACCATATCATAACCATTAAACTACACGAAAATGAATCTGCAGTGCAAAATTCGCAGACTTACAGGTGAAATATGGCTACAAATGTGTCAAAAAGGTTAAATATTTGTGAAATATATTTGACGTGTGTATGTGAGCAAGAATAAGAGTAAACAACTTATCCTAAACCCCTGGAACGATTTCAATCAAATTTGGTGCACATATTAGTTACAATCTGGAAAGAAACACTGACACTGTAGGATCAAGAACGACCAACCTACTACTGGGGTGAGTGTGATAACATGGAGAGAGGAAGACGAAGAGTAAGACAGACAATGCGGGGAAAGGAAGAGAGAGGGGCAGTTATGAGGAAGAGGAGCAGGAGGAGAACAGAGATAGGTGAGGGGGAAATGGACAGAGAGAGGGAAGAGGAAATATGTATAGAAGAAGGAAAGAGGAGAAGATGGAGAGAGACAAGGAGAGGAAGAGTACTTGAAGTTTGTGGTAAGTTCCTATTGGACCAAACTGTTGAGGTCATTGGCCCTTAGGCTTACAAACTACTTGATCTAACTTAAACTAACTTACACTAAGGACAACATATGCACCCATGCCTGAGGGAGGACTCGCACCTCTGATGGCGGGAGCTGCATGAACCATGGCAAGGTGCTTAGACCGTGTGGCTAGCCCGAGCAGCAGGAGAGGAAGACAGAGGCAGAGAAATGAGGAGGAGGAGGTGAACAAAGGGCACGTGGGAATGGATAGAGAAAGGAAGAGGATGGCCAGAGAGACAGGAGAGCAAATGACAGAAACAAAAAGGAAAGTGGAGGATATGGACAGAGAGGGTGGGATGAAGTGATGAACAGAGAGAAGGAGGGGGGAGATGGACAGAGAGAGAGGAGAGGAGGAGAATGACAAAGAGAGGGGGAGGAGGAGATGAACAGAGGGGAAAGAGAGGGTAGACAGAGATGGGAGGACTAGATTGACATAGTGAACAGGGAGGAGAAGACGGACAGAGAATGGGGATGGAGGAGGTGGAGAGAGAAAAGGGGTGGCGGAGGTGGACAGAGAGAGGGGGTGGCGGAGGTGGACAGTGGTGATGGACAGGAACAGGGGGGAGGAGGATGGATAGAGAGAGGGGAGGTGGAGAAGGAGAGAGGGGACAGGTAGAGAGAGAGGGAACGAGGAGTTGGATGGAGGGTGAACGAGAAGTGGATAGAGAGAGTGAGAAGGAGACGGACAGAGAGACGAAGCTAGTACCATTATAAAATCACAGTTTGCTGTTGGATACTTTGTTACATGAAAGATATCCTTTAGTACACTAATAATGTTTTACTGGTGCGAAAGGAAACGACAAGTTGCGCCGTGCTTATAAATTCACAACTAGCCAAGTTCTCGAGTTGCTGTGTGGCCCAGTTCTCAAGTGAGAGGAAGGCAAGGCATATCCCCTTCCACAAAGACCATGATTTGTAAAATACTTGGATGCTTAAACTATCGGTCAGGGCGATTACCGAGTTCTCCTATTCGCTAAACATGAATGTATTACTGGTGTTCGTGTAAGACTACATTACATCACAGTGCCCCAACAGAAGAAGCCGTACGCCACCTGGCAGCTACAATCGATTCGCACGCGGCATCGACCTGCGGTGGCGACCTTGGCGCGGTCGACTTGCTGCTGCCAGACCCGATTGCACACATCCTGCCACACCAGCCGCGCGAGAGGGGGCGAAGGGGTCCAACAGCTGACTCGATGACTACACAGGAAGGCAGCCTGCACTTTCTCTCTACCCGCGCTGGCAACGGGGGCGAAGAGCTACATCGTGGGCGGGTTTCTCATGTTCGAGCCACGCTGCGTCACCAAATGGGTGCTCACTTCGAAAAATTGCGGGTTCAGGCGTAATGGAACTCAATCCGACTGCTAGTGGTCAGTTTCCGCCAACCATGTACTGGGAGGAATCACTCTGGTATTACAATAATTCTATTAAGTAATTTTTTGGCGTATTAGGGATATCGCATTTTGTTTAGGAAGCTTTAGTTCAGAAAGTTACGGGTGTTCTTTTGCAAGTGAACATAATTTGTTATGGATTAAGCCTGACAGGCTAATCAGAGGAAAACAGTAATTTTCCTGAGAATAGTGGATTATTATCCTTTTATTTCTCGGTTGTCTTTTTCTCTATCCGAAGTGCTGAGAACGTTTTGTGCTAGCCTCGGTGAAATGTAAGCGAGACACGCCACATTTCTAAGCAACAGAAATTTATTTCATGAGAGCCATTACAATGGCTGCACAGTCAGCTCACTTCGTCTCCATATATCTCCCGTCTTCACACAAGTTGTTTGGCTTAGAATATGCCATTGTTTCTACATCTGCGTCTATATTCCGCACGCCACCTTACGGTGTGTGGCAGGGAATACTTTGTGTATCACTGTCTGTTCCCTTTTCCTCTTCCAGTCGCGCACGGTTCGCAGGAAGAAGGATTGTTGGTAAGCTTCCGTGTGAGATCGAATTTCTCTAATGGTCTTTCGCGAGACATACGTAGGAGGAAGCAATATATTGCTTAACTCTCCTAGGAACGTAGGCTCTCGGAACTTTGTCATTAGTGTACGGAGTGATGCAGTACACCTCACCTGATGCCTCTACCACTGCAGCTGGCTGAGAATCTCCGTGACGCTTTCGCGCTTACTAAATGAACCTGTGAAGAAACGAGCTGCTCTTCTTTGAATCTCCTGTATTTGGTACGGATCCCAGACTGGCGAGCAATATTCAGGTATTGGCCGAACGATGGTTTTGTTAGCTATCTCCCTAGTGGGTGGACTATATTTCCCGAGGATTCTTCTAATGAATCTCAGTCGGGTGTCTGTCTTATCTTCAATTAGCTTTATTTGGTCGTTCTACTTTAAATCGCTCGGCATACTTGTAGAAACTTTATGGATGTGACTGCTTCCCAGTGACTGTTCTGCAATCGTGGAATCAAACAATAAAGTGTCTCCCTGCCTCTTTATGCGCAATATGTTACATCTGTTTATGCTGAGCATCAGTTGCCATTCCCTGAAGCAAGTGATAATCCTCTTCAACCTCTTCCTACAGTTTGCTATAGTTTTCTAGTGCGACTTCTCTTTGCACAACAGCATCATCCGCGAAACACCGTATTGGACTTCCGATGTTATCCACTAGGACGTCTATATATATTTAAAAGTACGAGGGGTACCGAAGAAAACAATAATTTTTTTGAACTATATATTTTAAAATTGCTTACAAAACAACCTTATCCCATTCAAAATACTCCCCATTACAACTAACACATTTGTCCCAACGATGCTTCGGCTGTGCTTCCACTGTTCGAAACATTTTTTGTAGTCAAGTGCTTCCACTGTTCGAAATATTTTTTGTGGTCATCTTTAGAAATGGCTGATAACTCTTCCTTCGTTTTTTTCTTGACTTCTTCAATGTTGTCGAACAGCTGTCCTTTCATGGAAATAAGAAAACACCGCACAGAGCCAGGTCAGGCAGGTGAGATACAAGGGACAGCGGAACCGTGCGATTTTTAACCAAACACTGTCCAACAGAGACAGCTGTGTGTGCAGATGCGTTGTCGTGGTGGAAGAACCTTTCCTGTCTGCCATGAATCGGGCGTTTTTAGACGCACACTGTTGCACAAGCTTCTTAACACTTCTAAATAACAGATCTGATGACGGTCTGACATGGGGGAACAAAATCTGAATGAACTACGCCTTTGGCATCAAAAACACAAATCGGCATTGTTTTGATGTTTGATTTGACTTGAAGACATTTTTTTGGACGGGCTGACGATGCGTCTTCCATTAGCTTGACTCTTGCTTTGTTTCTGGGTTGTAACCGCATCTCCATGACTGATCACCAGTAATGACCTTTGACAGAAAACCTGAATCAGTTTCAAACTCTTGCTTCAAAGCATAATATGTTTCAACTCGACGTTCCTTTTGATTGCCAGTCAGAACCCGAGGAACAAACTTGGCAGCAACCCTTTTCCATTCCCAAATATTGTATTAAAATCGCTGAACCGAGCTCCTAGATAGCCCACTAATCTCTGACAGCTGATCAATTGTCTGTAGACGGTCTGTGGGCACAACCTCTCGATTTTTTTCAATGTTTCGTCGATTCGGGCAGTTGATGGACGTCCAGAACGAGGTTTGTCATCACTCGACAAGTCGCCGTTTTTAAATCGAGCAAACCACTCGTATACTTGAGCTTTTCTCATGGCGTCGTCTTGCTAAGCTGTCTTCAACACTGAAGGAGTTTCAGCAGCATTTTTACAGAGTAGAAAACAAAATTTCACAGCTGTGCGTTGCTCACTTAAACTTGATATCATCAAAAACTAAACAAGAACAAAACAGCGCTAGCAAAAACAATCACTACAGATGAATAGAACAATCCAGGTCGATAACTGGCGCTGAGTTGCGCTATTCACGCCTAACGGCAGAAATGCGCACTGCACAAGCTCCACCCATGGCAATGTTATCCTTTTTTTTTTTTTTTTGGCACCCCCTCGTAAAGATCTTATAATACTTATTTTGACTACACATAAGATTACTTTTACGTCTGAAGATTTCTCTGCAGTGAAAATGACATGTTTTATTGTGCCGACCACTGTGACCGAGCGGTTCTAGGCGCTTCAGTCCGGAACCGCGCTGCTGCTACGGTCGCGTGTTGAAATCCTGCCTCGGGCGTGGATGTGTGTGATGTCATGCGGTTAGTTAGGTTTAAGTAGTTCTAAGTCTAGGGGACTGATGACCTCAGATGTTAAGTCCCATAGTGCTTAGAGCCACTTGAACCATTTGTTGTATTGTCTGCTAGAAAGTCCATATACCTAGTCACGCTGTTGGTCTGGTATTCCACACGCTCGTATTTTATTCAGTGGACAGAGTGCGGACCTGTACCTAACACCTTACGGGAGTCAAGGACTACAGTATCAACCTGGGGCTCTCTATGTACTGCTTTCTGGGTCTCGTGGATGTAAAGAGCGAGCTGGGTTTCACACGATCGTTGTTTTCCAAATGCATGCTGATTCCTAGAGAGAAGATTTTCGATCCCCTGAAATGTCGTAATATGCGACCTTCCAATCACTAAGAACACTTCGCTCCTTCAGCGACCTCCAGTACCACGCTGCCAGAAGGGGATCAAGTTCTTTCTCATTTTCCCTATAGAATCGTACTGGCATCCCGTCTGGTCTAGTAGCCTTTCCACTATTGGGCCATTTCATTTACTTTCCTATCACCTGGTCACTTACAATGAAGTGACAAAAGTCATGGGATACCTGCAAACATCGTGTCGGACCTAGCGGAGAGCAGCACTTCCACGTGGCACGGACTCAACAAATCGTCAGAAGTCCCCTGCGTAAATACTGAGTCATCCTGCCTATATGGCCGTCCATAATTGTGAAAGTGTTACCGCTGCAGGATTTTTGCACGAACTGACCTCTCGATTATGTCCCAAAATGTTTGATGGGACTCACGTCGGGCGGTCTGGGTGGCCAAACCATTCCCTCAAATTGTCCAGAATGTTCGAAAAACTAATCGTGAATAATCGTGGCCCGGTGACATGGTGCATTGTCACATCCCCCCCTCCCCTTTTTTTGTACTGACAGAGAAAATAGAGAAGATCCAACAAAGAGCGGCACATACCGATACAGTGTTGTTCAATCGGCTCGAGAGCGTTAGAGATTCACAACGAGCCACACTGGCAGTCGGTATATTGTTCACAGTGTTTCACTGGGAGGTTTATTATTGAAATTTCCAGGGAGTACGTTTCGGGAAGAGATGTAGCAACATACGAGGATCACTCCAAAAGAAATGCATACTATTTTTGTAAAAATACAGTTTTCATTCTGCATGTGTGCAAGTGTTACAGTGTGTAGATACATCCTTCCCGCTTGTTTTCAAACTTAGTTCAACCTGTTCCCGTGAGCGGCGCGTCACAGCATGTCTTCAAGATGGCTGCTACACTTGACGTTCGTCAGAGGCAACGTACTGTCATAGAATTCCTGTGCTGTGAAAAAGTGACAGTGGAAAACATCGACAAGAGTTTGAAAAAGATGTATGGTGATGCTGCTGTCGATTGCAGTACAGTTAGTCGGTGAGCAAGCAGGTTAGGTGATGAAAGTGGGTACGGCAATATTGAGGATTGTCTTCGCACTGGCATGCCTCGTACTGCACACACTCCAGACAATGTGCAGAGAGTTAACGGATTGGTGACTGCTGCCAGACACATCACAGTGAACGAATTGTCACACTACCTTGGGATAGGGGAAGGAAGTAGTGTTGGCGTTAAAAAAGGTTTGCGCCAGGTTGGTTCCCAGGATGTTGACAGTGGCTCACAAAGAAAAATGGTACGCAGCGAACTTTTGGAACAGTACGAGAATGGTGGAGATGACTTTCTTGGAAGAATTTTGAAAAGTGATGAATCATGTCTCTATCATTTTTCACCAGAGACGAATATGCAATCAATGGAATGGCATCATGCAAATTCACTCAAGGAAAAAAAAATTCAAAACCACACCTACTGCTGGAAAAGTTATGGCTACTGTGTTTTTCGATTCCGAAGGACTCCTGTTTGTGGACATCATGCCAAGTGGAACCACCAAAACCTCTGATGCATATGTGGCGAAACTGAAGAAACTTCAAGCTCGACTGAGTCGCGTTCGACCACATCGTCAAAAGCAGGATGTTTTGCTGTTGCACGACAATGCACGGGCACATGTCAGCCAAAAAACCATGGATGTGGTCACAATACTCGAATGGACAACACTAAAACACCCGCCTTACAGTCCTGACCTGGCTTCATGTGACTATCATCTCTTTGGGAAACTGAAAGACTCTCTTCGTGGATCAAGGTTTGAAGATGATAACTCCCTTGTGCACGCTGCCAAACAGTGGCTCCAACAGGTTGGTCCAGAATTTTACCATACGTGTATACAGACGCTGGCTCCAAGATGGCGCGAGGCAAGTTGAGAGGGATGGTATGTGGAGAAATGAAAATATTGTTCCTAAAGGATGTATCTACAAACTGTAAAACTTTCAAACATGTAGAATAAAAGATGGATTTTAAAAAAATAGTTTGCATTTCTTTTGGAGTGGCCCTCGTATTACGCTCTCCCACACATTTCTTGCTACATAAACATGTCATGAAAATCAGAGACGTTAAAGCTCATGCAGGATAGTACAAGGTGTACAACTTTGCTTCCGCCGTTTGCCGATAGGTGGCGACAACGGTAAGAAGCGGTCGACAGAAACAGATCGCAGACGTCAGGCAGTTATCTTGGACCTCGGTCAACATAATCTCATTCAAACTTTAGTCGATTTGTGTCTTCATCATAAAGTTGTACTTGATTGAAAATGTCAGTTTACGAGCGTAATTCTCGTCATTTGCGGGAGGTGTTACAGTTTTGTTTTAATATGAAGAAAACAGCGATTATCATCGAATGTTCTCTACTACGTGTGGTAAGGACGCTATTAGTGAAAGAACATGTCGTGAGTGGTTTCAACGCTTCAAGAACGGTGATTTTAACGTCGTAGATAGGCACAATGGTGGAAGAGAGAATGTTTCCGAAGATGCAGAATTGGAGACATTGCTGAATGAAGACTCGCGACAAACTCAAGAAAAATTGGCACGATTAATGGGAGTGACACAGAAAGCCATTTCAAAACGTCTCAAGGCTATGGGCATGATTCAGAAAGAAGGAACTTGGATTCCGAGTGAGCTGAAACCAAGAGACGTTGAAAGGCGTTTGCGTGTTTGTGAACAGTTGCTTCAGAGGCAAAATCGAAAGGGATTTCTGCATCGCAATGTGGCCGGGGACGGAAAATGAGTTCATTACGATAACCCTAAACACAAAAAATTATGGGGATATCCCGGCCATGCTTCCACGTCAACAGCCAAACCCAATATTCACGGCTCCAAGATCATGCTCTGCATTTGGTGGGACCTGCTCGGCGTCGTGTACTATGAGGTGCAAAAACGAAGTGAAACAATCACAGGTGTTCGTTATCGAACGCAATTAACGCGCATCAGCAGAGCGTTAATAGAAAAACGGCCGCAATAGAGCGAGAGGCACGATAAAGTGATTTTGCAGCACGACAACGCTCCACCCCACGTTGCAAACGAGGTCAAAACGTACTTGGAAACGTTAAAATGGAAAGTCCTACCCCACCTACCGTATTCTTCAGAAATTGCTCCCTCTGTCACCTGTTTAGATTAATGGCGCATGGCCTGGCTGACCAACACTTCCGATCTCATGTAGATGTCGCAAATTAGATCGAATCATAGATCGCTTCAAAAGATGAACAATTTTTTCGACGCCGCATTCGTACACTGCCCAAATGATGGGAGAAAGTAGTGGCCAGAATGGAAAACTTTGAAAGATACGTGTGTAGCCAATTTGTTTCATTAAAGCCTCAAATGTTGGAGAAATCATTTTGTGTTCCCTGTGTTTTTGTATGGCTGTAAGACCTGGACCTTGAAAGCTAGTGACAACACGCAAATTGATGCCTTCGTGATGTGGCGTGTTATGCGTATTTTGCGTCATTTGAAATTTATCTTGCAGGGTCAAAAATGTTCAAAAGTGTGTGAAATCTTATGGGACTTAACTGCTAAGGTCATCAGTCCCTACGCTTACACACTACTTAACCTAAATTATCCTAAGGACAAACACACACACCCATGCCCGATGGAGGACTCGAACCTCCGCCGGGACCAGCAGCACAGTTCATGACTTCAGCGCCTTAGACCGCTCTGCTCTTGCAGTATCAGCCAAAACTAATTCCAGTTCCTTGAGGAGAAGCGGTTAATGCACAACTGATCACCTTCCAAGGACAAACACAATGCAGAAACCACGAGGAAGAGCAGCAAGTAGATGGCTGGATCAAGCGATGAAGATTACTGATCTGCCTCTTCACATTAAGAAAGGTTGATAAATGTTGAAAGCCCCAGCAACGTGTGTCTTACACCGTCTACTATTCCGCATAATTCAGGCTGTGTAATTCCGTATAACTCTCTCTGTGTAGCCACAATCACGTCTGTAAACATTTAATAAAACACTCATGAGGTCACCTGAAAGAGATATGGCGTTTGCTGTCGATAAATATTTATGTTGCACTGTTAAGGTATACATAAAGAATAAGCACATACACAAGCTGTGACATGGCCGCGAATTGAACAGTGACCCGAATATAGAATAAATTTCCGTTACATCATGTCCATGGTTACAAATTTTTTGTTGTCAGATTACCGGCTTCGGTCTATAATGACCATCTTCAGATCTGATATTTGAAAACATATCCTAATATACTGGAGACACTATGGCTCCAGTATATTAGGACTATGACTCTAGTATATTAGGATATGTTTTTAAAAAACAGATCTGAAGATGGTCATTATAGACCGAAATCGGTACTCTGATGACAAAAAATTTGTGACCTTAGACGTGAAGTAAAGGAAATGCATAGATACATAGTCAATAATATAGACAACCATCTAATCGCGTTGTCCAGAAAATTCTGTGTTTACACAACATGTCCTAGCAGGCGAGTACCAAATTTTGTTGTGGAGACAACCACTTTAAATCGAACATGATGTTTCTGGGTTACTGTCACAATAAAAAAAAAAAAGGTTCAAATGGCTCTGAGCACTATGGGACTCAACTGCTGTGGTCATCAGTCCCCTAGAACTTAGAACTACTTAAACCTAACTAACCTAAGGACATCACACACATCCATACCTGAGGCAGGATTCGAAACTGCGACCGTAGCAGTCGCACGGTTCCGGACTGCGCGCCTAGAACCGCGAGACCACCGCGGCCGGCTACTGTCAGAAAAGGAGCTAGAGAAATCAAAATAATGAATGTTGGTACGCAGCTCAGCAATATTATGGTAAACTCTACACGAGCGCGATGGACAAGGGGCGAAACTTCATTACTATACCCGGCTACCGAGCAGCACCATTGACGTACGGATCTAGGCTACAGTAATTACATAGACAAGGAGAAGACCTAAGACACGTCAACCGATTCGGCTCACGTTTGGCAAACCACCTAATGGTGTGTGGCGGAGGGTACTTTTTGTACCACTAACTGAGACCTCCAGCCCTCTTCCACTGTTAACAGCACGTGGGAAGAATGGTTGTCGGTAAGTCTCTGTATTGGCTAATTTCTCGAATTTTCTGCTCATGGTCATTACGCGAGACGTATCTGAGGGAAGTAATATGTTGTCCGAGTCTTTCTGAAAAGTGCTCTCTCGAAATTTCAGTAGTAATCTCTCCGTGATGCACAACGCCTCTCTTGTAACGTCTGCCAACGGAGTTTGTTGAGCGTCTCCGTAACCCCATCGTGCCTCCTAAACGATCCCGTGACGAAAATGTGCCACTCTTCGTTGGATCTTCTCTATCTCTTCTATCGCTCCTATCTGGTAGGGATCTCAGATAGATGAACATTACTCAAGACTCGGTCGAACAAGAGCCTTATAAGCCACTTCTTTCGTGGATGAGCTACATTTCCTTAAGGTTCTTACTGTGAATCTGAGTCTGGCATGTGTTTTTCGCAGTGTTTATGCGGACATTCCACTTAAGGTCCCTCTGGATAGTTACTTCTAGATATTTTATGGTAGATAATGTTTCCAGCAGTTTTTCATCAGTCGTGTATTTCTTTCCCTTTATGTGCAATATGTTACATTTATTTACGTTAAGGGTCAACTGTCAGGGCTTGTAACATTCATTAATTCTCTAGAGATCATTCTTTACTACCTTTTGGCGCTGCTACTTTGTCATGGAGAACTGTATTATTTGCGAACAGCCTTAGAGAACATACGACGCTTTCTACTAGTTCATTTATATATATTGTCGCTGGTGTACCACATAAAATGAAAAATTCTTAAGATATTTTGGTTCGCTTCTCTCCTGCTTTTGAGAAAAACCGCAATGTTCTTGACGAACAATCGACTCAGAACTGAGCATTTTTCAACTTACGTGGGGTTCGCAAACAAAAGTTTTCCTTGAAATCAAGAAAAGAAACAGTTACAATTGCTGCTTATGTACCCACAACGTTAACGCCCTCCAACGAGTGCGGCGCTGGCCGAACACCCACGGCGCCTGGTTGTGTTTGGGATGGATCTGTGTTTGATTTCCATACGTATTCCGCAGGTTTCTTCGTATGTATATTTTTTCTTGTTATCACTTTGACTGACTCCTAGCATCTGTCGCTCCAGGCTGGTTGTGTGCACTGAGGTTTACTAGCACTTGTTTAAGAGTCATAGTTTCCAGACCTTTGGTTGTAACTGGTGGTCTTCACGTATTGTAGACAGTAGGCGTCAAGTTATTTGGAACATCCTTGTTGGTCAGTATGAATCTTAGTTTGCGAAATGCTGCCCTGCTCAGTTATACTGTACGAGAAATTCCTGCATTGTCATTTTTTCCCCCGAGTTTAATTTTTTGACCAAGGTAGATAAATTCATCAATGGTTTCTAAGGACCGGTCTCAACGGTAAGTGGTTGGTTGTTTGGGCTCAGTATATTTATTTTACTGCTGTTCATATCCAAACCCGTCTTCATAGAAGCAAGTTTTAGTTGCTGGAGCATACTCCTCAGTTCTTTCAAATCATCTTTTTCGAGCACAACATAATCGCTGACGCGCAGATAGTTCAAATACGAGCCATTGGTTTCTATTCGTTTGTTATTCCAGTCCAGTAGTCTAAAGAAATCTTCCAATGCTAGGGTGGATAGTTTCGGAGAGATGGTGTCACTTGGCGAACTCTTTTACCGATTCGTGACAGGGTATCATTATTACTTGCTGGTAGGCACTGAACAATTTATCCTGGCATTTTTCAATGGGCCCTCATGATTGCCCAAATGTCCACAGAGTTGAAACCTTTGCGACAGTCAGTAATAATAATCTTGATGTTCTACTCGGTTGTTTTCTCAAGGATAAGGCGAAGTGTCTGGATGTGATCCATAATAGACGGTATGATCTACCTCTTTTATCTTGAATCCAAATGCACAAAATTTTATTACGCTAGGAATGGAAATGAGCGTTTGGCGTCATTGGCCGGGAGGCCCCTTGCAGGGCAGGTCCGCCCCCCTTGGTGCAGGTCTTATTACATTCGACGGCACATTGGGCGACCTGCGCGCCGGATGGGGATGAAATGATGATGAAGACAACACAACACCCAGTCCCTGAGCGGAGAAAATCTCCGACCCAGCCGGGAATCGATCCCGGGACCGCAATCCGTCACGCTGACCACTCTTTCATTTTTAAATATTTTTTTGTTCGGTATTGTTCGTTGCCTTTGGTCTGGGCGGACGTCACAAGACATCCGTTCAAGTTGATCGTCGATTCCTTTACTCGGTTTTTTATTACAGAATGCGAGTAGCCCTCTGACCGAATAGGCTGAGCTACCGTGCCGGCTAACCACTCAGCCATTGGGGTGGACACACTAGGAATAAAACAGTAGATATACATAGCAAACGTACAGGCACGTACAAAGCATCACGTGGCTCACTCTTTTAACGATGGGCGACAGGCTGGTAAGTAGTGCTTTGGATGCGGGAGCACTGTGACACGGGCGGTTTGAGTGGCCTGCTAAAAGCACGCCTTGTGCAGTCGGTCCCCCATTGTTTAAGAATGAAATTTATCGTCTCCAAGCTTGTCGCCTGATCTCTAATAATACAGCCTTATTTGCTGGTGTGTCGCGTTCACGCAGATTATTTTTGGTAGTAATTTTCTATTCGATCAAACTGTTGAGGTCATGTGTCCCGAGGCTTACACACTACTTAATCTAACTTATGCTAAGGCCAACACACACATCCATGCCCGAGGGAGGACTCGAAACTCCGACAGGGAAAGCCACGTGAAACCTGGCAAGGTGACTAAGACCGCGCGGCTACCCCACGCAGCCCTGTATAATTATCGCAATTAGTAAGTGCAAGTAATGGTTAACCGTATACTATTTTTAATTAAGTTAAGGCATTAGTTCTTATTGTCTTTTAAACTTATTTTCCCGAATGTCAGAAAAAAGGCAAGTACATATCGTGGAACCGCTGTGTTCTGCAGAACACAGATTAAGAATCGCTACTCTACGCTGTCGTGAAACCTGAACCCAATATGTTTCTGTGTATGGAACATTTAATGTCCTTAGTCCAGGCAAGTGCGATTGATATAAGAAGATGCTCCATGAATGCAACGTCGGTACTTAGGAGACCGTTCGTAAGCAAACTAGAATTTCTGAAAAGGTGACAGATTTCATGGAACAGAAGTGTACAAGGCTACTATGGAGCAGTGGAGGGCATTTTGAACATTTGCTCTCTGCCACTGCTACAAATGCTCAAGTTTAGTTCCTCACTCGTCATTGTTTTGCACGCATAATGCTAAATTTATAGCATTACTGATATGACACGTTTGTACATACGAGTGTTGTACCAAAAGTAAGGTCCCCATATTTTTTACAAATAGAAAACATTTCTTATTGTTATTAATTTATACATCACTGAAAAGTTTACACTTTTATCTATTTTTCAACATACTCTCCATTTTCTTCGACACAGTTTTGAAGACAGTGTTCCAGTTTTTCTATTCCTAAGTCGAAGAAGTCTCCCACCAACTTCTAATAGAACCCAGTACGTTGTCCTCGATGGTGAGTGTTCATCGGAGGTGAGGGTATCATTTGGAGTGCCCCAGGGCAGTTTGGTAGGTCCGCTGTTGTTTTCTACCTACATAAATGATCTTTTGGATAGGGTGGATAGCAATGTGCGGCTTTTTGCTGATGATGCTGTGGTGTACGAAAAGGTAACGACGTTAAGTGAGTGTAGGAGGATAAAATATGACTTGGACAGGATTTGTATTGGTGTAAAGAATGGCAGATAACTCTAAATATAGATAAATGTAAATTAATGCAGATGAATAGGAAAAAGAATCCCGTAATGTTTGAATACTCCATTAGTAGTGTAGCGCTTGACACAGTCACATCGATTAAATATTTGGGCGTAACAGTGCAGAGCGACATGAAGTGAGACAATCATGTAATTGCAGTTGTGGGGAAGGCGGATAGTCGTCTTCGGTTCATTGGTAGAATTTTGGGAAGATGTGGTTCATCTGTAAAAGAGACCACTTATAAAACACTAATACGACCTATTCTTGAGTACTGCTCGAGCATTTGGGATCCCTATTAGGTCGGATTGAGGGAGGGCATAGAAGCAATTCAAAGGCGGGCTGCTAGATTTGTTACTGGTAGGTTTGATCATCACGCGAGTGTTACGGAAATGCTCCAGGAACTCGGGTGGGAGTCTCTGGAGGAAAGGAGGCGTTCTTTTCGTGAATCGCTGCTGAGGAAATTTAGAGAACCGGCATTTGAGGCTGACTGCAGTATAGTTTTACTGCCGCCAACTTACATTTCGCGGAAAGACCACAAAGATAAGATAAGAGAGATTAGGGCTCGTACAAGGGCATATATGCAGTCATTTTTCCCTCGTTCTGTTTGAGAGCGGAACAGGGAGAAAAGATGCTAGTTGTAGTACGAGGTACCCTCCGCCACGCACCGTATGGTGGATTGCGAAGTATGTATGTAGATGCAGAACCCGCTGAGGAAGTGTGTGACTTCTGCTCGGACTTCATCGTCACTCTTTAAGCGTTCACCACCTAACTGTTTCTTTAGCTTGGGGAATAGGTGATAATAGCTGGCGGCTAGGTCAGGGCTACACATGGGATGGGGGATAACAGTCCACCCAAATTTCTTCAAAAGCTCTTGTGTTTGACGAGGGACGTGGGGTCGAGACTTGTCACGAAGAAGCAGTACTCCCTCTGTCAATTGTCCTCTCTGGTGATTCTGGATTGCTCACCGGAGTTGGGTCAGTTTCACAGTATCTGTCTGAGTTTATTGTCGTCTCACGTTGAATGAAATCGATGAGGAGTACCCCCTACCGACACGAAAACACAGCTGTCATAACCTTACTTGCCGCCTCCGTTTGTTTGAATTTCTTTGGTGGCACTGGACCCGAGTGATGCCACCGACAAGATTGGCATTTTGTTTCGGGGCTGTAATTAAACACCCACGTTTCATCTTCCGTGACGATAGAGTCTAACTTCTTCTTGTTGCCTCCCCCCTCACACTGTTGAAGAAACTTGCAAGCACACTCAAGACATTGCTCCTTGTGTCTGCCAGTCAGCATGCTGGGGACCCAGCGAGCACAAACCGTCTTCAAAGTTCTTTCAATTGTGCAGTGGGAAGCTTCAGGAATGCGTTCAACGAGTTCATGGACAGTGACCCCCCGATCTCTGAGCAGCTCACTGTTGATCTTCTGGACAATCGCATCTGAAACTGGCAGTCTTCCATTCCATTCTTCATCGTGAACTTCCATGTGACCATCAGCAAAAGCCCTGCACCATTGGCGGACGTGCTTAACGGACATACACTCTTCACCATAAACCTCGGTCACTTGCCGATGAATCTCCACGGGCAGTAACTTCCTTGCGTCGAGAAAAAGGATTACTGCTCGAACATCCCACGTGGCTGGATCGGCGATCAACACTTTTATCTCTGACGGCTGCCAAGCCAACACTGAGCGACGTAGCGAACAGCTGACAGGCGGGCTCGAGAGTGGGGGAACCACTGCGCTTGGAACTGTAGTCGGATTTAGCCTAGCACCTTCCTTCGAGGCTGCAGCTCATTGGGAACCTTACTTTTGGTACAACCCTCGTATGAACCAGATCTTTCCAGAGGATGTTCACATAACATTTCTTCCTTCTCGGGTGTGAGAAACTACCCTCAAAATCTACACTCCTGGAAATTGAAATAAGAACACCATGAATTCATTGTCCCAGGAAGGGGAAACTTTATTGACACATTCCTGGGGTCAGATACATCACATGATCACACTGACAGAACCACAGGCACATAGACACAGGCAACAGAGCATGCACAATGTCGGCACTAGTACAGTGTATATCCACCTTTCGCAGCAATGCAGGCTGCTATTCTCCCATGGAGACGATCGTAGAGATGCTGGATGTAGTCCTGTGGAACGGCTTGCCATGCCATTTACACCTGGTGCCTCAGTTGGACCAGCGTTCGTGCTGGACGTGCAGACCGCATGAGACGACGCTTCATTCAGTCCCAAACATGCTCAATGGGGGACAGATCCGGAGATCTTGCTGGCCAGGGTAGTTGACTTACACCTTCTAGAGCACGTTGGGTGGCACGGGATACATGCGGGCGTGCATTGTCCTGTTGGAACAGCAAGTTCCCTTACCGGTCTAGGAATGGTAGAACGATGGGTTCGATGACGGTTTGGATGTACCGTGCACTATTCAGTGTCCCCTCGACGATCACCAGAGGTGTACGGCCAGTGTAGGAGATCGCTCCCCACACCATGATGCCGGGTGTTGGCCCTATGTGCCTCGGTCGTATGCAGTCCTGATTGTGGCGCTCACCTGCACGGCGCCAAACACGCATACGACCAAGGCAGAAGCGACTCTCATCGCTGAAGACGACACGTCTCCATTCGTCCCTCCATTCACGCCTGTCGCGACACCACTGGAGGCGGGCTGCACGATGTTGGGGCGTGAGCGGAAGACGGCCTAACGGTGTGCGGGACCGTAGCCCAGCTTCATGGAGACGGTTGCGAATGGTCCTCGCCGATACCGCAGTGTCCCTAATTTGCTGGGAAGTGGCGGTGCGGTCCCCTACGGCACTGCGTAGGATGCTACGGTCTTGGCGTGCATCCGTGCGTCGCTGCGGTCCGGTCCCAGGTCGACGGGCACGTGCACCTTCCGCCGACCACTGGCGACAACATCAATGTACTGTGGAGACCTCACGCCCCACGTGTTGAGCAATTCGGCGGTATGTCCACCCGGGCTCCCGCATGCCCACTATACGCCCTCGCTCAAAGTCCGTCAATTGCACATACGGTTCACGTCCACGCTGTCCCGGCATGCTACCAGTGTTAAAGACTGCGATGGAGCTCCGTATGCCACGGCAAACTGGCTGACACTGACGGCGGCGGTGCACAAATGCTGCGCAGCTAGCGCCATTCGACGGCCAACACTGCGGTTCCTTGTGTGTCCGCTGTGCCGTGCGTGTGATCATTGCTTGTACAGCCCTCTCGCAGTGTCCGGAGCAAGTATGGTGGGTCTGACACACCGGTGTCAATGTGTTCTTTTTTCCATTTCCAGGAGTGTATATACGTTGGTGTCCAAAACTAAAGCAACAAACCGTTATTTCTCCGTCCCGTGTCTAATTCACGACATAATCGTACAAACTGTCAACAGATGTCTGTACGATCGTGTTCTTCACGGAAGATAGCACTCTGGTTATTGTCAGAGACATGCTGTCTGTTTACCTCTGGTGCGTCTTCACAGAAGGGAATGTCTAGAGTGGAGCCATCAACATGCTACCTGTACAGACGAAAAGTGGGTCAGTATTGTTTTCACAGACGACTCCCAATTTGGTTTGGACAGTGATTCCGACGGATTTGCATCTGGAGGGAACATGGAACATGATTCTGAGACCCAGACAAGGTGGAAACATACCAATATCGAGGAGGATCCCTAATGGTGTGGGCAGACATTATGTTGCCCACTGAGGTGAACTAACAAGGTTCAACTGCCGTCAGGCATCGTGACAAGATCTTGAGACATCATATGTGGTTGCTGCAAAGTGCTGTGGGCTCAGACTTCGTAATGATGGACGATAATGTTCGACCTCATAGAGAATGGGTGAATGAGGTTTTCTTGGAAACGGAAGATATTGCATGCATGACATGGCCTGTTCACTCTCCCAGTTTGAATTCCATGGAGGATGTCTGGAATGCACTAGGGAGACAGGTTGCATCACGTCAGCATGCACTGACCGTTCTCCAAGACTTGTGAGCAAAAAAAGGTTCAAATGGCTCTGATCACTATGGGACTTAACATATGAGGTCATCAGTCCCCTAGAACTTAGAACTATGTAAACCTAACTAACCTAAGGACATAATAATGGCGTGTGACGAGGGCCTCCCTTCGGGTACACCGCCCGCCTGGTGCAAGTCTTTCGATATGACGCCACTTCGGCGACTTGCGCGTCGATGGGGATGAAACGATGACGACACAACACCCAGTTCCTGAGCGGAGAAAATCTCCGACCCAGCCGGGAATCGAACCCGGGCCCTTAGGATTGACTGTCGCGCTGACCACTCAGCTACCGGGGGCGGGCTACCTCAGGACATCACACACATCCATGCCCGAGGCAGGATTCGAACCTGCGACCGTAGCAGTCGCGCAGTTCCCGACTGAAGCGCCTAGAAACGCTCGGCCACACCGGCCGGCATTTGTGAGCACTTCTGCAGGAAGAATGAGTGTCAGTTGCCTCAACATGAAACTGATGACATCATTCGCAGCATGCCCAGTAGTTGTCAGACCCGTATTGCTGCCAGAGGTGGTCACACGCCGTATTGAGCACATTAACCAGTTGTCGGAATGTGTGCAAATCCGTTATTTTTGTCTAACGTTATGTGTGTTGCAATTGTGTGTGCCCTGTAATTTTTACACTGTTTCTACTTTACTATCACCTGTTTATACTATTTTGTGGCAAGATAAACGCGACCTTGCAATGAATCTTCCTGGCAGATGAAAACTGCGTGCCGGACCGAGACTCGAACTCGGGACCTTTGCCTCTCGCGGGCAAGTGCTCTACCGACTGAGCTACCCGAGCACGACTCACGCCCCGTCGTCACAGCTGTACTTCTGCCAGTACCTCGTCTCCTACCTTCCAAACTTTACAGAAGCTCTCCTGCGAGGAACTGGCAGAAGTAAAGCTGTGAGGATGAGGCGTGAGTCGTGCTTGGGTGGCTCAGTCGGTAGAGCACTTGCCGCGAAAGGCAAAGGTGCCGAGTTCGAGTCTCGGTCCGGCACGCAGTTTTAATCTGCCAGGAAGTTTCATATCAGCGTACACTCCGCTGTAGACTGAAAATTTCATTCTAGCAACCTTGCAAAATTTCTGTTTGTTGCTTTAAGTTTAGACACCAGAGTCTATCAGAGACACTCTAACACACGAGCATAATACATTAATGGATCCTGGCTGACGTGAACTACAGTAGTTGTAAGAAACTCTATGAAAAACAGCTTTCTAGTAACTGCGTTGTACAGTTATTTTAACGATCCATTGTGACTTCAGCTAGCAGATTCGCAGCGCTGACTTTTTTAAGTGTCGATGTAGCTCGGCGTTCTCACTGCCAGCTCAGCTGCGTCCTAACAGAGCTCTAACGACCCACAAAAGAGTAAGCACCTGCATGGCGGCACCTGAAAAAGTGCCCACTTACACGCTGCGTTTCAAATAACAAACGATATGATTCCTATATACAGGGTGTTTCAAAAATGACCGGTATATTTGAAACGGCAATACAAACTAAACGAGCAGCGATAGAAACACACCGTTTGTTGCAATATGCTTGGGACAACAGTACGTTTTCAGGCGGACAAACTTTCGAAATTACAGTAGTTACAATTGTCTACAACAGATGGCGCTGCGGTCTGGGAAACTCTATAGTACGACATTTTCCACATATCCACCATGCGTAGCAATAATATAGCGTAGTCTCTGAATGAAATTACCCGAAGCCGGAATGGCTTCACATGCAGATGAGATGTACTGCTTCAGCTGTTCAATTGTTTCTGGATTCTGGCGGTACACCTGGTCTTTCAAGTGTCCCCACAGAAAGAAGTCACAGGGGTTCATGTCTGGCGAATAGGGAGGCCAATCCACGCCGCCTCCTGTATGTTTCGGATAGCCCAAAGCAATCACACGATCATCGAAATATTCATTCAGGAAATTAAAGACGTCGGCCGTGCGATGTGGCCGGGCACCATCTTGCATAAACCACGAGGTGTTCGCAGTGTCGTCTAAGGCAGTTTGTACCGCCACAAATTCACGAAGAATGTCCAGATAGCGTGATGCAGTAATCGTTTCGGATGTGAAAAATGGGCCAATGATTCCTTTGGAAGAAATGGCGGCCCAGACCAGTACTTTTTGAGGATGCAGGGATGATGGGACTGCAACATGGGGCTTTTCGGTTCCCCATATGCGCCAGTTCTGTTTATTGACGAAGCCGTCCAGGTAAAAATAAGCTTCGTCAGTAAACCAAATTCTGCCCACATGCATATCGCCGTCATCAGTCCTGTGCACTATATCGTTAGCAAAAGACTCTCGTGCAGCAATGGTAGCGGCGCTGAGGGGTTGTTGCGTTTGAATTTTGCATGGATAGAGGTGTAAACTCTGGCGCATGAGACGATACGTGGACGTTGGCGTCATTTGGACCGCAGCTGCAACACGGCGAACGGAAACCTGAGGCCGCTGTTGGATCACCTGCTGCACTAGCTGCGCGTTGCCCTCTGTGGTTGCCGTACGCGGTCGCCCTACCTTTCCAGCACGTTCATCCGTCACGTTCCCAGTCAGTTGAAATTTTTCTAACAGATCCTTTATTGTATCGCTTTTCGGTCCTTTGGTTACATTAAACCTCCGTTGAAAACTTCGTCTTGTTGCAACAACACTGTGTTCTAGGCGGTGGAATTCCAACACCAGAAAAGTCCTCTGTTCTAAGGAATAAACCATGTTGTCCACAGCACACTTGCACGTTGTGAACAGCACACGCTTACAGCAGAAAGACGACGTACAGAATGGCGCACCCACAGACTGCGTTGTCTTCTATATCTTTCACATCACTTGCAGCGCCATCTGTTTTTGAAAATTGTAACTACTGTAATTTCGAAAGTTTGTCCGCCTGAAAACGTACTGTTGTCCCAAGCATATTGCAACAAACGGTGTATTTCTATCGCTGCTCGTTTAGTTTTTATTGCTGTTTCAAATATATCGGTCATTTTTGAAACACCCTGTATAATAAACAGCTTGAATAGGCTATACGTGCCACTGCGAATCTTTCCGAAATCAGACGATCAGTATGTTGTGTTGTTTTTACAGAATGGAAGCACGCACGCAGGAGCTTTACATTCTAACTTTCGCGACGATCGCACAAACAACGACGTTTTATAGCACCACGAGTTGATTGCCTAAATATAATAATGCATATTTTTGCAACGAAAGAGATAGAGTAAATGATCTGAGCCACACTGAACGTCTTTCCAAGATTCTAATAACAACACTCCACGATTTATTTCTCTACTTCAAAAGCGTTATCCGTTACATTGCAGAAACACCTCTAGTTTCGATAGTTTGCCTTGTACGTTAGTCCGGTTCGTGCTTGTGAATTTTGCTCCTGCCTATTTGTAGACAGGAATATATACGCAGCAGTCTCAACGAACACAAATACTGTTTTGCAAGCCCTTTCTTGGAACAACATAAAGAGCGCGGCGAGAAACGAGTGAACAAATAAACTCTACTGGTCAAGTTACAATACCGCACTGCATATAAGTTTACTCGTTAAATTAGTGCATACATACATACATTAACCCTTGTTCCACAGATCATTAATACTAGATTTCGTAGCGATGTGCAACGTGTCATTTTAACATACGTTTTCTTTACACAATTTTTTTTGTTACTATTTCATATCGAAGAATTCATCTGTTGAGTATAAGGAGTTGTCTTTCAGAATTTCTTTTAATTTGCTTTTAAATGTTGGTTGGCTATCTGTCATACTTTTAATACTATTTGGCAAATGACCATAGATTTTTGTGGCAGCATAATTCACCCCTTTCTGTCCTACAGTGAGATTTAATCCAGAATAGTGAAGATCATTCTTTCTTTTAGTGTTGTAGTTATGCACTTCGCTGTTATTTTTGAACTGAGATGGGTTATTAATGACAAATTAATGAGATAGAACTCTGTTACACTATGGAATTTTCATTTGTTTTCGTGTGGTACCAGGATCTGTTTGTGCCTATATTTTCGTCTTAACAACAGCAAAGTAACTCATCACTTCTTTATGTCAACGTAATAATGAAATCGTTTCCTGTTTGCTAACGTAGCCACCATGTTCAAGCGTCACAGAATACGTAAATAATAGTTCTTCTCTTCAACAGAATGTTGGCTTTCGGCAGAGTGGTTTAGTTGCCTTCGCCCGTTATATGTTTAATGTTATGTTAGTATTTTGATGACTGGAAAATATTAGAACTATGTAAAGCTATGACGGAGAAGAGATTCACACCAAAAAAAACCTAATTTCAGTTAAAACTTCAGTCGAGATCGCAACAACATTGTTTTATTATGACCGATTTTGGTTTATGTTAAAGCCATCCTCAGACTTTTTGGGTCCCTTATGGCTGGTGCACGATCGTGGTATCACGTGAAAAACAGAAGAGCCGCCATCACCATCAATACGGAGCCCAAATAATCTGCGGATGGCTTTAACATAAGGCGAAACCGGCCATAATAAACAAATGTTATTGCGATCTTGCTATTGTTTAAGTATAGCACCAGATGGCTGCCCTTCCCAGACAATGTTGTATACATTTGTGAAAAAAAAAAGAATCTTATTCTGTCGCTGCAGACATCCTTTGGTGATACGATTAAAACGCTACAAGGTTTTCACTAACCTGAAGATTTCATAAGGTGTCCATATTTGGCAAAAACATAAGAAGAGTCTTATCATTCAAAGATGGAAAGTTAGGCTGTAATGTCATAAGGTCTTTAGAGACGGAGCCGCATAGTCCAAGGATGTGGAAGAAAATAGGTGGTGTCCTTTCAATGAAACAATCCCAGAATTTGCCTTAATCGTTTTACGAAAACAATGGAAAACTTCAGTCACGGTGGTTGCATGGACAATTGGACCCAGTTCTTCCAGAATGTGAGCCCTGTTTTCTGACCGCTGGATCACCTTGCTCGGTTATCTGTCAAGTAATCATCTAGAGCCGAGAATATACCTCTTTATCTGTGCAAGTAGCTTTGCATACTGGAGTGAAAATGAATTTTTAGTGAAATAGTTTTTATGCAGCTCTGGGAAAACAGCAACAGGTAATGAGTATAAATGTGTAAAAGCAATACTGAATTGTGGAGAACATCTAACAAGGTGAGGCGTTGAGATCACGGATTTACTTCAAACTTTGTACACCTTTACAAGGCCATTAAAATAACATAATGTAAAAGTAGTAAGGTGCACTACTCTGGCAATTCCGAGAAAATTGTAAGAGAAATTTTACACGTCTCTTATGTAAATGATGTATCAATGCAATGGTGCCGGCTGCAAGAAGTCATTGTGATGATGTGGTTGGCATTAGTGCTTAGCGAGATGGTCGAGGACGAGGCAAAGCTTCAAATGGCTCTGAGCACTATGGGACTTAACATCTGTGGTCATCAGTCCCCTAGAACTTAGAACTACTTAAACCTAACTAACCTAAGGGCATCATACACATCGATGCCCGAGGCAGGATTCGAACCTGCGACCGTAGCGGTCACGTGGTTCCAGACTGAAGCGCCTAGAATAGCACGGCCACACCGGCCGGCTGGCAAAGGTTCGAATCCAGCTGATACTAATGTTTCAGTCTACATTTTTCATCACTGGTCACATTAATTTATATGACATTTGAGAGGAACATAATGAAAATAAACCACGCCCATTTTCATGAAGTTGTATTGAATTTCATATGTTATTTGACTGTTTACTATTTGTACTTAGCCGGCCGATGTGGCCGAGCGGTTCTAGGCGCTTCCGTCTGGAACCGTGCGACCGCTACGGTCGCAGGTTAGAATCCTGCCTCGGGCATGGATGTGCGTGATGTCCTTAAGTTGGTTAGGTTTAAAAAAGTAGGTCTAAGTCTAGGGGACTGATGACCTCAGATGTTAAGTCCCATAGTGCTCAGAGCCATTTGTACTTAAATTTTTAAAGATGAGGAACGCGCTTGGAAAGTCCAAGTCAAGCCTCGATGAAAAATGATACGAATGATGTCATTGACAGTCAGTAGTATAGTATAGCAACTCACAGTGTGCCAGACCACAAGAGTAATGTAGAATTACTCGTCCGATGTGCTCTCAACATCACACGTTGCAGGATGTTATTTACCATACAGACATGGAAAATACAAATTGAAACTTCATACAAATACTTTGTGCAAATAAATGTGTTTTTTTCACCATATCACCTCTCAAATGTCTTCTAAATTAAATAAAATGACCAGTGATGAAAAAATATATTAATAATTAAGTTTGGGCGAGAGTCGAACCGTCACCTCACGAACGTTCGTCTTAACGAAGTTCGACCGCTAATCTCATGACCGCCACGCATCTACGCACAAATTCATAAGCCACATAATAGACGCGTGAAACTTCTCTTGCGATATTCTCGGAATTGTCAGAGTAGTGCACACTATGTTGTTTTAAGTGTCTAATAATGGTGTGCAAAGTTTGAAGTAAATCTGTGATCCCAACATCGTGGCCTCCTGTTGTAAGTTCCTCACGGATGCACCTGTACATGTAGGTAGCACAGGCGTATATCCCCAGACCTCCCAAGATCATTTTAGAACAAGATTTTGTATTGTTAACACAAACAAATTTATCAACTAGCTTTCGGAGAATTTAGTAGCGTGGGCACTAAGAGGTGATAATGGCCAGGAATTCTAGAATTCGCAAGCTATATTTAACACAGGATAGATCTCAGGGTCTTACCTGAGCCCAGTCCACGTGGATGGGCTTGTGGCCCAATCGCCTGCCTAGAAGATTCGAGCCAAGTAACGGCGCTCTTCACCGGCTTATGATGCTGGCCGTCAATAATAAATGGGAGCCATTTCTTGAGTCCACATGCAGAACCGCACCCGCCATCGTAGCCAAGGTCGCCAACGAAACCAGCGCTGCGGCGCTCTCCTCGGGCCACCATAGTAGAAAACTTTTACTGTCAGTATTTAGTCAGCAAGATTAGTTAAAGTTCCTGATAAACAGCCTTTGCGTCAGTTCCCCTGGATTAAGTTCCAAACCTGTCTACGGTTTCTCATGAAGTAAGAGCATGCGACACCGTCGATGGTGATCCATCTGTCGGAGTGGGATGTCAAGGTCGGCGACCCCCTTGGGGTGTACGAGATGAGTAGGCTTGTAACGGCACCGGGTTCTATTACCCTTTATCCATAACAACACAAACACATCACAAAATTATACACGCCCTCAGTCATCCGCACAACGCCGATACACACTTGATACTTCGTTACAACGACAAACCACCTCCAATAAGAACTTGCCTAGAACGGCAACTCCCTGAGTATGGGATTAGATGACTTGACACGCACAACCGGCAAACCAGAGGACTGTTTACAGGCAAAGAAAACGCCCTCCCATAAGAGCAGAGTAGTGGAAAGACTTGACTTCCACACGTAGGCAGGGACGACTGGAAAATACGACACTGCCTGTTTCGTGCGGTAGCGTTCTCGCTTCCCGCGCCCGGGTTCTATTCCCGGCGGGGTTAGGGATTTTCTCTGCCTCGTGATGACTGGGTGGTGTGTGATGTCCTTAGGTTAGTTAGGTTTAAGTAGTTCTAAGTTCTAGGGGGCTGATGACCATAGATGTTAAGTCCCATAGTGCTCAGAGCCATTTGAACATTGCCTCTTTACAAACTAGCTCTGGTTCTCTTCTTTCAAGAAAACGATTTAAAAGTCGGTATTACGCAGGTTTTTTAAGATGGTCGGAACTAGAACATTTTTATGACTGCTTAAAAGTCGCCATTCGTCTATTAAAAATACACCATACCCCCAAGTCTTCCCCCCGCCCCGTCTTGGGTGTCACTGTGTCGAGTTGTCACTTTCGCTGTTATTACTTCTTAAATCAATAGCATGACTTGCACATCCCAGATTTTCAAATGACGTATTTCTTTGAAGGGCAATTTCTTGGTGTTTAGGCTAAGACAATGTGCTAAGCACAATTGTAAACAAATCATTATTATTATTATTAACAATTTTTGGAGTCTCTAACATGTTAAGTGATGATGACTAGATTTATTTGGAGGGGCAGGATACAGTAACAGATTGTGACCCCGTCCCCAAAACTGAACCCTACATCTTCGCCTCGTAGGCAATGGCGAATTACAAGAACAAGGTGATAATGTAATTACCATAAGAACAATCAATCAAAGAATGACGATGGTCACGCTTGCTTTTCTGTCTACTGTTGTCATATCGCTCTACTACCTCAGGAGCTCGTTGCCACACACTGTATGCGAAAATGCCTTTGGTTTTATCTGCGGCTTTGAGATTCGCTTGATGCAGCACGATTTCCTATTTCAAAGAAATTGCGACTTGTTAATATGTAGCCGGCCGCGGTTCTAGGCGCGCAGTCCGGAACCGTGTGACTGCTACGGTCGCAGGTTCGAATCCTTCCTCGGGCATGGATGTGTGTGACGTCCTTAGGTTAGTTAGGTTTAAGTAGTTCTAAGTTCTAGGGGACTAATGACCACAGCAGTTGAGTCCCATAGTGCCCGGAGCCATTTGAACCATTTGTTAATATGTACCTCGCTGTGGACGACTTCATGTAACCAGTGCTTATGCACTAGAGTGAAGTTAAAATTGTGCACTGATTTTACTTTCATGAACAAGTAGGAAAGGGAAACCTATAAGCCTTAAACGTTTTTACATCCTTTGAGAAGCGTGGCAGCTAACGCGAAATGATATAGAATGATCAATGATGACGTTCGGATGCTAAAATATTTATCCAGCCACATATAAAGGCTGTGTACAGTAAGTAATAAGCTGAGCTGTGCTTTCCTTTCGCATGTGATCTACGAACGTAATGATGGCTCCCTCGCGGACGTTTTCATTACGAAGAGGGTACTCTAGTTTCATTGGAACCAACCGTCAAGGTCGATTATAGTTCTAGCTGAACACAGACGACGCCCTCGTCTAGAGGCGGAAGCACGCTTTTATCCTCCCACACGCCAGATCACTGTATGACTGCTCTAAGTCAAATTATAACTAGCGGTTTCAGGTGTTGTAAGCAGAAAATGTGATTTAATACTTGCACGAGATCTGACAGCAGTGGCTCAAATGGCTCTGAGCGCTATGCGACTTAACTTCTGAGGTCATCAGTCACCTAGAACTTAGAACTAATTAGACCTAACTAACGTAAGGACATCACACACATCCATGCCCGAGACAGGATTCGAACCTGCGACCGTAGCGGTTGCTCGGCTCCAGACTGTAGCGCCTAGAACCCTATCTGACAAAAGTTCTGACTGATGATTTAGCGAATGACAAAATACTTACAGAATGCTGACAGGTTAACATTTGCGCTCAAAGCAGGCTCCTTATAGAAGGTCTCTCAGTGAGAGCGTATTGCTGAGATGAATAAAACTGAAATGTTATTAAGTGTTGTACTCATTTTTAAGCTCACAGGCTGTTTGGAAGAATATTTGCGCATCGAAGTGTGCACTCACCATTATCAATACTCAGCCTACAAAATAAGTACCAAGGGAAACAATGACGTAAGGAAGATTAACACAATTTCAGTCTCAATTGTTAACCATTAATTTTTAAAGATGTTATTTCACATCGTCGTGCGTGTTTCCAGCATATTTTGCGTCCCGCCATAGCGTGAAACGTAGATTTACTACTCTAAAAACAGACTAGCGGACACTTGACACCTGCTACATATGTTGTTCTAATGAGAAAGAGCAACCACAAATGAACCTCCGAAGCTCACACTTAATTCGGACACGTCGGATGTACGTAACGCCAAGGATGCGAACACTCTCTTTCCAGTTGTCGCACACAAGCTGTAGTTTTGTCCCTCCCACACGGAAATTACTTTTCCCTGATAAACACACTCACCTCCCACTCCCGACCACCCTTCCTTTCGTCACGCGTCAGAAGTCGCAGTGCACAGGAAACCGTGTCTACTATTAACTGCCACTATATATTCGTAGCCATAAAAGAAACCGGAAGAACGCCAAACGGTACAGGTAAAATTCTAGGTAGTCCCTGCCACAAACTTGTAAAAATAGCTTGAAAGGGTTTTTCTTAAGGCAATGACGGTAGCATGTAAATAGGTAAAACTGGTAGGGAAATGAGAAGGCAATATCGAATGTTTAACAATGCAAAAAGGTGTAGTTCTTAAGTGTCGTTTTCGCACGTCTTGCGAGGTGATCTATGTGGATTTCGGCGTAGCAGGAGAAAGATGACGGCAGAGTGGAACTTGCGTCACTCAGGAAGGCGCAGCCGCACAGGTCAGCCAAAGGAACAAAGTTTGAAATGGCAATCGTTCGTGTAGCGCTCCGTGTGTCCGTTTGGTTCACTGATGTTAAAAGTTCACCTGGTGCCAATGTTCGTGGAGCCTGACTGAAGACAAATGCAGCGGTGCAACGCTGACCTCCGTCAGTTTGCAGCACAGCTGACAATGCCGACGGTTGAGGGTGGCGCGCGCGCGCGGCAGGTGAGTGCGTTCCAGCTGCGAGGACTCACCAGACAGGCGAACGTGTTGCTACGCCAGGGGTCCGCCGGCGACTGGCGCGCGCCTCGGCAGAGCCCTGCCGCCGCCGACTGTCTCTTGTTCGCCGCGTCAGCCACGTACGGTTCCAGCGGTTGCAGGGCTGTCCACCGGGCGCCACGGCTCGTGGCCCTTCGCGAAACGCGCCGCCATTTGCATACCCGGCAACTGCCCTCCGGAAGCGTTCTGTAGGAAGCAAGACCGGTAGGAAGTCAGCACCATCAGCCCCTGAAAGCGTTCGTAGGAAGCAGAGACTGTAGGAATTCAGCTGTGACAGCGACCGGCATCATCAGTTCCTCTTGAAGCAAAGAACATTTTAATACACTAAAGCAACAAAGAAAGTGGTATAGGCACGCGTATTCAAATACAAAGCTACGTAAAACTTTGAACATAGCTACTAAGGTTCAGTGACCGTGTCAGAATTATATTAGAAACAAATAAGCCCTCGGCCACAAATATTAAGTTGTAACCCTTGTTCACTCAGGTACGAGCAGTCCTTGGCGGCTCGCCATCTTAACTTATTTACAACTATTCATTACGTCGCCTTTCCGGCTTAGATTTTTTAAAATGTGGCTTGTAAGTACTGCATCTCTTTTCAGTCAGTACACACTTTAATTTATTAATGTATTATATACCTATTATGTTTTAGAACAGTTAGTTTAATTCTGAAGACGACGCTCATAGTACCGTCGAAACCTGGTCAGTTTTAACTTAATATTTGTGACCGAGGGCTTATTTGTTTCTAATATCACAAAGGTATGTAAACAAGCAGAATACGATGCTGCAGTCGGAAACACCTAAGTAAGACAAGTGTCAGCCGCAGTTGTTAGATCGGTTACTGCTGCAACAATGACAGGTTATCAAGATTTTAGTGAGTTTGATGGTGTTGTTGTAGTCGGCGCATGAGCGATGGGACACAGCATCTCCGATGCAGAGATGAGATGGGAATATTCCCGCACGACCATTTCATGAGTATACCATATGAAGAATCCGCTAAAATAAATGAAAAGCGCCAGTTTGCTTTTGCTCTACAATATTACTTTTATTGTTAACCGGTTTACGTCTTACAAGGCCATCTTCAGACATTTACTCTGTAAATGAAGATGGCCTTGTAAGCCGAAAACCGGTTAACAATAAAAGTAATATTGTTAACCGGTAATTTACTCAGTAAATGTCTGAAGATGGCCTTGTAAGCCGAAAACCGATCAACAATAAAAGTAATATTGTAGAACAAAAGCAAACTGGTGCTTTTCATTTATTATGATGCTGTTCTACCCAGAACCGACCGGAAGATTCTGTTAACATAATCCGCTAAAACATCAAATCTGTGACTCTGCTGCGCTGGAAAAAGATCCTGCAAGAACGAGACCACGACGGCTGATGAGAATCGTTCAGCGTGACAGAAGTGCAACCCTTCTCCAAGTTGCTGTATATTTCAGTGTTGGACATCAACAAGTGTCAGCGTGCGAACCATTCAACGAAACATCATCGATAAGGGCTTTCGGAACCGAAGGCCACTCGTGTACCCTTGATGACTGCACGACACAAAGCTTTACCTCTCGCCTGGGCCCGTCAACACCGACACTGGACTGTTGAAGACTGGAAACTTGTCGTCTGGTCGGACGAGTCTCGTTTCGAATTGTATGTAGCGGATGGACGTATACGGGTATGGAGACATCATGAATCCATGGACTTTGCACGTCAGCAGGGGATTGTTCAAGCTGGTGGAGGCTCTGTATTGGCGGGGAGCGTGTGCAATTGGAGTGATATGGGACTCGTGATATACGACTCTGACAGATGTCACGTTTCGTAAGGGTCCTATCTGATCACGTGCATCCATTCATGACCATTGCGCATTGGGCAATTCCAGCAGGACAATGCGACACCCCACACGTCCAGAATTGCTACAGATTGGCTCCAGGAACACAATTCCGAGTTTATACGTTTCCGCTGGCCATCAAACTCCCCAGACACGAACATTATTGAGCATATCTGGGATACCGTGCTGTTCTGAAGAGATCTTCACCCCCTTGTGGTCTTACGGATTAATGGACAGCGCTGCAGTATACAGGGTGTGAATTCCCTCCAGCACTACGTCAGACGTTAGTCGAACCCATGCCACGTCATGTTGCGGCACTTCTGCGTGCTCGCCGCAGTCCTACACAATATTAGGCAGGTGTACTAGTTCTTTGGCTCTTCAGTGTAGTAAGTGCAGACTTTTCACATGTGAGGTAGTCGTCTATAACGAGAGCTAAAAAACTGTACAATTATTCAGTCTATCTTGATAAGATTCAGGACCGCCTCCAGCGGGAGGAGAGGTGTGGGAGGGCGTACCGTGCCACCGCCGGTGCCGGCGAGTTTGATGGGTCGGCAAAAATCTTGTAGTTTAATGTGGTTCCAAAAGGATGGCTGAAACAAAACAATGAAAGTTTTGTATATACGAAGAAGTCTGAGAATAAGCTGAAGATTCAAATCATTCATAAAATCTAATATCCTACCGGAAACTGTCTACGGTGTTGTGTAACAGGCGGCTAAGGAAGCGCCGGAATTGGTCATCTTTTTGCCGCTCTTTCAAAATAGCAAAGGTTGCTAGAGACAGTGTTGCCAACTCAATTTGTACCATGTGTCTACCCAATACTTGTGGACCTGCCTACGTCTACTTGAAAGTCCCTACAGAAGCAAAAAGCTTCATAACAAAGAAATGAAGATAAACGTCAATAAATCGTGGTCTAACAGTCCCTTAAATACCTATAGCAGTATAGCTGAGAAGAACCCTTTCTAATGAACAGATAGAGTAACTGAAATATGCACTGCCCGTCACTTGCCGTAGTCCTTAGAATCCAGACAGTGTGATCAAGGAGTGCTTACTCGTGGAAAGGTGTACGGCATCCTTCCTCACCACTTCTACTCCTTTTAATGTACCATTAATACCACTTATATTCTTGTTCTTTTTGTCACGCTCCTCTAAATTAATTTTTTTCTGTAACTTCTTTTAAGTATTCCCTCGTTCCCATTTCTTTCTCTGTGTTGAAGCCATAATCAATAGATACTATTGCTAAGATAAAACGGAAAACATCTACCAAACCTTATATTTGAGCTGAGGCAACTGAACTGGACTGTTCGAACTTTTTATTCAATCTCGTTGTATTTCACGCTCTACGAGTTTTTATAGCTTTATTTAGGATATCGTTATTTTCGCTAGAGCAAATGAAACTGGTTTCAAAACAGCTTGTTTTCAGTCATAAACCATAGCCATGGCTTGTAGGAAATAGCACTGTAGATATATATTAGAAACATCGTGAATCCGATATGTCGATATTTAAAAGAATACCATATTCGGCTCTCGATATATCGAAGAGATATGTCGATACACCAACGGAAAAAAATATCGACGTACCGACCTATTAAAAATATCGGCTACACATTGTAAATATGCTGCCGTTTTTAGAGCTGTATATTTAAGTATTGATTTATTATTATTAAATATTCTGTACATTAACAAGCTAGCAGCCTTCTTATCCACTTTAGAGCAACTGAAAGCAAAACGATGCACGTTCATGCTGGGCGATAACCAATTTGCTGCATGGCAACTGCATGTAAGTGGCACAATAAATGATGTCCGATAGGTCCGTCGTTCGGTTGCGTCACATATCGGATTTGTCCGGAAAACATAATGTTGACTTCTCAGTTTTTTTCCTATCAGAAACACCAACAAACTAGCAGTTGTAGTGTCAAAAATGTGTGGTCAAATTAAACATTGCCATTTCTGTTGGCAGCGCCGAGTGCCGAATACGTCGGCGTTGCCCTCACACACTCCGCCCACCGCAAATACCAATCTTGTGATTTAGATTTCAGTTCATTATTTTCAACAACCATTTTTGAAGAAAGCCGATGTGTAGAAATAGTACACTAAATGCGTTAAAATTGGTTTTTAACGCAACTGATGTGCTATTTCATACATCAGAAATCTTATTACGCTCACAGCGCCCGCCCTTCCCCCCCAGTGCAATCGGAATTCTTCTTCGTGCCACTTATACTTGCTTCACACAAAGGCAAAGACGTGATGAAAGCTCATAAAGTAGTAAAACTCCTTCACACAGTGAAAGTAAAATTATGTTCTACTACAATTTCAAAAGATCGATTTCAAATATTTACCGAAAACTGCGAAAAAACTATAATATAAAAAAATATCGGCATTCGGTATTGCCATTTCGAAATCGATGTATCGTTGAATTAAACCTCACCCATACGCATCGCTATGTTTTGGAGAAAACATTGGTGTACCTATATTTTGTCAGCAACCCTAGTCGCAAACACACCTTCTTAATATTCAAACGTAGCCGTTTTTCCTTTGTGTACTATGGACACACCAAATGGGCATTGACAAGGAATACACTTTTTTTTCAACATATAAAGCATTTATATGTACGTGATTCGTTGTCCTATGGCCTTTCAGTTTGTAGAACAGAAGCGAAGACGCACCGCCGACAATGCAGTACTCAGCTGTACTGGTCGCTGCGGGTCTCGTACCGCACGCTCCTCTCCGCTCACGAACCAGACTGACATATTTTGGTTGTGTAATTAATTTTAGAGTTATAACTCAAAATGTACTACACTGAAGACGTTTCGCTTCTACACTACTGGCCATTAAAATTGCTACACCACAAACATGAGTGTTACAGACGCGAAATTTAATCAACAGGAAGAAGATGCTGCGATATACAAATGATTAGCTTTTCAGAGCTTTCACACTAGGTTGGCGCCGGTGGCGACACCTACAACGTGCTGACATGAGGAACGTTTCCAACCGATTTCTCATATGCAAACAGCAGTTCACCGGCGTTGCCTGGTGAAACATTGTGATGTCTCGTGTAAGGAGGAGAAATGCGTACCATCACGTTTCCGACTTTGACAAAGGTCGGATTGTAGCCTATCGCGATTGCGGTTTATCGTATCGCGACATTGCTGCTCGCGTTGGTCGAGATCCAATGACTGTTAGCAGAATGTGGAATCGGTGGGTTCAGGAGGGTAATATGAAACGCCGTGCTGGATCCCAACGGCCTTGTATCACTAGCAGTCGAGATGACAGGCATCTTATCCGCATGTCTCCAACGGGTCATGCAGCCACGTCTCGATCCCTGAGTCAACAGGTGGGGACGTTTGCAAGACAACAATCATCTGCACGAACTGTTCGACGACGTTTGCAGCAGCATGGACTATCAGCTCGGAGACCATGGCTGCGGTTTACCCTTGACGCTGCATCACAGACAGAAGGGCCTGTGATGGTGTACTCAACGACGAACCTGGGTGTAGGAATTGCAAAACATCATTTTTTCCTATGAATCCAGGTTCTGTTTACAGAATCATGATGTTCGCATCCGTGTTTGGCGACATCGCGGTGAACGCACATCGGAAGCGTGTCTTCGTCATCACCCGGCGTGATGAAATGGGGTGCCATTGGGTTAGGCCGGCAGCGGTGGTCTCGCGGTTCTAGGCGCGCAGTCCGGAACCGTGCGACTGCTACGGTCGCAGGTTCGAATCCTGCCTCGGGTATGGATGTGTGTGATGTCCTTAGGTTAGTTAAGTTTAAGTAGTTCTAAGTCCTAGGGGACTAATGACCACAGCAGTTGAGTCCCATAGTGCTCTGAGCCATTTGAACCATTTTTGCCATTGGGTTACACGTCTCGATCACCTCTTGTTCGCATTGACGGCACTTTGAACAGTGTACGTTACATTTCAGATGTGTTACGACCCGTGTCTCTACGCTTCATTCGATCCCTCAGAAACACTACATTTCAGCAGGATAATGCACGACCTCATGTTGCAAGTCCTGTACGGGTCTTTCTGGATACAGAAAATGTACGACTGCTGCCCTGGCCAGCACATTCTCCAGATCTCTCACCAATTGAAAACGTCTGGTCAATGGTGGCCGAGCAACTGGCTCGTTGCAAGACGCCATTCACTACTCTTGACGAACTTTGGTACCATGTTGAAGCTGCATGGCCGCTGTACCTGTACATGCCATCCAAGCTCTGTTTGACTCAATGCCCAGGCGTATCAAGGCCGTTATTACGGCCAGAGGTGGTTGTTCTGGGTACTGATTTCTCAGCACCTATGTACCCAAATTGCATGAAAATGTAATCACATGTCAGTTATAGTACAATATATTTGTCCTATGTATACACATTTATCATCTGCATTTCTTCTTGGTGTAGCAATTTTAATGGCCAGTAGTGTATTTCACTGACTGGTGCTCCATACCTGGCTCTGGTCTTAAGGACGTGCACAGTATCAGAAGACGTATGAGTTAGTGTGATACGTGAAAATTAGTAGTCATGGATCAAAGACATTGTGAAAAATGTTGACTGCGTTTGAAAGTACAAGGAGTGGGACCGACTGATGACGGATGACGTGGGATGGGGAGGGGGGCGGGGGGGAGGGGGGTAGAAGGGGTGTGGCACTTAAAAATTCCGCACGGAGTGGCAAAATGCCTGGAGCTGGCCTTGATAACATTATTTTCAAAGGTGTGCAAAGACTGGCGACTTGAATGTTTAAAACATGATATCATACCGCTAATGTGGAGTAATCGCTCAAATTAATACCTCGACTGACAATGTATGGGGATATGAAATGGAACGATCACGTGCGTGAAAAGGGTAGCAAACTTCGGTTCGTTGCTAGAATCCTAGGAAAATGTAATTAGTTTACAGAAAGAGATTGCTTACAAAACACTCGTGCCACCTGTCATACAATGCTGCTCAAGCGTGATGTGCCCTTACGAATTAATATCAACAGAGGACAGGAATTAAACGTATACAAATATGACAGCCTTAATCTGCAGTGCCTGACTTTTAAGTGACGCACCCAGAGCAAGAGGAGGGTATGAAATGAAACTTCACGAGCTGAAAGGATACAATGTCATGTTGGTGGTTACAAAATGGAGGTTAATTTACAAAGAACTTGACAGTATGTGCCCCCTTATCAGTAGGACACTGCACCCCCTCTGACCTGGATGCGTGCTCCGATTCGGTTAGAAGGTCATAGAACCGCTGTATCCTATCTTAAGACAAGCTGACCACAGCTGTTTTAACTGGTCGTCGGAATCCTGGATATTGGCACTGGGACTGAGTTGAGATCCGGCTGGTCCAGCATACGTTCTTTCAGGGTTAGTACTGGGGATCTTGATGGCCACTGGAGTATCTCAGCATCACGCAGTTGACGGAGACGCTTGACAGGTGTGGACGAGCACTGTCCAGTTGAAGAATGGCACTGCGCTACTGTTGTATGAGTGGTAATACGTGGGCACTCAGGATGTCCGTGACGTACCAGTCGTATTTATCTCACTGGACTCGCATTCGGGAGGACGGCGGTTCAAACACGTGTCTGGCCATCCAGGTTCAGGTTTTCCACGATCGCTCCAGCAAAAACAGGGAGGGTTCCTTTAAAAGGTCTCGGCCGGTTCCCTTCCCCCTCCTTGACACCATCCGAGCTTTTGCTGTATCTCTAATGACTTAGATGTCGACGGCACGTTATACTTCTCCCTTCCCTCCATCGTTATGTACCATTGTGCCGTCAGAATTCCCTCAGTCACTACCAACCGTCACTTTTTTTTTACTTTCCCAACCACGACAAAAGGATTAACACCGGTATGCCTCCCCAAAACATTGGAAGAACGAGATCTCTGTATGTATGTTGTATTTTAACCGAGGACCTAGAAACGACGGAGAGGCTCCGTCCCCGCCGCAGCTGCAGTGGCCCACAACCCCACGACGACTACCGCAGTCCACTTCACCACTCAGCCGTCCCACACCGAACCCAGGGTTATTCGGCCCCCGGTGGACCAACCCAGGGAACGTCTCACACCAGACGAGTGTAACCCCTATGTTTGTGTGGTAGAGTAATGGTGGTGTACGCATACGTGGAGAACTTGTTTGCGCAGCAATCGCCGACTTAGTATAACTGAGGTGGAATAAGGGGAACCAGCTCGCATTCGCCGAGGCAGATGGAAAACCGGTTAAAAGCCATCCACAGACTGGCCGGTTCACCGGAACTCGACACAAGTCTGCCGGGTGGATTCGTGCCAGGGATCAGGTGCTCCTTCCAACTCCGGAAAGCCGTGCGTTAGACCGCTCGGCTAACCGGCCGGGCACGAGACCTCTACTCAGATCGCGACTGTACTCTCCGAAGATGGTCACACGGGGTAGCGCAGAACGGTGGTTCATCGCTAAACACAATGCGACGTCGTTCATTAGCAGTCCATACTTTCTGGTGACAGCACCATTCCAAACGAACCCGTTTGTGTTGTGTCCACGGCAGCCTACGCCCTAGACCGACTGTTGATAGTCGTCTAACGGTGTGGGATGATACAGAATTCTGCAGGGGTCCGTTACTTGTTTTCAAATGGCAGTCGCAGATATGAAAGGGTTAAGATGTGCTTTGTGTACAAGACGCCGATCCTCCCTTGTGGTGGTTAGATGTGGTCGAGCGGAACGTTGGTGACGTCTGTGCTTGCCCTCAAAATTCCTTGCAGTCTAAGATCTCCCCACTGCCACAAAAATGGTTCAAATGTCTCTAAGCCCAAACTTAGAACTACTTAAACCAAACATCACACTCATCCATGCCCGAGGCAAGATTCGAATCTGCGACCGTAGCAGCACTGCGGTTCCAGACTGAAGTGCCTAGAACCGCTCGGCCACAGCGGCCGGCCCACTGTCACATCCAATTGGCCCACAAATCTGTATATTTGGTGATTCGACCATCCGGGCAAATGGAAATCAAATGTGTTCAAATGTATGTCAATTCCTAAGGGACCAAAATGCTTAGGTCATCGGTTCCTAGACTTACACACTACTTTAACAAACTTACGCTAAGAACAATACACACACCTATGACCGAGGGAGGACTCGAACCTCCGGCGGGAGGGGCCGCGCAGTCCATGACTGGAAGCCTCAAACCTCGCGGCCACTCCTCCCGGCGACCAGATGCAGACCCACAATGAGGCCCCACTCAAACACTGTCGGGTGATACTAACGCTGTCTCACACGAGTGCGCTGCATCTCCGTGTCCTTCACAGTGCTCGCTCAAAATATTACGCTATTTGCGCGACTTATATGTCCTACCTCGCCCAGTAACAACATTAAACATGGAAATGTAACAGGATAGGATCAGATACCCGTAATACTCTACAGAAATTTTGTGAAAGAGCTGGCTCCTCTTCTAGCAGTAGTTTATCTAGGTCACTGGATTAACGAAAGCCACTTAACTATTAGAATAAAGAGCAGGTCATTCCCCTATAAAAATCAACATGTACTTCAGGTACAGAGATCTTGCGAAACTCGGCTCGCTCTGTGCTTCCATGAGATCCGGAGCGCCGCAGGCTAAGGCTCCAAGGTTGATGATGTGTTCCTTGACTTCACGAAGGCATACGATACAGTACCGCACCTGTCGTTTAGTGAACAAAATACAAACTTAAAGAGTATCGGATAAGCGTTTGTGATTGGACTTTCTTACAAATCGAACATAAGACGTCGTTCTTAAAGAAACAAAATCGGAAGAAGTAAACGTTATTTCAGGGTGCTTCAAGAATGTATGACAGGGTCATTACTGTTTAAAATATATGCAGTAATTATCTACAACAATGATAGGCAACCTGGGCCCTACCTATTAGCAGGCGTTCCAGCTTTCATGGTCGAAGGCAGGCAGAAGGGATTTTAAACAACAGGTTTTTATTTAATTTTCATATAAAGTATTTGGTAAGTGAAATTGGTTCCTTTCCATACTGGGCGCCTGGTACAGCAACCGGATATGAATTTCTTGAAATAAAACAGTATCGGTTGTAAGTTTTTTATTTACAGAAATAAAAAAAATCCATTTCAAGATATTTGGTAAGTAATAATTGTTATCTACTTTAACTTCCTATAACTCTGCTTTATAAATTTTACTAAGCAGAGGTACTTCCCACATTACAAAACACTGTTACTGTACTAGGCGCTTCAGTCCAGCTCCGCGCGGCTGCTACGGTCGCGGGTTCGAATCCTGCCTCGGGCATGGATGTGTGCGATGCCCTTAGGTTAGTTAGATTTAAGGAGTTCTAAGTCTAGGGGACTGATGACCTCAGATGTTAAGTCCCCTAGTGCTTAGAGCCATTTGAACCATTTTGAACTGACAATATTAGTATTACAATTGAGACTAAAGAAAAAAACAAATTTAGTACTCTTCTTATACATCATCAAAAATCAAATTCTCTTCTACCTGACAAGCGACGTGGCGCAGTAGCTAGCACACTGGACTCGCATTCAGGAGGACGACGGTTCAACCCCGCATCGGGGCATCCTGATTTAGGTTTTCCGTGATTTCCTAAATCACTCCAGGCAAATGCCGGGACGGTTCCTTTGAAAGGGCACGGCCGACTTCCTTCTTCGTCCTTCCCTAATCCAATGAGACCGATGACCTCGCTGTCTGGTCTTCCCCAAACAACCCAACCCTCTTCTACCTGACTGCGACTATAAACATATTTTCTAACATCTCCTAATAATTAATACAATAATTGTAAGTAGATTATGACTATTAAGGCAAATACATTGTTTGTTCTGTATTAAAATCTTTCATTTGCTAACTATGCCTATCGGTAGTTAGTGCCTTCAGTAGTTTGAATCTTTTATTTACCTGGCAGTAGTGGCGCTCGCTGTATTGCAGTAGCTTGAGTAACGAACATTTTTGTGAGGTAAGTGATTTGTGAAACGTATAGGTTAATGTTAGTCAGGGCCATTCTTTCATAGGGATTTTTGGAAGTCAGATTGCGTTGCGCTAAAAACTATTGTGTGTCAGTTTAAGCACAGTCGTGTACAATTTTTCCAAGGGGACGTTTCATATGGCGACCCTGCCAGGATACCTCACTGGAATCTTCTGATTTTTTCCTTGTAGTTTGTGTAATTAGTGTAGCTTTTGTTTATTGCTAGCACGTAATCATAGAGAGAATTTCCTTTGTAGTTGCAGTCTTTCATTGTTGTACAGTAAAATAGTTGTGGCATGCATGTAGTTTTGCACGAAGTATTTCGCAGATGCGCTTGCAATTAACTAGATATTATTTTCGATGCTATGTTAATGTGTTCTCTTATTTTTGTTCTTCAGATTGTGTTTTTCTGTGTTGTCGTGTGAAAAATTGTGACAATAATGGCGTGTGAAAAACGTAACACTAGGCTCCAAAGTAAACTGAGAAATGACAGTGAAGACGAAATCAGTGTGTTAGCGTCACCATGTAATGAATTCACTAACGTTCAAAGTAGTAATTTGGTAATAGCGCATAGGGAAATGGAGCAGGCTGCAAATAATGGTGTGGGCAGTGAAACAATTAGTGAACAGTGAAGCGTTATCGATCGATCTGTCGGCAACAGCTCGACTCAGGATTCCGAAATGACAGGACACAATCTTGCAAATACTGTAGATTCACATTTTGCGTCCTTACCGTTTTCTCAAATAAATCAAGACACATTTTCTGCTTTTCAAAATGCGAATATTGCCGGTTAAAATGGACTGCCGAAAAGCACTGAGGAACATGTTTCAGACACCAGTGCACTGTTATTACAGTTAATGCAACAAATGGGACAAAGGCTACAAAAGTTAGACACAACGCTTGAACAAAATCAGAAACAAATGGGACAAAATCTTCAAAAGTTAGACACAATGGAACAAAATCTTCAAAAGTTAGACACAATGGAACAAAATCTTCAAAAGTTGGACACAATGGAACAACACCAGAGACAAACACAGCAACAGTTAGACACAATGGAACAACACCAGAGACAAACACAGCAAAAGCTTCAAAAGTTAGACACAATGGAACAAAATCTTCGGAAGTTAGACACCACACTTGAACAAACACGTGAAGATTTAACTACTGAGTTACATAACATTGAATCGAAATGTCAAAAAATCTGTAATGACGTGAAAACACAAATTTGTGAGCATTTTCAACCTATTTTTTCGCTGCATGAAAATGCATTACAGAATCATGAAGCAGCCATAAAAGAACTGCAAACTATTGTTCGTGAAAATCACGACACCTTGCAAGCTAAAATGGACTCAGTTGCATCCACCGATTCGGTTACGCAACTTGCAAGAACTCAGGAAAACTTAAAGGACACAGTAGATTCGATTTCAACACAAATGGACACACTGAAACTTGGTTCAGAAAAACACACTGAGGAAATGTGTTCACTATCGGAGAAAGTATCCGAACTTTCAGATCAGTTCACTAACTTATCTACAAAGGTCTGAATGATACAGAAGAGTGCGAACAAATTAGGAAATTCAAACAAAATCAGAATCAAATTAATACACAACACCAAAGAGAAATCCGGGAAGTGCAAGATCAACTGACATAGGTAATACAAGAATTACGTATTTCAGAGGACACTCGCGCTCCAACACGGGAAGAGGGACTTAGAAATACGGAAAGGCCACAAAATAATAACACAGGGCATTTCGGAAATTGTGAAAGAAATTGGCAAAGTGTACCGAATTTTGAGATGGAACTGCCGACACGACGTAACAATGAACGATATGCTACCGGCCGACACGATGATTTTGACTATAAGCTGTTCATTACTGCACGTAAATTCAAAACATTTAAGAATTGTGGCAACGACATTCATCCACAAGCGTGGCTCCATCAATTCTCTCATTGTTTTCCTCCCAACTGGTCGTTAGAGCACAGATTAGAATTTATGTGTGGCTACTTGGAGAATGAACCAGCTGTAAGAATGCGATCGGTCATTCACGATTGTCATAGTGAAGGAGAATTTTATCATGCCTTCCTCTCAGCATATTGGTCTCAAGCTACACAAGACCGAGTAAAACATAGCATCATAATGATGAAACATTTCGAACAATCTGAATTTTCCAGTCTTGTCAAATATTTTGAAGACATGTTACATAAGAATCAGTATCTTTCAAACCCATAAAGCCCCTCAGAACTCATCCGCATTTGCTAAATCAATATACCTGAACATTTACGACAGATTATTTTAGCAGGACGATGCAAAGACGACATTGAAGCTTTTCAGGGACTGTTACAAGAACTGGAAATTGACACTGACAATCGCGGAACGCGAAAACAGGAACACAACAGTTACAGGTCACACCTGTCACAATTCTGCGATGACAGAGATAATACACGACAAGGCTATTCGTACAACGTAAATCGTGACCAAAACGGACACCACCCGTATGACAAACGTTGGCAGAGTAGTAATTATTACAGGGAAAGATCACCTCTCTGCGGTAATTACTATCACAGAGACAATCAGAGAAACAGACAATATGGAAACCAAAATAATTATTATCAAGGGAGACGGAATAACTTAAGACGCAACGGTCCAGCGCGCAGTTACGATTCAGGGAGAAATTCTCCACCACGTGACCGACAAGAAAGAAACTATGGAATCTACCGACATGACGACACACGATATGATCGTAACGACAGACCTGAATTGCAGCAGAACTGGCGGGATTCAAACAGAGCAGGGCCCTCTCGACAAGGTGAATTTGCAGAAGTTAGGTCTCCAAATCCCTTTAACGACTCGCGCCAACAAAGACACAGTAGGCAATGACTCATACCGCTGGCAGCCACAAAACGTACGCATGAAACTGACGACGCAGCTGCCGTAGCTAGTAATTACGTAAAAATGGAAGACATTAGGGACATCTTACTCCAGCAACAGGACGTAAAACATAACAACATTGCATATCCTGTGATTCACATTACAGTAAATGACGTAAAATTTACGGCAGTACTTGACTCAGGCAGTCCCATTTCAGTAATTAGTGAAACAGCTTTTAGTAAATGCAGCAAATCGAAAGATTGCCCCACACTTCCGTTACGAAAGATTAAATTACAAGGTACAGTCATTGGAAAAATTGTAGATGTACGCCAACAAACCAACTTAGAATTCTTTTGTCAAAGCCACAGCTTCTCTATGAATTTTCTTATTGTTCCATTATTGTCGACGGAAATTATACTGGGAGTAGACTTTTTGAATGAATACAAAGCAATCTTAAACTTTCACGATGCTGAAATAAGTTTAGAGAAAGAAGGTAAGTCAATAGCTTTGAAATTTGAAGATTGGCTCTCAAACCATGACGAGGAAATTAATCGGCTTTACCTTCTGTTAGACAACAGTTCGTAATTTTCTACGGAACTAGACACTAACAGTCGCTCTGCAAGTACTGACAGGGATGATATCGACGGCACATTTGAAACTAATGAGTTAATTCAGAATAAAATTCAAACAGTTGAGAATTGTAATGACACTGATAGGCAGGACCTTTTTCAGATTTTACAAGCACATTCCACAGTTTTTAATCACAAAATAGGAACAGTCAAGGGATTTCAATACCAATTTCGTGTTCGTGAGCATACTAAATTTTGTGTTAGACCATACGTAATTCCAGCACATTATAGGGACCGTGTTAGAACAGAAATACAATCTATGCTTGACGAGGGCATTATTGAGCCTGCCGTAAGCTCATACAACAATCCATTACATGTTGTTGAGAAGAAAAATGGCTTGTCTTAGATTCGAGACAAATCAATACTATCATTATTCCTGAAACAGACAGGCCGCAAACGTTGGAAGAACTTCTTCAAAATTTTAATGGTGTAAAAGTGTTGTCTTCCAGTGATCTCAGCTCCAGGTTTTATCAGATCGAACTTCATCCAGAATGTAGAAAATACACAGCTTTCCTTTGTTTCGGCGTTTGTTATCAGTTTCGGAAACTTCCTTTTGGTTTGAACATTTCCTCGGCAGCATTCATTCGCGGGCTAAATTCCATATTACCTGAGCTCTTAAAACGTCACATCACCTTATATGTGGACGATATTCTGATAGCAGAAGCCTCATGGGAACAACATAATCGCATCCTCAACAGCGTGTTACATATTTTTGCAGAATCTGGAATTACATTTAACTTGGAAAAGTCTGAATTCGGTAGGACAAAAGTGAAGTTTTTGGGACATATTATTTCTTCTGAAGGCATCCAGTCAGATCCTGAAAAGTTAGAAGCAATCATAGCCATTCCAGTTCCATCCACAAAAAAACAAGTCCGCAGTTTTCTAGGTCTCGTAAATTTTTACCGTCGTTTTCTGAATATGCAAATTCTAGTTACACCAAAACTTTGTTCTCTCACTGGAAAAAATACTATTTGGAACTGGGACGAACAAGCACAGTTGGAATTCAATTGTTTGAAAGAATCGTTACTTAACGCGCCAATACTAGCTCATCCAGATCTCTCACAAGATTTTTGCCTTAGCACGGATTCTTCTAAAGTCGGTCTTGGTGCCCATTTATTTCAAGAAGCCACAGAAGATGACATTACTGTTCAGAAAACCATTGCTTTTGCTAGCCGAGTGCTAACAAAATCTGAAAAAAATTATTCCGTTGCTGAATTAGAAGCTTTAGCTATCGTTTGGGCATTTAACAAATTCCGTTTCTTTCTTTATGGTAAGCACGTAAAAGTATACAGTGACCATCGTGCATTACAATTTATTATGTCTTCAAAATTAAATCATGACAGGTTAAAACGTTGGGCATTGTTTCTGCAAGAATTCCACTTCACAATAGTCTACTTTCCCGGCAAGGAGAACATTGTTGCGGACGCACTGTCACGCGCAACGGCTGGGCTTGTGAAAAGTAACACAGAAAGCAACCTCGAGAGAAATTTCAGTATTCTTTACATTCAGAAAGTCGCCTTTGAAAACTTCATCACCACATCTTTAAAGGACATTGCTCATGAACAAGATAAAGATCCGATTTGGAAAGACATCAAAAGTAAATGGCATGAAAAGACACACACACAGATTCGGCATTATTATCTGGTTAGAAACAACATACTGTTCAAACGATGCACTGTTGATGACAAGCTGTGGGTACTTTGCATTCCAGACGATTTTGTTAATAAGCTCATTTGGTACATTCATTTCAGCTATGCACATTTTGGTCCACGAAAATGTTATCATATTCTTCGAACGACTTGTTATTTTAACAATATGGAAAAGAGAATTCGAAGAGTCTTGTCTATTTGTAAACTTCGTCAAAAGGCGAAACCATCTACTGTCTCTCATCGTGCTCCATTGTTTCCTATCATTCCTTCTAAATTAAAAGAATTTGCTTCTGTTGATCTCTTGGGACCGCTTGTCAGAACATCTAATGGATTTTCGTACGTTCTAGTCGCTGTTGAACTTACTTCAAAATTTGTTTCTTTCACTCCGTTACGTAAAGCCACTGGACAGTCTGTATCCAACGCCTTTGTTAGAAATTTCTTACGTGAAGTTGGACACGTTAGTAAAGTAATTTCAGATAACGGACCGCAATTCAGATCTGCTGTTTGGTCACGAATGCTTCGTAACCATAAAATCAAATCTGTTTTTATTTCATTGTACTCAACACATTGTAACCCGTCTGAACGGATTATGAAAGAAATCAATAAGCTTTGCAGACTTTATTGTCACAGAAAGCATCAGCATTGGGACAGATATTTACACTTATTTCAAAACGTGCTGAATGAAATGCCTCATGACTCCACTGCTTTACCACCTGTTCTTGTACTGAAGAATAAAGAACCACCAAACAGAATCAGAGAGCTTGTACCTTTTCCGAATACACGTAAACTTCGACACAAAGACATAATTGATTTGGCTATTAAAAATATAAATTCTGCTGCAGACAAAAGGAAAAAATTACACGGTAAAGCAAATGCAAAGAAATTATATATTGGTCAGAAAGTTCTCATTAAAGCTCATCCATTGTCTCATAAGAAGAAACACTTGAGTCACAAATTCTTTCTAGTTTACAATGGACCTTACAGAATCCGACGTATACCACATGATAATTGCGTTGAAGTTGAAACTCTGCGTACTAGGAAGAGTAAAGGTTTACACCACATTTCACATGTAAAACCGTTTATTGAAAGATAATCTGCTTTTTAACTTTGTCTTTGCCATAAAACATTTCACTTCACATTTCTAGTATGCTTTGTCGCACTGAGAAACTGTTAACATGCAACAATGTCTGAAGTTTACTATCCAGTCTAGAACCTACGGAACATATTAGGCAGTATTTACGAGTGCATTGTTATAGTGAACAGACATCACTGTGTTATTGCGTGTGTACATTCTTGCTTGTTAGTTGCACGATTACGTAACGACTATAAGGCTCACATACTTAGAACATTTACCAGTACTGCTAATGAGATTTTAATGCAACATTTTGGTTTACTTGAAAATAAATTCTAGATTTAAAGTACTTTCTGTGAGATACCAGATGACTCAGTGGTTAGTTTATGTGACAGCTACACGATTTTATCAAGACGCTACTAATGAGTGACAATTTACAATGTTGCTTTTGCACTGTATCTGTTTTATATCTGCACAGTTTTTCTGAATTATTCGGGAAAGTAAAACATGTTTTAGTAGTAACCTTTGTGGTATAGCTACAATGAGACAGCCTTTTCTGTAGCACAACAATACGTACAGTACAGTACTTACTTCATCACGGCAATAAGCGTAATAACTAAGATATCTATACGCAAAGCATTTCAATTTCGTTTATCATGAGGTAAGTACATTGACTTCTGCAGAACTTAGCTTTCGGAGGACAATAACTACGAAACTTCCACAGAGATTGTCTTACAGCAAGACGCACATTTAGCGTTACAGGACACGCATTAAACTGTTTATTTTTCAACATATTTGATTTACAAAGAAAGTTTTCCGTGATACATTTCATTCCATTGCTGTAATCTGTAACACCTGAGGATATAATTACATTATTCCTCAGGGGGTTACACACTTACTTTGTGTACCATGTGTTTGGCAAGCACAAGGAGCCCTAGCTAATATGGTATTTGTTTATACAACTTTACACATCGGTACCATATTTCTCTAACACATAAATTACACAGCTATCTGATTATTTAACTGAGAGAGACAAACATTTACTTTACTACATCAGTGACAGATGTTTACGTAATTACACCATTGAATAACTTCACACTTACGAAGTTGTATTTTGTCTGTACTTTGTGAACTGTTCATATTTTTTCAGAACCATTGTGATATTATGAGAGCTTTGAATGATGTATTTGGTATGGGGTCATGATTTTTAAAGTACGTTTGAGGTAGATGACACTTTTTACATGAGCACAGATTTTTTTTTTAGGTTTTGAAATAGGAAGCCACGACGATTTTGAGATTTGGTTGAGGTTTTATGATGTTATGATGACGATGTGTATTACGCTGTTGTGGTATGTTTATGATCAATAGGCTGATGCTATGTGAGGAATTTGATTATGCTATGTATTTCTTATGATTAAATATTGAAGAAGTGTCGACAAATATGTATATGTGTAATAAAGCAAGGAATAATGAGTACTGGTTAGGGACTCTGGTTTGTGCAAAAGGTTGTTGGAAACCAAGAATCATACTTTAAGAGTTATGAAATGTATGTAAATGCGTGAATGTATTACAATGCCAATGAAAATTTTTTGGATACTATTATATTTAAAAGATTTTGTTTCTACAGATTTGTAATGTAAATTCTCAACCTGTGAAAATATTTTTATATGTGACTGTCACTGTAGCGGAAACTGACGTCGTAAATTTTTCAGTAAGAAAGGTAAGTGACCACCTGCATGTAATGCGTCGTGGGCACCCAGCTGCGCGACAGGCGCCTGAAAAAAAAAGCCATTAGTGTGTGCCTGTCAGAGGCACAGGTGGAGAAAAAAAAAGAGGCCATTATCCTAGCTATTGACATTCCTTTGTAGAAAGCATCGTAAATACGACACCCTCAAACTTGAAAACATGATTACACTATAGAGTTCTTAATTTATGATATTTACTGAAATGAAATGATGAGAAACGTTTCATGTTTATTGTCTTGCTAGCTGGAAGATTGTTTACTGCATTATGAAATGCCTTATGGCTAGCGAATGACCTTTCACGCCTTGCTTTGCCTATTTTGTTTAATATCTAGTTTCTTGTTGCAACGCAGCATTGTTTAAATTAAAATTTAATACATGTACTAATATAACTACTTTCTGTCTACAGACCCATCATTTTATGATGTACTTCCTTAGAAAAGAGAGCACAAATAGGCATTTCCCTTCACAGGACTTACAAAAATAATTTTTTTACGATTTGGTAACTTATCTGCTAGCGTATGTTCTAGTGATGCATCACTCTAGTGTTAAGGTGTGACATAGGTATTACACATTTTTACTGTAATATTTTTTCTGCTTCAGCTTTGTCATGTTTAGGTATAAGTTATTACATTTATTGCTGCTTGCTTTGCTTACTTGCATTTTTTTGTCATTGCTGTTTGTATTTATTGTTTTGTGCTGCTGCATTGCCTCGTCCCTTAGTTTAGCATATGAGCTCAGTAGCTTTAAGTTAGCTTAAGAGGGGGTAGACTATATAAGAAACTAACTATGATGAATTGGAAGAACAGCATTGAGAAGCTATAAGGAAATGGTTTGGCCAAAAAAGTAGTGTACAGTGGAGAAAAACTATTTTTGAAAGAGGATGTGAACAGAATACAGAAAGCAGGTTTAGATAGGACTTTTTGGGAATAATGATGAACTAAGGGAGATCTCTATGCAAAATACTGCAGTAAAACAAACCCTGTCCTTTCCTTTCGTATTATCCCTCTATGTGTTTATGTACCCTTGTGTATTTGTCTTTTTCCTGTCTTTATGTGTTTAGCTAATAAGATTTATGTTGTAGAGTTTTTCAAATACTATGTTATTTTCTTTGTAAATATGTTCAGACATTATTTATTGTGTTTTGTTCTAATGCTCATGTGTGAAGTTGACGTTTCAAAAGTTATTCTGATCTTTTATGTATGTACTTATGTCGTAATTTTTGTAACACTGATGTATTTGCTATTTCGATTCTTTTGTAAAGCCTATACTACTGCAAATGTTATCTGTATTGTTATGTTCTTTAAAGATGTATTTTGTACCTTTGTTATTGCATTCTTATGTTATAAAATTGTAATTGACACCAGTTCATCAAATTAAGTAATTTGTAAATTACATTTCACTGCACACGTTTCTGTTGGTCATAGTATATGGACAATATGTGACTGATAGTGTTTGCACATGTGTTAATAACTCAGTATGGGACTGGATAACAGCATTGCTGGTTCTAAGGACATTTCAAAAACAATTTTTCTGAGTGCACAAGTGGTGGTTATGGACTTGCTATATTATCTGCAAGACTCTTCAATGGTGATTGTGCGCCTGCACAGTCAAACAGATGGCTGCTGGCCATCTCTACAAGGATTACAGTGGGTCTACACCTTTGATGACCCACCAATACCATTATTTCTACAAGGACTGCAGTGGGTCTGCACCTCTGGTGGCCCACCAATAGTAATCTCTACCAGGACTACAGTGGGTCTGCTCTGTGATGACCTACCTACCGATAGCCTTCAACGTTGACTGACTCTGCTGTGGCCCATTACCTGTCTGCATGTCAAGAGTCAGCACTGTCTGTCCGTTGGAAGGACAACACTACTTCTTCAAGACTGCTTAGAAATCCACTACTTCCAAGTGCAATTTCTTTTATTGCTCAGACTTTGAAAAAAAAAACACTGCATTTTTACTGTGATGAATGGTCAGGACTGTCTGTATGGACTGTGAGAAGATTTTAGCTTTTGACCAACATTGTATTAATAAGTGTGTGCATTTGATTTCTTTGCTATTGTAATCATAATTATGAAAAAAAAATTCAAATCTGTATTGGCCACTGCCCAAAACAATTTGTAAATTTTTTTGTGGGGAGCATGGGGGCTATGTAAGTAGGCTGTTTACGTTTTCTTATTGGTAACGCCACGTAGCGCTCTGTATGAAAAGCACTGGCTGTGCTGTGCGCAGTCTGTGGCTAGTTTGCATTGTTGTCTGCCATTGTAGTGTCGGGCAGCGGCAGCTGAATATATATTATGACTATTAAGGTAAATACATTGTTTGTTCTGTATTAAAATCTTTCATTTGCTAACTATGCCTATCGGTAGTTAGTGCCTTCAGTAGTTTGAATCTTTTATTTATCTGGCAGTAGTGGCGCTCGCTGTATTGCAGTAGCTTGAGTAACGAAGATTTTTGTGAGGTAAGTGATTTGTGAAACGTATAGGTTAATGTTAGGCAGGGCCATTCTTTCGTAGGGATTTTTGGAAGTCAGATTGCGTTGCGCTAAAAACTATTGTGTGTCAGTTTAAGCACAGTCGTGTACAATTTTTCTAAGGGGACGTTTCATAATGTTTGTTCCTGCACGCAACAGACAACTTACCTCGTCTTGCCGCTGCAACTGCGTAAATACTCTGAATCCAGCAACACGCTAAGCTAGTTCAAAAGAAATACTGTGATCCATGCAGAGTGCAATGCATGGTCATAACTACTGAAACAACTGCTACTATTTTTTTAATATAGAAATTGAATGATCAGGAGGTGTTTGGTCAAAAATCCTTAAGCAGTGTAAAAAATAAAAGAAATCAATAAAAACTGTTAATTTACTGTATTCTGAAAATTAACAAATTACTCGGACCTTTCCTTTTCTTCGACAATTCGATTAGCAACAATTTTAATTATTCCACAATGTCTATGATCAATTATCACGTATCTGTCATTGTAAAAACTCGAATATTACTCTCAGTGTCTGCATACATAAATCTGACAAAATCATTCCGGTGCGCAAGCAATAAACAGCTACGTGCAGCAAAAAGGCAAATCACCAAAAATCCTCAATTATTACCAAAGTCTCCTCCGGCGATAATAGCACGGTAACGGCAGCCTGAGACTACATCTGTCACGCAGCTTCTCTCCACCGTAGTCTGCGACCGACTACTCTCAACAACTGTTCTCACGCTACCACTCGCGATAATAATATCTCAGGCTCAAGTTTGTGTATGCACACCACTGCAGGCAGAATCAGTGGCCAACATTCCAAAGAAATATTAACGTCCAGCTTTTAAGTTGGTGGCTGGTTAGAAATGGTTCAAATGACTCTGAGCACTATGGAACTTAACATCTGTGGTCATCAGTCCCCTAGAACTTAGAACTACTTAAACCTAACTAACCTAAGGACATTACACACATCCATGCCCGAGGCACGATTCGAACTTGCGACCGTAGCGGTCACGCGGCTCCTGACTGAAGCGCCTAGAACCGCACGGCCACACCGGCCGGCGGCTGGTTAGAAAACTTAACTGCTAACGGAAATACTAAAGTGAGATAAAAGAGATTGATTGACCCTGGTCTGGAGCATAACATTGAAGGCTACGTGAGGCTATTCGCGAACGATGCTGTTATCTATAGGAGGGTTGCAACGCCAGAACACAACCGAAATGCAGGACAACCTTTAGATCGGACAATTGATGCACGGGCTGACGCTTGACCCTAACATAAATAAAGGTAAAGTACTGCGCATAAATACGCTCATGCTTATAAATTAAGGATAATTGCAGAATGTGGGGCCACACAACGTGGCACTACACAAAACTGGCGCTAATAGCATAGGCACATGGGGAACACACAGGCTACAGATCTATAAGTTCACGGTATTGCTGATCAGTTGAGAAAACCGTCTGGAAACACATGTGCTACAAAACGCCACAGTTTCCTGCGCATGTATCCCGACATCAGTATGGGATATGATCACGTGCACAGGCCGCACAATGGGTTGGCATACTCTAGATGAGGTGGTCGAGCAGCTGCTGGGGTATAGCCTCCCATTCTTGCACCATTCCCTGTCGGAGCTCCTGAAGTGTCGTAGGGATTTGAAGACGTGCAGCGATACGTCGACCGATAGCATCCCAGACGTGCTCGATGGGGTTTAGGTCTGGAGAGCAGACAGGCCACTCCATATCTTCTGTTTCAAGGTACTCCTCCACGATGGCAGCTCGGTGGGGCCGTATGTTATCATCCATCAGGAGGAAGGTGGGATCCATTACACCCCTGAAAAGGCGGACATACTGGTGCAAAATGACGTCCCAATACACCTAACCTGTTACAGTTCCTCTGTCAAAGACATGCAGGGATGTGCGTGCACCAATCGTAATTCCACCCCACACCATCAAACCACCACATCCATACAGGTACCTTTCAAGGATATTAAGGGTTGGTATCTGGTTCCTGGTTCACGACAGATGAAAACCCGCGAGAATCACTGTTCAGACTATGCCTGGACTCGTCCGTGAACATAACCTGGGAGCACTGTTCCAATGACCATGTACTGTTTTCTTGACACCATGCTTTACGGGCTCTCCTGTGACCAGGGGTCAGTGAAATGCACCTTGCAGGTCTCTGGGCGAATAAACCGTGTTTTTTCAGTCGTCTGTAGACTGCGTGTCTGGAGACAACCGTTCCAGAGGCTGGGGTAAGGTTCCGAGCAAGGCTACCTGCAGTACTCCGCGGCCGTCTGCGGGCACTGATGGTGAGATATCGGTCTTTTTGTTGTTTTGTACACTGTGGACATCCCTTACTGTAGAGCCTGGACACGTTTCCTGTCTGCTGGAATCGTTGCCATAATCTTGAGATGTGGCACTCGCAGGGCCTGTGCTACGACCTGCTGTGTGTGACCAGCCTCCAGTCGCCCTAGTAATCTACTCCTCATAACATCATCAATATGTGTTCTTTGAGCCATTTTCAACACACAGTCACCATTAGTACGTCTGAAAACGTCTGCACACTTACTCGCTGCACCATACTCTGACATGCACCAACACACCTCTGCGTATGTGGACTGCTGCCAGCGCCACCGTGCGACGACCGCAGGTCAAATGTACCGCATGGTCATACCCCGAGGTGATTGAAACCCGCACACCGCGAACCATGTATCAGCATTATCTGTAATTTACGACTATGAGTGTTCGGTTACACCATTCGCGACAAATCATTGAAAACAGCAGCTACCGGAAAATACCTAGGAGTTATCATTCCAAGAGGCCTAAAGTGGAATTAATACATGAAACAAAAAGTAGGGAAAGCAGATGGCAGGCTGAGATTCATTGGGAGAATCTTAAGGAAGTGTAATTCATCCACGAAGGAAATGACTTACAAAACATTTGTGCCACCGGTACCTAAGTACTGTTTATCTGTCTGGGATCCTTACCAACTACGAGTAATAGATGAGGCAGATAACATCAGACGAAGAGCAGCGCGTTCGCCACAGGGTCGTTTACTTGGCCCGAGAGCATTACGGAGATGCTCAACAAATTCCACTGGCAGACGCTACAAGAGAGGAGACATTCATCACGCAGAGTTTTACTACTGAAACTCCTGGAGTGCGTTCCAAGAAGAGTTGGACAGCGTGTAACTTAACTTGGCTCAACCGTAAGTTACGCGCGTGTTCAAAAGAACCATTCTACAGTATTTCTTGAGTTACTAGGACAATAACTTCGTTTATGCGTGTATGTTCATTCGTATATATTTACGCCAGTCCATTGTTCAGCATTCAGTTCTCTCATCACCTCCTCTGCGTCATTTTTCATTTTCTCTTTTGTAAAATGGAAGTGCGCATGATCGAAATATACAACAAAACCCATTAGTACGAAGGTACGGCTACATCTATAAGCCGAGCTGATTGGCCGCGTGGTTTGAGGTGCCATGTCACGGATTACGCGGCTCCTCCCGCCGGAGGTTCGAGTCCTCCTCCGGGGATGGGTGAGTGTGTTGTTCTTAGCATAAGTTAGTTTAAGTAGTGTGTAAGTCTAGGGACCGATGACCTCAGCAGTTTGGTCCCTTAGGAAATGAAACACATTTGAACATCTACAATTACACTGTGATATCAAGAGTCGTGGGGCTCCTAATATCGTTTCGCACATTCTTTTGCCCTGCGTACGGCAGCAGCTCCACGTCGCATGAACACAACAAATCGTTGAAAATCCCCTACAAAGATATTGTGCCATTTTGCCTTTATAGCCGTCAATAATTCCGAAAAATGTTGCCATTGCAGGATTTTGTGCTCGAACTGACATCTGGATTATGTCCCACATGTGTTAGATGGGATTGATACCGGGCGATCTGGGTGGCCAAATCATTCGTTGGAATTGTCTAGATTGCTCCTCAAACCAAACGTGAACAATTGTGGCCCGGTGACGTGGCGCATCGTCATCCACACAACTTGGATCATTTTTTGGGAACACGGAATCCATAAATGGCTGAAAATGGGCTCCAAGTAGCTGAACATAACAATTTCCAGTCAATGGTCTGTTCAGTTGGACCATAGGAGCCAGTCCATTCTGTGTAAACTCAGCCCACACCATTAAGGAGCCACCATCAGTTTGCACATTGCCTTGTTTGCAACTCGAGTCCCTAGGTTCGTGTGGTCTGCTCCTGCCAACTGATATCGGGACGCATCCGACCAGACCACGGTTTTGTAGTAGTCTAGAGTCCAACCGATATGGTCACGGGCCCAGGAGTTGCTCTCCAGGCCATGTCGATCTGTTAACGAATGCACTCGCGTCGTTCCTCTGTTGCCATAGCTCATTAACGCCAAATCGAGCCGCACTGTCTTAACGGATGGCTCGACATACGTCCCACATAGATTTCTGCAGTTATATAACGCAGTGTTGCTTGTCTTTTAGCACTGACCACTGTACGCAAACGCCGCTGCCCTCGCTCATTAAGTGAAGGTCGTCAGCGGCTGAGTTGTCCGTGGCGAGAGGTAGTGCCAGAAATTTGATATTTGTGGCACACTCTTGGCACTATGGATCTCAGAATATTCAATTCCCTAATGTTTTTCAAAACGGACTGTCCCATTCGTCTGGCTCCGATTACAAAGTCCGTTAATTCCTGTCGTGTGGCCATAACCACATCGGATAGCTTTTCACATGAATCACCTGAGTTCAAATGACACCTCCGCTAATGCCCTGTCCTCTTACACCTCGTGTATGCAACACTACCGCCATCTGCATACATTGATATCGCTATTCCATGACTTTTGTCACCTCAGTGTAAGACATCGACATCTGGTACTGCTACGCTGTAACTAGTCAGTGACATCTAGTCACTCAAGATACATCTACATCCATACCCCGCATGCCACCTGACGGTGTGTGGCAGAGGGTACATTGAGTACCTCTATCGGTTCTCCCTTCTATTCCACTCTGATATTGTTCGTGGAAAGAAAGACTGTCGGTATGCCTCTGTGTGGGCTGTAATCTCTCTGATACAACTCATGTTAGTTTCGCAGTCAATGACAAAATTGTTTTGAGATTTCACAACAGGCGTCTCAGGCTACACCAGCTAATGGTCAGCATCCGTTGCATGTCCTGGCTTTCTTGAAACTCATACTGAACTGATCCATCTCTCTGCTGGGCTGCGGGTTTGCTCTTTTTCTAGGAAGTAGGAGGGAGGGGGACTTACTAACACAATCTATAAGACATCGATTTTCAAGTTGTGTGCCTCAAGCAGAAGCTATAAAAAATGTAATTAGCAAATTAAGTAAAAAAAGAGTGTAACATATATGTCAGGCTAGGAAGAACATGTATTTTAAGAGAAATACATCAGGGTAAATAAAATAATGAAGTTTATGTTTCAGCAAGAGCATTCATGTACTGTGTAACGGAACGAAACTCCATGCACAGTCCAACATGACATTTGCAGCACATTGTTCTTGGAGTTCCTTTGCAGTTTTCTTCAGCGCAGTGTCTTCTTTTCTCAGCCGACAGATGATTTTTCCCACTGTACCCGATGGCGTCTGATGTCATGCTGCACTCTACCTTGATATGAATTATCTACAGGGCCACCAGAACCTCTAAGAACTATTGCATTGGAAGTCATGTAACATTTCACAATGTAGCGCCAAAACTGTAGTTATGGCATATTCATAGCTGTCTTTCCGTAGAGAAGCGACAATTATGTACATACACATCTAGAAACCATGTAAAAACTAGCCACCATCATTTATTTCCACTGGCGCTCATCCCATATAAGGCTCTAGTTTCGTCCATTCGGTCGGTTCCCCCCATATTTTCGTTGTGTTCTCTAATAACATGTGATCGGGGTGCAAGGGTTCTTTCCTTCTCTTATCTGGAGTACAAGCCCACAGAGCTCACATGATTGATACCTTGGCTGGTCATGGACGTGTGTGATGTCCTTAGGTTAGTTAGGTTTAAGTAGTTCTAAGTCTAGGGGACTGAAGACCACAGATGTTAAGTTCCATAGTGCTCAGTGCCATTTGAGCCTTGGTTGGTCAGAGTAGTTGTTACTGCATAATTATCTAGCCATCTGATAATAATCATTCCATTTTCTTTGCTGCTCTTGTAATCTAAATCTCCTGTCTTATCACTTTTGGATATTGTCTTAGAGATTATAAAATGACATATTTTAGTCAGATGGTTCTCACGAATAGTCCCAGTAGCACCACAACTTCGTTCTTTTAGGCGAACCAACAATGTTGGTGATATAAATAGATTGTCGGATAAAACCTGATGGTAATTTTTTACGTTTTTCAGGGAGTGAATTGATAAAAATTCTTTCTCAGGTTGAAACTGTAGAGAAAACACTCCTCCTAGCATATATTTTAAAGGACGAAGTTTGCACATTGCATCACTTACATTGATTTGTGTGTTATCACGCGTGTGAATGAATCTCATAATTGTGTCAAATCTGTCCCTTCTCAGGTTGTGTACCGTTTCATTTCTCACGTCCAAACCTGAATCCCAGCAACATCTTGTCGTAGGTAGCGGATTATAGCCCGAGAGAATTAGAATTCTTAAAAACATTTTTATCCCTTCATGTATCATTTTGAATCCTGGAAGTTCTTGAACAAGGCGTATTTTGTTGATTCAGTGAAGAGAAATTCAGTTATTTCTCTATTATAAAATAATTAAAAGCACTGAACTGGAGCCAAGCTTCTCTATTTACTGTGATCTCTCTCAGGAAATAAAGCGTTATCACTTTGCAGATCCTTCCTTCTCCATTCTCTGATTGCAGTTTATAAGCTCTGTAACTTTTCCGTTTCATTTAATTGACAATTTCTGGTTCATCATCGTGAGAGCAATCAGTCACAGGTTCACCACCTAACTTGTTTATGTTGGTCAAAACTGCTTCTTCACCAACATGATACAGGATTTGGGATGGACACCATTAAAACAAATGCATTTTCCGTTGTGGCGGAATCTTCCCACGAAATTTCAGTCACCAACTTTCACCTCCGAATGCGAAAACATCTTGTTGGCGCCGACCTACATAGGAAGAAACGATCACATAATAAAATGAGGGAAACCGGAGCTCGCACGGAAAGATATAGGTGTTCGTTTTTACCGCGTGTCGTTCGAGGGTGGAATAATAAAGAATTATTGTGGAGGTGGTTCGATGAACTCTTTGCCAGGAACATAAATGTGATTTGCAGAGCATCCATCTAGATGTAGATGTAGATGTAGATGATGGTGCCTTGGTCCAATGTTGTCTATATTTCCACCCCCATCTTCTTGACCAGAATCACCTGAGTCCATATTAGCTTCAGGAGACTCAATAAATATATGTGTTGCCTCGTCTTCTTCCTCGTCAAGAACAGTTATGATGCCATGCACAGACAGACCTTTGAGAAAGAAAGAATCATCATATTGATTGTTCTGTGTAGCATAATAGCGTAACATATGCGCAAAAGAAATTAAAAAGTGGATTAAGGACCATACAATGAATTTTTTGGCTATCCTACATCATAAACTTCAGCGCGTTTGAAATTATAATTAAGCAAAATTTTAAAAGTTATGTGATATGTTGCGACAGAAAATAATACTTACTTTTTATTCCAAGGCATAGTCTTATTCAGAAATAATCTTCATAATGGAAACACTAGTCACTGCCCTTCTGGTTTCTACTGGCAGAAATCAACAAGGCAGCGTTCTTATCTGAGAGACATACAACAATAGAAATTACAAGTGTATGCATTATTGACAACAAGAGAAAAGAATGGCAGAATGTTTCAGGTTCAAAAATGATTCAAATGGCTGTGAGCACTATGGGACTCAACTTCTAAGGTCATCAGTCCCCTAGAACGTAGAACTACTTAAACCTAACTAACCTAAGGATATCACATACATCCATGCCCGAGGCAGGATTCGAACCTGCGACCGTAACGATCGCGCGGTTCCAGACTGTAGCGCCTAGAACCGCTCGGCCACACCGGCCGGCTCAGAATATTTCAGAAGTGATGGTCAACATTCAGGAATGATCATTCGAAACAAAAAAGTAAAACATGGTCTTTAAAACGCATACCTTAAGAGCTATGAGCAATTCTTGATCTTCGTACTGTGAAACAAATCTTTTCTACTGCGAGCTCTTTGCTTTCCATATTTTGGGGATGTAATAGTATGGACCAAAACCAGAAAAAAATGTCCAATACACATGCGCTCTAGAACGCATATCTTAAGAGTTAGGAGTACCTGTTAATCATCGCTACTTTGAACCATAACTCTAACTTCATAACTTTTAAGGTATGCATTTTAGAACAGATATTTACTAGACATTTTTTTCTTGTTTTGGTCTGTAAAAAAATAGTTCAAATGGCTCTGAGCACTATGGGACTTAATATGTGAGGTCATCAGTCCTCTAGAACTTAGAACTACTTAAATCTAACTAACCTAAGGACAGAACACACATCCATGCCCGAGGCAGGATTCGAACCTGCGACCGTAGCGGTCGCGCAGTTCCAGACTGTAGCGGCTAGAACCGCTCAGCCACTCCGGCCGACTTTTGGTCCGTACTACCACTTCCCAAAATATGGCAAGCAAAGAGATTGCAGTAGAAGAGATTTGTTTCACAGTACGAAGATCAAGACCTACTCATAGCTCTTAAGGTGTGCGTTTTAGAGCCCATGTTTCTTGACTGTTGTTTCAAATGATCATTTCTGTCATATCCCTGAATATTGACCATCACTTCTGAAACGCCCTGTATATATTATGGTAGGCAGAAATGTGTCAAGCGAGATCGGTGGGTTTAGGAGCGGGTCCGGGTGTTTGGGAAGGTCTTGGACCGGCAGCCAAGTTTGCTTTGCATGCAGGAGGCGCGCCAGAGGGGAGCGTGTTTAAACTTTTAAATATCTGGTGCCCCTGGCCGTACGGTCGCCCACAGCCGGCAACCAGACAGACAGTACGTTGACTGCGGGCGGCAGCGTGGCGTGGCGCCGTTTTCCGGTCCCCGGAAGTGCGGGGTGGCCAGCTGTTTCCCTGAACAGGCTCGACACGTCGCCACACGTGCCGCGGTTGCCGCTTCTGTCTTGCTCCTCCCTGCTCTTCCATAGTTCGAAAAAGACTAAACTAGATAAAGAAGCTGGTATTTTACGATTACAAGAGTACTGGTGAACTAGGGGGGGCGTGTTTAAACTTTTAAATATCTGGGGACAGAACAATAAAAGGTAAATAGAACTACATTAATTAATACCTTCAGCTGCTGACGGGTGTTGATATATATCAAGAGGGACAAGTGAAAATGTGTGCCCCCACCAGGTACTTGAACAAGGGGATCTCCTGCTTACATGGGAGACCCTCTATCCACCTGAGCCAGCGAGGGCACAGAGGATAGCGCAACTGCAGGGACTATCTCGCGCACGCCGTCCGCGGGACCCAAATTCTAACCTTGTATGTCCACACACTACATTCGTAGTCTCCCACCCCAACACACTCATTACTCGTGCAATACATTCTAACCAAGTGCCGTAAGAGTTCGGGGAATATGTGTGCATCCGCACAGAAGAAGGTAACGGCCGGTGTTGCCAGAACTATATACTTATATGGATATGGTGACTTCTTTCGGACATGTCCGAAAGAACAGACACCACATCCATATAAGTAGAGAAGGTTAAGTCTGGGACGTAAGCATTGCACGTGCGGGAAAGATTCCCGGGACTCGTTTGATAGCGCTCTAAGTGGATCTGGTGCCGGCCTGGACGGTCTGGAACGTTGAAAAATCACCGCCCCTATCCGGAATTCAATCCAGGATCTCCACGGCCGTATGGCCGCTAGACCACCACGGCCAAATAGTATTATAGAGAGGTACGTAATAGAACGGACCAATGAAATCAGTAGTACATCTACAACCAATATATATTCTACAAGCCACCGTATAGTAGGGAACACCGTACTAAAATTATAAATTTTCTTTTCTTTTCCATTCGCGCATTCCTCTGTGGAGTAATGGAGCACATTTTTCTCAAGAGCCGAAACCAAATGTAATATTTCTGGCTTTACAGCCATCATATTCAGGTACAAGAAGCTTTTCTTAGAGCAGTAGAGAAGGCGGCAGTGGCGAGGTGACGTAAGGTGGTGAGAGGTACGTGTGACGCATGATTTATTCGCTATGGGTATCGTGAGGTTATTGCTCTTGTTGTTGTTGTGGTCTTCAGTCCTGAGACTGGTTTGAAGCATCTCTCCATGCCTCTATCCTGTGCAAGCTTCTTCACCTCCCAGTACGTACTGCAGCCTACATCCTTCTGAATCTGCTTAGTGTATTCATCTCTTGGTCTCCCTCTACGATTTTAACCCTCCACACTGCCCTCCAGTGCTAAATTTGTGATCCCTTGATGCCTCAGAATATGTCCTACCAATCGATCCCTTCTTCTAGTCAAGATGTGCCACAAATTTCTCTTCTCCCCAATTCTATTCAGTACCTCCTCATTAGTTAGGTAATCTACCCATCTAATCTTCAGTATCCTTCTGTAGCACCACATTTCGAAAGCTTCTTTTTTCTTCTTGTCCAAACTATTTATTGTCAATGTTTCACTTCCATACATGGCTACACTCCATACAAATACTTTCAGAAACGACTTCCTGACACTTAAATCTATACCCGATGTTAACAAATTTCTCTTCTTCAGAAACGCTTTCCTTGCCATTGCCAGTCTACATTTTATATCCTCTCTACTTCGACCATCATCAGTTATTTTGCTCCCCAAATAGCAAAACTCCTTTACTACTTTAAGTGTTGCATTTCCTAATCTAATTCCCGCAGCACTACCCGATTTAATTCGACTACATTCCATTATGCTCGTTTTGCTTTTGTTGTTGATCATCTTATATCCTCCTTTCAAGACACTATCCATTCCGTTCAACTGCTCTTCCAAGTCCTTTGCTGTCTCTGACAGAATTACAATGTCATCGGCAAACATCAAAGCTTTTATTTCTTCTCCATGGATTTTAATACCTACTCCGAATTTTTCTTTTGTTTCATTTACTGCTTGCTCAATATACGGATTGAATAGCATCGGGGAGAGGCTACAGCCCTGTCTCACTCCCTTCGCAACCACTTCTTCCCTTTCATGTCCCTCGACTCTTATAACTGTCATCTGATTCCGGATTGCAAATATCCTTTCGCTCCCTGTATTTTACCCCCGCCACCTTAGGAATTTGAAAGACAGTGTTCCAGTCAACATTGTCAAAAGCTTTCTCGAAGTATACAAATGGTAGAAGAGTAGGTTTGCCTTTTCTTAATCTAGCTTCTAAGATAAGTCGTAAGGTAAGTATTGCCTCACGTGTTCCAACATTTCTACGGAATCCTAACTGATCTTCCCCAAGGTCTGCTTCTACCAGTTTTTCCATCTGTCTGTAAAGAATTCGCGATACTATTCTGCAGCTGTGACTTATTAAACTGATAGTTCTGTAATTTTCACATCTGTCAACACCTGCTTTCTTTGGGATTGGAATTATTATATTCTTCTTGAAGTCTGGGGGTATTTTGCCTGTCTCATACATATTGCTTACCAGATGGTAGAGTTTTGTCAGGACTGGCTCTCCCAAGGCCGACAGTAGTTCTAATGGAATGTTGTCTATTCCCGGGACCTTGTTTCGACTTTCCTTCAGTGCTCTGTCAGACTCTTCACGCAGTATCATATCTCGCATTTCATCGTCATCTACATCCTCTTCCATTTCCATGATTTTGCACTCAAGAACATCGCCCTTGTATAGACCCTCTATATACTCCGTCCACCTTTCTGCTTTCTTTGCTTAGAATTGGGTTTCCATCTGAGCTCTTGATATTCATACAAGTGGTTCTCTTTTCTCCAAAGGTCTCTTTAATGTTCCTGTAGGCAGTATCTATCTTACCCCTAGTGAGATAAGCCTCTACATCCTTACATTTGTCCTCTAGCCATCCCTGCTTAGCCATTTTGCACTTCCTGTCGATCTCATTTTTGAGATGTTTGTATTCCAATTTGCCTGCTTTATTTACTGCATTTTTATATTTTCTCCTTTCATCAATTAAATTCAATATTTCTTCTGTTACCTAAGGATTTCTTCTAGCCCTCGTCTTTTTACCTATTTGATCCTCTGTTGCCTTCACTATTTCATTTCTCAGAGCTACCCATTCTTCTTCTGCTGTATTTCTTCCCTCCATTCCTGTCAATTGTTCCCTTATGCTCTCCCTGAAACTTAGTACAACCTCTGGTTTAGTCAGTTTATCCAGTCCGATCTCCTTAAATTGCCACCTTTTTGCAGTTTCTTCAGTTTTAATCTACAGTTCATAACCAATAGATTGTGGTCAGAGACCGCATCTGCCCATGGAAATGTCTTACAAATTAAAAACTGGTTCCTAAATCTCTGTCATACAATTATATAATCTATCTGAAAACTGCCAGTATCTCCAGGTTTCTTCCATGTATTCAACCTTCTTTTATGATTCTTGAACCAAGTGTTAGCTATGATTAAGTTATGCTCTGTGTGAAAATTCTACCAGGCGGCTTCCTCTTTCATTTATTACCCCCAGTCCATATTCACCTACTACGTTTCCTTCTGTTCCTTTTTCTACTATCGAATTCCAGTCACCCATGACTATTAAATTTTCGTCTCCCTTCTACAATACACTTTCGTCTCCCTTCTGGAAATCTAGGCATATGGAATCGATCTGAGATATCTTGTCGACAGCACTCGTTACTTCATGGGAATAAAGAGCGTTGCACGACAACGATATATTCTGAATCCATGTTGGTTATGTATCAATAAGTCATTTTCTTCAAGGTGATTCATAATGTTCGAGTACCATATGTGTAATTTCAAGGTTGGCATAACATGTGTTCACCGGCCGTTCTGACAGAGCGGTTCTAGGCGCTTTAGTCCGAAACCACGCCGCTGCTAAGGTAGCAGGTTCGAATCCTGCCTCGGGCATGGATATGTCTGATGTCCTTAGGTTAGTTAGGTTTACGTAGTTCTAAGTCTAGGGGACTGATGACTCAGATGTTAAGTCCCATAATGGTTAGAGCCATTTGATTTTTTAACATGTGTTCACTTTCTTAGACAGTGCCTTCCCCCGTTATTAGAGGGACACAAAGTTGGCTGATACTGGTTAGCAGAGAGAAACGGAAAACTTTCAATCTGACTCGCATTTCCAGAAGAAGATGAGTGGACAGTGAAATGGGAGTCAATCGATTTGCTGTGAGTTTTTTCCTATCCGCCAAACCGGAGTGCGATTGTCACCTATTGTGGTATGGGCAGCAGTTGTACTATAGTGCACCTATGATCTGCTCACTGTGGCGTAAACCCCCCAGGGCTGAAGTTACCTCAGTAAAAGACAGAACACGAGTGCAGATTTCTATTTGCTCTCTAGCCAGGAATAGAAATTCGACTCAGGTATTCATCCATAGCGAAGCACTTCATTGCGTGTCATATTCCACAGAAAGCTAAAGAATAGTCACTCGAATAAACAGGATAACAACTCTGTCACAGAGAAACGACTTCATGTGCTCCATATATCGAAACAGGTTGTCCACTGTGGCTTTCGCCAGCGAAGTCTCCAGGTCAGTCCCTAGAGGGAACTGTCTTTGATCGATCCCGGAATGGAAGTGCCCTCGATCGATCCCTGGAGCGAAGTGTTCTCTTTAAGTAATACTCCGCACCCTCCTGGAGATGTGGCGTCTATGTTTGAGCTCAGGCGACTATTCAGAGGCTGTTACAATATCATTACCTCCCATTACATGCGTCATGAATCTGTCAACCAAACACTTGATGCTCATACTCCTTTCAGTAGATTTTCTGGAAGTTTCTATTTACCATCCTACATACTTAGCACATCATCAATCAAAAATACGTCTCTGCTTTTCAGCGGAAAGTGTGCCCCGGTGCTTTCCATCATAAAATCCCTCAGAGGTTAGCTCGCGACCATCGTTTGTGATCCCGCGCATTCCTTTATAATAAAAGAATGTCTTTTCGCCTTGTTCCGCCCCCAGTGCTACTCAAATGTTCTTCTTTTCACCACAGAGTGGTGCTCTGTCCATGCTACGGGCGTTCTGCTACCTCCTGCGTTGTTAACCGCCGCCTCCACGCTCTGTTCTCTAACAGGGCAGTAAATGTCAACCTTTGTAGAACACCACTCTCTTCCCAGCCCCTCGTCGGCCGATAGTACACTAATAGCCATTAAAATTGCTACATCACGAAGATGAGGTGCTTCAGACGCGAAATTGAACAGACAGGAAGAAGATGCTCTGATATGCAAATGATTAGCTTTACAGAGTATTACAACAAGGTTGGCGCCGGTGGCGACACCTACAACGTACTGACGCGAGGAAAGTTTCCAACCTATTTCTCATACACAAACAGCAGTTGACCGGCGTTGCCTGGTGAAAGGTTGTTGTGATGCCTCGTGTAAGGAGGTGAAATGCGTACCATCACGTTTCCGACTTTGATAAAGGTCGGATTGTAGCCTATCGCGACTGCGGTTTATCGTATCGCGACATTGCTGCTCGCGTTGGTCGAGATCCAATGATTGTTGGCAGAATATGCAATCGGTGGGTTCAGGAGGGTAATACGGAACGCCGTGCTGGATTCCAACGGCCTCGTATCACTAGCAGTCGAGATGACAGGCATCTTATCCGCATGGCTGTAACGAAACGTCTCGATCCCTGAGTTAAAAGATGGGGACGTTTGCAAGACAACAACCATCTCCACGAACAGTACGACGACGTTTGCAGCAGCATGGACTATCAGACCATGGCTGCGGTTACGCTTGACGCTGCATCACAGACAGGAGCGCCTGCGATGGTGTACTCAACGACGAACCTGGGTGCACGAATGGCAAAACGTAATTTTTTCGGATGAATCCAGGTTCTGTTAACAGCATCATGATGGTCGCATCCGTGTTTACGACATCGCGGTGAACGCACATTTGGAAGCGTGTATTCGTCATAGCCATACTGGCGTACCACCCGGAGTGATGGTATGAGGTGCCACTGGTTACACGTCTCGGTCACCTCTTCTTCGCTTTGACGGCATTTTGAACAGTGTACGTTACATTTCAGTGTGTTACGACCCATGGCTCTACCCTTCATTCGATCCCTGCGAAACTCTACATTTCAGCAAGATAATGCACGACCGCGTTTTTCAGGTCCTTTACGGGCCTTTCTGGATACAGCAAATGTTCGAATGCTGTCCTGGCCAGCACATTCTCCAGATCTCTCACCAATTGAAAACGTCTGTTCAATGGTGGCCGAGCAACTGGCTTGTCGCAATACGGCATCCACTACTCTTGATGAACTGTGTTATCGTGTTGAAGCTGCAGGGGTGGCAGTACCTATACACACCATCCAAGCTCTGTTTGACTCAATGCCCAGACGTATCAAGGCCGTTATTACGGTCAGAGGTGGTTGCTCTGGGTTCTGATTTCTCAGGATCTATGCACCCAAACTGCGTGAAAATGTAATCACATGTCAGGTCTCGTATAACATATTTGTCCAATGAATACCCGTTTATAATCTGCATTTCTTCTTGGTATAGCAATTTTAATTGCCAGTAGTGTAGTTTCTGAGGAACAGGTGGCCCACTTTACCCTTTTGATAGTGTTCAGCTCTAATTAACTCCCAGACATGCAGTACTACAAATGTTGCTATCACGTGGTGCTAGCCAGTATCAGCCAATGACATAATTAGTAATCCGATTTTGCACATCGTAAGCAGTGATCTAATATTAATACAAATACTATGTAAAAGAACGTGAAATGTATGGGTGCAAAGTCTTGCTACTTTCCAACACAGTATTCAATGGTGGAGAATTAGATTTTCACTCTTTCTTGGAGCGTGCGCTGATAAGAAACTTCCTGGCAGATCAAAACTCTGTGGCGGGCCGACACTCGAACTCGCGACCTTTGCCTTTCGCGGGCAAGTGCTCTACCACACTTTTTCTTTAATCACATAGAACGCTCTCCAGACGAAATTTAATGATGTGTAATTAGCATCAATAACAAACAAAACATAAAGGGAATGAAGGAAAACGCCCTCCTGACAGGGCAAACAAAATGGCATCCGCGTTCCATCAACTTGTGGGTATACGCACTCTGAATCCCAAGGCAGTCAGGCATGTTCTACGCACGTCTTAGCGAAGAAAGTTCCACTTTGTCGGTACCTTGGACCAAGTCCTGGTATTACACAATGACACTGAAACAACATTCTCATATCTGGGACACCGCAGCTGCAGGGAGGAGTCGAAGAAAGCACTACCCAAAAAGTTGGCATACTATTGATCGCGGATGGTGTACGAGAAAAGTAAAGCGACCTTTCAGGAACGTCAAAAAATCAAGAACACTCTTACCGCCTTTGTGGAACAAATAACAGATCGAGAGGCCTTGTATCCACATCAAGCGTTGGTCTTTGTATGTGGGAAATAAGTCTCATCTGGGAAATGATTTCGGTGTAATGGCATGGGGAGCCGTTCATAGAAGATAGGCAAGCATCTTCTGAATCAGCTGCCACACCTCTGCAGAAGATCCACACGTCAGTCGATGTTCGTCCGTGTCAAAAGTGTGACAACCAGGGCACAGCGGCGAATCTGTCGTTTTTATGGCACGTAGACGAAGTTGTGTCATGTATTTTCCATTGACGACCAGACACCAGGTCGCACGAGCGCTCGTATCGAGGAGGACGTGGTGCACAGAACGCCAAACCACGAGCCATGCGATCGTAGGATATCGGTTTTCCACTACAATCTGAGTATGATTTCTCATTATTAGACGGTAAACATCACGTGTCGTAGGGTTCCCGGTACTAGGCAAGTCGGCATGGACATAGCTGTATTCGATGAAAAATGTCCTGACATGTGAGAGCGAGGAAGAAATATGGGCTACTGCAACGGGTACCACTCGAGAGAGAGGGGCCAATTCGTCAATCAGGCTTCCAGATAATCCGATTCGGCGGCGGATCCACGATTCAACCGTCGTACTTACATAAAGGGCAGCTGCTCTCCCTTCGACGTTGACAAGGCCGAGGCCACCATCTCGAGGAGGAAGTGTCAGCGTGTCGTAGACGACTATGAAGATAAGACCCGCACGTAACAAAGTAGCCGAACGCCGCCTGCAGTCTATGTGCCATTGCCTTTGGCATCGGTAAAAATCTGTGCTAAAATGGGTGATCGCGAGACTAGATGAGTGTTAACAAAATTCACACGTTGTAACATGTCCAATGTTCTCAGGAGGTTGCCATGAACTTTCGTACGGATAGCTTGGAGAAGACGATTATAGCGAAATGAAATGAACGCGCTGTATATCACACGTGAAGGTGATCCCAAACATTTGTCCACTAATGGCAGTGGAGCAACACTCTCTGCTAGAAGTCCTCGATCGACGAACATAGCACTGGATCTCGTCAGGTTCACGCGGCTGCCCGCGGCAGTCCAGTACTGGATGATCCATGCTAGTGCCTCTCGTACTTCATCCTCCGATAGAACCAAGAACACCACGTCATCTGCCTAGGCGTGGCAGCTCAAAGCATGCCCCCTCATTGTTATCTCTGTCAACAGGCTCCTCAAACAGTGTAACAGTGGCTAAGGGAACATCGACAGCGGACGTCCTTGACGGACCGACCGCACCATATTAATAGGGCCCGCCACACGGCCATTGACCAGCACTCGCGACGTGGCACCTCAGAGGAGCCGCAAGACGATGTGCATAGATCTGTGGGGGAATACCATCCGTCTGCGTACGTTTTGTAGAAAGCCATGACTCACTCTAACAAAGGCGTGGTCGAATTCCACTGTCACTAAGGCACCGCGACTGCGGCAGGTCGTGGGCAGGGCTATGGCGTCACCGTAATCGCTGGGTGCCGTCTGAATGTTGCTGTCACCACCAAAGCACTTTTGATCCAGAGGGATGACTTGAGGGATGACACGCCGAAGGCAAGCGGCAAGAATCCGGGTAAAAATCTTGAAGTCAAAATTTAATATGGTCAACGGCCGATAATGTCCAACTCCCCGGCCTCCAGTTGGCTTGGGGACGGGATAAACAAGCGTTCTACGAATTTGGGTGGGAGGGGAAGGTCAGGGTTCATCAGTTCTTCATACATCGCAGTCCAGCGTGAGTCCTTGATGTCGTGGAATGTGCGGTAAAACTCCAGCGGAAACCCGTCGGGACCTCGGGCTTTGTTCTCCCCATCCTTACGTAGAGAATCGGCGACATCTTCAGCCGTAATTGTCGCTGTGAGAATCTCCGCAGCAGCCCCGCCAAGGGTACCTGTCAAGGAACGGAGGACATCAGTCGTTACAGCCATGTTCTGGTACTCTGTTGTATAGAACTGTTTGTAGTGATCCACAAAGGTGTTTACCATATCATTCTGCGACTATCTGGCATGTATAGGGCGTTGACCAACTTTCTCAGACACCACTGCTTCTCTCGGATAATATGATGCATGGACGGAGGTTCTCCTAGTATACAATCGTGACATCTTGTGCATACTATTGTGTCTTCAAAACGGTGACGCATAATAGAATTTATCTTCGCCTTTATCCGTTGAATTTCAGCCTGTTATTGAACAGAGGAGGCATGGTTGGAGAGTTCGCAGAGAATTGTGAAATAGTATTCCATGGTACGCCGCTGCCACAGAATTTTCTCGTGACCGTAACTCATCATCGTGTAATTATGTAATAGGCGTATTTAAACTGTTTTAGCATGTAATTATCTGAACTGTTTCTTATTTAAATTGTTTTGTTAATTAAATTGCATTGTGTATTATTGAGAAAGAGCGGGAAACCGCACATAGATACATTTTGAGAAAGAGCGGGAAACAGCGCGCAGTAATACATCTGTAATGGTAGCAGGGATTGTCTGCACCAAAAACCATTGTTGGCGGCGAGACCGCACTTTTGTAGCATTGAGCGTTGGAAGCGAGCAGTTGCGAGTAAGATGTGAGACGAGGCAGTCGTAGCTAGCGAGACATGAGAGGAGGTCGCTGTAAGCGAGGTATGAAATAACACTTTGAAAGAAGCGGTGTGCTCGCCAGCCACTCGCTATATGTAGCGCAATGCTAGTTTTTAAGAATTTTTGTAAAGAACTATGCCCCTTGTAATTGTTTGTCAAGATCGTTCTCAGAATATAGTTATGTAATTTTGATGGAAAATTAGGTATGTAGCGCAACGCTACTTTTTAAGAATTTTTGTAAAGAACTATACCCCTTGTAATTGTTTGTCAAGATCGTTCTCAGAATATAGTTAACTTCTACCAGATTAAATGCATTAAGAATTTTCTATCCCAAAATCATTCACGTAAATGCTTTACGGAATTTATTGTTATCTTAAAAGAAAAGTCTAAACTGAGCTTCAGCTTTTATCAAATCTAAATTAACTTCAACTTAAAGAATTCCAGTCACAAAGTATTATGAAACTCCACCAGCAGCTTATAATTATGTTAAAGAGAAGTAAGTATATTCATTCCACAGTTTGCTGTAGCAGTCAGATGGCGATCCAGTATAAATAATTAAAGGTAAGAATCAGTCTTAATAATTTCAGGTAACGACTGAGGGCCACGGCGACAACACATTTTATGTTTCGTCGTAATAATCAGCAGGTAGTCTTGACAGAGCAGCAGTTAAAAGATTTTAAGAGACGCAGCGTTCAGTCAGCAAGCAAACGTTCAACCAATATTAGACGGGAAGGTTTCAATCGAACAAAGTAAAGCAGGCTTGGTGCAGTCGAGCCACCACTGGAGTGTTGAAGGATACGCTGGAAGGCGTCTCACGCAGTTGTTCCTCGTCGTCTCTACGACCTGCCTGAATTCGGGATCCTTGAGATGGGCGACATTCAGCTTCCACAATCCTCGACTGCGCCACACCTTCTGCCTCTGGAGCGAAACAGTGCAAATGTTGGCGATATGGTCGGAGAAGGCGGTATGCCATAACTCAGCATCAAGCGTGGCAGTTACGATTCCTTGGCAAACGTAGTCACAGTCAATGCTGAATGACTGGTGACGTATGTCTATCCAGGTCGATCAACATGCACGCGGTCCCAAGTATCGGTGAGGTTCAGTTCATGCACATGCAGCTTGAGTTCCTGACATGTGGTGAAATGGGGATGTTGGTCCTTCTGGGACAACAACTGATGGCCCACAGACAAAGGAGCGATGTGTTCTGAATAGAATCGCGATCGTTCCCGTCGCTTGACTGTACCCGAAGGAGCATAAACATTGATGATTCGCACCCCGTGGAAAGTCACAGCAAAACCCCTAGCCGATGATAGGTAAATAATGTCGCCTACCTCAATGCCTTCCTTTAAAAGGTTAGTCGTCCCACTGCCACCGTCAGCACACGGCGTGAGACAAGAAACATAGCCATAGATATTGGGAAACGTCGCTAGGCGAACTATCTGCAGAAGGGCAACATCGAGGTCCGACGCCCTCAGCATTTCACAGAGCAATTGCAGTTTCACATGGGTGCCAATGGTGTTGACATTGATGAAGCCAATCCTGTAAGCTTATGGCGGAATTGGGGTGACTGGGACCCCCATGGAGGCACGAAGAGCAGCAACGAACAGGAACGTTGTCCCAACAGGCTGCACATCCCCATCCAGTAACCCTGTTGATTAGTAGTCATGGGTTGGAGCAGCAGCATTCGCTGCTGTCACAACGTCATCTACATCGTCAGACCACTCAAAGGGGCGTGGATGGTGTGCGTCCAGTGGAGCACCTGCAGAGTCTGGAGGTGGTGACACGTTGGCAGTAGAAGAGTAGTGCTTGCTCAGCTGCTGTTCTACGTCCATGAGTACAGCGCCTAATGCATGCGAAAATGATTGTACCTCCGATGGGGAGCGGCTGGTGCTTCCACCACGGAATCGTCCGTCGGGAGAACATCTTGAGACTTGTGATCCTCATCGTCTTGAGACTGCGTCCAACAGATGTCAGACAGAGCGATCCGCTGTTCCCGACGTCTTTTGGCGACCGTTGCTTGCGCGCGAGATCTTCAGTGTCCGAAGACGCCTGGGAATCCGGATGGTCAGGCACAAAAGCAACGGTAGGCACAAACATCGGGTCAAGGGCCATCTCCTGCACTAGAGATTCCTCACCACTGCACTTGATGGGAGGAGGAGGCAAGGCCGACGGTCCGTCCACAACAGCCTGAGGCATTACCGGAGACGACGATGAGCTAGTAGTAGAATCCATTGGTGACAACGATCAGGGTTCGTTGTGGAGAACGGGAGCGTCGTCGGAGCGGTCGTAGCCTGCAGGTCCCCAGGCGGTAGCTGTGTGATTCTGCGTTGCAGACAGTTGGAACGGAGGTGTCCGTTGCCACATCCGAGCTTGTCTTCAGCTGGCCGACATAAATTACAATTGCATGGCGGCCACCAATATAGAAGTAGGACGGCACGTGTTTGGTTAGCTCTTTGTGGATCCGTCGTACACCATTGAGGGCCGCGTATATAGTGAATGAACCCACTTTTCAGCTGTATGACTAATCAGCTTTCCATATGGGCAGATACCACTACCTCTGAAGGCACCTCGAAAGCGAGTTCAAAGATACGGATCGTCCGCAGTCCAAGTCCCGCATGTTCCACAGTTATGTCACCGATGTGACCATCAAAAATTTGGAAATTTATGGTAAGGCCTTACGGGAACGAACTGCTAAGGTCATCGGTCCCTAAGCTTAAGCACTACTTAATCTAACTTAAACTAACTTACGCTAAGGACAAAACACACACACACACACAAACACAAACATACACACACACACACACACACACACACACACACACACACACACACACACACACATACACACACCCATGCCCGAGGGAGTACTCGAACCTCCGACGGGGGGAGTCGCGCCGCCCGCGCAAGGAGCTTCAGACCGCGCAGCTACCCGCGCGGGTGTCCACCAGAGTTTAGAATTTTGTCACACATGTGTTCGTTAACCAATTTCACGTATACCAGACTGCTCACTATAGACAGGTGGACGCCAACAAGATCGTTGCAATCACTCTTGACTTCATTCTGATAAACTGTTCGATTTCACGTGCTTTTGGTCGGGCATATTCAGGTGAAAAGCTAATGTTCAGTGTAGATTTTCTGTGAGCATAAGCCATTCTCTTTCGAAGGAAACATAGCGCGCTGAGACGGCAGAATCACGTAGACAACTCTGCGAGCGATCTGCGGGGCGAGGACATAAACAAGACGTCCGTGCCGCTAGCGTGCTGAAAAGCGACTGCCATCCGAGCTACGCAAGCACAACTCACGACGCGTCCTCACACATCAATTTTGCCAGTATCTCATCTCCTACCTGGCTGTGGCTAAGCCATGTCTCCTTTCTTCCAGGAATTCTAGTTCAGGAAGGTTCGCAGAAGAGCTTCTCTGTAGTTTGGAAGGTAGGAGACGAGGTATTGGCAGAACTGAAGCTGTGATTACGGGTCGTGAGTCGTGCTTGGGTAGCTCGGATGGTAGAGAACTTGCCCGCGAAAAGCAAAGGTTCCGAGTTCGAGTCTCTGTCCGGCACACAGTTTTAATCTGCCAGAAAGTTCCAAAGGTGGAGAAGTTTTGGCAGGCTTCCCCTGAATTTTGGTGTATTTATAAAAATTGTTGCTCATCATCATGGTAAAAGTTGTGAAACTCCAAATGGCAGTTTATGGGGGCAGAGAGGAAGTACACGGAGACTGGGTGGAGACACATGGCCGTGAGACACCTGGTCGCAGTCTCGTGTACTTCGCTGAGCCTTGAGTAAGTGTCCCTTTTTGCGTTAGCGCTGATTTTCCTCTGAGCAACTCACAACTTATGAGGTCTACTCCGCAACTTGTGTTGCTTTCTCAGTAATTTCAATTCCTTAGATATTCGATCCATTTTTAACTTGTCCTGCGGAACTGCGACTGGCTTTCTAAATCTGCACGGCAATCTTCTATATAGTTTGAGGTACCTAGCAGTACATACATTCTGTACCATATGACCTTCACTCGAGCTGTCACTTCTTGTATTTTTCTTGAAGGGGGAAACCAGATGGCGCAATGGTTGGTCCGCTGCCATAGGTCAAACGGATATTAACTGCGTTTTTTTTAAAAATAGGAACCCCCATTTTTTGTTATATATTAGCGCAGTACGTAAAGGAATATGAATATTTACTTGGACCACTTTTTTCGCTTTGCAGAAGGATCTGAACACATTTAACAGCAGTGTGTATTGCGTGTAGCGGAGGAACAGTTTGAAGGTGATGACTGCTCATGTCAACACGTCAGTATACCTTGCCATAAACCAGCATCAGCGGGGCAATGGTTTGTGAACAGAAACATACGCGAAGTGGACTGGCTTGCCCCAAGTCCTGTCCTGAATCCAATGCAACGCCATTGGGATAAGCCAGAACGTCGACTTCTCTCCAGACCACAGCGTCGATCATCATTGCCTTCTCTGTACAGCAAGTTGAAAAAGGGAGAGTGAGGGCGTGGGTTTTGGTGATATTTACATGAGCATTATAAACCTTTCCCATCGAAAATTTCTCTCCTTCATACCTCCTCTGCGCTACCACAGATAACGTCCCACTGATCTTATTTGTACTAAGATTGCAGTACACGCGAGGTGACTACGAGTATTTGCTTTCACCGCCCTGAGTGGAATGCCTAACTTCTAACTAATGTTCACAACCTGCAGTCTTCTACAGCCGTTGTCCCCTGCGCAGAAAACAGCATGCAGGTCGCGAATCCGTTATCTTGAGGCTGTAAGAAACTATTAGCGAGGAACTGTTATTTTAGAGTAATTAAATTTCCAATTAGTTTTTTTGTATGGGATGCCACTCGCTTTTTATTGGCAGAACGCGAGAAACTGAACAATTACATTCCACTTTAGGGTCATAAATAATTTCCATTCTTCAACAAAATAATGAACTCCGTATTTCCGTAATTAGGATCATACTGCTCTCAATTATACGTCCAAATAACTATCCTTTGCTAAGAAAGTCTTAACTAATATTGACCGCGGCAGACAACATGTTCTCCGATGCTGCCGAACCAGCTCTCGCATTTGCAAACTAGATATTGCAAATTAAGTCTTAAACTGATACCGCAGCGGACAACATGTTCGTCCGCGAAGACTGCCGAACCAGCTCCGATCCTACACTTCACCCGCCAGTCAAGTTAGTCACGATCCGAAGATCACCGAAGTGTTTCGTCGGCCTTTTCGTAGAGCAGTTGTTTTTTGTTCTGCTAGTTATTAATACTTGTGAAATAATGGAATGATAGCTGGCTATTGAGAGCTGTTTCAATTTTAACTGTAAAATAATACACTATTTAGTCTGCCTAATATTAATAAGAGAAAATATTGATATAATATAAATATTAATATAAAATATCATTCAGAGACAATTATTATTTTGGGGAGCAATTCCCGAATGTAGCAACCAATTGTGGAGAAGGACCACAATTTAGGCGGTCTTCCCTCCAGGAACCATAGACCTTGCCGTTGGTGGGAGGCTTGCGTGCCTCAGCGATACAGATAGCAGTACCGTAGGTGCAACCACAACGGAGCGGTATCTGTTGAGAGGCCAGACAAACGTCTGGTTCCTGAAGAGGGGCAGCAGCCCTTTCAGCAGTTGCAGGGACAACTGTCTGGATGATTGACTGATCTGGCCTTGTAACACTAACCAAAACAGCCTTGCCGTGATGGTACTGTGAGCGGATGAAAGCAAGGGGAAACTACGGCCATAATTTTTCCCGAGGGCATGCAGCTTCACTGTATGGTTAAATGATAATGACGTCCTCTTGGGTAAAATATTCCGGAGGTAAAATAGTCTCCCGTTCGGATCTCCGGGCGGGGACTACTCAACAGGACGTCATTATCAGGAGAAAGAAAACGCGTTCTACGGATCTGAGTGTGGAATGTCAGATCCCTTAATCGGGCGGGTAGGTTAGAAAATTTAAAAAGGGAAATGGATATGTTAAAGTTAGATATAGTGGGAATTAGCGAAGTTCGGTGGAAGGAGGAACAAGACTTCTGGTTAGGTGAATACAGGTTTATAAATACAAAATCAAATAGGGGTAATGCAGGAGTAGGTTTAATAATGAATAAAAAATAGGAATGCGGGTAAGCCACTACAAACAGCATAGTGAACGCCCTATTGTGGCCAAGAAAGACAAGAAGCCCATGCCTACTACAGTAGTACAAGTTTATATGCCAACTAGCTCTGCAGATGAAGAAGAAATTGAAGAAATGTATGGAATACTGCTGCCCGGTGTGGGATTCTTACCAGGTAGGATTGACGGAGGACATCAAAAAATAGCAAAGAAGGGCAATTCATTTCGTGTTATCGCGCAATAGGGGTGAGAGTCTCACTGATATAATACGCGAGTTGGGATGGCAGTCACTGAAACAAAGGCGGTTTTCTTTGCGGCGAGATCTATTTACGAAATTTCAGTCAACAGCTTTCCCTTCCGAATGCGACAACATTTTGTTGACACCCACCTACGGAGGGAGAAATCAGAGCTCGAACGGAAAGACTTTGGTGTTCCTTTTTCCTACGCGCCATGTAAGATTCAGAAATTTTCTCACACTGGAGACGGGAAAATGACGGTTTTGCGTGTTTACATCAAGCCTACACAGCGCACAGTTTCATCGCGCAAGCAATACTCAGGGAACCAGCGGGCGCTATGCTCTAATTTCAAGGCCCAAGACGGCTTGTGGACAACTGGGTCAGATTACGGCCTAACAGTTCTGCGAACCCACAGCCCAACAGGGTGTTGTAAATGAGACCGTATTCAAAGCTCCGATACCATACAGGCATTCCGCAACGCATCCACTCTGGCCTGTCTCAGAAAACAAAACTTTCATATTCTTACTCCTTGCTATATATATCCCCAGAAAAGTTAAGACAATACAGCTACGGAATTTCATTAATATCGCAAAGTAATATGTGGCAGTACTGTTACAGTTTATATATTCTCTAAATCACTTCTTTTTCAGTGTAAATACTCAAAGCTGTAAACAATCACTTTTTTGAAATAGTTATTTATTTGTTCCATGTATCGGCTTTCGAACCTTTTCAGGCTCAGCGTCAGATGGTGTACAGGAAGTTACATTCCTTTGTCAAGTATAAGGCTGGATGCCGTCTTGTGACAGTATGGGCGATTTTTGTTGTTAGTATCCATCCGTCTGACTCCACTGCGATGGCCAACTGGTAAAACATCACTATTTTTTACACAATATGTATGCATATAAACTGTGATAACGAAACTTTGCCAGCATCCATCATGTGCTGTACAACTGTTACTTGTTACAAAGATCTTCACACATGCTGGATGCTGGCAAAGTTTCGTTATCACATTCCTTTGTGTTCTGTGTGGGTTGTGAGTGTAGGCAAGCTGAGAAAGCATCTTTTTGTCTGTAGTTGTGTGTGTGTGTGTGTGTGTGTGTGTGTGTGTATGTCTGCGCGGGTTCGCACTTCTACTGATCTTTATGATTGTCGAAGGTTGACGGTTTCCTGTACAGTCCAGCATACTGAGCGCGAAATCCTATACACAGAGGTGACATGAAGTAATGGGAAACCGATGTGCACATTTGTAGATAGCAGTAGTAACGCGCACACAAGGTATACAAGCGCAGTGCATTGGCGGAGCTGTGATTTGTACTCAGATGATTCACATGAGAAAATCACCGACGCGACGGACTATGGCCGCACAATGAGAATTAACACTTTGAACTCGGAATGGTAGTTAGAGCGAGACACATGAGACATTTGGCCGGCCGCGGTGGCCGAGCGGTTCTAGGCGCTTCAGTCTGCAACCGCGTGACCGCTACGGTCGCAGGTTCGAATCCTGCCTCGGGCATGGATGTGCGTGATGTCCTTAGGTTAGTTAGGTTTAAGTAGTTCTAAGTTCTAGGGGACTGATGACCACAGACGGTAAGTCCCATAGTGCTCAGAGCCATTTTTGAACCATGAGACATTCCATTTCGGAAACCGTTAGGAAATTCAGTATTCACGAGTGTGCTGAGGACACCACATGTCAGGCATTACCTCTCATCACGGACAGTGTAGGGGCCGAAGGGCTTCACTTAACGATCGAGAGCAGCGGCGTTTGGTAGAGTTGTCACTTCTAAGAGACAAGAAACACTGTGTGAAATAACCACAGAAATCTATGTGGCACGTACGACGAACTATCCGGTAGGACAGTGCGACGAAATTTGGGATTAATGGCCTGTGGCAGCAGAGACCGACACGAGTGCCTACGCTAAAAGCACGACATCGTCTGCAGCGCCTCTCCTGGGCTCGTGAAGATATCCGTTGGACCCTATAGAATTGTGAAACCGTGGCCTGGTCAGATGAGCCCCGATTTCAGTTGGTAAGAGCTGAGGGTTCGAGTTTGACACAGAACCCACGAAACCACGGCTCCAAGTTGTCAACAAGGCACTGTGCAGGCTAGTGGCGGCTCCATAATGGTGTGTGCTGTGTTTACAGGGAATGAACAGGGTCCTTTGGTCGAAGTAAACAGATCACTGACTGAAAATGGTTATATTCGGGTACATACAGACCATTTGCAGCCGTCTCATATGGAATTTTTGTTGGTGACAATGCACCATGTCACGAAGCCACAGTTGTTCGCGATTGCTTTGACGAACATTCTGGACAATTAGAGTGCATAGTTTGGCCACCCAGATCGCCCGACATGAATCCCGTCGAACGTTTATGGGACATAATCGAGAGGTCAGTTCCTGCACATAAACCTGCGCCGGTAAACGTTCGCGGCTATGGACGGTTACAGCGGCAGCATGGCTCAGTATTTCTTCAGAGGACTTGAAAGACTTGAGTCCATGCCACGTCGAGAGCTGCAGTATGCCGGGGAAAAGGAGGTCCGAGACGATATTAGGAGGACTTCCATAAATTTTTTCATCTCAGTGCAGTGCTGCTGGTCCTAGCTGATAACAGAGTTTATGCATATAAGAAAAGTTAGAAGTGATACTGCGCTTCCTTGGAGCACGCCCGAAGTTTCTACCGTTTCAGTGGAACATTCACCGTCCTGTATACTGTACGGGGTTCTGTTAGTCAAATATTCCTCTGGTCAGTCAACGTTGTGGAACAGGAAGACGCAATCTACCTGTTCACCAACATCTAGCGTGTACAACATGTCGTGTTTGAATGAAGCAAATTGTGTTTCACACGCTTGGTTTTATCATGTTTGAGGTTATATGATCCGACAATAGTCGGAGATCAGTGATACTGGTCTGTAACTCTGTGTCACCGATCTATTACCCTTTTCTATAAACAGGAGTGTCCTGTGGTCATTTACAGTCAAGCAATTATGATAGTTGCGCACGAGATTCGCGATAAATACGATGTAGAGAAGGAGCTAATTCCGCGACATATTCTATGTAAAATATAGCTGGAAATTCCCTAGGGCCTGGTGTCTTGTTCATTATAAGAAGTCTTAACTATTTTTCAATACCAGGAATGCTAACATCGATGTCTCTCATTTATGACTGTTTCGTTTTGTTTTAGGGCGCATAAACAACGAAGGTCATATGCGCCCATGTCAGAACCGTAGAACGTGAAGACGAAAAAGGAGTTAAAAGCGACTATACGTTAAACCCGATCGACTAAAGGAAAGACAGCTAAAAACAGTGACTTCTTGCTGGAGAAAGATCTCTCAAATACGCCATAGAGACAACGGAGGTCCTAAACTAAAGATTAAGTGTCCTTCGCCACATTGCTACGACGGATAAAATGTATAACGCGGTCGACAGCCCGAGAGTGGTACGCTAAAACGGCCGATAACTCAGACGGCAAACGTAAATTAGAAGTGGTTAAAAAAGGGCATTCTGTCAGAAAATGGCGAACCGTCAAAGGTTGATGACAATAGGTACAAAGTGGTGGGGATCACCACTAAGCAAATGGTGATGGCTGAAACGACAGTGACCAATATGCAACCTAGCTAAAATAATACCGCGGCGAAAGGGCCAAGAGGAGGTCCGATAAGCCGCTGGAAGAGGTTTAATTCTCCGGAGCTTGTTCCCATGAAGGAAAGACCAGTGGTGATGCCAAAGTGACATTACCTGCTGACAGACGGCAACACGGAGATCACTGGAAGGAATGAAAGAACTAGCGGGCCGAGGTAGAAGGACTGTAGCCTTAGCAGCAGCGTCAGCGGCCTCGTTTCCCGTCAGACGGACGTGACCAGGGACCCACATAAACATCACAGCGGCTCCATCAAGAGTGAGCAAGTGACAGCTTTCCTGGACTCGTTGCACTAAGGTATAGACTATATGCAGCACACAGAGGCTCTGAAGGGCACAGAGAGTCGGAGCAAGTGACGCAAATGAAAAAGCCTGTATCACCGAATGTACTACGTGGCCTGATAGAGGCCGAAGAGCGCCACTGTAAATAGTGAGCAGTGTTCCGGAAGCAGATACCGAAAATAGTCGGTGCCAATGACATAGGTACACACCAGTCCGAGAGCCATTAGTGTACACAAAGGTACTATCGCAAAGCTCTGTACGTAGGTCGATAAACTTACGGCGATAGAGCTAGTCTGGAGTAGTATCATTAGTAAGCGAATGCAGACCCATGTAAACACGGGCCGCCGCACCAAACCAAATTTAACGGGTGATCAAAAAGTCAGTATAAATTTGAAAACTGAATAAATCACGGAATAATGTAGATAGAGAGGTACAAATTGACACACTGCTTGGAATGACATGGAGTTTTATTACAACCAAAAAAATACAAACGTTCAAAAAATGTCGGACAGATGGCGCTTCATCTGATCAGAATAGCAATAATTAGCATAACAAAGTAAGACAAAGCAAAGATGATGTTCTTTACAGGAAATGCTCAATATGTCCACCATCATTCCTCAACAATAGCTGTAGTCGAGGAATAATGTTGTGAACAGCACTGTAAAGCATGTCTCGAGTTATGGTGAGGCATTGGCGTCGGTTGGTGTCTTTCAGCATCCCTAGAGATGTCGGTCGATCACGATACACTTGCGACTTCAGGTAACCCCAAAGACAATAATCGTACAGAGTGAGGTCTGGGGACCTGGGAAGCCAAGCATGGCGAAAGTGGCGGCTGAGCATACGATCATCACCAAACGACGCGTGCAAGAGATCTTTCATGCGTCTAGCAATATGGGGTGGAGCGCCATCCTGCATAAACATCGTACGTTCCAGCAGGTGTTTATCAGCCAGGCTGGGGATGATGAGATTCTGTAACATTTCGGCGTACTTTTCACCCGTCACGGTAGCAGTTACAAAACCAGAATTACGCATTTCCTCGAAGGAAAAGGCCCGATATCGGTAGATGTGGTAAATCCAACCCATACCGTGACTTTCTCGCCGTGCAATGGAGTTTCCACGACAGTTCTAGGATTTTCGGTAGCCCAAATTCTGCAGTTGTGGGCGTTGACAGACCCCCGGAGCGTGAAATGAGCTTCATCAGTCCACAACACGTTACTCAACCAATCGTCATCTTTCGCCATCTTTTGAAACGCCCACACCGCAAATGCTCTCCGCTTCACTAAATCGCCAGGTAACAGTTCATGATGCCGATGGATTTTGTACGGATAGTATCGGAGGGTACGCCTAAGTGCCAACCAAACTGTAGTGTATGGAATGCCGGTGCGACGTGCGACTACATGAGCGCTGAGTTCCCCGTGCATAGACGAACCCGCTACAGTCTCCATTTCATCCTGAACTGTCTCAGCAGCATTACGCCTTGTGCTCAGTCGGCCACTACGGGGTCTATCGTCTAAACAACCCGTGGCTTCGAACTTCGAAATCATTCTCACCACAGATGCATTTGTGAACGGACCTTTACCCGTTCGAATCCCCTTCATATGGCGATGGGATCGTAACGCTGAACTAGCACATTCCCCATTCTGATAATACAGCTTCACTAAAAGCGCCTTTTCAGGTAACGTCAACATGCTGCGACTTCTAGCGTATCTGATTCCTTCTCTCATTACAGCTCCTTTTATACACAATTGTCATGCGCAGTCACTGACGTTTTGCTGTCCAGCGCCATCTGTCGGACATTTTGTGAATTTTTTTTTTCCTAATGAAACCCCATGTCATTCCAAGCATGTGTGTCAATTTTTACCTCTCTATCTACATTATTCCGTGGTTTATTAAGCTTTCAAATTGATACTGACTATTTAATCACCCGGCATATAAAGATAATAAGTGTTTAAGGGATTTGTTGTCACACAATGTGCATAGCGTAGGAATTATGATAATAAGAGAAGGGACATTAGAGAATGCACTGGCCGTAAAGGGAGTGTTATTTCCGTGGTTACATCCGCGAATGCCTTATAATACAGATCGACTGGTCTCCTCTACTAAAAAGTACAAATTCATTAAGCTATGAAACTTGTCAAGCAAATCTCCAGAACCCGTTATTTGGGATGACAAACAGTAGAACGGCTGGTAGAGTTGCGTTGTAGAGGTGAAAAGACTGCTAAAGTGGGAGTGAAGCAGCACTGCGGCGTAAAAGGAAATGAAGGTTTCCACGTACTTGCGAAATAGAAGTTCGCAATAGGAGAAAGAAATATGACCAGGTTCCGTGTGTTGACCTACTCCAGCCTGCACGGCTACTGATGAGAGTCACCTAGAACAGCCAACTGCGTCTTGTGTCAGTCAGTAGGTGTGGTGACTATTCTTTCGGACATGTGCACGTGCATCTGCCAAGTAAGCAGGAGATCCGGGTTTGAATCCCGCCCTTGGAACAAATTTTGATTCGTGGCCCGTCAATTATTTTATGACTTGAAAGCGGTAGAGATAAGAATTTCTTTTTTCTGAATATAAATTGCATCTGTTCTCTGAATATAAATGGCAACTTTTCATACCAGTATAAGCGGCACACTGTGTGGAAATGGACCTAGATATTTTGTGATGACCGCGGTATGGCTTTGTCGTGTATCACAGGAACTTACTCTACTTTACTCATGGAAAGTTTTTTCTTTCCTTTTCTTTTTAAAAAAGAGAAAAAGACCATTCGTCGATTGCAATTAGCAGAATAACCATTCCGCAAGTAGGATGCGAGGAGAACACTAATGTCTCCATTTGCTGTTCTCTGCTGTCACAATAAACATCTTATTTACCACGGCGTCAAAGGGATACTACCAGTGCTTGATTCCTAAAATTTTAGCTTGCGGAATGCATCTCTTTGACCATATAACTTCGCCCCCCCCCCCCCCCGCGCCCCCCCGCCCCCCCCCCCCCCCCAGCTATAAAAATGACAAGTTTTGATTTTTGAAGACTTATGATAAAACTTACAACAACATATCATTCTTTACAGAGTATTGTTCTCGGATCAGGGGAGATAGTAGCTACACTGCGATTTAATACAAGTGTACTATTTTAAAACTCCAGTGCCGACTTGTTCCAGTGAGTTAAAAAAAGTTCCCTGGGAGGTGCCGGAAAGGGGCCTTAAAGGTAGTTTCTTTAGGTTTTTCTTGAATATCTCGAAAACCGCGGCTTTTAGCGAAATGTTTCCCTAGTACAAAATTAAACTACATTAATTTCTTACAAAAACGTCTTATTTGTTTTGTCTCTAGGACTAATAGTTTGTGCAAATGCAGGGGGAGGGGAAGTTGCAGATTATTAAAAATAGCAGTTTAATGATGTAAAATAAATGTGTATTATTAAATAGTATGGGCAAAGAACAAATATTAACCGTTTGTACGACATGTGAATGCAGTAGAACCGAATTAATGGATGAATTGCAAAAATAATGGTTCAAATGGCTCTGAGCACTATGGTACTTAACAGCTGAGGTCATCAGTCCCCTAGAACTTAGAACTACTTAAACGTAACTAACCTAAGCACAGCACACACATCCATGCCCGAGGCAGGATTTGAACCTGGGACCGTAGCGGTCACGGGATAAATTGCACTCTGGGAGTGTAGCAGGGTTGAAAGGTAGAGGTTGACGATAGAAGTATGAGGGGAGGTACGTCACCAGATAGTTGTCATGCATTTACCTCCTTCAAGGATCTGAAAAAAGAAAGACAAGCCCCCGATTTCTCTTTCTCTCTACCATGCTAAGGGCTGCTATATATATTTCTGGCCTAATAATGAAAATACGAATATTTATCAACGAAAATGGTTTATTGTTTTTCAAAATATTCTCCATCAAGATTTATACACTTTTGCATGCGCTCAAACCAATTTTCGAAGCACTTTTTCCACTCCGATTGAGACACCTCCAAAACATGGTTTTTGAATGCTGCAACAGCATCTTCTGGCGACGAAAATCGTTGACCACGCATTTTTTTCCTTGATGTGTGGGAATAAAAAGAAGTCATTGGGTGCCAAGTCAGGGCTGTACGGCGGATGACCCATCACTTCGACGTTTTGGCCGGTCAAAAAGGCGCTGGTTTGAGCCGATGTGTGACAGCTCGCATTGTCATGGTGCACAATGATTCGTCTTCTCTTGTTCATTTTTCGAATTTCTCCGAAGACTTCAGGCAAACAAATGGTGGTGTACCACTCAGAATTGACCGTCCTACGTTGCTCAAGCGGAACAGTCGCCACATGACCAGTTTTGCCGAAGAAACAGGCGACCATTTGCTTCGAAGTGCTTCTTCCACGAACAACTTTCGTTGGATTTGGCTCGTCTTGGAAGACACACACGGTCGATTGCTGTTTTGTTTCGGGCTCATACGCATAGATCCATGATTCGTCACCTGTGACGATCTTATAAACGTCTTTTGAAGCACCACGATCGTATTTTTTCAGCATTTCTTTACACCAATCCACACGAGCTTTCTTTTGAGCGATTGTCAAATTGTGCGGGATCCAACGAGAACAAACCTTTTTTACGGCCAGGTGTTCATGCAATATCGAATGTATGCTGGTGGGAGAAATGCCTAGGCATGCCTCTATCTCACAGTATGTCACATGACGGTCTTGCATTATCAGTTCACGTACGGCATCGATGTTTTCTGGCACAACGGCTGTTTTTGGACGACCTTCACGGAATTCGTCTTTGAGCGAGCGTCGGCCACGATTGAATTCGTTGTACCAGTTTTTCACAGTGCTATAGGATGGTGCTTCGTCGCCATACAAAGATTTAAGTTCATCGATGCACTCTTGTCGTGATAATCCACGTCGAAAGTTGTGAAAAATGATCGCACGAAAATGTTCACGAGTTAATTCCATTTTTGTGCCAAATTGATTTCTTCAAGTCCCTGTAAAAGAAAAAAAAATTGTCGTAAGTCAAAAAGTTCTGAGTACATTTATGCTAAAAAATGTCAAACTTTCCAATGGAAATGTCAGATTGCACCTGGCAACACTTAGTGTTGCCTAGGCCAGAAATATATATAGCAGCCCGTCACAAAAAGCAGGTACAGGGTGTTTTACAAAGCTAGAACGACGTTTGCGAAATTCGCCTTGTGAATCACTGGTGACGCAGTGCGCAGACACCCTGGGCAGGTGGGAGTTTGATGTGGATGGAAGTGTTTACTTTCTGTGAAGAGTGTTAACACTACATTCAATACAGATATGAGTTGCTAATAATACAAACGCAAGAAAAGCATATGGGCAGATTCCACGTGAATCTCCGCACACTGTTCGACACTGCTACAGGGAAAATTGATTCTCAGTCACCCTGTACAGTACTTGTAGTGTTCTTCTGGAAAAGACGACGTCCTCAACCACGAGAGCTGCTCTGTTTTCCGTTTGCACACATGCTATATTTCCCTGCGTTCCCTGTCCAGTTCTCTTATGTAAGTAGACAAAATAACTTCTGTTTATTAAACGAGTAGTTATCATTTTTGAAGTGAGCTTTTCTCTGATATTCCTTCCTATAAACAATGACTGAGAACTGCTTAATCTGTAAGTGTGATTTTAGTGATCTATGTAGTGTTGGTGCGAAAGGGATTGGATTGGTAAATGTCGCATCTTTCTGCTGTCTGTCGCTGACAGCACACTGTAAACCTGTGTAACCATGTTGCAGTCACTTATTGGTGAATGAATGAATAACGTGAGAATTACTGCACTTCTCTCACCATTAATTGTGTTACTGGTAGACTGCTTAAATCTCTTCCATTCATGAATTGCTGGCGCTGGTAGAGGGGGCTGCACTGACTGGAGCCGCTTTCAACACATTCACAGTATATATTGTAAGTGGTTGTAAATATGCCTGATGAAATAGGACTGATCACGTTTAAATGTAGAAGAGTGGTCTGCTGTTATGCATTGCTTGACTTGTGCTGAAATATCTGAGGTTCCTTAATTCCTGTGTGACCTACTTCTCTTAACGAGATGGCCGATTTCATCCTGTGCACCTCTTCAGACGGTGGGACAGCTGAGGCTGAGGTGTTGCACTTCATGAATACTCACTGACAGCATGTTGCATCTGGGGCAGGCTCTTCAGTGACATAGACAGCTGACACCTTCAGCTGTTGCGCGTTTTTGCGTAATAGCTCATTTAACAACTGCAAATACTCACTTAATAAACTAAAAATAACTCTTCTGTATAAAGATAAGTCCAGTGAAATTATTTTATACAGTCACATGCCACAATTGGTCGAGAAATGAAACCTCCTGGCCGATTAAAACTGTGTACCGGACCGAGACTCGGACTCGGGACCTTTGCCTTTCGCGGGCAAGTGCTCTACCAGATTCTTTCCTGTTTTTAGTTGATCTCATTTTGTTATAAATTGTTCGTTGAATTTGTTCGGGGTGGACGTCCGATGACACCCGTTTAGCTTCTTCGTTGATCCGTTAACTCAGTTTTTTTGTTTTGTTATAATTACAGAGGGTAGCTAACCATCTGACCGAACACGCTGAGCTACCGTGCCGGCATCCATCTGAGCTACCCAAGCACGACTCACGCCCCCTCCTCACAGCTTCACTTCCGCCAGTACCTCGTCTCCTACCATCCAAACTTCACAGAAGCTCTCCTGCGATGCTGAAGAACTATCACTCCTGGAAGGAAGGATATTATGGAGACATGGTTTGCCACAGTCTGGGGGATGTTTCCAAAATGAAATTTTCACTCTGCAGCGGAGTGTGCGCTGATGCGAAGGTAGGGGACGAGATACTGGTGGAAGTGAAGCTGTGAGGACGGGGCGTGAGTCGTGCTTGAGTAGCTCATTTGGCAGAGCACTTGCCAGCGAAGGGCGAAGCTCCCGAGTTCGAGTCTCAGTTTGACACACAGTTTTAATATGCCAGGAAAATTCATATCAGCGCACACTCCGCTGCAGAGTGAAAATTTCATTCTGAGGACGAGTAAAAATCAGTTTCACTTCTAGAACCGTACTACCAAGTGCAGAGATTTATGTAGGTTCTGTTGGGGTTGGGTTGGGTTGTTTTGGGGAAGGAGACCAGACAGCGAGGTCATCGGTCTCATCGGATTAGGGAAGGACGGGGAAGGAAGTCGGCCATGCCCTCTTAAAGGAACCATCCCGGCATTTGCTTGGAGAGATTTAGGAAAATCACGGAAAACCTAAACCAGGATGGATGGACGCGGGATTGAACCGTCGTCCTCCCGAATGCGAGTCCAGTTTTTAACCACTGTGTTTCTTACGTTGTGTTACTAGTAATTGCTATCTGTTTTCCACGTAGCGTTAACGCACTTTATGAGAAATAAACACCCCCAGCCATGTCTGCACACCACGTCGCCAGTGATTCATAAGGTGAACTTCGGAAGGATCATTCTCACTTTGTGAAACGCCCTGTAGTTGCTTTTTCTGGCGTAGTGAGGTAAAGAGAATGGGGAATCCTCGGCTCGCTCTTCGTGTTCCATACTTTTCAAGGAGACAACTGCATGACCACTATCGGGTAACACACACTATGTGATCAAAAGTATCCGGACACCCCAAAACATTACGTTTTTCATATTAGATGGATTGTGCTGCCACCTACTGCCAGGTACTTCATATCAACGACCTCAGTAGTCATTAGACATGTTGAGAGAGCAGAATGGGGCGCTCCGTGGAACTCACGGACTTCGAACATGGTCAGGTCATTGGATGTCACTTGTGTCATACGTCTCTACGTGAAATTTCCACACTCCTAAACATCCCTAGGTCCACTATTTCTGATGTGATAGTAAAGTGGAAACGTGACAGGACACGTACTGCACAACTGCGTACAGGCCGACCTTGTCTGTTCACTGACAGAGACTGCCGACAGTTGAAAGGGGTCGTAATGTGTCATAGGCAGACATCTATCCAGACCACCACACAGGAATTCCAAACTGCATCAAGATCCACCGCAAGTACCGTGACAGTCAGGCAGGAGGTGAGAAAACTTGGATTTCATTATCAAGCGGCTGCTCACAAGCCACACATCACGCTGGTAATTGCCAAACGACGCCTCTCTTGGTGTAAGGAGCGTAAACATTGGACGATTGAACAGTGGAAAAACGTTGTGTGGAGTGATGTATCACGGTACACAATGTGCCGGTACGATGATAGGATGTGGGAATGGCGAATGCCTGGTGAACGTCATCTGCCAGCGTGTGTAGTTGTGGTGGTGTTATGGTGTGGTGGCGTTTTTCATGGAGGGGGCTTGCGCCCCTTATTGTTTTGCGTGACACTATCACAACACAGGCCTACACTGATGTTTTAAGCACCTTCTTGCTTCCCACTGTTGAGGAGCAACTTGGACATGGCGATTGCATCTTTCAACACGATCGAGCACCTGTTCATAATGCACGGTCTGTGGCGGAGTGGTTACACGACAATAATATACCCGTAATGAACCGGCCTGCACAGAGTCCTGGCCTGAACCCTATACAACAACTTTGATATGTTTTCGAACGCCGGCTGCTTGCCAGACCTCACCGACCGACATCGATACCTCTAATCAATGCAGCACTCCATGAAGAATGGGTTGCCATTCCCCAAAAAACTTTCAGAAGCTGACTGAAGGTATGCCTGCGAGAGTGGAACTTGTCGTAAAGTATAAAGGTGGGCCAACACCATACGGAATTCCAGCATTACCGATGGAGGGCGCCGCTTCATTTTCAGCCAGGTTTCCGGATACTTTTGATCACACAGTGTATTTCCAGAGCTAGAGCCGTCAGTAGGGGGTATTTCCGATACTTCGTGCATTGTCGAATATCGTCCAATTAAGATCAAATGGTTCAAATGGTTCAAATGGCTCTGAGCACTATGGGACTTATCATCTGAGGTTATCAGTCCCCTAGAACTTAGAACTACTTAAACCTAACTAACGTAAGGATATCACACACATCTAAGCCCGAGGCAGGATTCGACACTGCGACCGCAGCGGTCCGCGGTTCCAGACTGAAGCGCCTAGAACCTCTTGGCCACAACTGAGATCGCGATAGTAATATTTAATTGTAAGTATAGTGATAAAATGTATATGTAGCCAGTTCCCTAGGAATGATTCTCTCTTGGGGGTGCGTGGCGAACGATGGTGGTGGCCTGTGGCGGAAATGATTCACGTTTCTGGCTAATGGTAGGTGCTATGCGAATGGAAAGACCGTTTGAGGTACAAGAATGTAACTGTTCTAACCCTGTCGCTCTCTAGACGTCTGAATAATGACCTAATACTCACTATGTATTGCACAGCCTTCGTGATCGCTTGTGTTCTCTGTGGAAATTTGAGAAGATTCAATATGGATGCGTGTTTGTGCTGGACCATTATTCCGCCCCATGTACATTGTCCGGTTGACTACTTTTGTACATATACCGCCTTTATTTGGTTGAGAGATCATCTATTGTGGTGTGTGCATCTAGCAGGTGAAAGACAGGCGGAAGACACGTTTGCTGGATCTCTAGACATAAGAAGCATCTTAGTCGACTTTGTAAATTATAGTAATGATTTGGAATCTGTTATATCACCGACATCGGTATTCACGTGTGGAGACAACAGTTTACTCTATTTTTTTCGTTTTCACGTAAAGATCTTCGCAGACGGGATAAGTTTCTAGTTACTCAGTGGTTTACAGCACGCTGCACCTCGCTAAAGCTTTTGGTTTCTAGAGAAATAATTTCCAGTCTATATCTTCGGAATTATACTGTGCAAGCGATCGGTAGCATACTGCTATATGCTTGATATAGAGAAGTATCGCGTAAATGATATGATATTCTGGCAAACCATGTGAAAATATATATGTTCTTGTAATCCCAGAGCCTGGAGATTGGTGTACAAAGCAAGCAGGTAGTTACCAGAAACAGTAACGACTTTGTGCCGAAGGGAACCGACCCAGCTTTTGTACAACAGTTTGGAGAGTGATTTTGGTCTGCTGAGGGTGCTCTGGTCAACATTGAGCCAGTGTGCGTGCGGGGACAGATGAATTGTGACAATCTGCTTCGGTGGATGACCTACCGACCTCGCGGGAAACATCTAGTGCTGCGAGGACTATATTCGGTCCGTGTGTTAATCCTGTTTCCGCCGTATATGTACAAGTGTCTTGTGGTCACTAGATAATGATTTTGTATAGCGCAGGATACGAATTGCGTGTTTACTACATCGATACAGTATGTGGTGACATACGGTCGGGTTCGAGATCGGTTTCACGCTGAAGTATGCAAGCTTTCGTCTCAGTGGCACAGCAATGTAACTGAGAAAGCGTTTTCCCATATTTGACGACCTGTAGACCACTTTTGCAGGTGTTAACTGTCAGTTCTATGTGGCGATCTGAACAAAATAGTTTTGCCACTGAAAGTCTCGTCTGCAGAAAGAAAAGGCGGACAGTGCTTCCACACCAGCAGCATCAGTAATTTGGCGGGTAAATTAAGTAAGAGCCAATCAGAATGCTCCATTCATTCACAAGACATCCTTTGTGCTGTGACATAAGAGCCTCTACAGACTGTTTCGAACAGTTCTGAAAGTGTTCAAGTGTTCGAAGACAAGTTCAGACCATCCATCTCTGCTGGGATGCTGTCTTTCATCCGCCATTGCGGCATTAGGACATCTCTCTACCAACAGCTGTAGGACACCGAAAATTTCGAGACATTTTTCTCTTATGAAGGACAGTGTTTCGAATTCTGTTTGCATAACTATTCTGATTTTCCCATCTGTGCTTAGACTGTGTTCTCTTTCCAAAAAATAAGAATGCTTTTATGATTAACGGAGTTTTCGCAAGTGTGCACATACAAGACGAAGGCTTGTAGCGATGAGAACGTTTGCCGTTTCTGAGACGCATGTTGAAAGTACGACGTCAGGATTTCCAGGAAGAGTAGCACATGATGCCTCGTTAGGAGCTTCAGGAAGAATGCATTCGGTGCTATCCTGGATTATTTTTGTAAACAGGTCCTGTTAGGGCAAGAATTTCCATGCAGACAAACTGAGACGTCACAAAAGCTCCTACAACAACGAAAGTGACCGTTAACTATTTCTGCGACACTTTACCATCTCCTAGAGGGAGACTTAGCTATTATGAATATTTACATAGACATGTGATGTCAGTATAACACTGACAAACTTTTAGCTGCGCCTGCGAGGTTGAGCCGCTATACAGACATCTCCTTTGGCGCTGGACCTGCAGCTCTGAAAGCTATGCATCAGCTATGGTGGCTAGCTAAACACATGCACTGCTATAGGTGTCTCACATGTGGGACAGGCTGTCCCATTAGGATTGCTAGGAAGAATACATCTGGTCATCATTCTGCCTTTGAACTCTGTAGAGAACATATCAGCGCACACTCCGCTGCAGAGTGAAAATCTCATTCTGTAGGGAACAGTTCACTGATATGTCTCGGTCGAATTTTATAATCACAGTTCGAAAGCATTTTTAAGTGCAATGAGTGTTTGTGCAGTTCATTATTTTGGTTGTTTAACCGTTGTATTTGCAGAGAGTAACACCTGCATTATATTTGACAATTTTACACATAGTGTACGAGTCTCTTGCATTATTTTGTGAACAAGTCTGTAGGCTGTGCAATGCATTATTTCGACAGTTTATAATTAGTGAGAGTGTTTGCAGAGCGTTTTACATGCACTATTTTGACAATTTACGACTTGTTTGCTTGTCTATACATCAGTGTACTGAATTATTTTGGTGATTTACGAGTAGTATGCAGGTCAGTAGGCTTTTTGCTGTGACCACATGCTTGTCAGAGGCGAGTGTTTTGAATCAGTGTGATAAATGAACTATGTGAAATCTGTCCCTAAATAAATTGTTCCAAAATAAATAAAGTACACTCCTTCCTCTCTCCAGCAGCTGGACACAGACGGAGTCCTTTCAACATTATTTCCCCCAGACTCCCATGACAGGACAGCACCCTCTAGGGGCAGTGATGTGTACTAGCTCAGTTGGACTCTGAACCTCCTGGTGAACACATTGGGTGGAGCTACTGCCTCTGATAACTCAAATTGTTTAAATAAACAATGCATGCAAAATAAAGACTTCCATCCATTCTATCCAGCACTGACTCAGTCCTTTTCCCGCTAATTTCAAGGAAGAGGTCGTGGTCAGATGACTTAGGTTAGTGGAGGTTGCCCAAATGACCTATTATCCCACCAAAATTTTCCCACCACTTCCTTAGGTTAGTGGAGGTAGCCCAAGTGACCTTTTTCCCGCCAAAATTTGAACTTCCCGCCATTGTCTGGGAAGGAGGAGGGGGCAGTTGTTGGGAGGGGGTTAGGTTAGAGAAGATAGCCCAATTGACCAATTTCCCTTTGACCAATTTCTCTGCCAAAGTTTACACTTCCTGACATGACGTCATTGCAATTTTGCCCCATCTGTCGCCACCATCTTGGATCCGCCATCCTGAATAAATTTGGCAAGACTGCAACGTGGGGTGGCGTCCCTGCTGCCCTATTACTTGTGTATCTAACCAGGGTTAGGTGTTAGATGACGACTTCTGAATAAGCAGGACCTACCGGTAGCATGCTATTCTCGTTGAAGAGACTTTTACAGACACAAAAATTATTTCAGTGCACTCCAAAGTTACTCAAAGCACGGTGTACCAAGTTCCCGCCATATTTTTACAAAATAACAGTTTGGACAGAGATTGCACAGAGTGCTATCTGCTTGACGAAACATGTATGAAGTATTTAATAAGTTATGTCAGAAGTTATTTATGTCACACGAATACCTTGAACTAACAAAGGGCGGAAGTAAATGAAGAGAAACGTTCTCATAGGTTCACTTGCAAGCAAAAGATAGGCATTCAGTCCCTGGTGCGGCACAGGGATGCTGCATATTTATACGAAAGCAATTACTTATGAGACATTTTTACAAAAAAGAGCAGCCCGAATGGTCGCGTAATGAAAAAGTAACACAAATGTAACAGTATCTGACTGACAGACATTTAGGGAAAAACTTTTAAAAACTAGCTAAAATTTCTCGAAAAAGTTGGGCACTGGTTTCCAGTTTGAATCTGTCTTCATTATCCATCCTTTACCCTGGGGGCAGTGACGATAAGAAGGAGACCCATGTTGTTATTGTTGTGGTCTTCAGTCATGAGACTTGTTCGTTGCAGCTCTCCATGCTACTCTATCCTGTGCAAGCTTCTTCATCTCCCAGTACCTTTTGCAACGTACATCAATCTGAATGTGTTTAGTGTATACATCTCTTGGTCTCCCTCTAAGATTTTTACCCTCCGCACTACCCTCCAGTACTAAATTGGTGATCCCTTGATGCCTCAGAATATGTCCTACCAATCGATCCCTTCTTCTAGTCAAGATGTGCCACAAATTTCTCTTCTCCCCAATTGTATTCAGTACCTCCTCATTAGTTAGGTGATCTACCCATCTAATCTTCAGTATCCTTCTGTAGCACCACTTTTCGAAAGCTTCTTTTCTCTTCTTGTCCAAACTATTTATTCTCAATGTTTCACTTCCATACATAGCTGCACTCCATACAAATACACTCCTGGAAATTGAAATAAGAACACCGTGAATTCATTGTCCCAGGAAGGGGAAACTTTATTGACACATTCCTGGGGTCAGATACATCACATGATCACACTGACAGAACCACAGGCACATAGACACAGGCAACAGAGCAGGCACAATGTCGGCACTAGTACAGTGTATATCCACCTTTCGCAGCAATGCAGGCTGCTATTCTCCCATGGAGACGATCGTAGAGATGCTGGATGTAGTCCTGTGGAACGGCTTGCCATGCCATTTCCACCTGGCGCCTCAGTTGGACCAGCGTTCGTGCTGGACGTGCAGACCGCGTGAGACGACGCTTCATCCAGTCCAAAACATGTTCAATGGGCTACAGATCCGGAGATCTTGCTGGCCAGGGTAGTTGACTTACACCTTCTAGAGCACGTTGGGTGGCACAGGATACATGCGGACGTGCATTGTCCAGTTGGAACAGCAAGTCCCCTTGCCGGTCTAGGAATGGTAGAACGATGGGTTCGATGACGGTTTGGATGTACCGTGCACTATTCAGTGTCCCCTCGACGATCACCAGAGGTGTACGGCCAGTGTAGGAGATCGCTCCCCACACCATGATACCAGGTGTTGGCCCTGTGTGCCTCGGTCGTATGCAGTCCTGATTATGGCGCTCACCTGCACGGCGCCAAACACGCATACGACCATCATTGGCACCAAGGCAGAAGCGACTCTCATCGCTGAAGACGACACGTCTCCATTCGTCCCTCCATTCACGCCTGTCGCGACACCACTGGAGGCGGGCTGCACGATGTTGGGGCGTGAGCGGAAGACGGCCTAACGGTGTGCGGGACCGTAGCCCAGCTTCATGGAGACGGTTGCGAATGGTCCTCGCCGATACCCCAGGAGCAACAGTGTCCCTAATATGCTGGGAAGTGGCGGTGCGGTCCCCTATGGCGCTGCGTAGGATCCTACGGTCTTGGCGTGTTGAGCAATTCGGCGGTACGTCCACCTGGCCTCCCGCATGCCCAATATACGCCCTCGCTCAAAGTCCGTCAATTGCACATACGGTTCACGTCCACGCTGTCGCGGCATGCTACCAGTGTTAAAGACTGCGATGGAGCTCCGTATGCCACGGCAAACTGGATGACACTGACGGCGGCGGTGCACAAATGCTGTGCAGCTAGCGCCATTCGACGGCCAACACCCCGGTTCCTGGTGTGTCCGCTGTGCCGTGCGTGTAATCATTGCTTGTACAGCCCTCTCGCAGTGTCCGGAGCAAGTATGGTGGGTCTGACACACCGGTGTCAATGTGTTCTTTTTTCCATTTCCAGTAGTGTACTTTCAGAAACGACTTCCTGACATTGAAAACTACACTCCTGGAAATGGAAAAAAGAACACATTGACACCGGTGTGTCAGACCCACCATACTTGCTCCGGACACTGCGAGAGGGCTGTACAAGCAATGATCACACGCACGGCACAGCGGACACACCAGGAACCGCGGTGTTGGCCGTCGAATGAAGCTAGCTGCACAGCATTTGTGCACCGCCGCCGTCAGTGTCAGCCAGTTTGCCGTGGCATACGGAGCTCCGTCGCAGTCTTTAACACTGGTAGCATGCCGCGATAGCGTGGACGTGAACCGTATGTGCAGTTGACGGACTTTGAGCGAGGGCGTATATTGGGCATGCGGGAGGCCAGGTGGACGTACCGCCGAATTGCTCAACACGTGGGGCGTGAGATCTCCACAGTACATCGATGTTGTCGCCAGTGGTCGGCGGAAGGTGCACGTGCCCGTCGACCTGGCACCGGACCGCAGCGACGCACGGATGCACGCCAAGACCGTAGGATCCTTCGCAGTGCCGTAGGGGACCGCACCGCCACTTCCCAGCAAATTAGGGACACTGTTGCTCCTGGGGTATCGGCGAGGACCATTCGCAACCGTCTCCATGAAGCTGGGCTACGGTCCCGCACACCGTTAGGCCGTCTTCCGCTCACGCCCCTACATCGTGCAGCCCGCCTCCAGTGGTGTCGCGACAGGCGTGAATGGAGGGACGAATGGAGACGTGTCGTCTTCAGCGATGAGAGTCGCTTCTGCCTTGGTGCCAATGATGGTCGTATGCGTGTTTGGCGCCGTGCAGGTGAGCGCCACAATCAGGACTGCATACGACCGAGGCACACAGGGCCAACACCCGGCATCATGGTGTGGGGAGCGATCTCCTACACTGGCCGTACACCTCTGGTGATCGTCGAGGGGACACTGAATAGTGCACGGTACATCCAAACCGTCATCGAACCCATCGTTCTACCATTCCCAGACCGGCAAGGGAACTTGCTGTTCCAACAGGACAATGCACGTCCGCATGTATCCTGTGCCACCCAACGTGCTCTAGAAGGTGTAAGTCAACTAACCTGGCCAGCAAGATCTCCGGATCTGTCCCCCATTGAGCATGTTTGGGACTGGATGAAGCGTCGTCTAACGCGGTCTGCACGTCCAGCACGAACGCTGGTCCAACTGAGGCGCCAGGTGCAAATGTCATGGCAAGCCGTTCCACAGGACTACATCCAGCATCTCTACGATCGTCTCCATGGGAGAATAGCAGCCTGCATTGCTGCGAAAGGTGGATATACACTGTACTAGTGTCGACATTGTGCATGCTCTGTTGCCTGTGTCTATGTGCCTGTGGTTCTGTGAGTGTGATCATGTGATGTATCTGACCCCAGGAATGTGTCAATAAAGTTTCCCCTTCCTGGGACAATGAATTCACGGTGTTCTTATTTCAATTTCCAGGAGTGTATATTTGATGTAAACAAATTTCACGTCTTCTGAAACGCTTTCCTTGCCATTGTCAGTCTACATTTTACATCCTCTCTACTTCGACCATTATCAGTTATTTTGTTCCCCAAATAGCAAAACTCCTTTACTACTTTAAGTGTCTCATTTCTTAATCTAATTCCCTCAGCATCACCCGACTTAATTCGACTACATTCCTTTATCCTTGTTTTGCTTTCGTTGATGTTCATCTTATATCCTCCTTTCAAGAAACTATCAATTCCGTTCAACTGCTCTTCCAAGTCCTTTGCTGTCTCTGACAGAATTACAATGTCATTGGCGAACCTTAAAGTTTTTATTTTTTCTCCATGGATTTTAATAGCCACTCCGAATTTTTCGTTTGTTTCCTTTACTGCTTGCTCAATATACAGACTGAATAACATCGGGGAGAGGCTACACCCCTGTCCCACTCCCTTCCCAACCACTGCTTCCCTTTCGTGCCCCTCGACTCCTGTAACTGCCATCTGGTTTCTGTACAAATTGTAAATAGCCTTTCGCTCCCTGTATTTTCGCCCTGCCAGCTTCAGAATTTGAAAGAGAGTATTCCAGTCAACATTGTCAAAAGCTTCCTCTAAGTCTACAAATGCTAGAAACGTAGGTTTGCCTTTCTTTAATCATTCTTCTAAGATAAGTCGTAAGGTCAGTATTGCCTCGCGTGTTCCAACATTTCTACGGAATCCAAGCTGATCGTCCCCGAGGTCGGCTTCTACCAGTTTTTCCATTCGTCTGTAAAGAATTCGCGTTAGTATTTTGCAGCCGTGGCTTATTAAACTGATAGTTCGGTAATTTTCTCATCTTTCAACACTGCTTTCTTTGCGATTGGAATTAATATATTCTTCTTGAAGTCTGAGGGTATTTCGCCTGTCTCATACATCTTGCTCACCAGGTGGTAGAGATTTGTCACAACTGGCTCTCTCAAGGCCGTCAGTAGTTCTAATGGAATGTTGTCTACTCCCGGGTCCTTGTTTCGACTCAGAAATTTGAGTGCCCTGTCAAACTTTTCACGCAGTATCATATCTCATATTTCATCTACATCTACATCCTCTTCCATTTCCATAATATTGTCCTCAAGTACATCGCCCTTGTATAGACCCTCTATATACTCTTCCCACCTTCCTGCTTTCCCTTCTCCACCTCAGCTCTTGATATTCATATAACTGATTCTCTTTTCTCCAAAGGTCTCTTTAATTTTCCTATACGCAGTATCTATCTTACCCCTAGTGAGATAAGCCTCTACATCCTTACATTTGTCCTCTAGCCATCCCTGCTTAGCCATTTTGCACTTCCTGTCGATCTCATTTTTGAGACGTTTGTATTTCTTTTTGCCCGATTCATTTAGTGCACTTTTATATTTTCTCCTTTCATCAATTAAATTCAATATTTCTTCTGTTACCCAAGAATCTCTACTAGCCCTCGTCTTTTTACCTACTTGATGCTCTGCTACCTTCACTATTTCGTCTCTCAAAGCTACCCTTTCTTCTTCTACCGTATTTCTTTCCCCCATTCTTGTCAATTGTTCCCTTACTCTCTCCCTGAAACTCTGTACAACCTCTGGCTCTGGCTCTGAGCACTATGGGACTTAACATCTGAGGTCATCAGTCCCCTAAAACTTAGAACTACTTAAAGGTAACTAACCTAAAGACATCATACACATCCATGCCCGAGGCAGGATTCGAACCTACGACTGTAGCGGTCGCACGATGCCAGACTGAAGCGCCTAGAACCGCTCGGCCACACCGGCCGGCGTACAACCTCCGGTTTAGTCAGTTTATCCAGGTCCCATCTCCTTAAATTACTAACTTTTTGTAGTTTTTTCAGTTTTAATCTGCAGTTCATAACTAATAGCTTGTGGCCAGAGTCCACATCTGGCCCTGGAAATGTCTTACAATTTAAAACCTGGTTCCTAAATCTCTGTCTTACCATTATATAACCTATCTGTTACCTTTTAGTATCTCCAGGATTCTTCCACGCATGCAGCCATGTTTCATGACTCTTGAACCAAGTGGTAACTATGATTAACTTATGCTCTGTGCAAAATTTTACCAGGCGGCTTCCTCTTTCATTTCTTACCCCCAATCCATATTCACTTACTACGTTTCCTTCTCTCCCTTTTCCTACTATCGAATTCCAGTCACCCATCACTATTAAATTTTAGTCTCCCTTCACTGTCTGAATAATTTGTTTTATCTCATCATACATTTCATCAATTTCTTCGCCATCTACAGAGCTAGTTGGCATATAAACGTGTACATTTGTAGAAGGCATGGGCTTCGTATCTATCTTGGCCACAGTGATGCGTTCACTATGCTGTTTGTAGTAGCTTATCCGCACTGCTATTTTTTTTATTCATTTTTAAACCCAATCCTGCATTACTCCTATTTCATTTTGTATTTATAACCCTGTATTCACTTGACCAGAAGACTTGTTCCTCCTGCCACCGAACTTCACTAACTCCTATTATATCTAACTTTAACCTATCCATTTCCCTTTTTAAATTTTCTAACTACCTGCGCAATTAAGGGATCTCACATTCCACGCTCCGATCCGTAGAACGCCAGCTTTCTTTCTCCTGATAACGACATTCTCTTGAGTAGTCCCATCCCGTAGATCCGAATGGGGGACTATTTTACCTCCGGAATATTTTACCCAAGAGGACTCCATCATCATTTAACCATACAGTAAAGCTGCATGCCTCCGGGAAAAATTACGGCTGTAGTTTCCCCTTGCTTTCATCCGTTCGCAGTACCAGCACAGCAAGACCGTTTTGGTTAGTGTTACAAGGCCAGATCAGTCAATCATCTAGACTGTTGCCACTGCAACTACTGAAAAGGCTGCTGCCCCTCTTCAGGAACCACACGTTTGTCTGACCTCTCAACAGATAACCCTCCGTTGTGGTTGCACTACGGTACGGCTATCTGTGTAGCTGAGGCACGTAAGCCCCCCCACCAACGGCAAGGTCCGTGGTTCATGGGGGGAGGAGACCCATAAGAGCTCGAAATCTTATTACACAGGATGGCTGTAGATATTTGTAACGAATATCTATTACAGGGGTCGGAAAGTGTTAGACGTAGGACCCAAAAAAGGCACAGAACGCTATTTGGCTATACTAGCAAAATCTTCTGAGTTATTTTCGTTTTCTATTTCTTAAACAAATTCGAAGTTTCGATTGCCCTCATGGGATCGTCTTCTGGTGCTTTCTTTACTTAGCACAGCCGGAAGGCCAACTGACATATAGAAGTGTGTCTTCTCGCACTTTTGCACTTGTTCTGAAGAAGTGGAAGTATTGTGTAAAAATTTCACGGGCTCTGACTGGTAGGCCTTCGTCAGGATTAGATGCTGGTATTGGCGAGGACATGGAGGAGAAGTGGGGGTTACCAAAACATTAACATAAATATTATTGATGGTTACATCCATCACGCTCTGCAACTTGTTACAGAGTTACACGCTACAGAACGCATACTGATTTCTCTCATGTGGTCAAAGTGCCTGCCATGAGTAGAGTGAAAACGTGGCAACGCGTGCGAAACCGTTCGATAAATTTACTCAGATCCTGAGGAACCAGAGCAGCTTACACCATCCTTTTTGTGTATTCCCACAAAGAAACGTCCAGAGGATTAACGTCAGAACAATTCACTGGCCTTCGACGCTCTATCCACCGTCTTCTACATCTACTGCTATACTCTACAGACTACTGTAAAGTCCATGGCAGAATGTAGTTCCCATTGCACCACTTATTAGGGCTCCTTATTATCTTGTTCGTAGATGGAGAGCGGTAAGAAAGATTGCACCCTCCCTATGCACTGCGATTAGGGTAATCTTGTCTTCGGTCTAAAGACCTACGTTCCTCGGAAATGAAGTACAAGGAGTCCCTATCATGCTTCTACCAAATATAGCGTGCTATTAGGGACACATTTGGCAGTAAGTGCCAACTGATTATTATACATTCGTAGCGAATCAAGTTTGTTTCTCGCGGCACATAAATGCTACAGTCGTCTGCAAAACAGATGGATCATAATAATTCGTTTCAGTAGTGATAAATGTTTTCATAGTCTGTGGCAAGCTCTGTGTATTAGCTCCAACGTATTATAGCACATATGTTCAAATGAACATGTTTGTATTGTTTTGATAATAGGAATCAAGCTCCGACGTTTCCTTCAAATGTTCACAACTGGAAAATGTGCTATCATCTGCTGTGGCCGAGCGGTTCTAGGTGCTTCAGTCCGGAACCGCGCTGCTGCTAAAGGTCGCAAGTTCGAATCCTGCCTACGGTATGGATTTGTGTGATTTCCTTAAGTTAGTTAGGTTTAGGTAGTTCTAAGTCTAGGGGACTGATGACCTCAGATGTTAACTTCCATAGTGCTTAGAGCCATTTGAATAATTTTTTGCTATCAACTACGCGGATAAAGTCTTGCTGTAGCCGTCGACAGACCAGACGAAATACGTTTGGCAATATATTATTGTGGAATCACCACTGTTCGTTATATTAGCTACAAATGAATTATCCTGCTACATATGGTGAAATGTAGTTCATGCGGTATAAGAAGGAAGAGAACCTTATAAAATAACTTCTTATAAGCAAATCTTCCCCAAGGTGCTGCGGGAATGTTCGTCAGATTTGTTGCTGTATGTCATCTGGAACGTTTTGGCACAGCTAAATATCACGGTAACCTTTTGCGTTGCGAGGCGGTTTATATGTCGCTAGAGCTTAACGATTGCGCGAAAAAGCTAGCAGAGGTATCAGGAAGTTGAATACGTGTGACGCGTCGTATTTAGTTCGACGTGTGATCTCATCGTCGTCATTTTAGTTACCAGTACAGCAAAACTAAACATTGTGTAAAACTTACGCTGACGTTTGTTACAGATGGAAAATATTGAAAGATTTGTCCGAGTAAATCGAAACCTGGAAGATTTGTAGAACAGTTTACTAATAATAAGTGATTAAGAGTACTGAGACATGCTCTTCACGCAAGCACTCTCGTCTGACTCATTCAACGAAGGGCCGACAAAACAAGTGAAAGCGAGACAGCAAATTCCAGCATACATGGGCGACATCGAAGGGCGAAATTTCAGTACATTAATGAGTTCATACGGGTAGAGAAATGGTTTTGCTAGAGTAACATTTCCGGTTAAATAAAACTGATTCTGTGGGGAGTCAATGACTATATGAAATCGTACACAGCGATGGGTGATATTTTGCTGTACAATATTACCACGGCAAGCGACGACTATCATGCTATCCATCTAACGTAAATGACCGACAGTTATGTCCACAGTGCTGGCTCAGTGGTTGATCGCGGCACCTGGTGTGGATCTGTCTGCTAGTTGCTGCAAACGCGGAAGAGTTGATAGAACTAGTGCGTAAAGGAAAAAGTCAGCACAATTATGAGAAGAAAACACTCATTGAATCAGTATAGCGAAGGAGAGCCAAAGAAATAGTACTCTAATGCTAAGGAAACTAAAAAGAATCTTAACTACAGGAATTGTTCTTATTTAATACTTGTAGCCAGTGAAAAAATTATCAAATTACTGCTCGTAGACAATTAAACTAATATAAAATCAAATTGATATTGAACCCAATAAATTAATTTACTTCTGATATTTCTTGATACTTGAAAACTGCCGCTACATGGCTCCTGTGGGACTATTGAAGCAATTTTTGAAGTTTTCTCTTACTGTGAGGGCCGTGAATTTTATATTTAACTGTCGTGTGTTGCAAAGTAGGGATCCAGTGGCAAGACGCAATCAATACCTTCACTGCGCGATAACAACGGTGAAGTCAATGATGACAGCGCCACTAAAGCAGAGTTATTAAACACGGCTTTCCGAAACTCCTTCACCAAAGAAGACGAAGTAAATGTTCCTGAATTCCAATCAAGAACAACTGCCAAGATGAGAAACATAGAAGTAGATATCCTCGGAGTAACGAACCAGCTTAAATCACTTAATAAAGGCAAGGCCTCCGGTCCAGGCTCTATACCAGTCATGTTCCTCTCAGAGTATGCAGATAAAATAGCTCCATATTCAGCAATTATATACAACCACTCGCTTACAGAAAGATCCGTACCTAAAGACTGGAAAATTGCTCAAGTCACACCAATACCCAAAAAGGGAAGTAGGACTAATCCGCTGAAATACAGGCCTATATCACTAACGTCGATTTGCAGTAGGGTTTTGGAACATTTACTGTATTCGAACATTACAAAATACCGATTTATTGACATGTAGTCGGCACAGTTTCAGAAAATATCGTTCTTTTGAAACACAATTAGCTCTTTATACTCGTGAAGTAATAAATACTATCGACAGGGGATGTCAAATTGATTCCATATTTTTTGATTTCCAGAAGGCTTTCGACACCGTTCCTCACAAGCGTCTTCTAACCAAACTGCTTGCCTACGGGATATCGCCTGAGCTGTGCGACTGGATTCGTGATTTCCTGTCAGAAACGTCTTAGTTCGTAGTAATAGACGGAAAGTCATCGAGTAAAACAGAAATAATATCCGGCGTTCCCCAAGGAAGTGTTGTAGGCCCTCTATTGTTCCTGATCTATATTAACAACATAGGAGACAATCTGAGTAGCTGTCTTAGATTGTTTGCAGATGATGCTGTCATTTACTGTCTTGTGAAGTCATCAGATGATGAAATCGACTTGCAAAATGATTTAGATAATATATCTGTATGGTGCGAAAAGTGGTAATTGACCCTGACTAAGGAAAAGTGTGACGTTATTCACATGAGTACTAAAACAAATCAGCTAAATTTCGATTACGCGATAAATGACACAAATCTGAAGGCTGTAAATTCAACTAATTACTTAGGGGTTACAATTACCAATAACCTAAATTGGAACGATCACATAAATAATATTGTGGGTAGGGGAAACCAAAAACTGCGATTCATTGAAAGAACACTTAGAAGATGCAACAGGTCTAATAACGAGACTGCGTACACCACGCTTGTCCGCCCTATTCTGGAGTACTGCTGTGCGGTGTGGGATCCCCATCAGGTGGGACTGACGGATGACATCGAAAAAGTTCAAAGAAGGGCAGCTCGTTTTGTATTATCGCGAAATAGGGGAGATAGTGTCACAGACATGATTCGTGAATTGGAGTGGCAATCATTAAAACAAAGGCGATTTTCGTAGCGACGGTAACTTCTCATGAAATTTCACTCACCAGTTTTCTCCTCCGATTGCGAAAACATTCTGTTGGCACCCACCTACACAGGGAGAAATGATCATCACGATAAAATAAGAGAAATCAGGGCTCGCCCAGAAAAATTTAAGTGCTCGTTTTTCCCGCGTGCCATTCGAGAGTGGAACGGTAGAGAGACAGATTGAAGGTGGTTCATTGAACCCCCTGCCAGGCACTTTATTGTGAATAGCAGAGTAATCACGTAGATGTAGATTTCTTGTAGCTGTTCAGTATCAGTAACGGTAACTGCGAATTTACTGGCAGATAACTGTAGAATACAAACGTAGCTTTCAGCACATCGCCTGCAGACTTTATTTTACCTTCGAAATGTTTCCTGAATAGTTCAAAGTTGTTACCTAACTACTCAAAACCAAATTCAACAACTCTTTTCACTCACAGTAGTTTGTAATTGAATAATTTGTTTCTACACTCATAATAATTGTAAATGTAGCATTAAACTGTCGAATAAAGGAAATGATTCATTCCTCACGTCATCATACAGCATTATTTCCACTTAATCGTTTACTTGGTCTGGTACAATTAATTGAACTATTCCAGACCTTATACTTGCACCTAACAAAACATTTGCAAAATTCATTTCCATTGCTAAATCAAGCCATTGAGCTTACATCAGCTGCGGTAAACGTATAGTTCGTATCAATTGTTGCTGTTCCGAGGTCGGCCGTTGTGGCCGAGCGGTTCTAGACGCTTCAGTCCAGACCCGTCCTGCTCCGGTTGCAGGTTCGAATCCTGCCTCGGGTATGGATGTGTGTGATGTCCTTAGGTTAGTTAGGTTTAAGTAGTTCTAAGTCTAGGGGACTGATGACCTCATATGTTAAGTCCCATAGTGCTCAGAGCCATTTGAACCTTTTTTTGCTATTCTGAGCCTCGTAAGGGGATTGTGGCTGCTGTATCTGTACCTACATGAAATATGATGGATGTTATAAGTAATCTGCTCCTTCTGTATCGTGGCGCAATCGGAAGGGAGTGATCGCAACATATACAACTTATTTTCTTGTATTTCTGGATGGGTATAAACCTCCCAGTTTTTTTAAAATCGGTATTTTAGCTAAACTTGGTATGCAGCAATGCCCTAAACGTTTACTGAATATAAGTTCATAGCAACACCTAGTTTTCGTTACAAAGTATTCGAATTTCGTGTAATGGACTATTTGATTTCGAAATATCAAAGTAACTACGACCATTAACGAAAACAGACAGTTCACCATGAAGATGGCATTAGAGGCTATAAGATATAAAAGAATTTTTTCAGAATAGTTTATTTAAAATAGTTTTAGAAAACTGGCAGATCAGCTCGCTTGCTGGTACCTCCGTTTCTCCACTGTCGTGAACTGTCAACGGCCGCACTGAAGCAGACGAAGAGTATTTCGCTCAGATGCGGTCAAACGTACGCGGGCCGTGTCAGGACCTGGTGTCGGACGGGTGACGCTCACGCTCCGGCTCGTTCCTCTAGCAACCACGCATAACCGAGGCTCGTCCGCATTTCTGTTGTTCCATGTAGCGAGTCTGAAGTGATGATTTACGTTTCTGTTTGTGAAAGTTGCAAATATGTTCGCTAAATTTTTTAATAGTGAATTAGGACTTATAAAACTTACTTTAGAGGAAGAAGGAAAAGAAGCAAGGCAGAAAAAGAAAAATGATTTGAATCCCCAGTGTCTAGAAAACAAGACCAGTATAGTATAGTGAGAGTTTTGTACATTATCTCCTCATCTCATTAATGACGAGATGAAGTTTTATGAATATTTTAAGATGACTCAACACACATTCTGTCAACTTTTCAACAAACTAGAACCGAAATTGAGATAAAAACACATTTTCTGGAGACTATCAACTTTATCCAAGGAACGTCTGCTGTTTTTTTTAAGATAGGCTCAAAAAACTTTTAAGGGTCCTACTTCGAGTTCGTGGGAGATAGCAGATAATGCATTAGCTGCTCGAGATCAACTTAAAGATTTCCTAAATTCTCCAAAGGAAGTATGTAAGGGCAAGAACGCGAAGCCTTGGAGTTATAGGGATGACATTAAGCAAAAACTTCTGTTTGTTTACAAAATAGAAAGTAAATAAATATATTTCTGCTATTAAATTCTGTAAAATTTCTTATCTTACCTTTGGCACCCAAATCTGTTGCAGTTTTCTTTCAGACTGTGTTGTTTTTGTACTCGGCATTCCGATATTTTTCATTTGTCTGGTTGCTAAGCACAGAAAACTTACGAACTTCTTCTTTTCGTCTTTCCGCATACATTTTTTGTACACAGAACAACCTTGCACAGTAACGCAGCCTACCGTTGTATCGTCCGTCACGTGAAAAATTAAACAGAGCAAATTACGCCCGGCACGCTCCCTCCTCACTGATGTTCGCCGAGCACAGTACGGACATGTCTGAACAGCTACATGTATTTTAAAGGTGTGTTTCTTCCTTCGGATGAAGACCGATATTTGGACATGTCTCAGCACGGCGATGGCAGGGCATTAGTGACCGGACCCTCCTTCCGCCTAGCTGACTGCTCTCTGCTGTCGCCATCCATTCGTGTGGCCGAAATACGTCCTACCCAACCACGATATTATTGCACTTGGCCTCCCGTGGCCGTCATCGGGAGCTTACGTTGACATTACAGTAAACAAAAAGCACATCACTTTTTTTTCATCTCTCGTATACTCTTTGGAAGTCCGAATAGCTTAACGTTCAAGTTGCGTGGTCGTTACAACAGCAGACCACATCCTGATCGGCTTCAAGTGCACAGGTAAACACAAGAGCCACCAAAGCGCCCTCATTTGTAAGTCCAATAACATTCTGGTGTTTGATACTCTGCAGTGTTTTTGAGTGTTCAAAGTGTAGGAAAGTAAAGGAATCTTGCCTGGCATTGTCTTCGGAAACAGTCAGACGTGCAATAAAAAGATGCAGGAGGCACGATGTAAGAAACTCAAATAAATTCACTTCTTATCCTAGAAATTGTTTGTGTTATAATTTGACGATAGCTCCATTTACATTAAAACATGCCTTTTTATTACATCGATTTCTGCTGTAGGACACCACCCCAAGAAATGTTCTTTACAGGGAGCAAACACCACATGCACACAATAATGTAATTGTAAATGTGGACATCCTTCTGAAGATGAACCTGTTAAGTTCGAAACTGGTAACGGTCCTACTTATTTCTAATAAATAACATTACAACAGCGGCTGCTCGCTGTTTTTACTTCATTGTATTTTCATACGCACACGGTCTCACCTATCAAAATAATTTCCGTTTGTGTTGTAAAATATTTTTGTACATAGCGCCATATCAGCTCTAGGCTTCAGGGTTGTAAGTTGATGCTTGAAGTTACAGTCTGTAAGAGAATAGCCAGTTGACCACTTGTTGGCAGTTCGCTTATTTCTAGGTGACCGACCCTAGCAAGCCGTTGAGAATAAGAAATTATATAACACTGCTGGCACTAACTATCGCTCGTAATTTCCTCAACGTACTGTACGACAGTATGATAACTGTGTGCTCCATATTTTTTTCAGCCCAAAGTACGGACAAACGCATTTCTGGCTCACAAAAAATATTAAACGTGACGCTTTGGCAACTCTATTCCCTATGAATCGTGCGATAGCCTTCTGATCAACACTCTACCTGCGTAAGATACTTTGCTGGCTTCCAAAGTGATCTACTCCCATTCCAATTAGTCACGTCTCGAATGATATCGTAAGGAATGTGGGGGTCAAGCCTAATTCCGAGAATTATGCGATTTTTAATAAGCTGTAGGGCGACTATGATTCAGTGTTGTCCCGAAATCCTTCCAGAGTTTTGTGGGATCATCGCACGACGAGATGTTGCTGCCAGAGTCACTACATGGTGTACTGGAAGGAATCTCTAATTGTCTCTAAATTTTTAATCCTCATTGTGTGCTGCTTTCTAAAGGAGGATTCCGCATTCCAGGCAATATGTGAAGGGGAAGTATTTGGTCTGAAACTCATCCCAGGTATGTGCTTCGCCAAGTAGTATTACTACTGGAAATATCAATTGTGATTTTATGTTTCCTCGAATTCATTACATCTGTCATTCGTCACGTACATGGTAAGTTAAAAAGGACCTTAGAATGATATAGAAGTTTATTGAGATAACTTATAGAATCAACAGATGTGTCATTATGTAGCAAACAACATCAAGTTTCACATAAAACTGCCAAGTGTCATTCTGGTTCTATGTGACTACCATTTGCAATGCTGCAAACATCCCACCGGTAATCAGTGTCTTCCCACATTCGTTGGAGCAAAGCGGGCGTAACTTGTGTAACAGCAGCGTAATTCGATTTCTCAGATAGGCTAATTTGTTTAGTACGGGAGGAACACAAACACGATCTTTAATGAAACCCCAGAGAAAGAAATCCAGCAGTTTTAAGTCTGGGGAGCCAGGTGGCCATGCGGTTGTCCCTTCACAACCGGAAGCCGGCCGGTGTGGCCGAGCAGTTCCAGGCGCTTCAGACTGGAACTGCGCGACCGCTACGGCCGCAGGTTCAAATCCTGCCTTGGACATGCATGTGTGTGATGTCCTTAGGTTAGTTAGGTTTAAGAAGTTCTAAGTGACTGATGATCTCAGATGTTAAGTCCCATAGTGCTCAGAGCCATTTGAACTTTCACGACCAATCCACCGACCTGGGAAGCGAGTATCGAGGAAACGTCACACTTTCGTGACGAAAGAGATGATGCACCGTCTTGCTAGTAGCAAACTATTCCGATCCGATCGTCGAAATTTTTGCGGCCTGCGTGCTAAACTCTACCTAACCTTTCGACATAATCATCGACACGCGGGGCACCTGGTGATTTTTTCATCTCGCACTGAACAACCCGTCTCAGCAAGCTTCTTGTGCCAAATAAATTGTAGACCAGCTTGTAGGTTTTCTAGCGTATTCGGTGCGAAATTTACGCCGAACAGTTGTTGCAGAGTTCGTTTCATGAAATGAAATCACATAGCGAGCACGCTCCGCACCAATGAAAGTAGTCGTTTTAACTGTGCAGTACGCTGGGGTTCATGGTAGCCTGAGTCGAACTTGAGGTTGTTTGCTACAAAATGACACAGCTACCGATTCTCTAAGTTACCTCAATAAATTTCTGTATTATTCCAAAGCTGTAAAGTCCTTTTTTGATTCACCCTGTAGTATGCTCCTGACGTATACAAAAGTATAACGTCGCTCGCTATGTGTCCCGTTTAATAACGTCATAGAATACGCATATTTGGCTCACCTAGCATGTATGGCTATAATCATATAACTATATCACTACGACGTAAACAGTATCTGGTTAGTTTGTGTTAGATTGAATTATATGTACTTTTAAAACACTGCACGCAGTTGTTACCAATGTATAATTTGTTCTTAATGTCTGCTCCTCTTGATTTCTGTTCCTACAAGTCCCCTTCTTCAATATATCCAATACTGTCTTTACACTGTTACCTGGTGACCCTATCTTTTTCTCAAAAAGTGTTTGCTTTAATGTTTCTGTTATTACCTTCAGTATTTTGCAGTATATTTTGTAAAGAGCCATACCATCAGTTCAACAGCTGTTTCTGACTGACATCTACAGTTTCCTTTTTCTTAAATGACAACTTATTCTGTGGCTTTTTTTTGCAGACTTTGGTCTAATCTTGGTTTTGATTAAAGTAGCTTTCAAAAAAGGTAAGGACTTTATCAATAAATGTGTTGTACTTTTCATTCATGTCTTGAACACTGTATACATCACTGCAGTTCATTATCTTTGTAGATTTTTCTAAAATAATTACTTTTTGACTTACTGACTATTCTCCAGAACTTAGGTTTAGTAGATTTTTTTAGCCCAATTGGCATTAATATTAGGAATTGTACGTCATAGTCTACGACGTCATTGACTATTGGTTCTGTAATACAGTTTTGTTGACTAGACCTTTCTTTAAAGATATTGTCAATCAGCTATCCTATTTGGGAAGTTTACAGTCGGGATTAAGTTCATTGATAATGTTGCTGAGTGTCGTAAATTCTTGGTAAAAAAGTTTTTAAGGAAATATATAAAATCGCCAGCTGCCACTGTTTCTTCTTTTTTCTCTCTTCAATAGGCCAGTAGAGCTTGAAGATGATTTATGAACCTGCAGGTGCTTGATATACACATTATTGTAAAGAATTCATTATAAAATTTTACTTATGTGGTACACGCTTCCATGTGCTCCTTTAAGCAATATTTAATGAATGTCTTTCTTCTTAAATTTGTCAGAATTCCTCTTAATTGCAGCAACTACTTGATTTTCGATTTCTGCTCTACAGAAGTTAGATGTCAACGTAAATCATGTAACACTTAACATATGTATACCAGTGATCACATGAAATTTAAGTGGCGGATTATGTCATCTAGGTTAGACAACTTTTAATTCATCAACACAAACAAGTAGTTCATGAGTTTTACTCTTTAGCCTTCGAATATTCTGATGCAATAAAGATGTCTGGTATTTTACAGTGAATGAGAAATCAGTTTCATATTTTTCTGATGATTGCTTCATCTTATTTACTGTTGAGCATTGCATATATGTTGTTCCAGTACAAAGGTACCAGTATTTCGGCTGGTGTGACTGGAGATCTTGAAGTCCAAATGACCCTGTAGGACATTTAACCCTTCTTCTAAATGCAGATTGACTCTAACTCTGAATCTGCAGGTAATTTATCTGCGGTAAAATACTGAACGATGTAAGTTTATGTACATTGTGCTTAGAATGTGGAAAAAGTTCGGCCTGTAGGAAGCAAGCCTTTATTATAGTGAATAGCAATTCTGTACCGTGACGTATGTATGCAAAACTGTGCAAAAAGAGAAAGGTTTTGACACACTAAAATATCTACTTCGCTCATTTCCTGGACTGAATAGTAAGCAGGGTAATTAAGCTAGGTGATTCACAAACAGACGAACTGCGGGAATCACACTTCTGCAACGAGCGGTAGACGCTGGGCTCGACAGAGGCATGAGATGATTCATCAGGTAATTTATCTAAATAGTTAAAACGTTTTCTCTTGACTGACAGACAAGGTCGCGAAGCCAGAAATCAACTACCTAGACGCGTGAAAGTGAAAAGATAAGAAGACCAGATAAAGCGAAGTTAAAATGTATATAAGTAATTTATAAGCGAAGGAATCGAAACAAGGTTGGTCTAAAATCTATTTTATGGCACACAGGTTGTTAATACATCGTTTCACCGAATACTGGTAACTGAATTGAAATGAAGATGTCTTAAGCATTTTGTTTCTTCGAAGTTACCCTCGGACAGACACATTTTTTCAACACTAAAGACAAGTGTTACTTGCTGAATGTTTACTCAGCTGTAGGTTCCTTTCAATTAAGGCAATAGAGCTGGGTAAATTTATTTGTGTAGCCAGAGAATGCCATAGTGTAACTATAAGAGAACTGAAGCTGATACTGTGGCCAAAAAACTGAGATAACATAAATCGAAATAAAAATCATAATTTTCTGAGAATTTAGACCCATATGTTTTTCAGCTTGACAGTTCTTTTTGTTTGTGTTAGCATCGGCTACCTAACTGAAACGAGTGACGTATCGGTTATTATTTCCAAAAGCATTGCAATTAGTCTAAAAATAAACTATATTTACGAATAGCATTTTGTAATTATGTTAGAACATAAGTTTTTGTTGTGGTCTTCATTCCGAAGGTTAGTTAGATGTAGCTTGCCACTCTAGTCTATCCTGCTTACTATATTTAAGTATTGGTCCTCGTCTCTTATTTCTACTCTCCACACTTCCTTCCATTAGGAGACTGACGATTCATTGGTGCCTATCAACCGATCCCTTCATTTAACCAGGTTTCGTCGTAAATTTCTTCAGCGACCTCCCACCCCATTTCGAATCCGTCCCCCCTCATAATTATTATTCGATATATCCACCTAACCTTCAGCATTCTTCTGTAGAATTACGTTTCAAAAGCTTCTGTTCTTTTCTTGTCTGACTGTTTAACGCCCACGTTTCACTTCCGTACAGGGGTTCGTTTAAACAGACACCTTCAGAAGAGACTTTCTAGAATTTAAATTTATGTTAAATTTCAAAAATTCCTCTTTATCGGAAATGCTGCTATGCATATTATGTCCTCTCTACTTCGGTCATCAATTATTTTGCTGCCCAAATAGCCAAATTCATCTACTACTTTTAGTGGCTAATTTTTTAATCTAAACCCTTCGGTATCCCATGATTTAATTCGACTACTCTACATTCCATTCATAAAAGAAGGTTGTATACATGGAAGAATCCTGGAGATACTAGTAGATATCAGATAGATTATATAATGATAAGACAGAGATTTAGGAACCAGGTTTTAAATTGTAAGGCATTTCCAGGGGCAGATGTGGACTCTGACCACAATCTATTGGTTATGTACTATAGATTAAAACTGAAGAAACTGCAAAAAAGGTGGGAATTTAAGGAGACGGGACCTGGATAAACTGACTAAACCAGAGGTTGTACAGAGTTTCAGGGAGAGCATAAGGGATCAACTCACAGGAATCGGGGAAAGAAATACAGTAGAAGAAGAATGGGTAGCTCTGAGGGATGATGTAGTGAAGGCAGCAGAGGATCAAGTAGGTAAAAAGACGAGGGCTAGTAGAAATCGTTGGGTAACAGAAGAAATATTGAATTTAATTGATGAAAGGAGAAAATATAAAAATGCAGTAAATGAAGCAGGCAAAAAGGAATACAGACGTCTCAAAAATGAGATCGACAGGAAGTGCAAAATGGCTAAGCACGGATGGCTAGAGGACAAATGTAAGAATGTAGAGGCTTATCTCACTAGGGGCAAGATAGATACTGCCTCAGGAAAATTAAAGAGACCTTTGGAGAAAAGAGAGACACCTGTATCAATATCAAGAGCTCAGATGGAATCCCAATTCTAAGCAAAGAAAGCAGAAAGGTGGACGGAGTATATAGAGGGTCTATACAAGGGCGATGTACTTGAGGACAATATTATGGAAATGGAAGAGGATGTAGATGAAGATGGAATAGGAGCTACCTTACTACGTGAAGAGTTTGACAGAGCACTGACATACCTGAGTCGAAACAAGGCCCCGGGAATAGACAACGTTCCATGATGGAACACGTGAGGCAATATTGACCTTACGACTTAGAAGCTAGATTAAGGAAAGGCAAACCTACGTTTCTAGCGTTTGTAGACTTAGAGAAAGCTTTTGACAATGTTGACTGGAATACTCTCTTTCAAATTCTGAAAGTGGCAGGGGTAAAATACAGGGAGCGAAAGGCTATTTACAATTTGTATAGAAACCAGATGGCAGTTATAAGACTCGAGGAGCACGAAAGGATAGCAGTGGTTGGGAAGGGAGTGAGACGGGGGTGTAGCCTCTCCCCAATGTTATTCAATCTGTATATTGAACAAGCAGTGAAGGAAACAAAAGAAAAAATTTGGTGTAGGTATTAAAATCCATGGAGAAGAAATAAAAACTTTGAGGGTCGCCGATGACATTGTAATTCTGTCAGAGACAGCAAAGGACTTGGAAGAGCAGTTGAACGGAATGGACAGTGTCTTGGAACTAGGGTATAAGATGAACATGAATAAAAGCAAAACAAAGATAATGGAATGTAGTCGAATTAAGTCGGGTGATGCTGAGGGAATTAGATTAGGAAATGAGACACTTAAAGTAGTAAAGGAGTTTTGCTATTTGGGGAGCAAAATAACTGATGATGGTCGAAGTAGAGAGGATATAATATGTAGACTGGCAATGGCAAGGAAAGCCTTTCTGAAGAAGAGAAGTTTGTTAACATCGAGTACAAATTTAAGCGTTTCTGAAAGTATTTGTGTGGAGTGTAGCCATGTATGGAAGTGAAACATGGACGATAAATATTTGGGCAAGAAGAGAATAGAAGCTTTCGAATTGTGGTGCTACAGAAGAATGCTGAAGATTAGATGGGTAGATCACATAACTAATGAGGAGGTATTGAATAGAACTGGGGAGGAGTTTGTGACACAACTTGACAAGAAGAAGGGACCGGTTGGTAGGAAATGTTCTGAGGCATCAAGAGATCATAAATGTAGCATTGGATGGCAGCGTGGAGGGTAAAAATTGTAGAGGAAGACCAAGAGATGAATTCACTAAGCAAATTCAGAAGGATGTAGGTTGCAGTAAGTACTGGGAGATGAAGAAGCTTGCCAAGAAGAGAGTAGCATGAAGAGCTGCATCAAACCAGTCTCAGGACAGAAGACCACAACAACAACAAACATTCCGTTCAACTGCTCTTCCAGTCCTTTGCCCTTTTGGACAGGATTATAATGTCAACATCAAATGTTAAAGTTTCTACTTCTTCACCTAGAGCTTTGATACCCTTTACAAATTTCCTCTTGGATTTTTCACAGCCTGGCACATATGAAGGTTAAATAACAGCAAGGATAGATTGCAAGCCTCTCTACTACGGCTTCCCTTTCATGTCTGGTTTCTGTACAAGTTATGAATAACCTTTCGCTCATTATATGTTATTGCTGTTACCTTTAGAATTTCGAAGAGTGTATTCCAACAATACCAACAGGTTTTTCCAAATAAACAAACGCATAAGCATGGGTTTGCCTTTTAAATTAAAGGTAGGTTGTAGGGTCAGTACTGTTCGTACATTTCTCAGCAACTCAAACAGACCTTTCCAGAGATTGCCTTCCATCAGTTTTCTCGTCATTCAATAAATACTTCCTGTTTCAGAATTTTGAGACCACAACTTATTAAACTTGCAATTAGATAATATTCACATGTCTTAGCAGCTGGCCGGAGTGGCCTTGCGTTACTAGGCGCTACAGTCTGGAGCCGAGCGACCGCTACGGTCGCAGGTTCGAATCCTGCCTCGGGCATGGATGTGTGTGATGTCCTTAGGTTAGTTAGGTTTAATTAGTTCTAAGTTCTAGGCGACTGAGGACATCAGAAGTTAACTCGCATAGTGCTCAGAGCCATTTGAACCATTTTGACGATCTCTTAGCACGTGGCTTTTTTTTTTTTGGAACTGATATCATTTCGTGTTCTTGACGTCTGAGAGTACTTCTTCTGTTTATGTGTATTGCACGCCAGACACAGTATTAGCGTCGCGGCTTGCTCTGCCAAGTATCTCTATAATTCTGAGGGAATGTCGTCCACTGCAGGGGCGTTCTTTCGACGTAGGTACTTCGGTGCTCTGTCAAATTTTTCTCGCTGCATCATGTCTTCCATTTCGTCTTCGTTTGCTTCCTTTTCCATTTCTATAAGTTTGTTTCCCTACTATAGCCCTTGTATGTCTTCATTTCATTCTTCAGCCTTCCCTTCACTTGCCACGGGCTTGTAAGCTGAGCTCTTGATATTCTTACAGTTGATTCTCTTTTACCCTAACGTCTTTGTTTTTCCCGTAGGTGCATTTAGCATGCGGAATCATGTTTGTGTCTTCAGTCTTGCATTTTCCCTTTAGTCATTCCAGCTTAGCCATTTTACACTTTATGACAACATCATTTTTAGACACCTTTGTTACCTTTTGCCTATTTCATTTTGTAAATTTGTATACTTTCTGCTTTTGTCAATCAAATTCATTATCTATTGTGTTTGCCAAAGATTTCTACTGCGTGTTGTCTTTTTGCATATTTTTCATCTCTCAAAACTACCTCTTCGTTTTCTGTTGTATTCCTTTACCCAGTTTTAGTTACTTACTGTCCGATGCCCCCTTAAGCTCATAACAAATAAAGTGTGGTCAGAGCTCACATCGGCCTCTGGAAATGTCTTACAATTTGAAATCTGTTTCGAAGCCTCAGCTTTTCCATTATATTATAACGTATTTGAAATCTTGCGATATCTCCAGGTCTCTTCCACGTACAGAACCTTCTTTCACGATTCTTAAACCAAATGATAGGAATAATTAAATTACGCTTAGTGTATAATTCCACGAGCAGGCTTCTTCTTTCGTTCCGTTTTCTCAGTTCATGTTTTCCTATTTTTTCCCTTCTTCTCCTTTCCGTGCTACCGAATTCAAGTTGCTATCACAAATTTTCGTGTGCCTAACTATCTGTGTAATTTCCTTTATCTCATCATACGACTTTTGAATCAGTTCATCGTTTACACTAGTAGTTGGTATATAAACTTGTATTATAGTGGTGGGCGTTGACTTCATGTCTATCGGGGGCTGTGATATTGTGTTCACCATACTATTCACAGCAGCTTACCCACATTCCCATTTTCTTATTCATTATTAGACCTACTCCTGAACTGCCTCTATTTGATTTTGTACTTATCACTCTGTACTCACCTGGCCAGAAGTCCTGTTCCAGCTGCCACCACACTTGTCTCTATATGTAACTTTACACTATCCATATCCCTTTTTAAGTTGGCTAATCTACCTACCAGTTTAAGGGATATGACTTTCGACGCTCCGAACGGTAGGAAGCCAGTTTTTTTCTGATGACGATATCCTCCAGGGTAGTCTTCGCTTGAAGGTCCGATTGGAGGAATATTTTACCTCTGGAGTATTTTACACAAGAGGATAACATCATCATTAAGCCATACAGTAGCGTTGCATGTCCTCGTGAAATATAACGGGCATAGTTTCACCTTTGCTTTCAGCAGTTCACAGTACCAACATAGCGAGGCCATGTTGGGTAATATTACGTGGCCAGAGCAGTCAATCATGCTCAGTTAATCATCTTCCTGATTGTTGACCTCCACCTCCCTGAGGGCACCATAAAAGCCCATCACTGGCCAGAGCTCCACTTTCGTTGCTTATGCCCCTTTTCTATTATAACGTTTCTCCCCTTTAAATTTTACCACCTGCAAATTGTGCATTTGTGATGTTGAGAAATACTAATCCCAGTGTAGTGGCTCTTTCCCACTTTCGTTAATCCATCTTATTTCTTTTCGTTGTGACAGTGTTCTTGTGCTATGAAAGCCGTGCAGGCTTTGGTTCGTTGAACATGTTTAATATTCTGTCTATTGCTTGGTGTATGTTTTATTGGACAGTTCGGAGTGCTTTTGTGTCTTTGTCATTTGCGAATTCTTTGTTGGTATGTGTAGAGTTGTTATTCTCACACGATGCAGGTAGTGCTCTTGCAGTGGACCTCTTGTGCTTCTTTGTTTGGTTGGACTTTAGCTTTTTTGTTGACTATGTTTTATGGGACGTGTCGCATCTGGGATGGTGCTTAAAACACAGGACTCGCATTCAAATGAGTTAAAATATTTTCCCACCATCATGACTGAGGTTTTTGTGGTTTTGCTAAATCTCTACAGGCAAATACTAGGATGGTTGAGGGAGGTGAGGCCAATTTTCCTTCCATATCCTTATCTCTCTGTCTCTAATGGGCACGAAGAGAAAGAAACTAACTTTATCCGTTCTGTGTTCAGATTATTTGCTACCTGTTTGACACAGCTATTTTTGGTAGTAAGTTTTTCATTTCCTTGCTATTCTTTTCTTGTAAACCTGGATGAGATGTTTCTGTAGGAATAGCAAATATTTGAAGAGTTGCTTGAAAGTCTTCCAGGCATGTAGCCGGGTTGATTTATCGTTGTGGAACAAATTTTCGAAGGCATAATGCAGCAACATCATCAGGTTACTCCTGCTAATGGATGTCCTGGACCATTAAGCACGATATGTGTATGCTCCACGCAGAGTACCATGGACTGTAGATGCGCACACAGCAGGACACGTGTGAGAAGAGCGGCAGTGGTGGGGCTGCCGGCAGGCGCTGTAGGGGAAATGCCGGAGAGCTGGAGGGGAAGTGCCGTTCTAATTGAAGCCTGCACTGACATTTTTTATAAATATTAAGTGGGGCCCCTTCACTCCCACACACGCATGGTGACCATTCAAAAAAATCTGTCCCCTCTTCTTTGGTTATCATCTGAAAAGAATTCCACCGAAAATGCAGCGATTTATTTTTGTTTGTCTTGTTAACCATTTGCAACTTTCAGAGAAGTGTCACGAGTGGCGAATTTTCAGTAAAACCTACACATTTTTAGTGTTGTCATGTTAAAATTTGCTTCTTTTGCCATAACTAAGCGGAGTTTACGCAGTTCTCACCTCACTAACTTGTGCAGTCGCAATTGTGAGAGAATTCTGAAACAGTGGGTTATTAAGTGAGGAACTGAGGAAAAGCATTGTAAGGTTGGAGAATAAATGATGGTCAGATTCGCAGCTTACATGAGAGCTTTATACATCACAACAGGAAGCTGAATATGATACCTAACTTAATTTGGTGGTAATGAGCAAGTTTGCCTATCAGTATGTAACACGAAAAGAGATGACACTCAATTGACAGTAATTAACACACCGTTCCTATGATGCGTGTTTGAGCAGAAGGTGAAACAAGCAGCGAGGGGCGTTTTAGTTTGAAATTCAGAGGGACAAGGGCAGAGGCAAGGCCGCACTCCAGCGGGTACTACGGAAACCACTTAAAGAGGTGTCCCAGGCAGAAAGTCAAACACCGACCAGGTGACTCAGATGGGGAGACTGAGTATAACAGCCCATCTGATGGAGGACAGGAAAGAAAGCTTTTAAAAAACTGCATTTAGGAATTGCAAATGGATACGAAACAAGACCAGTGATGCATTTTCGGTCATGTGTCCACCGAGTGGTACACACGTGAGAGAGTCAATGTACGCATTTAAGTGTCTGGAATGGGCACAAAACGTCCGATTGGCGGAAACGCGCTAGGAAGGAGAAAAGAGCCAAAGTTTCGACGCAATATAATGGTAGGGACCTTGTGACTGGTAAAGAGGAATGCTCCTATTGGTCGAAAAAAGCCGTGATGTGAAGAACGAAAGAACCCACCCAGGTGGGGAGATAATTCGGCTATTCTCTGAACTGGCGTCAAGTGCATATCAGAGCGCATAACGCTCTGTACGATGCAGAGGAAAATTTTGTGTGAACACTGCGTTCACAGCAGCTGACATTCAGCTAGAAATTAGCTGTAGCATCGTTTAGCTCCAACTGTGGAGAAACGAACCAACCAATTAGTTGATTGTTCTTGTGAGAACTGAGAGTACATTATAATATGCACACTGCTTCGATCATGCGCATGTATATTGCCACATCCTAAGACTAGGGATGAGTACATGTTCTCTTCCTTGCATAATGAGAAACATAGGGAAAGTTTCTGCTGGAAAATTCAGCAAAGGTGTAAGTAGTTTTATAGGAATTTCAGCGGAAGAGAGCGGTCTAGGAGACGATAGCTTATTGCAGCTTAAGGTAAATACCGTGGACAAAGGTGTAAACTTGTTGGTTCACCAGCTTGTTCAGTCTGGAACCGCGCGACCGCTACGGCCGCAGGTTCGAATCCTTCCTCGGCCATGGATGTGTGTGACGTCTTTAGGTTAGTTAGGCTTAAGTAGTTCTAAGTTCTAGGGGACTGATCATCTCAGATGTTAAGTCTCATAGTGCTCAGAGCCATTTTTTTCACTAGTTTGAGTCCACTGTAAACTCGAGCGACCTTGGGTAATCTTTTGCTCAATTTGTCAATGACTAACCATCCACCGTAGGCTTGATTGTCATCCTAAAAATAGTACCGAGCTTTGAACCGGAATCGGACGATTTTCATAGTACTGACCAACTTCATAGCGTAAGTGTAGGAACAATTCTGTCAAGAAACTTCTATTTAAACATTAATACGATATTTTAACCTTCTGAGAGTTAATATTTAATACTGTTTTGTTTAGAATTATTTCACTTTTGATGTTGACGAGATGCGTTATCCTGACAACTGTTTTTTGCTGTCACATTGAAAACTGTGTAAAAGTGTGCATTTTTGTGCCAGTTTTGCATCATTAAACATGTCATTTCAACGTACACAGTTGTCTTCACTCCTAGAATAAGTAAACCACAAATATTGCACCTTAAAGCATTTTATGAAAAAACACTTCCTTCGTACAAAATAAACGTGTAATGAGATCACTTATGTTGTTCCAAAACCATACCATTTCTCGTTTAATAAGCTATCGATGGCTCTTAAAAATTACATTCTTTCATCGAAAAACTCTGTAGTTAGTGGAATTACACAGTAGATAACGAAGTTTAGCGTAATAACTCTCTTCTTCGTGTGCTATCATTTGCCAAAATCGCATTTCGACATCTCAAACCGTTTGTGAAATATGGAGATTGTTGTGGATATTTCACTCTGCCTTTATCACTGGCGCGTTGCGATCTCAAGTGAGTGCGCTACGTCAGGCCAATTTCCTTGCGATTGGTGACAGATAGAGACCTCCACCCAAGTCTAAAGAAAAATTTGGTACGTTAGCTAAATTTCATACGCACCAACATATTACGTAATACGCACCAGATCCAAAACCATAACGACCCTTTTTCTTCATTGCGAACTTTTTCGAATTTCTCGCAGTGTCTTACTTTCACGTAAACATGACAATAACCATGGCCACTAACTAAATGATGGGCACATCATAATGACCCAGACATATGAAGCTACAAGTAAATCAAGAACGAACTTTTTTGTCGAGTAGTTTCTGTAAAATCGTTTGAGAAAGATTACAGGGCGTCCGCCTAGATTCTGGCATCGCTGACTGGCTACAAGGTGGTAAACGCTTGTCAGCCTTCTCTTCCGAACGAACGAATTAACTCGCCCAGCATGTTGGACGAAAAGTGGTCACTGCGCATCGGCCACCGTTTTTTTTTTTTTTTTAACTATTCATTTCCGCTCCTAAGGGGAGGCAGATGGGCCGCTGGAGAGCTTGTTGCTCTATTGGGGCCAGAGATGCAGGTATTACATTTTTCTTTTCTTTATTTATTTTGTACTTATTGCTAACTTACATACTAATTACAGTTTTCCTAAGGTATTATTTATCCATATACATTTTTTAAGGACTAATTACAATTTTTCAGGGAATATAAATAAAAATGTAGAGATGGAAATATTTAGAGACATAAATGTATAGAAATAAAAATATAAAGAGAAAAACAAAAATAAAAAGAGAAAAATAGAAGAAGAGAAAGGTAGAAAAAGTAGAAAAATGAGGGTGACAGTGGAGGAGGATTTATTTGCTGGTTTATTGCTGTCGACTAGGTGGGGTTTATGGTGGCGGGCGGTCGGGGTTCAACTCTTGGAGGTGGGGGGGGAGTGGGAGTGTCGTTGTTCTGTATGTGTAATTGTCTTGCGTGTTCATGTTGGTGTATTGTGTCAGGAAAGGTGTGGAGGGTGTTGTTTATGATTGTTCTTGGTGGGTAGGTGTATTTGTGTTTGGGTTTGTTTCTGTGTCTGGTTCTGCGGGTGTATATAGTGTGTAGGTCAGGTCGGGAGGTGAGGGTGGTTTTCCCATAACGGGCTCTCAGGATGGCTAGTCTTGTTTGAACGGGGATGATTTTTGCTTCCTCAAAGACCTCTTGTCTGGGGGTGGAGGGTGGGAGTTGTAGGATACTGCGTAGAATTCGTCTTGCGGTGCGGAATATTTTTTCTGCTTGGGTTTTGGAGATGCAGGCGAGAGGCGCTGCAGCGTATTCAAATAGTGGGCGAACGAAGGTTTTATAGGTATTTATTGCTGTCTTGTCATTGCAGCCTGTAAATTTGCCTTGGACACGTCGTATGAGGTGTTGGCGTTGGCGTACTCTGCTCAGGGTCTCCTTTATATGGTTGCTCAGGTTGAGGTACTTGTCGAGGTAAACGACGAGGTATTTTACATTGGAGGAGGGGAGGAGCTGGGTGCCCCACAGCGTGAGGGAGATGTGGTCGGGATTCTGGTTTGTTTTTTTATGGATGTTGCGGTGTTTGAATAGGATGAGTTGGGTTTTGGAGGGATTGGGTTTGATCCGCCATTGTCGCATCCAGTCTTCTAGTTTGGTCAGGTAGGTAGCTGTCTGGTTGTTGATGGTGTTTGTCGAGGGTCCAGAGTTCCAGTATGCTGTGTCCTCAGCGTATAATTGGAGTTGTTCGGTAGTTCTTGTCGGGGTGGGGATGTCAATGGTGTAAAGGGAGTATAGCAGGGGGGAGATAATCCCGCCCTGCGCTACTCCTGCTTCAGGGCGGAAAGGGGATGAGGTGCATTGGTTGATATGGATTTGGCAGCGTCTATCGTTTAGGAGGGTTTCGATTAGTCGTACTGTCTGTGGCGGGAAGCCTGTCTTAAGCAGCTTATATAATAGTCCGTCATGCCAGATTTTGTCAAATGCCCGCTCGATGTCTAGAAAGACAGCGAGCGTGCACTGTCCAAGGTTCTGATGTCTTGTTATGTCTGAAGTGAGTCGGAGAAGGGGATCATTGGTGGAATGGAGTTTGCGGAAGCCAGACTGGAGGTGGGGGATGAGTTGGAGTTTGTCAGTAAAGTGAGTGAGTCTGTCTGCGATTATTCTTTCAAAGGTCTTGCGGAGGACATCAAGGAGGGATATGGGGCGGTAGGATTTGGGATCTGATTTGGGTTTGCCTGGTTTGGGGATCATGATGACTTTGGCGGATTTCCACGCTGTGGGGATGGTGTTGTGAGAGAGGCAGAAATTAAAAAGGAGGGACAGGAGGGGGATGATGGTGTTGAGGGGGCAGTTGCGGAGGTGTAGACGCTGTATACCGTTCTCGCCAGGGGCTGAGTTTCTGCCTGAGAAGATGGCGATTTTGATTTCACTCTCTGTGATTACTTTCTGCAGTTTAATGTCTTCTTCCGTGGGGGCTGTGGGGGAGAGGAGTAGCAAGGGGAGTTGTGTGGTGACTGTGTGATGCACCGCATTTTGCTCGGACTCTTCTACCTGTCGTCTCCCCCCTCCACTGACCCCCTGTATGCACCGCGCGACGTCCCGGTCGAGATGGAGGGGGTAGCTAGCGCTCGGCTGTCGGGTGCGGCCTTCGCCTTCGCCGTGCTCATACTTTCGTTTCCTCTGCGTTTGCAGAATATTCACTGCCGGAGCCCACCCATGACTAAATTGAAATACATTGTCCTTGTTAATGAGGTTCTCCTGTAGTTCGATTTCGATAATCTCCTTGTGGGCACAGTCTCAATAGTAGGATGTGTTACGCAGAACTTTTGTGGCTTTTTATTTCATTTTGTGGTTGGTTTAAAGGCAACGTTTAGCAATTGTTGATTTTGTGAGCTGCTGTAGGTCGGCGTGTCTTATGTGTTCCGTGCAACTTTCTTCAGTTACGTGAAAAAAATGGTTCAAATGGCTCTGAGCACTATGGGACTTAACTTCTGAGGTCATCAGTCCCCTAGAACTTAGAACTACTTAAACCTAACTAACCTAAGGACATCACACACATCCATGCCCGAGGCAGGATTCGAACCTGTGACCGTAGCGGTCGCGGGGTTCCAGACTGTAGCGCCTAGAACCGCTCCGCCACACCGGCCGGCTCAGTTACGCGAATCAGCAGGAGTAACTTTATGATGATGGCACGTTACGTCGTAGAAAAGCATATTCGCCGGGAAAATCTACGAAACACGTCTGAGGGGATGACAACATAGACGAATTTGAATACGAGTAGATCAGTCCATATAATATGTGTACAATGTTTCTCGGTTGCAGAGATAAAATCTTTAGAATGTAACCCAAACAAATACTCACAGAACTATTAAGCAAAGGCAAATGATTAAATCTAAAGTTGATTACTATAAATTCCACTCCGACTTAGACACGTTTTCGAGTTCTCTTGAGAATACTACGTGTAGCCCTTCTGAGATCGTCTTGGCGTTCTTTTGTGAAGCCGGCATTATTCTTCTCTTGGGTATAATTTTCCATTATAAATTTCGCCTTTCAGTCACCCCCACAGGCAAAAATCTAAAAGGATAAGGTCCAGAGACGTTTATACTCAAGAAACCTGACCATTTCTCCCGATCCGTCGTTCGGGGAGTTTTAGGTATCGATCGTATGTCAACTGACGATTAGAATGTGCAAGGGTCGCGTCATGTTGGAAGAACATACCCATCCTTATAGTTAAAGGAACCTCTTCCAGTAAAACTGAAAGCTCATTTTCAAGATTGTCTAGACACTAGACGAAAGGAACCTTACGACGATGCACAACAGGCCCAGCCAACTGATTATCATACTGCAGTACACATTTACAGAGAACCATTCTTGAACATCTCTCTCCACAAAGGCGTGTGGGTTTTAATCGGCCACCGCTGTGAATTACGAGTGTTATTGATAAAGTCACTAGAAAACGTGGCTTTATCAGCAAACAGTATAAATGGGATTACTCGACGAATTGCTATTAGCTAGTGACAAATTACTATCGTTTACCTACGTCTCCTAAATATGTTGAGTCTGCTGTAAATAAAAAAGGACAGAGACTGTGCTTACGTAACGTCTGTCATGTCCTTTTATGTGGGACACCAACACGTGTAAAAATTTGCGGCTGCTTTTGGAGAACTACGTGCTACCAGGTGACTAATGCCTTCTAGTTCATCCACACTCTGTTCGTTGGCACGTGCAGATGAAGTATGATTGTTGGGTACTGCTCCAGTCACAGACAATTTAATGAAAACACGATTAAACACTCTTAAGTCTCCAACTCTGCGTTTAGGACATCGTGAACCCTATTCTCTACAAATAATAGCAATGCATCCATTACAAAATCCGTACTCAAATATCATACTGATATACTTAGCATCTGCAAATACGTGCGGGATGCTTAAACGATACAGTAAAGCTGGCCAACATATCACAGTCAGAATCACAGTTGAAGACTCAGTTTTGCAAACTCAATACTCCCGGCGGGGTCAGGGATTTCCTCTGCCTCGTGATGATTCGGTGTTGTGTGATTTCCTTACATTAGTTAGGTTTAAGTAGTTCTAAGTTCTAGGGGACTGATGACCATAGATGTTAAGTTCCATAGTGCTCAGAGCCATTTGAACCATTTGAACTAAACTCAAGCACGGCTTCACGAATTGAACTTCGAAACAAAAATGACAATCGACAAATAAACTCATAGCAACTGGAATACCAACACGTGAAATGAAATCTTACCACTATAACCAGCTGTCTCTCTGTAACCAATGAAAATTGTGTTATGTATGACACGGAACTATGGGCCTCGTGAAAAAGGGTGACCCGGCTCAGTCACGCAATTTGACTCTTAGTCTGATCACGAGGTGGCATTAATTGCACGTGTTGATCACGTAGGCTGACGTGAGGATCAATGAACTATACTTGATGGGATGTATCTGGAACATCTTAGGTGATTAGAAATTTAGTAGGCAGGAATACAATTAAATACTTAGCTTTAATTCAGCATCAGCGGTGAACGTCGATCTTGACTTTGTACAATAATATTTAAAAGTGCAGTTATATAGTGAACTGCGAATACTTCTTTACAATTCTGATTGCTTCACAAATATACACTCCTGGAAATGCAAAAAAGAACACATTGACACCGGTGTGTCAGACCCACCATACTTGCTCCGGACACTGCGAGAGGGCTGTACAAGCAATGATCACACGCACGGCACAGCGGACACACCAGGAACCACGGTGTTGGCCGTCGAATGGCGCTAGCTGCGCAGCATTTGTGCACCGCCGCCGTCAGTGTCAGCCACTTTGCCGTGGCATACGGAGCTCCATCGCAGTCTTTAACACTGGTAGCATGCCGCGACAGCGTGGACGTGAACCGTATGTGCAGTTGACGGACTTTGAGCGAGGGCGTATAGTGAGCATGCGGGAGGCCGGGTGGACGTACCGCCGAATTGCTCAACACGTGGGGCGTGAGGTCTCCACAGTACATCGATGTTGTCGCCAGGGGTCGGCGGAAGGTGCACGTGCCCGTCGACCTGGGACCGGACCGCAGCGACGCACGGATGCACGCCAAGACCGTAGGATCCTACGCAGTGCCGTAGGGGACCGCACCGCCACTTCCCAGCAAATTAGGGACACTGTTGCTCCTGGGGTATTGGCGAGGACCATTCGCAACCGTCTCCATGAAGCTGGGCTACGGTCCCGCACACCGTTAGGCCGTCTTCCGCTCACGCCCCAACATCATGCAGCCCGCCTCCAGTGGTGTCGCGACAGGCGTGAATGGAGGGACGAATGGAGACGTGTCGTCTTCAGCGATGAGAGTCGCTTCTGACTTGGTGCCAATGATGGTCGTATGCGTGTTTGGCGCCGTGCAGGTGAGCGCCACAATCAGGACTGCATACGACCGAGGCACACAGGGCCAACATCCGGCATCATGGTGTGGGGAGCGATCTCCTACACTGGCCGTACACCTCTGGTGATCGTCGAGGGGACACTGAATAGTGCACGGTACATCCAAACCGTCATCGAACCCATCGTTCTACCATTCCTAGACCGGTAAGGGAACTTGCTGTTCCAACAGGACAATGTACGTCCGCATGTATCCCGTGCCACCCAACGTGCTCTAGAAGGTGTAAGTCAATTACCCTGGCCAGCAAGATCTCCGGATCTGTCCCCCATTGAGCATGTTTGGGACTGGATGAAGCGTCGTCTCACGCGGTCTGCACGTCCAGCACGAACGCTGGTCCAACTGAGGCGCCAGGTGGAAATGGCATGGCAAGCAGTTCCACAGGACTACATCCAGCATCTCTACGATCGTCTCCATGGGAGAATAGCAGCCTGCATTGCTGCGAAAGGTGGATATACACTGTACTAGTGTCGACATTGTGCATGCTCTGTTGCCTGTGTCTATGTGCCTGTGGTTCTGTGAGTGTGATCATGTGATGTATCTGACCCCAGGAATGTGTCAATAAAGTTTCCCCTTCCTGGGACAATGAATTCACGGTGTTCTTATTTCAATTTCCAGGAGTGTAGATCAATTGTCAAAGCATGAACTGTATGTGGCGCCTGGCTAGGTCGTAGCTACTGACTTAGCTGAAGACGATGCTAACTAGCGTGCCTGCAAATGAGATCTCTGAAGTTATAACGAGTGAACCATTCCTATTAAAGTCGGCTGAAGAACTGGCCAGTGCGCTAGCTTGTCTCGTAAGACCAGCCAAATGTCGGCGCTCGGTCTGCTAGTGTCGACAGTGGCGATTCGCGGGTCCGATGTGTACTGACGGACCGCGGCCGATTTGAAGCCTACAACCTAGCAAGTGTGGTGCCTTTCGGTGACGCCACAAATTGGAAGTACGTTATATGGAATGTTTTACTCGAATTACGCTATACTATCACGTCGTAAATACACCTATAGAAAAAAATCGCAACACTCAGGAGTTGCGCGACATGAACTTAAGTTGGTAGGCATGTTTCTACATCAGAAAGGAGCCGTCTTGTCAAATTTCAAGCCAGACGCATAAGAGTGGCACTACTATGCGGATGCAAGCCAGATTTGCTTTAAATACGCACTGTAACGGTAGTGAGCGTTGGTTACCTTTGAGATTGAATGTGGTGAGTTGATGTTAATCAAGGCTGCTTTAAGGCCACAAGACGCCATTATCAACACCTCATTGAGTTCGAACGAGGTCGTGTAATAGAGCCACGCGAAGTACTGCGGAAAGAGCGGGCAGAAATGTAGCCACTGTACATGACTGCTGGCAGCGTTGACCAGAAGAATGTAAGGTCGCAAGAAGAGCGGGCTCTGGACGGCCACGTGGCACTACGGAAAGGCAAGACCGTCGTGCTCGGCGTATGGCTCTGGCGCATTTGCAGCCGCAATTTGAGCCGCAGTTGGCTCCACAGTGACACAACGAACTGCTACAAGTCGGTTACTTCAAGAGCAACTCCGAGCCAGACGCCCGGTAGCGTGCATTTCACTGACCCCAAACCACCGCCATTTGCGACTTCAGTCATGTCAAATGCAACATGTATGGAACTCCATCCCACAAACTGACATCCAGCACCTGTGTAGCACAATGCACGCACGTTTGCATGTCTACGTTCAAAATTATGGCATCTCCACCGATTGTCAGTGTACCAGCATTTCACGTTTGCAACGACTTACCTCGTGCTTACATTAACTTGTTATCTTGCAGTGTTAAACACTTAAATATATCAGCTAGACAAATGTCATTACTCCTCATTAGTCATGTTTTGGCGTTGCAATTTATTTCCGTTAGTGTATTTATTATATCTATGAAACACCCTGCATATTAACTGGACATTTGTACAGGGTATTCTGAACCTATTCGTCCAAATTAATGCATGAGGTAGAAAGCATCAAAACAATTATACACACATCAAAAGAAGTTTTGCATCACCCCGGTAACTAGAATTCCTGAAGATAGACGTTGACTGTGGATATTGTATCACAGACAAAGCCCCTTTGACTGTTCAGAGATGCCACTAAAGCCTCCCAAAGATGAAAACATCCCTGCATGAGCAGCGCCTGTTCGACGGAGTGGGTCCGACAGCCGATCATTTACAGTCAAGAAGTAGGTACACGGCTCGTGTTGTCTGTAGTTCAACCATGCCTAGACGATCAATACTGCGGTTCAATCGCGTCCGCATTGATACTTTGTGCCAAGAAGGGCTCTCAACAAGGGAAGTGTCCAGACTTCTCGGAGTCAAGCAAAGCGGTGTTTTTTGGCCATAGAGGAGATACAGAGACAGAGGAACTGTCGATGACATGCCTCGCTCAGGCCGCCCAAGGACTACTACTGCAATGGATGATCGCTCGGAGGAGCCCTGACAGCAACGCCACCATGTTGAATAATGCTTTTCATGCAGCCACAGGACGTCCTGTTACGACTCAAACTGTGCGCAATAGGCTGCATGGTGCGTAACTTGTCCTCAGCTCGTGGTCGTGCGGTAGCGTTCTCGCTTCCCGCGCTTGGGTTCCCGGGTTCGATTCCCGGCGGGGTCAGGGATTATTCTCTGCTTCGTGATGACTGGGTGTCCTTAGGTTAGTTAGGTTTAAGTAGTTCTAAGTTCTAGGGGACTGATGACCATAGATGTTAAGTCCCATAGAGCTCAGAGTCATTTGAACCCTTTGATGCGCAACTTCACTCCCGACATCCATGGCGACGTCCATTTTTGCAGCCACGAAACCATGCAGCACGGTACAGATGGGCCCAACAACGTGCCGATGGACCGTCCAGGATTGGCATCACGTTCTCTTCACCGATGAGTGACGCATACACCTTCAACCGGAAAATCATCGGAGACGTGTTTGGAGGCAACTCGGTCAGGCTGAATGCCTTAGACACAACAGTCCAGCGAGTGAAACAAGGTGGAGGTTCCCTGATGCCTTGGGGTGGCATTATGATGGTGGTCATGGAAGGTGCAATAACGGCTGTACGATATGTGAATGCCATCCTCTGACCAATAGTGCAACCATATCCTCAGCATATTAGCGAGGTATTCGTCTTCATGGACGTCAATTCGCGCCCCCATCGTGGACATCTCGTGAATGACTTTCTTCAGGATAACGACATCACTCGACTAGAGTGGCCAGCATGTTCTCCAGACATGAAACCTATCGAACATGCCTGAGATAGATTGAAAAGGGCGTTGTCATCATAATTTCTGTCGCTGCTAGAACTAGTGTGGACAAGCCAGGAATCTTCGAATGGAAACGAGATTAAGTGGTCCGAAGATGTAATGCGTCCATACAGGCCAATGTCGCGCATTCGAGCAGTCCCTGTGAATTCCACTGCTGTTATTAGCGTGCTGAACTTCCTTCGGTGTATAACGGCCGTATCATCAAAAACTGCCGTCGAGGGCCATGTGTACCCTAACTAAATGTGTTTGTTTTGATGTTCTCTACCTCCTGTATTAATTTGAACGGACAGTTTTAGAACACCCTATATACTCTGCCCGTTTAGGTCAATAATTCTTTAATAGAGCAATCACAAGAAAAACAATGACATTTGGAAATTTAGTCATAGAGGCGAACGTATCTTAGCATAGTAACCCACACAGGATAGCATATAATTTTATGCTTCCAAGAGATTACATCAAAATTATCCATCTGCAAAATAGTAAAATAAAGTGTTTTATATCTCGAGAGAGGTCAAAGAATAATCCCAAAATATGCCCAGCATGTTAACACTGGCGCATGCTTCTCACACAGTTACGTTAATAAAATTGCATAACTGCTTCATAACCTGTGGACAGTGATAATCAGTACCAGGCGAAATGATATTTTCTAAACCCACTGTATGAGCAAAATGAATTTCAAACACTGGAATTATCTGCTGAGGCAATGCACATAACGTAAGTAAAGTATTTACTTAGGAGAAGGAAGCAGTAAGAATATTGTATTGGCAGACAACGTCATTCGCGGAGATTCCGCTTTTCGAAATAACAACTGGTGGTCTTGGAATGCGTTTTTGAGGGTATTTCTTGAACATGTTTAAGTGTATAATGGACTGGTTCTTTATCGCTGCCTCATAAATACAATATCTTGTTGTATTCTTCAGTCCTGAGACTGGTTTCATGCAGCTCTCCATACTACTCTATCCTGTGCAAGCTGCTTCATCTCCCAGTACTTACTGCAACCTACATCCTTCTGAATTTGCTTAGTGTATTCATCTCTTGGTCTCTCTCTACGATTTTTACCCTCCACGCTGCCCTCCAATACTAAATTGGTGATCCCTTGATGCCTCAGAACATATCCTACCAACCGATCCCTTCTTCTAGTCAAGTTGTGCCACAAACTCCTCTTCTCCCCAATTCTATTCAGTACCTCCTCATTAGTTATGTGATCGACCCATCTAATCTTCACCAGTCTTCTGTAGCGTCACATTTCGAAAGCTTCTATTCTCTTCTTGTCTAAACTATTTATCGTCCATGTTTCACTTCCATTCATGGCTACACTCCATACAAATACTTTCAGAAACGACTTCCTGACACTTAAATCTATACTCGATGTTAACAAATTTCTCTTCTTTAGAAACGCTTTCCTTGCCATTGCCAGTCTACTTTTTATATCCTCTCTACTTCGACCATCATCAGTTATTTTGCTCCCCAAATAGCAAAACTCCTTTACTACTTTAAGTGTCTCATTTCCTGATCTAATTCCGTCAGCATCACCTGATTTAATTTGATACATTCCGTTATCCTCGTTTTGCTTTCGTTGATGTTCATCTTATATCCTCCTTTCAAGACACTATTCATTCCGCTCGGCTGCTCTTTCAGGTCCCTTGCTGTCTCTGACAGAATTACAATGTCATCGGCAAACCTGAAAGTTTTTATTTCTTCTCCATGGATTTTAATACCTACCCCGAATTTTTCTTTTGTTTCCTTTACTGCTTGCTCAATATACAGATTGAATAACATTGGGGAGAGGCTACAACCCTGTCTCACTCCCTTCCCAACCACGGCTCCACTTTCGTGCCCCTCGAGTCTTATAACTGCGATCTGGTTTCTGTACAAATTGTAAATAGCCTTTCGCTCCCTATATTTTACCCATGACACCTTCAGAATTTGAAAGAGAGTATTTCACTCAATATTGTCAAAAGCTTTTTCTAAGTGTATAAATGGTAGAAGAGTAGATTTGCCTTTTCTTAGCTTCTAAGATAAGTCATAGGGTCACTATTGCCTCACGAGTTCCAATATTTCTACGAAATCCAAACTGATATCCCCGAGGTCGGCTTCTACCAGTTTTCCCATTCGTCTGTAAAAAATTCGCGTTAGTATTTTGCAGCCGTGACCTATTAAACTGAGCCGGACGGTGTGGCCGTGCGGTTCTAGGCGCTTCAGTCTGGAACCGCGTGGCCGCTACGATCGCAGGTTCGAATCCTGCCTCGGGCATGGATGTGTGTGATGTCCTTAGGTTAGTTATGTTTAAGTAGTTCTAAGTTCTAGGGGACTAGTGACCTCAGATGTTAAGTCCCATAATGGTCAGAGCCATTTTAACCATTTATTAAACTGATAGTTCGGTAATTTTCATATCTGTCAACACCTGCTTCCTTTGGGGTTGGAACTATTATATTCTTCTTGAAGTCTGAGGGTATTTCGCCTGTCTCATACATTTTGCTCACCAGATGGTAGAGTTTTGTCAGGACTGGCTCTCCCAAGGCTATCAGCAGTTCTAATGGAATTTTGTCTACTCCCGGGGCCTTGTTTCGACTTAGGACTTTCAGTGCTCTGTCAAACTCTTCACGCAGTATCATATCTCCCATTTCATCTTCATCTACATCCTATTTCAATTCCATAATATTGCCCTGAAGTACGTCGCCCTTGTATAGACACTCTATGTATTCCTTCCACCTTTCAGCTTTCCCTTCCTTGCTTAGAACTGGGTTTCCATCTGAGCTCTTGATATTCATGCAAGTGGTTCTCTTTTCTCCAAAGGTCTCTTTAATTTTCCTGTAGGCAGTATCTATCTTACCCCTAGTGAGATAAGTCTCTACATCCTTACATTTGTCCTCTAGCCATCCCTGCTTAGCCATTTTGCACTTCTTGTCTATCTCATTTTTGAGACGTTTGTATTCCTTTTTGCCTGCTTCATTTACTGCATTTTTATATTTCCTTCTTTCATCAATTAAATTTAATATTTCCTCTGTCACCCAAGACAGCACTCGTCTTTTTACCTATTTGATCCTCTGCTGCCTTCAATACTTCATCCCTCAAAACTACCCATTTTTCTTCTACTATATTTCTTTCCCCCATTCTTGTCAATTGTTCCCTTATGCTCTCCCTGAAACTCTGTATAATCTCTGGTTCTTTCAGTTTATCCAGGTCCCATCTCTTTAAATTTCCACTTCTTTGCAGTTTCTTCAGTTGTAATCTACAGTTCATAACCAATGGATTGTGGTCAGAGTCCACATCTGCCCCTGAAAATGTCTTACAATTTAAAACTTGGTTCCTAAATCTCTTTCTTACCATTATATAATCTATCTGAAACCTGTCAGTATCTCCAGGCTTCTTCCATGTATACAGTCTTCTTTAATGATTCTTGAACCAAGTGTTAGCTATGATTTAGTTATGCTCTGTGCAAAATTTTACCAGGCGGGTTCCTCTTTCATTTCTTCCCCCCAATCCACATTCACCTACTACGTTTTTTTTCTTCCTTCTCCTACTATCGAATTCCAGCCACCCATGACTATTAAATTTTCTTCTCCCTTCACTATCTGAATAATTTCCTTTATTTCATCATACATTTCTTCAATTTCTTCGTCATCTGCAGAGATAGTTGGCATATAAACTTGTAGTACTGTAGTAGGCGTCGGCTTCGTGTCTATCTTGGCCACAATAATGCGTTCACTATGCTGTTTGTAGTAGTTTACCAGCACTCCTATTTTTTTATTCGTTATTAAACCTAATCCTGCATTACCCCTATTTGATTTTGTATTTATAGCCCTGTATTCACCTGACCAAAAGTCTTGTTCCTCCTGACACCGAACTTCGCTAATTCCCACTATATCTAACTTTAACCTATCCGTTTCCCTTTTTAAATTTTCTAACTACCTGCGCAATTAAGGGATCTGATATTCCAAGCCCCGATCCGTAGAACGCCAGTTTTCTTTCTCTTGATAACGACGTCCTCTTGAGTAGTACCCGCCCGGAGATCCGAATAGGGGACCATTTTACCTCCGGAATATTTTACCCAAGAGGATGCCATCATCATTTAACCATACAGTAAAGCTGCGTGCCCTCGGGAAAAATTACGGCTGTAGTTTCCCCTTGCTTTCAGTCGTTCGCAGTACCAGCACAGCAAGGCCGTTTTGGTTAGTGTTACAAGGCCAGATCAGTCAATCATCCAGACTGTTGCCCTGCAACTACTGAAAAGGCTGCTGCCCCTCTTCAGGAACCACATGTTTGTCTGGCCTCTCAACAGATACCCCTCCATTGTGGTTGCACCTACGGTACGGTTATCTGTATCGCTGAGGCACGCAAGCCTCCCCACCAACGACAAGGTCTATGGTTCATGACGTCATGAATGGTTAAAATAAACATACGGGGGCGTTGGTGATTCTCTAATAAATGTCTTCTGTGACAATACTTGCATTAAAGTAATGCGACGTTGTGGGGTCAGCCATTGAAAGAAGTTCAAACGAATAGTCAGCCACGAACTAGAAAAATATGTACCCAACAGAATAATTTAAGATTCATTAGATTCCAGTGGTACACAGACAAAAACAGGAAGCCTCTTAAGAAAAAGCGGCTACTGCACAATATTAAAAAAAATCCGTAGATGGGCGTATGTTAATTGCAACGCATTCAGCTACGAAAACAGCAATGCGCGAAGGATCAATAAATATCGTAGCAACATATTGTCACAGGACCTGTCTCAACACCCCAAGCAGTTTTAACCATACATTTAAGCTGTCAGTGGCACAAAAGTCAGTGGCCAGGTAATAGTAGACGGTACAGGAACCTAAATAGAAAACAGTAAAGCAAAACTCGAAATGATGAATTATTTGGTACCCTTGCTAAGACGAGTGACCTGTTAATCACCGTCAGTGGTGTTGAAAATCAGGTTGAATCGTTAAAGTTCAGTAAGGCCCCAGGGTCCGATGGCAGGTTGTATACAGAACTTGTAAATAAATTAGCGCCGTTCTTAACCATGATTTACATGAGATCCTTTGAGCAGAGATATTTTCCCGTGTTTGGGAAAGTGCACAGGTCACTGACAACTGATCCACAAAGCTTCCGTCCTGTATCACTCACATCCGCTTGCGCCAGAATGGTAGAACATTTTCTGACTGCAAAGATAATGATATATCTGGAAGAAAATAACTTTCACCAGAAAATATAAATGAATTCCGAAAACATAGATAAATTAAAACCTAACTTGCGCTATTGACACGCTATAATCATTGCCATTGGCAGAGTAAACAAAGTTGGTTCGGTGGTTTTTGAATTTCGAAAACGACTTGATTCCATAACGCATCGAAGTCTTCTAAGGAACTAAGTTCCTTTGCAGCACTTTATTCTCAAGGGACGGTTGTCGTTAGACACTGGAATAATATCTAGAGTGCCCCATTCGAATGTAATACTATCGTTGTTGTTTACGTTATATAACTTACACATTACCGTGGCAGGCCAAGTAAATTTTATTGTATTTCATTTTCCAGTATTTAATTTGACATAAACACTTTCTCATGATCGCATCACAAAACGGCAAGCAAACTCATCTTGTAAATAATTATGTACTCTACAACAAACTCAAATTTCAATTTTCAGTGCAGAAATCTGTAATAAATTGTATATAGAGTAATTTTTTAGACGACAGATTTGTAGAATACACGTTAGAGTTCTTTTGAGGAAGAAGACATACTTATGATAAAAATAGTTAATTTTCTGTAGTTTGTGGTGATGCGTGGTCATACACAACCAGAAATCTTTGTTAGTCCTGTCCCTTTTTAAGAATAAGTATATCACCGTGTGTCCCTTTAACCAATTGATGGCATTTTTCTTCATGTTCGAGTAAGAGTCTTCATCTGGGTGTAGACTGTTCGTCGGTCTTATGGCGTTGGGCGATGATCCTTGATATTTGCTAATTTTTTCTGGTGAACGGCGATACGTTGTTTGCCTTACCGCATACAAATTTGTGTTCTTCGTTATCAGTAGGGTTGTAGGTGGCTAACAGTGGAGAATCTGGCAGATGAATTGAGTGTAGTCATGAGTTTGTTGGGATTTCCCTGGTGACACCGTAGTATCACTTTGCTGATACGTTTACTGAACGCTTCACTAAAGTTCAAAGTGATACACTTACTGGACACTGTTTTTCTACATAGTCATCAAGTCTCTGTTTATGACGGTCGGAACGTTCTACCAGTATTTCAATTCCTAGACGATGGAAATCCGCTCCTTGGTCACCGCTGTGTGAATGTCAAATGGTTCAAATGGCTCTGAGCACTATGGGACTCAACTGCTGTGGTCATCAGTCCCCTAGAACTTAGAACTACTTAAACCTAACTAACCTAAGGACATCACACACATCCATGCCCGAGGCAGGATTCGAACCTGCGACCGTAGCAGTCGCACGGTTGTGTGAATGTCCTCATCACTCAACCCCCCCCCCCCCTCCCCGCCCCGATATTCTTTCTTCTTGTCGAAATGATGGAAATCACATGGTGCAATATCTCGCTTCCTTCCTTCCTGATCAGCATCGCCCACCTGTGTGGGGCCAGAATCAAATTGTTGGCACCATTCCAGTACCGCTGGACGCGACATTGCATTTGGTCCATGTGCCGCCAGATTTTTACGGTGAATCTGTGTATTTTAAACGTTTGGACAACAAGAATTGTGCTGTCCCGTGTACTTCTACTTTGGAGTAGGCTTCCAGTTGCCGCCGGCCGGTGTGGCCGAGCGGTCCTAGAGGCTTCAGTCTGGATCCGTGCGACCGCTACGGTCGCAGGTTCGAATCCTGCCTCGGGCATGGATGTGTGTGATGTTCTTAGGTTAGTCAGGTTTAATTAGTTCTAAGTTCTAGGGGACTGATGACCTCAGATGTTAAGTCCCGTAGTGCTCAGAGCCATTTGAATCCTCCAGTTGCCGCGACATTTCCGTCGCATCCAGTGATGCACCTATCCTCCGTACCGCTTCATATCTTGTCTGCAGGAAATCCGGAACATGTACTCTTTTCTGACAATGTGCCACTCTTTTTGCACGATGGTCTTAGCGTGGAACGAGATGTGTAACTTATCTTCCCAAGTTTCTATTGATGGCTTAGCAGATAGCGTTAACTGCAATCTCACGCTTTTGACAGATGATGCAGTTCCGTATGAGGAAATGGATCATTTAAAGATTTCAGCAACATCCAGTTAGACCTCAACAAAGCATTGGGCTGGTCCAAAGGCTTGCGACTAACGCTCAGCAGAAAAAAATGCGTATTTGTGCTCTTCACGAAACGTAAAACAACGGTGTTCTTTGACTACATAATAAGTAAGTCACGCCTTGTTCATGTCATACGAATGTCTGCGAGTAATAGTCTAGTGTGACTGATCGGCGTGAACTGGAGGTAAAGCAGTTGCCGAGCTACGACCCAGTCGTAGGTTCAAATGGCTCTGAGCACTATGGGACTTAACTTCTGAGGCCATCAGTACCCTAGAACTTACAACTACTTAAACCCAACTAACCTAAGGACACCACACACATCCATGCCCGAGGCAGGATTCGAAGCTGCGACCGTAGCGGTCGCGCGGATCCATACTGTAGCGCCTAGAACCGCTTGGCCACCCCGGCCGGCCTCAGTACTCAGATACTGGAAAACTGCAGTTTGTCTACAAAACAAACTGCACGCAGTTCACTTGTATAGCTCATATTAGAATAACGCACAGTGTCTGGCAACCATACGAGGTCGTACCAACAGCGGATGTCGTGCGTATACAAAGAAGAAACGGCTGAACGTTCTCGAATGAGACAGTGTACTGTCCGCGCAAACGTGGTCTTAAGGTCTGGCGGTGTTTTACGTGCTTAGGCTGTGGTTCACTTACTGCACTTAAGAAAACGGTGAATGCGGAAGGATATGAACACATTTTACGTCTTGTGTATTGTTTACACTAGAGGATGATTGTATCAGCATGAGACTGCACGCTGTCATAAAGCAGCTTCTGTGAGAAATGGTTTGTGGACAACTCCTGAAATGGAGTGACCTGCCCCGAGTTTCGATCTGAATCCAGTGGAACACCTCTGGGATGAGTCAGAACATCAATTTCGCTCCAAATCACAGGGTCCAATACGACTGTCTTCTCTGGTTTCGGCTCTTGAAGAAGAATGCAATCCTTGCAGAGACCTTCAGGCCCCTCATTAAGGCTGCTACCAGCAAAGTTCAGGCCGTCATAAAGACGAAGGTTGGACACACGACGTATGAATGTCCACTAGTAGGTGGTCCGGATGCACTTGATCAGGTACTGGGTGGTTATAATAGAAGTGCAGCTGCTCACGGGGGTGCCGCAATTACCGTATGGCAGTGAAACTTGTAGATATGCTAATGCATTAAGGCAGAAGGATTTAAGCTCGTAAAGAAATTGGTTTAAATTTTGCCGCCAGGTGCAAATCTCGCGCTGTACAGCATCTCGTCGACGCCTCCGGCGCTCATATTGAACAGTCTGCGTAGACGTCGGTTAATAATAAAATAAACATTATGCCTTTCTCACTTTTTTGACCTTTTCTGTCCACGTCCCGTGCCTAATCCACTACATGTGGAACCATTTCTGAACGTCTTTCTTGCATTCACAGCGTGAGGTTTGCATCTGGTGGCCAAAATTGGAATTAATTTTTTCCAGCATTAATCGGTTGCACATTAATGCATTAGAATACCTACCAAGTGTCGTGTCGTTGCCATATGATAATTATAGCATACACTGGATCGCTGTGAGTAGCTGTACTGTGATTATAACCACCTGGTACTTTGGATAATGTTCTAATATCAACATTTTCGTTGTCGCTCAGTTCCCTATACTTACATTGGATGTGACTGACGTTGCACTGGAATGGCTTGCTACCTTGAAGTACATACCGCTGAAATGTGTTAACGTGTTGGACAAGCGGCGGCGAAGGGAGAGGCCCCATTTAACGGGCAGCTCACGTTGCGTCAGCAGCAGCGGCAGCGCCAGCCTCTGCCACGGGCAGGAAGTTCCCAGCGACGGCCGTCGCATCACGGATGCTGCAACTCTCTGGTGAAGCTGCGGGCACGAGACAGCACGATCCGTTAACCGATTTCACTTGCTCATGGCCATATCGCTGCTCTCTCTTTTCCAGTCTAGGTTATTTATTGCGTACCGCTTCCTTTTCTGACTACATATAAACGTGGTTTACACTTGTGCGCCTTGGGGTAGACGCCGTGCGGCTGTAGCTTGGCCCACACGGAAGTAGAGGAGCTCAGCTCATACACATGCAACCTATGCGCTCGCCTCTAGTTGGGTGTGGGGCAAATACAGTCGCACGGCGACTAGGCGCAAGGTGCATAAATGTTAAAGCACCATGATAATGTTATGTATCATACGCCTTATGCAGAGCAGGTTCGACAACATCATCATTTAACACAAGTTATCATTCGGCGCCCCACGGTCGGAGGAAGGCAAAGGCAAACCACCTCCACTAGGACCTTGCCTAGTAAGGCGGCGCGGGTCTACCGCGTCGCTCCCCTAAGCTCTGTTAAGGAGTATGGGACTCATCATCATCATCATCATCAACCTCCATCACTGCTGACTACTCACACCCAACTTCCATCACTGCTGGCAGTTCATCTCCATCTTCCTTCACCGCTGACTGTTAACTTCCAACCGCTTGTCCGATCAGCCACAGAGTCTTTTATAGACTGGGCACAGTGCAGTCAGAGAGATAATACATAGCGCCATACAAACACACAAACAGCTGACTTATAACTTTCATCCTAGTCAGTGCTCGCTACTATAGTCAGATTAAAACTACTTGATAGGTGACCATCGCTCTCTTATAGGAGACATACAAACACGGCGGGTCACTTCACAAATCTCGTTAATGTGTAACAGGGAAATGCGAGATGCTCACTCGGCAGCTGATTTTAAGTGACCAATGATTGAATTATGGCAGACGATACCTTTTGTAGCCCTGAACTTAAACTCAACAGTAACTTTTAGTTATCTAGGCACGGACTCGTGTTTCAGTAACTGTTGTTCAACATCGATTAGAATGGACAGGGACTGCGATTGCTGTGTTCAGATGAGGGCTGACTTGGCATCCCTTCGCTCACAGCTGCAATCGGCGCTGACTTCGGTTGCGCAGCTTGAGGCTGTTGCCAATGGGCACCACTGTGGGGAGCCGGACTCGGGTATTACGGGGATGTCAACCTCGTCCCGTCTGTCCCCAGATCGGTCTGCCGCTGTGGTTGCCCCGGTTGCTGCCCGCAGTGGGGCTGAGCCCTCGCCAGTGGTTGATTGGGAGGTCGTTCCAAGGCGTGGCAGGCAGCGAAAGGCGTCCCCAGAGGCTGATCAAAAAGCCTCCCCGGTGCGTCTGACAAACCGGTTTCAGGCACTGTCTCTGGCTGAGCCAGATGCAGCTCCCTGCCCAGTTGCAGAGGATCATTCTCAGCCTTCAAGGTCCGGGCAATCGCAGAGGGTGGGCTTATTGGTAGTTGGGAGCTCCAATGTTAGGCGCGTAATGGGGCCCCTTAGGGATATGGCGGCTAAGGAGGGGAATAAATCCAGTGTGCACTCCGTGTGCATTCCGGGTGGAGTCATTCCTAATGTGGAAAGGGTCCTTCCGGATGCCATGAAGAGCACAGGGTACAGCCAGCTGCAGGTGGTGGCACATGTCGGCACTAATGACGTGTGTCGCTTTGGATCTGAGGAAATTCTCTCTGGATTCCAGCGGCTATCTGATTTGGTGAAGGCTGCCGGTCTTGCTTACGAGATGAAGGCAGAGTTCACCATCTGCAGCATCGTCGACAGAACCGACTGCGGACCTTTGGTGCAGAGCCGGGTGGAGGGTCTGAATCAGAGGCTCAGACTGTTTTGCGACCGTGTTGGCTGCAGATTCCTTGACTTGCGCCATAGGGTGGTGGGGTTTCGGGCTCCGCTGAATAGGTCAGGAGTTCACTACACTCAGCTGGCGGCTACACGGGTAGCGGAGGCTGTGTGGCGTGGACTGGGCGGTTTTTTAGGTTAGAAGGCCTCGGAAAAGTACGGGGTGGGCTGCAATGTCAAAGGGTGCATAGCAAATACAGGACGTGCTTGGATCAAGGAACAGTCGGAATTATAGTTGTAAATTGTTGTAGTTGCGCTGGAAAAGTCCCTGAGCTTCAAGCGCTAATAGAAAGCACAGAAGCTAATATCGTTATAGGCACAGAAAGCTGGCTAAAGCCTGAAATAAGTTCTGTAGAAATTTTTACGAAGTCTCAGACGGTGTTCAGGAAAGATAGATTAGGCAGAATTGGTGGTGGAGTGTTTGTGTCTGTCAGTAGTGGTTTATCTTGTAGTGAAGTCGAAGTAGATACTCCGTGCGAATTGGTATGGGTGGAGGTTATACTTAACAGCCGAATTAAGTTAATAATTGGCTCCTTCTACCGACCCCCAGACTCCGATGATACAGTTGCGGAACAGTTCAGAGAAAGTTTGAGTCTCGTAACAAATAAATACTCCACTCATACGGTTATAGTTGGTGGTGACTTCAACCTACCCTCGGTATGTTGGCAAAAATACTTGTTCAAAACCGGTGGTGGGCAGAAAACATCTTCCGAGATTGTCCTAAATGCTTTCTCCGAAAAGTATTTCGAGCAGTTAGTCCACGAACCCACGCGAATTGTAAATGGTTGCGAAAACACACTTGACCTCTTAGCCACAAACAATCCAGAGCTGATAGAGAGCATCATGACTGATACAGGGAATAGTGATCACAAGGTCGTTGTAGCTAGGTTCAATACAGTTTCTTCCAAATCCATCAGAAACAAACGCAAAATAATTTTATTTAAAAAAGCGGATAAAGTGTCACTAGAAGCCTTCCTAAAAGACAATTTCCATTCCTTCCGAACTGACTATGCAAATGTAGACGAGATGTGGCTCAAATTCAAAGATATAGTAGCAACAGAAATTGAGAGATTCATACCTCATAAATTGGTAAGAGATGGAACGGATCCCCCGTGGTACACAAAAAAGGTCGGAACGCTGTTGCAGAGGAATCGGAAAAAGCGTGCGAAGTTCAGAAGAACGCGAAATCCCGAAGATGGGCTAAAATTTACAGACGCGCGAAATTTGGCACGGACTTCGATGCGAGATGCCTTTAATAGGTTCCACAACGAAACATGGTCTCGAAATTTGGTAGAAAATCCGAAGAAATTCTGGTCGTATGTAAAGTACACAAGCGGCAAGACGCAATCAATACCTTCGCTGCGCAGTGCCGATGGTACTGTTCCCGACGACTGTGCCGCTAAAGCGGAGTTATTGAACGCAGTTTTCCGAAATTCCTTCACCAGGGAAGACGAATGGAATATTCCAGAATTTGAAACACGAACATCTGCTAGCATGAGTTTCTTATAAGTAGATAACTTAGGGGTTGCGAAGCAACTCAAATCGCTTGATACGGGCAAGTCTTCGGGTCCAGATTGTATACCGATTAGGTTCTTTTCAGATTGCGCTGATACTATAGCTCCCTACTTAGCACTCATATACAACCGCTCGCTCACCGATAGATCTGTACCTACAGATTGGAAAATTGAGCAGGTCGCACCAGTGTTTAAGAAGGGTAGTAGGAGTAGAGTAATCCATTTAACTACAGACCTATTTCATTGACGTCGGTTTGCAGTAGGGTTTTGGAGCATATACTGTATTCAAACATGAATCACCTCGAAGGGAACGATCTATTGACACGTAATCAGCATGGCTTCAGAAAACATCGCTCTTGTGCAACGCAGCTAGCTCTTTATTCGCACGAAGTAATGGCCGCTATCGACTGGGGATCTCAAGTTGATTCCGTATTTCTAGATTTCCGGGAAGCTTTTGACACCGTTCCTCACAAGCGACTTCTAATCAAGCTGCGGGCCTGTGGGGTATCGTCTCAGTTGTGCGACTGGATTCGTGATTTCCTGTCAGGAAGGTCGCAGTTCGTAATAATAGACGGCAAATCATCGAGTAAAACTGAAGTGATATCAGGTGTTCCCCAGGGAAGCGTCCTGGGACCTCTGCTGTTCCTGATCTATATAAATGACCTGGGTGACAATCTGAGCAGTTCTCTTAGATTGTTCGCAGATGATGCTGTAATTTACCGTCTAGTAAGGTCATCCGAAGACCAGTATCAGTTGCAAAGCGATTTAGAAAAGATTGCTGTATGGTGTGTCAGGTGGCAGTTGACGCTAAATAACGAAAAGTGTGAGATGATCCACATGAGTTCCAAAAGAAATCCGTTGGAATTCGATTACTCGATAAATAGTAAAATTCTCAAGGCTGTCAATTCAACTAAGTACCTGGGTGTTAAAATTACGAGCAACTTCAGTTTGAAGGACCACATAGATAATATTGTGGGGAAGGCGAGCCAAAGGTTGCGTTTCATTGGCAGGACACTTAGAAGATGCAACAAGTCCACTAAAGAGACAGCTTACACTACACTCGTTCGTCCTCTGTTAGAATATTGCTGCGCGGTGTGGGATCCTTACCAGGTGGGATTGACGGAGGACATCGAAAGGGTGCAAAAAAGGGCAGCTCGTTTTGTATTATCACGTAATAGGGGAGAGAGTGTGGCAGATATGATACACGAGTTGGGATGGAAGTCATTACAGCAAAGACGTTTTTCGTCGCGGCGAGACCTTTTTACGAAATTCCAGTCACCAACTTTCTCTTCCGAATGCGAAAATATTTTATTGAGACCAACCTACATAGGTAGGAATGATCATCAAAATAAAATAAGAGAAATCAGAGCTCGAACAGAAAGGTTTAGGTGTTCGTTTTTCCCGCGCGCTGTTCGGGAGTGGAATAGTAGAGAGATAGTATGATTGTGGTTCGATGAACCCTCTGCCAAGCACTTAAATGTGAATTGCAGAGTAGTCATGTAGATGTAGATGAACCTTACCGAAACCTTATGATGTGCAATGTAGCCGAGAAAACAGTCTGCTGCAGAAGTAAAAGTCACAATCGCTTTGCTCTATGAGCAAAGTCAAGGCAGAAAACAAATTTAGTTTCAGCACTAAAATGAAATTGTTATTTCTCTGTATTATTGGTCATCTGAAACTATCTTCACGTTGGCTACAAGAGCTGCCACGCTACCAACCGATGAGTAGTCCTTGTTGGCACTTGATTGTAGCTTGTAGGCATCACATGCAGATTCCAAACGAAAAATGAATGACAGGAAGCAAAATAAGAAAAATAAAAATGTCGATACTATAATGAAAATGAGGCGGCGAAATATTAGAAATAGAACAATACATTTCAACCAATTAATCTTTTGATCAGATTTAGAAGTAATAAAATAATTCGTGACCTCTGATGAGATTCGAACCTATGACCTTAGATACGTAACCATTACGCTATGCCACAATCCTAGGTTAAGTAGTTACGTATATATTTATCATGACCCAGTCGCAACAACGAACTGCAGCCTTCAGACATTCGGCTTCACACAATGTGATGCGAAGTTGTGTAATGTAACTCGATCTCTGTGATCGTGGTAACTGTATATATGACGCTAAATCATGTCTTGTGCTCGGGTAGTCAGCAGTGTTTGGTTAGTGCTGTACATGAAACTTGTGTATTTCATTACTTCGTTATGTGTGTGTGTGTGTGTGTGTGTGTGTGTATGTTGTTGGTTTTGGCTTAGTTATCATGTATGATGAAATACAAAATAAAAGTCTTAGACCCATGAATCGGGATACAAAAACATCAAGAAAGAGAGCCGGACAAGGAATTGGAAGTCACGTGACGAATTGTTGTGGCAGTTTGGCAATGGCGAACGGTTTGGACATGACGTTGAGCACTCTGGAAGAACACAGCACCAACGTGTGCACTGTGTACAAATGTCGCACTTGGGTGCCCCCCTCAGCTTGTCTCTCCAAGCGGTCGCCACTAATGGTGACACGTCCTGAACTAAAATTTTAATAGCTCAGACGCCTCTAGCGCCCCTCTCACCTCAGGGCCCCACCCATCGACTTATATCGATGGGCCTTAAGCTGGCCCTGGTCTTATGTGACTGATGGTCGGTTTCATAATACAACTGTGGTGCATGTGATACGAAAACTGTTACGGCGAGAGTATAATCTGTTTTTTTTTGTTTTATCGAGAATCAGTTTTTACGGTTCTGAACACATCTGAAAGTCAGGAAAGAGAGGGCTGAGGTAACGCAGACCCAAATGAAAAGTATGAATATAAGAGTTCCTCTGCCTAGTGCCTTAGGTTCGTGACTTTAACAAAGTTAGACAAGGGAAAAAAATTCTCTTTTTGGCAATCACAGCTATACTTCAATTACAGATACAGTGTAGAGGTACCGCCGTTTAGGATAGGGAAAGTTAGTTTTGTGCAATATTCTGAGCACAAGTTACAGCCAAGTACAGGCTGAATTTCAGTGAGTTATGCATACCAACAGTTGCTTAGTAGAATAAAGGCCACAGGGCTGTCAAATTGCTGAAAGAGTATACGTAGTGGTTTTGCATGTCGCAAATCACAGGCAGAAGGGGCCCACTGGGCAACCTAGCGTGTTATGAGTACATGACGCGAAGCGGCGCGTATGGCAAAACAGAGGCGCACAGCCATGTATAAATAGGTGCAGGTTTCTAACTAGATTCATTCAAGTATTGCAGCTCTTATGGACGACGGGGCATGTCACACCACCAGCTACATGCAGCAGCAGATGGGGCACCAGCGTTCCAGTCCACGACGGATCACTGGTTCGACCCTCTGAGGTCGACGCAGGGTCCGCAGCCAGCCAGCGGTGGGCCACTCCATGGCTTGGTATCGTGGGATGGCGTCCTGGCTTGTAACACACGCTGGAGGCATCCCGAGGCGAGGGCTGAGATTTGGACGCCGCATCGCAGGCACTTGTTTCCGCGATCTCAGCCACCCCGGCGAGAAGCACGCGGCTGACCACCTGCGGCTCACACCAAGCGGCGCTGAATCGGGAGGAATGCGGACCGACTGCCGTCACCCTGACAATGATGCCACTCCGCTGGTGTACAAGGCCGACTCAGAACAGTGCGTGCATGGGTCAGTGAGGCAGCCATTCCCGGCCAAGTTGTTCTGCAGACAGCAAAGTGGTGTCCTCAGCATTTCGGAACCCAGCGATGCAGATCGAGAGGAATGGGGGCACTGTAGTTGGAAACAATAAATCACTTCAAAAGCTCGGACGAGTCTTAATACAGTGCCATCTGCCTCTTCCCGCTACATGTGGTGTGGTGTTGCTGTTACATTCGGTGGCAGAAGTTGTCACTACAACAGCAAAGGAACGCCTTGTAGAGAAAGCAACTCAAAAATCTCAAGGCTGCTTAATAGTAATGAACAATGTGGCATGGACTCGACTAATGTCTGAAGTAGTGCTGGAGAAAACTGAGACCATAAATCCGTAAGAGTACGAGGCGGTGGAGATCTCCTCTGAGCAGCACGTTGCGAGGCATCCCAGATATGCTCAATAATGTTCATGTCTGGGGAATTTGGTGGCCAGCGGTAGTATTTAAACAAAGAAGAGTGTTCCCTGAGCCACTCTGTAGCATTTCTGGGCACGTGGGGTGTCGCATTTTCCGTCGGAATGCACAATGGCGATCAGACAGGATGCTTACGTAAGTGTTATCTCTCAGATCGTATCTAGATGTATCAGGGGTCCCATATCGCTTCTATTGCACACGCCCTACATCATTAGAGAGTCTCCACCAGCTTGAACAGCCCCTTCCTGACATGCAGGGTCCATGGATTCATGATGTTGTCTCCATACCTGTACACGTCCATCCTCTCGATACAATTTGAAACGAGACTCGTCCGACCAAGCAACATGTTTCCAGTCATCAACAGTCCAATGTCGGTGTTGACGGGCCCAGGCGAGGCATAAAGCTTTGCGTCATGCAGTCATCAAGGGTACACGGTTGGGTCTTTGGCTCCGAAAGCCCATATCAATATGTTTTGTTGAATGGTTCGCATGCTGACACATGTTGATGGCCCACCATTGAAATCTCCAGCAATATGTGGAAGGGTTGCACTTCTGTCACATTGAACGATTGTCTTCAGTCATCGTTCGTCCGATTCTTGCCGGATCTTTTTCCGGCCGCAGCGATGTCGGAGATTTGATATTTTATCAGATTCCTGATATTCACGGTACATTCATGAAATGGTCTTATGGGAAAATCCCCACCTCATCACTACCTCGGAGATGCTGTGTCCTGTCGCTTGTGCGCCGACTATAGCACCACGTCAAACTCACTTAAATCTTGATAACCAGCCATTGTAGCAGTAGCAACCTATCGAACACTGCGCCAGGCACTTGGTTTGCGGTTGCGGACCGCGGCACTGTATTTTGCCTCTTTACATATTCCTGTACTTGAATACGCATGCCTATACCAGTTTCTTTGGTGCTTCAGTGTATACGTATATGATAATTCCATATGTTTAACATTGTATTTTTTAGGGATTATTACTGACTGTCAGTTGAAAGAGTACTTAAACATACTAGCAAAGTTTAACATTGTATTATGTCCTTCCAGTCCTATCATCAGTGTGAAACACCAAGTGCTGTACTTTTTTGGGAGTCGAATGCAAAAAATATGGACATAATTTTCAAGCTACCGGGAAGTGTAATAAGAATAACAACTGCAAAGATATGTTTAAAAAATTGAGGATTGTAAATGCATTTTTGGAGTACATCTACCAATCCAATATGCACATTAAGAATAATATACAAACATTAAAAAATGTTTTGCATCACTTTGGCTCCCAGAACTCCTGCAGATAAACGTTGACTGTGGATACTGTATCACAGACACAGTCCCTTTGACTCTTCAGAGATGTCACGAAATCCGCCCAAAGATGTAAATATCCTTGCTTGAGCAACGCCTATTAGACGGAGGGAATCCGACAGCTGATCAGTTCCAATGATTCCACCAGGAAGGAGGTACACGGCTCGTGTTGACTGTAGTTCAACCATGCCTAGACAATCAATACCGCGGTTCGAACGCGTCAGCATTGATACTTTGTGCCAGGAAGGGCTCCCAACAAGGGAAGTGTCCAGGCTTCGCGGCGTGAAGTAAAGGAAAGTTATGCTACAGGTTTGTCTATCGATCCTAATTTTGTATTCGTAGTTCATTGTTCCTATTTGAGTTTACATATTGTCTTCCTGGCATTTGGAGATTGTGATTGGAGCTGTGGAAGCTAGAAAATGGAGTGCCCAGTGGAGAAATCAGAACATTTTCAACATATTCTTCGATTTGATTTCTATAGAGGGCTTACAGCAACGGAAGCAATCAGAAACACTTGCGCATATATGGGGATAATGCCACTGGACAGAGCAGGGCAAGAAAATGGTTTTCTTGTTACAAAGACTATCGTTTTGACATTGGCGACTCTCCACGTTGAGGAAGATCTTCGGAGTTCGATGGAGATCGTTTGAAGGCATTAATTCACAATGATCCATGCAATGTACTTGAGAACTGGCAAATGCGATGAATTGTGATCATTATAACATCGTGCGACATTAGCATGCAATGGAGAAAGCTAAAAATTCAGCTGTATGGATACCACGTGCTCTAAGCCAAAACCACAAAAAATCAGCGGGGGGCCATACGTGCATCTCTGCTTGCTTGTCATCCACTGGCTCCTGAACAACACCTACCATTTTTATGTTGTATCGTTGCTGGTGACGAGAAATAGTGTCTTCGTTCTAACATAAGGAAAAGAAAGGAAAGGTTGAGCACATACAAAGCAGCGACTCCCCGCAAAAAGATCTGCGCGCGTTCACAAAAGATGTTGTTATGCATCATAGCGACGGTGTGGTGTACTACGAATTGTTTTCCCGAGCCGTATCAATCACTGATGACAACAACTGTCAACAACTGAGACGTCTTGCAGATGCATTCCAAGAGCAACGACCGGGAAGACTGTGTGAAGTGACGCAACTGCACGATAATGCTCGCCCGCATTCTGCACGACTGACGAAAAACTCTGTACAACACCTCGTTGACCTGATGTTGCGCCCTCAGATTTTCACCTCTTTCGCCACCTATCGAAAACTTTCAAAGAACTTCCTTTCCAAATGAAAATGCGCTCCCGAAAACACGTGATTTCTACAGTCGGTGAATCGAAAAGTTACACCAGCGTTGGCAGTCTGTTTTATATAGTGAAGGAGAATATATTATTGATGACTAAAGTCTCTTTTATGTGCATCTGTTGTGTTTTACGGAAAAACGCAACGAACTTATACCGAACCTAATAATTCAAAAGTTCGAGTCAAATCCAGACACACATCCTGGATGTAGACATCGTGATGTGTAAGTCCTTACATAACTGATAGAAACAAGACTTATTTTTCAGTAAAAGTGATACAGTGCTGACAGAAATCGCTTTATTTTGTTTTACTTTACGCCAAAACGTCCTTTCATACAGCGGCAGACTTAACGGACATTGAAACTTCCTGTCAGATTAAAACAGTGTGCCCGACCGAGACTCAAACTCGGGACCTTTGCCTTTCGCGGGCAACTGCTGTACCATCTGAGCTACCGAAGCACGACTCCCGGCAGGTACTCACAGCTTTACTTCTGTCAGTACCTCGTCTCCTACCTTCCAAACTTTACAGAAGATCTCCTGCGAACCTTGCAGAACTAGCACTCCGGAAAGAGAGGATATTGTGGAGACATGGCTTAGCCACAGCCTGGGGGATGTTTCCAGAATGAGAAATCACTCTGCAGCGGAGTGTGCGCTGTGTGCGAAGGTAGGAGACGAGATACTGGCAGAAATAAAGCTGTGAGTACCGGGCCTGAGTCGTGCTTCGGTAGCTCAGATGGTAGAGCACTTGCCCACGAAAGACAAAGGTCCCGCGTTCGTGTCTCGGTCGGGCACACAGTTTTAATCTGACAGGAAGTTTCATATCAGCGTACACTACGCTGCAGAGTGAAAATCTCATTCTGTTAACAGACATTGCTCGTGTGCAAAATGTGTTAGCTCCAACTTATCTTTTGTATCACTGTCAGTATTTGATATGTCTTTTAAGAATTTCTGCGTTAACCGTAGAAAACATTTTTTTTTATATAACGAGGACTCTTCATGTGCTCTTTTCGAGGAAATTAAGTTTCATCAGCAGTAGATATCGCAGTGTACATACATTAAAAAGCAATGCGTACTTATCTGCTATATGTGGCCGTACCGTATGCGGTAATGACGAGATATGTTGCAGATAAACCTTTTAGCAGCTTGAATAGCTGTCAAGGAAAGAGAATAAGGAAAATTAGAGTAAAACTTCAACTTATTATACAATTTGCTTGTAACAAGGTAAAGCAGTCTTCATACTGAAGGTTGGCTTGTACATTACCGTGCTTAACTATAGTCTGATTACAATTAGTTGACGCTTCGCCGGCTGGATCTGGTTTCACCAATCTGAGTGCTCAGCATCACGCCCGAACCGTTCGCCGTTGCCAAACTGCCACAATAATTGGCCAGTTCCCCTTGTACAGCTTTTCTCTTCTTGTGTTTGGATCCCGAATCCTGATTTCATACTTCATCACACATGATAATGACACACACACACACACACACACACACACACACACACACACACACACACACACACACACACACACACGCACGCATACGCACACACACACATTCACACACACACACACACACACACACACATACACACACGACGCTTACGACTTACACGCGTTTCACGCATAGCACTAACCAAATACAGGGTGTTTATAAATGAATATCGGGGTTTTAACGATTTATAATATTTATTATATTAAACTTACAGTTACAAATGATATGTCAAATGAAAGAGCAACTAAAACAGTTGTGTTTGGCACCAGTGCGCATCCGCAGTGAGCAATGTTTCCGCTGCAATCCGCTAGACAGCGGTAATAGCGAAGATGGCGACTAGTGATCCTCTAAGTGATAATAACATTCGTAGATGGTATCATCAATTTGAAGATGCCAGCTGCCTTTGTAAAGGGAAGAGCACAGGACGACCAAGAGTTAGTGAAGAGACTTGTGCAAGTGTGAGAGTCTTTCACTCGTGGCCCAAAGAAATCAGTCCGGACGGCTAGTCGTGAATTGCAAGTTCCCGTGTCGACTGTTTGGAAAGTTTTAAGAAAACGCATACAACTACGTCCTTATCGTTTACAGTTATTACAGGCTCTAAAGCCAGAAGACCATGGATTATGTGCCAACTTCACAAACGAAATGTTGTTCCATGATGATGAAGATTTTCTGGATCATGTTGTCTTTAGTGATGAATTGACCTTTCACCTTAGTGGACATGTTAACACTCACAATGTGAGCATCTGGGGCTCGGAAAATCCTCACGAGGTGGTACAAATGCAACTAGATTCCCTAAAGTGACTGTTATTTGTGTCGTATACTGGCGGAAAGTTTATGGGCATTTCTTTTTTGGTGAACCTACTGTAACTGGCTCTTCTTACCTTGATACACTAGAGCAATGGCTCTTCCGTCAGTTGGAAAAAGATGAGCCAGAGAACTTCGTTTTCCAACAAGATGGTGCGCCACCTCATTGGCATAGCGAAGTACGCGATTGGTTGAACTTCACTGTACCCAGGCGCTGGATAGGCCACAAGAGGCCCAATGACAGGGCTTGCTTTGCATGGTCTCCACATTCACCGGACCTAACGTCAGGCGATTTTTTCCTTTGGAGCTTCATCAGGGATCGTGTGTACGTGCCTCCGCTTCCAGCAGACCTCCCTGAATTAAGAAACCGGATTGAAGCAGCTGTTGCTACAATCACTGAAGACACACTTATCAACATTTGGGAAGAGCTCGGCTATAGACTTGATGTGTGATGTGTGACAAATCGTGCTCACATTGAACATTTATAAGGTTCTTGGTAAAACTGTTTCAGTTGTTCTTTCATTTGACATATCATTTATAACTGTAAGTTTAATAAAATAAATATTATAAAGCGTTAAAACCCCGATATTCATTTATAAGCACCCTGTACTATTGGATCCTTCCGTACTAGTCGCGATTCAGCGTCACGTACACCGTTATTATAATCAAGAGAGACTGGCTTACATTAGAAAAGTTTCGCACAACATTACGTGACACCAAATTTTTGAAGGTTGCAATTCATCGTTGTTATTGCGATATCAGAATTAGTGTAACAACATCAGGCATCGTAGTGTCGAGCTTAGGGGTTGGCACATTAATAGGCCATGTAGAAAGTCGTAGGTTCGAAATTCCTAATACGTAACAATTTATTTTATTTTTAAATCGAATCAAAAAACCTTCATTGTTATTTTTATTCAATCAGTTGATGAAACTTAATTTTAAAATAAAATTTTAACGCTTTGCCACATAATTTTCCGTATCAAATGGTGTTTTTTACTCGCCATTATGTTTCTACCCATTATTGTTTCTTTCATTTGGAATCCGACAGAATCGTCTATAATCTACAACAAGTGCCAACCAGGACTGCTCATCGGTTGGTAAAGCGGCTGTTCGTGTACACAGTGTGAGAATAGTTTCTGGTAACGAATGAATGGTTGCGAGAAATTACAGTCTGTTTTTTTAGCTCTGAAGTTGAAATTTTTTTGATTTAACGTTCTTCGTAGAGGTTAGCTTTAATCGCTCTGATTAAAGCGATCGTGATTTTATGAGTAGTTCTGCCACAGACCGTTGACCTATGTTTACTCGGATACGTTGCACAGCACGAGGTTGTGTTAAGGTTAGGACAAGAGTTTAAATTCAGGGCTACAAATCGCGTCCTCTGCCGCTGTTCAGTAACTGGTCAGTTGTTGACAAAGCATCTCTCATTTCCGTCATACCTCATGGTGGCCGGTTCCAACATTGCTCCGCGGTGCCCATTAACAGCATTTGTGAAGTGGGACGCCGTGTTTGTGAGCCGCTTACAACTGAGGGGTAGCCTGTAGACGACGTGGCAACACTGCATCAGCAACTGACAGACGTTAACCATTTACTGATTTTAATAGGACTTTTTTTGAGTCGTCTATCTTCTGACTGGTTAGATGCGGCCCGCCAAGAATTTCTCTCCTGTGCCAACCTCTTCATCTCTGAGTAGCACTTGTAACCAATGCCCTCAATTATTTGCTGGATGTATTTCAATGTTTGTCTTCCTCTACAGTTTTTGTCCTCTACAGCTCCCTATAATATCATGGAAGTCATTCTCTGATGTATTAACAGATGTCCTATCATCATATCCCTTCTCTTTGCCAGTGTTTTCCACATATTCTTTTCCTCTCCGATTCTGCGCGGATCTCCTCATTCCTTACCTTATCTGTCCACCTAATTTTCAGCATTCGACTGTAGCACCACATCTCAAATGCTTCACTCCTCTTCTTTTTCGGTTTTCCGATAGCCCATGTTCCACTCCCATACAATGCTATGCTCCAAACGTACATTCACAGAAAATCTCTCCTCAAATTAAGCCCTCCGTATGATACTAGCGGACTTCTCTTGGCCAGGAATTCCCCTTTTTGCCAATGCTAGTCATAGATTAATTTGCTGCCTACGTAGTAGAATTCGTTAACTTCATGTAGTTCGTTACCATCAATGCTGATGCTAAATTTCTCGCTTTTCTCATTTCTGCTACTTCTCATTACTTACGTCTTTCTTCGATTTACTCTCTGTCCATATTCTGTACCCATTAGATTGTTCATTCAATTCAGCAGATCATGTAATTTTCCCTTACTTGCACCCAGGATAGCAATGCCGTCAGCAAATCCTATCATTGATATCCTTTCACCTACAATTATAATTCCATTCCTGAACCTTTCATTTACATCCATCATCGCTTCCTCGATGTACAGATTGCACACTAGGGGCGAAAGATTACTTCCACTTGTTACACACTTTTTAATCCGAGCACTTCGTTCTAGGTCATCCACTCGTATCATTCCTTCTTGGCTCGTGTATATATTCTAAACATTCATGGTGGTGTCTGTTTGTTGTATATCGTGTCTCCCTACCACTTTCGCGCAACGACGCTCTGAGCGTGTTTTTTAGGGAATTGACTAGTTTGAACCTGGGACCTGTTGCCGGTAAGGAGACGCCAGACCACACATGACATGTAGAATTCAGAAGAGTTCAGTGAGACTAGCGATGATATAATCAAATACTTAATGATCTCAGCGTCAGCTCCACTGCACTCCCTGTAAAAGAATCTTAATACTAACTAAATTTAGTGGAATGGGTTCAAGGCTCTCCTATTTTTAGTTAGCTGGTAAATTAACGTCGAAAAAGCAGTTAAGTTTACCATTGGAAATTTTATTCTACTCACATAACATTGTTTATAAATTGCACTATTGATAAAAGGAAGTGTTTTAATACAGGATGGCAAAAACCAACTGCGTTCAACAAAAATGTGAACGAATATTCCCTTAATGGTTTTCCAAGTTCTACAATCGATCGAAGGATGACCTATGCCATATCACATCTATAATCTAGGTTTAAATTAAGTTTCACAAAAGAGAAAACTATCGAAATGGTCTACAGTGACCCTCAATTATCTTTAATTACTTATCTAACTTGTCGTAAATTACAGTGGCTGATGTGGCTTCTCAATAACTATATAAAAAAAAAATTATCGCGTTTCAGATTTTTACTTCAAGTGGCAAATGTGAACACAATGAGATTTAATTGACGATCTAGTATTATGCAAAAAAAGGGGGGGTAACAGATGAGATTTCTGCAGTTCTGAGTGAAACCTTATGCGCTCAAAAATGCGGCATCGCGTGCGTTCATTACCTTGTCGGTGTTTAGGCAGCGTCAGGGCAGCGGCGGGCAGCACAGCTCCGCTCACCTCGCCATCTCGGAAGCAACTCCTCCCTTCTCCTTACTACAGTTTACCGAAATTGGTTTAAAAAAAACTATCTGGCTATGTTTTCATCTGACCAATCAGGGTCTCAATGTTAACCTTAAGCTCCACCCACAAAAATCCTGTCTATCCAATGAGAAACGTTGTACTTTTCGTGGTGGGGCAATGTTTTTAAAGTTTGCAACGTAACAGGGACGCTAAAAAGTCTCACGCTGAAACCTGCAGCTGGTGTGGTCCTTTTAGCGTTATCGTAAGATCTATACTGTTCTTCTGGAGGGCTCTATCTTTTAACATGGGCTGGCGGGTGGTCCTAAATTAACAGATACGCGAAAAGGTCTCACGCTAAAACTTGCGGGTGGTAGTGGCCCTTTTTGTGTTATCGTAAGATCTGTACTGTTTTTCTGGAGGGCTCTACCTTTTAACATGGGCTGGGGGGTGGTCATTGACGTAACAGAGACGCGAAAAAGTCTCACGCTAAAACGTGCGGGTGGTAGTCTTAGAGGATGGCTGGCGACGTGGGTGTCCAGTCCGTCCCTTATCGTAGGGCCTTCTAGCTTAACACGGTTCTGCTCTCGGCTTCTGTTCTCCTTTCTCCCCTCGGAACTGCGTCGGTCTCACGGTGGGAAGGTATGACATGCATTTAGGCATTCTTGTGTTAGTCTGTGGTATTCCATTTGCTCACTCGTTACTCGTATTACTTTGGTTAATTTAATGTCACGATTTATTCGGAGTTATGTGACATACTACTGGATTTGCTTATCATGTCAGGGTTTTCATGGAAGGTGTTCGACTTGACTGACACATTACAATATTGTATATTACCCGTCCCTCCCTGTAGCTTACCCCTATTTCTTTCAGAATTTCGAACATCTCGCACCATTTTACATTGTTGAACGCTTTTTTTCCAGGTCACCAAACCCTATGAATTTGCCTTGGTTTTTCTTTAGTTTTGCTTCCGTTATCAACTACAACGTCAGAACTGCCTCTCTGGTGCCTTTACCTTTCCTAGAGTCAAACTGTTCGTCATCTAACACATCCTCAATTTTCTTTTTCATATTTCTGTATGTTATTCTTGTTAGCAACTTGCGTGCATGAGCTGTTAAGCTGACTGTGCGACTGGACTTGTCATGACCTTGAACTCACTTATCCAGCCAGGTATGGGAAGAACCTGCATCTTATTGTTAACTGCCAACCATGGCGCAACTTGTAATTTTTAACTTTTAGAGATCACTGCTAGAGTTTAAAAAAGCCTTTAGTGTCAGAATAAATCTATGGAATCATGTACTTATGAAGAACTTTGGATTTGTAATCTGACACATATTTTCTAAAATTTTTATTACTCTATTTACGTACATGAGTATTGGCGCAATAACTAAACAGTTCCTATCACTATGGACTTTATAGCCTTTCACCGAGAAACAAAGACAATTCTGTTCCCATAAAAACGAAAATTTTTTCCGTGCAGATAAGAATAACTCCCCTTACGGTCTCAGAATATCCATGATTCCTGTCGCTTGAGGCATAGTCTAAGCAGTCAGTGCTAGTTTCCTGCTTGTCCATTTCCATGTATCAATTGGTTCCTTGCGGAAAAAAGCAATGAGCAATGGTGCTCTCGAGATTGAAGAGATTAAACTCCGTGTCAGGTGTACTTTATTTACATAGTGTATAAAAATGTGTCAGAATTTTTAGGGATTTATTCTTGATACGAAAACATTACGGAAAGTTGATGTAAACATGGGTTCGAAAATCATTCGTTTGGAAGGTATGAAAGGAATTTCGTGCAGTGACTGCCAATTGTATAACTTAGCTCAGATGTGAATTTCTAATCAATTTCTTGTTTACAGTTGGTCACGGAACTTGTTTTGGTTTATCTGTTTGTCGTTTGTTCCGTTTAGAACAACTTCCATCACGACGCATCACAATGACGTATTCAGTATCCGAATGATGGCTTCATGTGCCTCTAGACGTTATGCAACGAACATGGTTGATGCACGACGGTGATCCTCCTTACTTTACAGGGAGAGTTAGCCAGTATCTCGCTAACCAGTTTCCGAACAGGTGGATTTGCTGATCGGGGTCCCTTCCACGATATTCACGATCGGCAGATTTCAATCCAGAGTTTTTCTTGTCCTTTGGCCACGTTCAAAACACTTGGTGTATTCAATTACTGCACCAATGTCGATGTTCAGAGGGAAAGTATGCAAAATGGATTTGATCAGACGTGGAACAGACCACGAATTTTCCACAACGTGCTGCAAAGTGTGGAACGCAGGCTCAATGGGTGCAAGTCAATTCGAGCAGTTTTTGTAATCGTATATATCTTTGGTAATTCTTCTATTTTCGCGCCATGAATAACAAATCATTTCAAATATGTAAATATGTTTGGTAAATGTATAATTTTGTTACATGAGTAATAAATCCTTTCATACCTCACTAATGAAGGATTTTAGGACTTTTTGTTCATACGAGCTTTTTGTAATATTTTGATGCCGAGAACAATGTTTTGAAGTTTCCGATCAGTATTTTCATGCAACCTGTATTTTCCATCAGATATCGGGAGCATGCCTCTGACTACATCATACGAAATGGCTTTGACATATGTAGGGAGGTGGGGACAAAGAATGTTTTCCCAAACTTAGGTTCAGTCTGTCTATGGATATTGAACAGACACAGGATGCTGCAGAATTTTCCGTATCTGGAAGTTGCTACAGAATCAGACTGATACAACACTAAGCACTTTAATTCTGGCAGGGTGGTCAGTAAGTTCCAGCAAACCATCTAGATTTGGGTGCTATTTCGTTTCTTGAAGTTACTACATTCAAATAACTGGAGGGTTTAACCTGCAGCTAGGGGGCTCCTCGTTTTCAGATTCCTTTCAAATATGAAAATATTAAAGGCATTAACTGAATACTTTGGCCTTTTCACGTGGTGAGTGGATCACATATAAGCGCCTAGAGTAATTCTGGCCGCGTCGCTGAGAGGCGTGCGACCAACTGCAGGCAGCTCGGGTATCCCTCCGCCTCGTTAGCAGTGATGTATGCGACCAGGGGAAGCGTACCGCCAGCGACACGAGTTATCTGCGTAATGAGAGGCCAGCAAGCAGTGATTTATGGCGTCAGCTCTCTTCAAGAAACCCCTGCCGGTCTGTTTTAGCAGCTTCACTTCCGATCTGTGGATGTGCGTACATGTGTGTGTGTGTGTGTGTGCCCAAATCAAAAGGTTCCTCCTTCCTCGGCCAGAAGTGGTAATTACTTGCTGCTCGAAGGATAGCATGATGTGGACTTTTTGTTAACTGTACTGATTGATAAGAGCTAATCGTGATTGGGCAGACGACATCGAGAGAGTAATCTTATTACAAGATTTTTAAATAAGGATCAGTACGCTGCAATCCGGTTTGATAATCCAATGTAACTTGCCTGTGACATTACTTAAAAAAAATCGAGATTTTGTTTTTTTCCATCTGAAATGGATCTTTAGTGTTTTTTGAACAAAACGGTGGTTAAAATAGCAGTTCCAGAAACATATACTATACAGCTGATTTTCTAAGCTCTCAGCTATGTTAGTAGATACGCTTCACGATGTTCTTATGTTTCCCTTGTATGTACACACATCAAAAAAAAGTTTTGCGTCACACCGCTTCCCAGAATTCTTGAAGATAGACGTTGGCTGTGGATATTCAATCACAGACACAGTCCCTCAGACTGTTCACAGATGCCACTAAAACCGCTCAAGCCAGCCAGAGTGGCCGAGCGGTTCTAGGCGCTACAGTCTGGAACCGCGCGACCGCTACGGTCGCAGGTTCGAATCCTGCCTCGGGCATGGATGTGTGTGATGTCCTTAGGTTAGTTATGTTTAAGTAGTTCTAAGTTCTAGTGGACTGATGACCTCAGATGTTAAGTCCCATAGTGCTCAGAGCCATTTGAACCATTTGAACCAAAACCGCCCAAAGATGTAAACAACCATGCATGAGCAGAACCTATTAGGCGGAGGGGGGCGGGGTCCGACAGCCGATCAATTCCAGTCATTCCACCAGGAAGGAGGTAAACGGCTCGTGTTGTCAGTAGTTTAACCAATCCTAGACGGTCAATGCCGCGGTTCGATCGCTTCAGCATTGTTGCTTTGTGCCAGGAAGGGCTCTCAACAAAGGAAGTGTTCAGGCGTCTCGGAGTGAACCAAAGCGATGTTGTTCGGACATGGAGGAGATACAGAGAGTCAGGAACTGTCAATGACGTTACTCGCTCAGGCCGCCCAAGGGCTGCTACTGCAGTGGGTGACCGCCACCTACGGATTATGGCTCAGAGGAACCCTGACAGCAACACCACCATGTTGAATAATGCTTTTCGTGCAGTCACAGGACGTCGTGATACGACTCAAACTGTGTACAATAGGGTGCTTGATGGGCAACTTGACTCCCCACGGCCATGGCTGGGTCCATTTTTGCAGCCGCGACACCATGCAGCGCTGTACAGATGTGCTCAACAACGTTCCGAATGCACCTCTCAGGATTGGCATCACTTTCTCTTCACCGACGAGTGCCGCGTATTCCTTCAACCAGACAATCATCGAAGACGTGTTTGAAGCAATCTGGTCAGGCTGAACGCCTTAGAGACACTGCCCAGTGAGTGCAGCAGGCTGGAGGTTTCGTGCTATTTTGGGGTGGCATTTTGTGGGGCCGACGTACGCCGCTGGTGGTCATGGAAGGTGCCGTAACGGCTTTACGATACGTGAATGTCATCCTCCGACCGATAGTGCAACCTTATCAGCAGCATATTGGCGAGGTATTCGTCTTCATGGACGACAATTGGCGCCCCCATCGTGCACATCTTACGAATGACTTGCTTCAGGTTAACGACATCAATCGACTAGAGTGGCTAGCATCTTCTCGAGACATGAACCCTATCGAGCATGCCTGGGATAGACTGAAAAGGGCTATTTATGGACAATGTGACCCACCATCCACTGAGTGACCTACGGCGAATCGCCTTGGTGAAATTGTGGATAGTATGCCACGACGAATAAGGCATGCATCAATGCAAGAGAACGTGCGATTGGGTGTTAGAGGTACCGGTGTGTACAGCAACCTGGACCACCACCTCTTAAGGTCTCGCTGTATAGTGGTACAACATGCATTGTGTGGTTTTCATGACCATTTTATTGCTGCAGAAATGGTGTTTATGTTGATCTCTATGCCAATTTTCTGTACAGGTTCCGGAACTCTCGGAACCGAGGTGATGCAAAACGTTTTTTGATGGGTTTATATATTTGACTTCCCAGCATTGTTTTCTTAAACTCTTTTCTGTAGTCCGAGCTGCAGCTATTTTGTCTTTCTCGAAAGATATTATGCCTGCAATTTGTTTTAGTAACGGGCAGATAGCAGCTGTGAAGTTCTAGAGCTGCTAGAAATACACTCCTGGAAATGGAAAAAAGAACACATTGACACCGGTGTGTCAGACTTGCTCCGGACACTGCGAGAGGGCTCTGCAAGCAATGATCACACGCACGGCACAGCGGACACACCAGGAACCGCGGTGTTGGCCGTCGAATGGCGCTAGCTGCGCAGCATTTGTGCACCGCCGCCGTCAGTGTCAGCCAGTTTGCCGTGGCATACGGAGCTCCATCGCAGTCTTTAACACTGGTAGCATGCCGCGACAGCGTGGACGTGAACCGTATGTGCAGTTGACGGACTTTCAGCGAGGGCGTATAGTGGGCATGCGGGAGGCCGGGTGGACGTACCGCCGATTTGCTCAACACGTGGGGCGTGAGGTCCCAACAGTACATCGATGTTGTCGCCAGTGGTTGGCGGAAGGTGCACGTGCCCGTCGACCTGGGACCGGACCGCAGCGACGCACGGATGCACGCCAAGACCGTAGGATCCTACGCAGTGCCGTAGGGGGCCGCACCGCCACTTCCCAGCAAATTAGGGACACTGTTGCTCCTGGGGTATCGGCGAGGACCATTCGCAACCGTCTCCATGAAGCTGGGCTACGGTCCCGCACACCGTTAGGCCGTCTTCCGCTCACGCCCCAACATCGTGCAGCCGGGCTCCAGTGGTGTCGCGACAGGCGTGAATGGAGGGACGAATGAAGACGTGTCGTCTTCAGCGATGAGAGTCGCTTCTGCCTTGGTGCCATTGATGGTCGTATGCGTGTTTGGCGCCGTGCAGGTGAGCGCCACAATCAGGACTGCATACGACCGAGGCACACAGGGCCAACACCCGGCATCATGGTGTGGGGAGCAATCTCCTACACTGGCCGTACACCTCTGGTGATCGTCGAGGGGACACTGAATAGTGCACGGTACATCCAAACCGTCATCGTTCTACCATTCCTAGACCGGCAAGGGAACTTGCTGTTCCAACAGGACAATGCACGTCCGCATGTATCCCGTGCCACCCAACGTGCTCTAGAAGGTGTAAGTCAACTACCCTGGCTAGCAAGATCTCCGGATCTGTCCCCCATTGAGCATGTTTGGGACTGGATGAAGCGTCGTCTCACGCGGTCTGCACGTCCAGCACGAACGCTGGTCCAACTGAGGCGCCAGGTGTAAATGGCATGGCAAGCCGTTCCACAGGACTACATCCAGCACCTCTACGATCGCCTCCATGGGAGAATAGCAGCCTGCATTGCTGCGAAAGGTGGATATACACTGTACTAGTGCCGACATTGTGCCTGCTCTGTTGCCTGTGTGTATGTGCCTGTGGTTCTGTCAGTGTGATCATGTGATGTATCTGACCCCAGGAATGTGTCAATAAAGTTTCCCCTTCCTGGGACAATGAATTCACGGTGTTCTTATTTCAATTTCCAGGAGTGTATATTCTGGGTTTCATATGAGACAATCACTGTTGGTACTTGATTCCATCACAGTGGACGAAGCTGAAAAGTGGGTCATTGAGGCAACTCTAGATGCTAGAATAACAGGCTAGAATAACCAAGTAGATGATGCAACTAGAATGTATTAGGAACTATAAAGGTCAATCATAGACCAAATAAACCTTTGAATCAAATTTTCCGAGAATTAAATTTTCTGACATGTTTATTTATGCGCAAAATGGTTCAGATGGCTCTGAGCACTACGGGACTTAACATCTAAGCTCGTCAGTCCCCTAGAACTTAGAACTACTTAAACCTAACTAACCTAAGGACATCACACACATCCATGTCCGAGGCAGGATTCGAACCTGCGACCGTAGCGGTCGTGCGGTTCCAGACTGTAGCGCCTAGAACCGCTTGGCCACCCCGGCCGGCCTATGCACAAAAAATTTATTAGGGGTCTGAAATTTCCTGGAGGAAAGTAGACTACACACATGTACTATCAACAGGTATAAAAATAAATACCGATTAATTATAAAAAATAACCTTTTTTTATTATCCAGATTTAAATATTTCTAGAGTAAAAAGTTGAGCCTGAAATGAAATAACTGTAATCTGCTGTAATTAGATAGATTCGAGCGCGCACGGAGGCTTTCAGACAGTCGTTCTTCCCGCGAACCATTCGCGACTGGAACAGAAAAGGGAGGTAATGACAGTGGCACGTAAAGTGCCCTCCGCCACACACCATTGGTAGGCTTGCGGAGTGTGAATGTAGATGTAGATGTAGATGTATATTGACATTTTGTTTATGTGTACTTAAATTTCATGCGGCTGCGTAAGTTAGGTAGTTAGTGTATAGGTTCCACTATGAACCGGTATATAAAAATGTAATTAATTGATCTTTACAAAAAATTGTAATACAGTGAACCTGAAAACTAATTTGATGAACTGTATATCCGGAAGAAACACTCGTTTCATTCTACAAAGTTCACATTTCTTAGTTACAGCCGTTTAGACTTTACGAAAAATGTTTGTCTTTGGAGGCGTTCACAGGTAAGTTACCTTAAGATGCCAGCAGACAGCTGCTTTGATGGCCGTAATGCTGTGACATCGTACAGAAACACCCAGGCGTCCGTGGAAAGTGGTGTTTCGGTGCAGAACGCCGAAACAGCAAGAAGGTCGCACGGCAGCAACTTTGGAAAAGTGCTAACAAGTGGAAGAACTGATAGTCATCATATAGGATACTTACTCTCATGAAACACTGGTACAGCAAAAGATGTTATTTTGCATACTACGTAAAGAAACTTCTAACATTATTCCATTATTGAGCAGGAAGTCAGACTGTGATTGAAGAAAGGCACGTTACAGCAAATAGTAAATGTTTTGGTTACAGAGACGAATCACAATGGAGGAATTAGTCATTGTTTATTCCAGCAATCGATTTCCTAGGAAGTGTTAGAAATCCAGCCAAGGCAGCGGGGAACAAAGAATGGCACGAGTTCTCCAGACGTCGGTTGGTTGATTCGAGGGAGAGGAGCAAACAGTGAGGTCATCAGTCCCGTCGGAATAGGGAAGGAAGTCGGCCGTGCCCTTTCACAGGAGACATACCGGCATTTATCGACAGCAATTTAGGGATATCATGGACGCTCGTTTAAACCGTCGTCCTCCCGAATGCGAGTCCAGTGTGCTTATCACTGCGTCACCTTGTTCGCTCCTCCAGATGTCGTCGAAACGCTGACACACTAATGCACCCATCACTATGATTGCGTCAGTGGTAGGGCAACTAAGGATGTTCAAGAAGCTTAACAACCACCAGGACAGCCGTCTAAAGAAACAACAGCAGTCTCTATTATGTGACGAAAAGGAGGTTACCAATCGCATCTCCGTCGGTTGCATTAATTGCTTTGATGGCAGAAAAACGTTGTATTGCAAGAGCTGCTAAATGTGAACCATGTCTACCGACCTCAACAACTTTATCACTGAAGTAGGACAGTAAGGTACAGCTATATTTACACAGAGAATACAGAAAACAAACTGACTTCATTAATGAAACACAATTTTTTGTTAATACTTTACTACGCGCTTCGGGTCTCAACACTCATCATAAGCTAGTTATGCTGTACACCTGATCTACAGCATTAGTGTCTATCTTTGTTAACTGTACCCAGTGACTCTTTGAAATTCTTGGTTTTTCTATAATTTTACTTTACTATGTCTTGTTATAAAAATGGCAGCCGGAAGTGGGTATGTTCTGTATCAGGCCGCCGGGTGTTTATGTTTACATTTTGCTGCAGTTTCAGTATGTTTACAATAATATTACCACTAACTTACATTTTACGATACTGTTAGATAAAAGTACTGGAATCTACGAGACGTAGCTCTTAATGATATATAAACAGACTGATTAATGCACTAACGATGGGCATGAATGTCAACATTCTCCGAGGTTAACTGCCCACAGTCGCAGTTACCTGTTCTGGAAATAAGTGAAGTGTTCAAACGGCGTGTTTCATTAATCTATATCCCAACCCGCGTGTGCTACCAACGTATAGAATTCTGACTGCCGTAAGGACATTACAAGGCCTATCGTCTGTGCTAGACAAATTGCATTAATAAAAAATAGCTTAATGATTTAACGCTTTTTGTTTAACTGACACGTGTTGCTGCGGTTTTCATTTCGAACACTAGTTTGATGCAGTTCTCCACGCTAGTATTTATTTTTAAAGCCTCTTCATCCGTGCATAGCTACTGCAGTCTACATTACCTGAACCTGCTTAATGTTGTCACGCCCTGGTGTCCTAAAATTTTCACTCCTCACACGTTCTTTCATTGCCAGACTGACGACTTCTTGACCACTCAAGACGTGCGCAATCGCCCGATTTCTTCATTTAGGCAATTGGTGCCATAAATATAATTTCTCCCCTACTCGATTCAGTGCGTCCTTATTAGTCGTATGATGTATGAGGTGTCGTCTAAAAATCGCTGTGCCGTAACAAAGTCAGTGCATCTGATCGATACCACAGAAGATAACAATGTTTCGCTACATACGGCATCGACGAATTGTAGGTGCTGGTGAAACCACACCCTCTCTCAGCTTCGCAGCGCCACCGCACCTAGACGCCGATATACAGCCTAGAAGAGGAACGCTCAGCTCCAGTTCGTGATCAGCGATTAACACGACACCGGCGCCTTAGATACGGCATCAGAGTGTTTCATGTGTAATTGCGATCTTCTGCTGTGAACTTTATGTCAACGTACTCAAAGTGAAGAGTGCTGCAAAATTGTCTGTAATAAGTGGAACGTGGAAATACAGGCGCGGCAGCGGTCGGGGGAGGTGGGGGGGGGGGGGGGGCGGCTGAGCGAGAGGCCGGCGCTTAAATACATGATCAGGGCCGCCGCTATTGGCCGCCGGAACCACGTGTTCCACAGTGGCGCCCTGGCACTAAATGTGGGCCGGGAGGCGACGGTGCAGAAGCCTCTAGGGGTCTTCGACGTCCATGTCGTTTGGTGCTGATTCAAATTCCGCGGCGCGCGGTACCAGACATCCCGCTATTTGTCTGGAGCGATTTTTTTGGAAAATCATTGTTGTTGTTGTTGTTGTTGTTGTCTTCAGTCCTGAGACTGGTTTGATGCAGCTCTCCATGCTACTCTATCCTGTGCAAGCTGCTTCATCTCCCAGTACCTACTGCAACCTACATCCTTCTGAATCTGCTTAGTGTACTCATCTCTCGGTCTCCCTCTACGATTTTTACCCTCCACGCTGCCCTCCAATGCTAAATTTGTGATCCCTTGATGCCTCAAAACATGTCCTACCAACCGATCCCTTCTTCTAGTCAAGTTGTGCCACAAACTTCTCTTCTCCCCAATCCTATTCAATACCTCCTCATTAGTTACGTGCTCTATCCACCTTATCTTCAGTATTCTTCTGTAGCACCACATTTCGAAAGATTCTATTCTCTTCTTGTCCAAACTAGTTATCGTCCATGTTTCACTTCCATACATGGCTACACTCCAAACAAATACTTTCAGAAACGACTTCCTGATACATAAATCTATATTCGATGTTAACAAATTTCTCTTCTTCAGAAACGCTTTCCTTGCCATTGCCAGTCTACATTTTATATCCTCTCTACTTCGACCATCATCAGTTATTTTACTTCCTAAATAGCAAAACTCCTTTACTACTTTAAGTGTCTCATTTCCTAATCTAATTCCCTCAGCATCACCCGATTTAATTTGACTACATTCCATTATCCTCGTTTTGCTTTTGTTAATGTTCATCTTATATCCTCCTTTCAAGACACTGTCCATTCCGTTCAACTGCACTTCCAAGTCCTTTGCCGTCTCTGACAGAATTACAATGTCATCGGCGAACCTCAAAGTTTTTACTTCGTCTCCATGAATTTTAATACCTACTCCAAATTTTTCTTTTGTTTCCTTTACTGCTTGCTCAATATACAGATTGAATAACATCGGGGAGAGGCTACAACCCTGTCTCACTCCTTTCCCAACCACTGCTTCCCTTTCATGCCCCTCGACTCTTATGACTGCCATCTGGTTTCTGTACAAATTATAAATAGCCTTTCGCTCCCTGTATCTTACCCCTGCCACCTTTAGAATTTGAAAAAGAGTATTCCAGTCAACATTGTCAAAAGCTTTCTCTAAGTCTACAAATGCTAGAAACGTAGGTTTGCCTTTTCTTAATCTTTCTTCTAAGATAAGTCGTAAGGTCAGTATTGCCTCACGTGTCCCAACATTTCGACGGAATCCAAACTGATCCTCCCCGAGGTCTGCATCTATCAGTTTTTCCATTCGTCTGTAAAGAATTCGCGTTAGTATTTTGCAGCCGTGGCTTATTAAACTGATAGTTCGGTAATTTTCACATCTGTCAGCACCTGCTTTCTTTGGGATTGGAATTATTATATTCTTCTTGAAGTCTGAGGGTATTTCGCCTGTCTTATACATCTTGCTCACCAGCTGGTAGAGTTTTGTCAGGACTGGTTGTCCCAAGGCTGTCAGTAGTTCTAATGGAATGTTGTCTACACCGGGGGCCTTGTTTCGACTCAGGTCTTTCAGTGCTCTGTCAAACTCTTCACGCAGTATCGTATCTCCCATTTCGTCTTCATCTACATCCTCTTCCATTTCCATAATATTGTCCTCAAGTACATCGCCCTTGTATAAACCTTCTATATACTCCTTCCACCTTTCTGCCTTCCCTTCTTTGCTTAGAACTGGGCTGCCATCTGAGCTCTTGATATTCATACACGTGGTTCTCTTATCTCCAAAGGTCTCTTTAATTTTCCTGTAGGCAGTATCTATCTTACCCCTAGTGAGATAAGCTTCTACATCCTTACATTTGTCCTCTAGCCATCCCTGTTTAGCCATTTTGCACTTCCTGTCGATCTCATTTTTGAGACGTGTGTATTCCTTTTTGCCTGCTTCATTTACTGCATTTTTATATTTTCTCCTTTCATCAATTAAATTCAATATTTCTTCTGTTACCCAAGGATTTCTAGCAGCCCTCGTCTTTGTACCTACTTTATCCTCTGCTGCCTTCACTACTACATCCCTCAGAGCTACCCATTCTTCTTCTACTGTATTTCTTTCCCCTATTCCTGTCAATTGTTCCCTTATGCTCTCCCTGAAACTCTGTACAACCTCTGGTTCTTTCAGTTTATCCAGGTCCCATCTCCTTAATTTCCCACATTTTTGCAGTTTCTTCAGTTTTAATCTACAGGTCATAACCAATAGATTGTGGTCGGAGTCCACATCTGCCCCTGGAAATGTCTTACAACTTAAAACCTGGTTCCTAAATCTCTGTCTTACCATTACATAATCTATCTGATACCTTTTGGTATCTCCAGGGTTCTTCCACGTATACAACCTTCTTTCATGATTCTTAAACCAAGTGTTAGCTATGATTAAGTTGTGCTCTGTGCAAAATTCTACTAGGCGGCTTCCTCTTTCATTTCTTAGCCCCAATCCATATTCACCTACTATGTTTCCTTCTCTCCCTTTTCCTACACTCGAATTCCAGTCACCCATTACTATTAAATTTTCGTCTCCCTTCACTATCTGAATAATTTCTTTTATTTCATCATACATTTCTTCAATTTCTTCATCATCTGCAGAGCTAGTTGGCATATAAACTTGTACTACTGTAGTAGGTGTGGGCTTCGTATCTATCTTGGCCACAATAATGCGTTCACTATGCTGTTTGTAGTAGCTTACCCGCATTCCTATTTTCCTATTCATTATTAAACCTACTCCTGCATTACCCCTATTTGATTTTGTGTTTATAACCCTGTAGTCACCTGACCAGAAGTCTTGTTCCTCCTGCCACCGAACTTCACTAATTCCCACTATATCTAACTTTAACCTACCCATTTCCCTTTTTAAATTTTCTAACCTACCTGCCCGATTAAGGGATCTGACATTCCACGCTCCGATCCGTAGAACGCCAGTTTTCTTTCTCCTGATAACGACATCCTCCTGAGTAGTCCCCGCCCGGAGATCCGAATGGGGGACTGTTTTACCTCCAGAATATTTTACCCAAGAGGATGCCATCATCATTTAATCATACAGTAAAGCTGCATGTCCTCGGGAAAAATTACGGCTGTAGTTTCCACTTGCTTTCAGCCGTTCGCAGTACCAGCACAGCAAGGTCGTTTTGGTTAATGTTGCAAGGCCAGATCAGTCAATCATCCAGACTGTTGCCCCTGCAACTACTGAAAAGGCTGCTGCCCCTCTTCAGGAACCACACGTTTGTCTGGCCTCTCAACAGATACCCCTCCGTTGTGGTTGCACCTACGGTACGGTTATCTGTATCGCTGAGGCACGCAAGCCTCCCCACCAACGGCAAGGTCCATGGTTCATGGGGGGAGGTGGGAAATCATAGAAAACGTAAATCAGCATGGTTGGACGCGGTTTGAACCGTCGTTCTCCCGAATGCGAGTCCAGTGGGCTAACTACTGCGCGACCTCACTCAGTTGTCTCCATCGGCGCCGTCTCTAATGACCTCGTCGTCGACGAGAGGTGAGACTCTAAACTTCCTTATTCTTTATCGATCGATCTGAAACTTAATTGTCAGCCACTGACGCCACGCAAGCGCTGTCTGGCTATCTATCACAACAGTAGACGGAATAGACGAAATTAGAGCCAAATGGAGGTATTTAGATGCAATTTTTAAAGATGCAACCCTATCTAAACGTCAGATAATTGTCATCTGAAGCCAGTCGTAATTTCATTTTAATTTCATAAGAACGCTTTGTTGAAGATACTGTCTGTTCCCTTATCATAACTTGTCGACAATCTTAGGAACACAAATGTACGAGGGGCGTTCAATAAGTAATGCAACACATGTTTTTTCTCAGCCAGTTTCCATTGAAAAAATGCGGAATCTGTTGTGAGACATCGTGGAATATTCCCGCTTCAGCCCCTATAGTTTCATGAAATTGCAATAGGTGGTGGCGCTATACTGCAAAGTGGAATCTGTAACGGAGATGCTTTCCAAACAGAAAGCTGTCATTGAGTTTCTTTTGGCGGAAAACCAGAGCAGCGCAGATATTCATAGGCCCTTGCACAATGTCTACGGAGACCTGGCTGTGAACAAAAGCACGTTATCTCGCAGGGCGAGGCGTCTATCATCATCGCAACACGGTCGCCCAAACCTGTCCGATCATCTCCCGTGTGCCAGCCGGGCGCACACAGGTTTGACTCCTGCAATGTTGGAACGTGCGGACACTCTCATTTGAGGTGATCCATGAATCACAAACAAACACCTCTCTGGTCAACTGGATTCACAAAAGTTTGCGCACCTGAGACGAAATCACAAATCTTCATTAGACTGTTCTTCCTCATCCACCCTTTAGCTCGGACCTCGCTCCTTCCGAGTTCCATCTGTTTGGCCCAATGAAGGATGCACTCAGCAGTAAGCAGTTCGTGGGTGATTGGGAAGTTACTGATGCAACAAGACGTTGGCTCCGATGTCGACCAGTAGAGTGGTACCATGCAAGCACACAGGCCCTCCGAGTAAGGTGGAGAAAGCCCGTTGTAAGGTGTCAGGCAAATCCAACACCTTCCATGAAAACCCTGACATGATAAGGAAATCCAGTAGTATGTCACATAGCTCCGAATAAATCGTGACATTATATTAACCAAAGTAATACGACTAACGACTGAGCAAATGGAATACCACAGACTAACACAAGAATGCCTAAATGCATGTCATACCTTCCCACCGTGAAACCGACGCAGTTCCGAGGGGAGAAAGGAGAACAGAAGCCGAGAGCAGAACCATGTTAAGCTAGAAGGCCCTACGATAAGGGACGGACTGGACACCCACGTCGCCAGCCTTCCTCTAAGACTACCACCCGCACGTTTTAGCGTGAGACTTTTTCGCGTCTCTGTTACGTCAAGGACCACCCCCCAGCTCATGTTAAAAGCTAGAACCCTCCAGAAAAACAGTACAGATCTTACGATAACACAAAAAGGGCCACTACCACCCGCAAGTTTTAGCGTGAGCCTTTTCACGTGTCTGTTACATTAGGACCACTCCCCAGCCCATGTTAAAAGATAGAGCCCTCCAGAAGAACAGTATAGATCTTACGATAACGCTAAAAGGACCACACTAGCTGCAGGTTTTAGCGTGAGACTTTTTAGCGTCTCTGTTACGTTGCAAACTTTAAAAACATTTGCTCCACCACGTAAAGTATAACGTTTCTCGTTGGATAGACAGAATTTTTGAAGGCGGAGCTTAAGGTTAACATTGAGACCCTGATTGGTCAGATGGAAACACAGCCAGATAGTTTTTTTCTAAACCAACCTCAGTAAATTGTAGTAAAGAGGAGCGTTACTTCCGAGATGGCGAGGTGAGCGGAGCTGTGCTGCCCGCCGCTGCCGTGACACTGCCTCAACACCGACAAGGTAATGAACGCACGAGATGCCGCATATTTGAGAGCATAAGGCTTCATTCAGAACTGCAGAAGTCTCACCTGTTACACCCCTTTTTGCGTGATACTAGTATCGATCGTTAATTAAAACTCATGGTGTTCACATTTGCCACTTGAAGAACAGATCTGAAATGCGACAATTTTTTTTTATATAGTTATTGAGAAGCCACATCAGCCACTGTAATTTACGACAAGTTAGATAATTGAGGGCCACTGTAGACCATTTTGATAGTTTTCTCTTCTGTGAAACTTTAATTAAACCTAGATTATAGATGTGATATGGCATAGGTCATCCTTCGATCGATTGTAGAACTTGGAAACCCATTCAGGGAATATTCGTTCACATTTTTGTTGAACGCAGTTGGATTTTACCATCCTGTATTGAAACATCTCCTTTTATCAATAGTGCAATTTATAAACAATGTTATGTGAGTAGAATAAAATTTCCAATGGTAAACTTAACTGCTTTTTCGACGTTATTTTAAAAGCTAACTATAAATAGGAAAGCCTTGAACCCATTCCACTAAATTTAGTTAGTATTAAGATTCTTTTACAGGGAGTGCAGTGGAGCTGACGCTGAGATCATTAAGTATTTGGTTATATCATCGCTAGTCTCACTGAACTCTTCTGAATTCTACATGTCATGTGTGGTCTGGCGTCTCCTTACCAGCAACAGGTCCCAGGTTCAAACTAGTTAATTCCCTAAAACACGCTCAGAGCGTCGTTGCGCGAAAGTGGTATGGAGACACGATATAGAACAAACAGACACCACCATGAATGTTTAGATCGTCGCAAAGAACGGATATCATACTGAAAAATAGGGTTTGGTAAACCAAACGAGTGGGGAATAATATGGTGTATTGGAGTCCCGTGTAAAACCATCCTGCTTTCAGAAAACAAGTGATGCGTTTCTCACTGAATGCCATTCGTCTGTTGCTTCACTAAGGAAAACACTTTGCCAGTTAAACGCTGGTAAGAGTATTTTCCCCAAAGTTAGCTAAAAGACTCCAAAAATCAAATACCTAACAAATAATTGTCTGAAATGATTACCAGTGAAGCTCTTCTTTGGATAATGTAACCTTTTCCGTGAAAATTGTAATTTAAAACAGTGTCTAACTTGCCTCGTTTAGGAACTGATATGAAAGAAATAGAACAGCTGACTTCAGAAAAGAATCCTACAGCTACATCACAAATGAGCTACAAGTATGTTCCTTATCGAGTCATTGTCCACAGGGAATAAAACTTTTAAAAGAATAATAGGGAAACGAAATTATTATGAAATGCAAGATTCGTCATGGTTTGTTTCGTCAGGACGTCAGGTTTACAGATATCCTCAAAGTATTTTAGCAGAAAATAGTTTGAGGAAAAATGTCTACAATATGTGGAAGAGACTAACACAATAAGAAGAATATTTCTGACTGCTTGAAAAAAGTGGATAGTTCGTATTAACAGGTTGTTCCTGTACTGTATGATATTGGGAGCCCTTGTTTCCATCGGCTTGTTATTAAGTAATTTGCTGTTATTGCGTCAGCATCTACCGTCCTTGGAAGTGTGGAAGTCGGGTTTTGTTACCACTAACGAGCAACTTAATTACTAATTGTATTCCAACAATTTTATCACATGTACCGAATGAGATAATGGAACTCTTCATAAAGGGATCATGAAAACAAGATCAGAGTAATTACTGCGAGTTCAGAAACGTTTCAGTAATCATTCTTCCCGCCCTACATTCATGAATGGAACGGGAAGTATCACTAAGAAGAGGTACAATGAGAAGTACCCTTTGTCATACACTTGGCAGTAGTTTGCAGAACAAATTACACGAGTAAAACGCCTAACTTCTATTATTAATTATTTATATACTTTTCATTATATTTAACCCAGTTTTCAGTATCACAGTCTCACATGGTTACCCTACGAGTCTACCGTTTTTGTTTATTAAATATCACTAGTTTTGAGGAACATAAGAGTACTGATATTACAACCGAAGTGCTTTGGACACCTTCGAGCCGCTTTGGAGCGTCTGGGAGACGAAGTACTTTGGTTGCACTAGTCAGACTTTCGGCTTTTCTTCAAAGCCGGACGTGTATCTCTGTTTCGGACGGACATGTCGTACTCTGTATCGGAAATTGTCAGATAAGTTACCGTATTATTAAGAAAGCTATGTCGAGTGTTGTACAAGACAGAGTAAAAAGTGATTATTAATACAAACAAACAGGATACAATAACGAGAGGTGTCGCCTACCATTATTGTCAGTACTACATATCTTTCCCTCTGTAGATACAGAGACTAACGTGGGCGAGCGACATCCCACAAAAAAGCACAAACTCCAGGTACAAGTTCGAGATAACAGCATAGCAGGCTCAGCCGAAGAAGATCCCACCACCGACGAGCTGTCTTCTGCGCTGGGGACATAACTTTAGAAGACGACAGGTTGGTGGAAAGAGCGGTCAGAGATTCTTATTCAATCTCTACAGATCTCTCCAGCTTCAAGATCTGACTTCCAACATGACAACGTATAATTTTATACTACACACTCAATCGAAACGCTTACTTTTTAACGAGTGCTGTGGAATGTTGTGCTGTTACGAGTGAAAACTTGTAAACCAGGCTCTTCGCATGACCCCTGTAGATATCCGTAGTTACTGCATACTGTGACCGAACAGACTATACAGGATGTTACAAAAAGGTACTCCAAACTTTCAGGAAACATTCCTCACACACAAATAAAGAAAAGATGTTATGTGGACATGTGTTCGGAAAGGCTTAATTTCCAAGTTAGAGCTCTCTTTAGTTTCGTCAGTATGTACTGTACTTCCTCGATTCAGGGCCATGATTTCATACGGGATACTCTACCTGTGCTGCTAGAACATGTGCCTTTACAAGTACGACACAACATGTGGTTCATGCGCGATGGAGCTCCTGCACATTTCAGTCGAAGTGTTCGTACGCTTCTCAACAACAGATTCAGTGACCCATGAATTGGTAGAAGCGGACCAATTCCATGGCCTCCACGCTCTCCTGACCTCAACCCTCTTGACTTTCATTTATGGGGGCATTTGAAAGCTCTTGTCTACGCAACCCCGGTACCATATGTAGAGACTCTTCGTGCTCGTATTGTGGACGGCTGTGATACAATACGCCATTCTCCAGGGCTGCATCAGAGCATCAGGGATTCCATGCGACGGAGGGTGGATGTATGTATCCTCGCTAACGGAAGACATTTTGAACATTTCCTGTATCAAAGTGTTTGAAGTCACGCTGGTACGTTCTGTTGCTGAGTGTTTCCATTCCATGATTAATGTGATTTGAAGAGAAGTAATAAAATGAGCTCTAACATGGAAAGTAAGCGTTTCCGGACACATGTTCACGTAACATATTTTCTTTCTTTGTGTGTGAGGAATGTTTCCTGAAAGTTTGGCCGTACCTTTTTGTAACACCCTGTATAGCAGGACCGCTACGTCCCAATCACCACTTCCGAAACTACACCGAGCAAGTCGCGTGCATACTCTAGTGGATGGATTTTTTTCGTTTGCGAACGCCGCATACATTCCATATAAACAGAAAGACGGATGTTAATAAGACACTAGAAACTATGGATTGCATAAGAAAGGAAAAAAGTACTCTCAGAAAATACCTCTGAGTGATCTGTAGAATTCGTATAAACACAATATGTTCTATTAGGGTTACAACAGGACATGAGCACATAAAAGAACGACGTGTAGCTCTTTTAAAGCCCGAATATAATGAACGGGCAATGGAAGTTATGCCGGACATCCTTCGTCATGAAACGTCTACTGATTATAAATCTAAATATCGATGTACCTACTGCTGAGACCGTGTAACTGGTTTTGGTAAAAGATCTTCCATGAAAAGCAGTTGTGCTATACCTTTGTTAGCGGACACACGGCATACCATATCATTTATCGATCTGTAAAGTTGTTCAGCTTGTAGAGGTAATTTTTGTGAAGGACTGTTAATTTATTTTGTCAGCTTTATATAATATACTTAAATTTGGTAAATTAAAATGAAATGACTAAGGTGAAGCTCTTGAGTTTGGCATATGTAGTTAATAAGAATAAAAGAACGAGGTTTTTTAACTGGAAAAATATGGATTAGTGAAGGTACATTTATTGCTCAACAATAATCCATCCTGAACTATTGTTAGATTGATGTTAGTTCCCTTTTACAACATTAATTAAAAAGTCACTCTCTCGTAATGTTAAAACAAAAGACGTACCATCTCCTAACATAATCCAAAATTTAAAAACATCAAATGGCCATTTCATTATTAGGAATCTCGCAGCCACTTATCTGAGTGTTAATTATTAATTGCTTCGAGACAAACAGAGCATTAGCAGGAGGACTTTTATATGAACGCGTTAATGTGTCCCATTAAGTGACGATTGTTTGCGATTTGATGGCTGCCATTGCAGAGTACGCGTCATCACTATCTGTGGCGATGGCGGTGGCTCCAGCTGGGCAGTACTGGACGAAGCGTCTAAATGAGATTTTCACTCTGCAACGAAGTGTGCGTTGGTATGAAACTTCCTGGCAGATTAAAACTGTGTGCCGGACTGAGACTCGAACTCGGGACCTTTGCCTTTCGCGGGCAAGTGCTCTACTAACTGAGCTACCCAAGCAGGACTCACGTACCGCCCTCACAGCTGAAGTGAAGCTGTGAGGACGGAGCGTGAGTTTCAGTTATGACCAAAGTCTTGAGCGACTGTCGGCAGAAATCAACCACCACATCTCACCAGAACTGAAAATCAATGTCTCATATCAAAAGTGGGAGCGAAGTGTGTCTCCGTACAAATACACAGGAATTTCTCTCTCCCATGGTGTTCTGTCGTAATTCGTGCCTGATGTCTCCTCACTTTTAATTGGCCAGCTTAGGTTTTGAATCTCAGGAATCAAATTACTTGCTAACAACTTTCGTTATTCTTGAGTAACACCACGTTTTCTCACGTTAAAGACACACAGTTAACCAAAAAATGTTCCTTCTAAAACATTCCAGAATAATGCTTGAGTCGCTGATACATTATACATTTCCCGTACACTCGAAAAACGCCCTTTTTCGTAGGATTTTTCAGTTTCATGACTCTTGATGGAACTCTGGTCTCTCCGTTGTGGCATGTCAGTCACCTGATGTCAAACGTACATCGTCTGTTTCCTTCTAAAACTGCACTGTACCTCTTAAGTACACTGGGGTCGTATCTTATCTGGAAAATTGCGTTTTTTCCTGCTTTCTGAAACGCAAGCATCTGAAAAATAACGAGTGAAGTTGCCTTCCACTTTTCAATGATGATACGTGTCGTGACTACACAGGTCTAACCTTATCTGTAAGTGCGCTTTTTCCTCAATGCGTCGTTTCCCAGACAGGCATGATGGCAGTGGAGTACCTGATACAATCTGGAGCGGTGTCAGGTACTCATATTAGAACTGTGCATTCGTCCCCTGTGATTGACAGCAGAGGTGAGGTATCACATATTTAATGCAGAGAATCATAGATATGGGACCGGTTTTTTTTAAAAAAATGGGTGTCATGTTTATATTAAACACAAGTGCATTTTAAAATAATCTTATTATTACGTAAGAGACTACAGCCTAAACAAATTTTCAAAATAATTTCCAGAAGCAGTAAGGCGCTTATCAAAATGAACAACCAATTTTTGAATTTCATTCACATGTCATCTTCATTTTTATGACGATGATCAGGAATAGTTTCATAAAAAACTTCTTGAAACTCAGGGAAGCCCTTTTTCCCATTAAAATTTTACATAAAGTTCTTGCAGATGATCACGTACTTCGCACTTCATCATGAACATTATTACGAATTTCCAGAATGAAATTTTCACTCTGCAGTGGAGTGTGCGCTGATAAGAAACTTCGTGGCAGCTGTGACAACGGGTCGGTCGTGAGTCGTGCTTGGTTAGCTCAGTTGGTAGGACACTTGTGTGCTCAAGGCAAAGGTCTTTGCATCAAGTCCGACCACATACAAAGTTTTAATCTTCCAGAAAGTTCCATGTAGCTCACACTCGGCAGAAAGAAGAATTCATCCTGGAATCATACTCTAGGCTGTGGCTAACTCATGTCTCCGCTATGTGCTTCTTCCAGGAGTGATCGTCTTTGCAAGTTTCCTAAAAGAAATCCTGTGAAGTTTGGAAGGCAGGAGACGAGGTACTGGGGATGGCTTAGCAATGATACAAAAATTGCGAAACATGCTGCTGTGTCATTGGCTGGCACTCAGATTACGTAAAATGTGGTAAACTTTTTAAAATTGATCATTCTATCACCTGTGGTGCTTATTACAGTACACTGTCACATATCTGTGGTGTCTTTTCCATCTAACCTGTCGACTGGTACGCTGTTGATTACCACATAATGAATGCCTGACATTATTTGTTTGAGTTGGCGAGAGCCTTGGCAGAAAACTGGACATCTGTTACTTGTCACTGTAGAGCATGGGATTAAATGTATAGGTCGTCACCTTCAGATACCTGTTTGGAAATGCTCCAGAATGCTGCACTTCTACAGTTTCCTTATGTTGCGATGTCTTCTACATTCTGTTAATGAGAAAAGTCACCTCTGGGTTTTATTTCTACCAACCTGTGTGTAGTGGATGCAGCATAGTTTACACCATGCAATATTCAGATTTCTGTCACAACCAAATATTAATATCAGCTTAGCACCTGACATATACCTCAAAGTCATGGTAGAAAAACAAAATGTATGTAGTGTACAAAAATGTAGTCGTACACTCCTTCGATGTGTTACAGCTGAAAAACTATCTATTAAACTGCTTTTGAAAGAACAATAGAGGAACCCCTCTATTGTGACTGATAGTCTTTACACAGGTCTGTGCAAGTGACTTTGATCATTGGCCATATGCTCCAATGGAGAAGTACATGTATATGTAATATGCCCGATGTCAACACACAGATGGTATCTTTTTTTTCGAAATATAGGAAAAGAGAGAAGCAGTAAAATTTTATAGGAGATTCAGTTACAAGGAGTGGTATAACTGGTTAAAGTTTGGTAACAGATAGTCCATAGTTTTTTCTTCCTGCTCTGGATGTTACAGAATAATGATGAGGAGTGCTCTCGAACATACTAAATGGCCATATTAATGCTAATCTGTATCGGTATTTCATACATCTGAAATTAATGCAAGGCCCTCAAATATGACAAAATGTAATTTGAGCATGTGGAATGCTGTCGAACTATAACGAATTTTCTAAAAAAAAAAAAAAAAACTTGTAAGCAGGATGTTTAGGTTTTTTTATTGGTAACGCCGCCGCCACGTAGCGCTCTGTATGAAAATCACTGGCTGTGCGGTGTGCAGTCTGTGGCTGGTTTGCATTGTTGTCTGCCATTGTAGTGTTGGGCAGCTGGATGTGAACAGCGCGTAGCGCTGTTGCGCAGTTGGAGGTGAGCCGCCAGCAGTGGTGGATGTGGGAAGAGAGACTGCGGAGTTTTGAAATTTGTAAGACTGGATGTCATGAATATATTAGATGGGTAGATCACATAACTAATGAGGAGGTATTGAATAGAATTGGGGAGAAGAGGAATTTGTGACACAACTTGACAAAAAGAAGGGACCGGTTGGTACGACATGTTTTGAGGCATCAAGGGATCACAAATTTAGCATTGGAGGGCAGCGTGGAGGGTAAAAATCGTAGAGGGAGACCAAGAGATGAATACACTAAGCAGATTCAGAAGGATGTAGGTTGCAGCAAGTACTGGGAGATGAAGAAGCTTGCACAGGATAGAGTAGCATGGAGAGCTGCATCAAACCAGTCTCAGGACTGAAGACCACAACAACAACATATATATATATATATATATATATATATATATATATATATATATATATATATATATATATATATATTAAGGTAAATACATTGTTTGTTCTCTATTAAAATCTTTCATTCGCTAACTATGCCTATCAGTAGTTAGTTCCTTCTGTAGTTTGAATCTTTTATTTAGCTAGCAGTAGTGGCGCTCGCTGTATTGCAGTAGTTCGAGTAACGAAGATTTTTGGTGAGGTAAGTGATTGTGAAAGGTATAGGTTAATGTTAGTCAGGGGCATTCTTTTAAAGGGATTACTGAAAGTCAGATTGCGTTGCGCTAAAAAAAAATATTGTGTGTCAGTTTAAGCACATTCGTGTACAATTGTTCAAAGGGAACGTTTCAAACTAATATAAATCCACTGCGCCAATTCTCATGGAAGCATGGCTGTTTTACTATTACTGTCACGACTGTGTGTTTAAAAATATGCGTTACCTCAAGTCTTATGTTATTACATACTTCATAGCTTCTAATTATAAAATAGATACCACTTGAATTATAGTTCATTGTGGAACATAGAAATCATAGTGTTTTTCGCGACATGTGGCCGTTCTGTGGTGATCAAATTGGTTACAAAACTAAAATGCAAGAATCTGCTGGATTTAGACTACGTCCTCGAGAACGTTTGGCAGAAACCTCTCATAGAGTTCGGTAGGGGAGAGTTTGGGCCAAAAATGTCATATGTCAGCACACAGACAGTAAATGTTTTCGATGTATCGCAGGGGTCTTACAGGGTTCTCCACTAGATGTCGTTAGCAGGTTCTCTTACAAGACATGCACTCACTTTTTTTTCCGACTCGTAAACGCCAGCGTGATATAGCATCGCACTGGTAAAACGGGACCTGTCATAGCGTACAAAACAAGAAAGTCCTCTTGAATTATAGCTAGTTGTGTCAAACATAAAATGAGTGTGTTTCTTTCCTCACATGTTGGCAAATGGCGTGAAAGGCTGTATTATATAATATTATTTCACGTAATATTTGTAATACACACATACATGACAATTTATTTATAGACACTGATTTGAATGCGAGGAACGCTCTGAGACCACGTAATTTTCTTCATAAAAGGGGAAGAAATCGCTTAACATAGATGTTTTTACCTTGCAGTTTAAATTCTCGCATTTTTCTTTACTCTGATGGCAGTTTTGGAATAAGAAGGACATTCTGCAGTGATTGGAAGTTTACGCAGCAAAATAGTGGAACTTTTTTCGATTTAATGCAGGGTGGACATGTACAGGAGACGTGAGACAAGGTAATACATCTGTTAGATGTATAGCATCGACCTCTGATATTTGGTCACTTGCAATTGGTGGCAGTTTTTTTCACTTCGTCAGATGACGCAAAATAATGGGGGGGCAGTGGGAGAGAGTTGCGAAGTGTATCCTGCAGTCGAACGTAAAAGAATGACTGTACATATAACATCTGAAAAGAATGTAATACCCACATTGCATGATAATATATAATTTGAACACAACGAATACTCTCAGACTATGCAGATTTTGATCATGAAACTAAAAGAAAATGGCCTGCACAATTTTCGTGGAAACAATTTATTATTATTGCGTTTGTTTTTTAACATATGCTCACTTACAGGAGGCTAATTGACGTTAAACACAATCGTTCTCCATTATAGAATAGCAGACTAGCAGGCTCTTGTGGGTGTGGTGTGAAGGATGGTACAGGGCAGCTGAATTGTAGACAAACAAGTAGCGCTGGTGTGGCTGTCATTTATCTTTTTTTGTTCAGTGGGTCGCCGGCGTTGCAGCCTATTTTGTATGGCGGCATCGTTAGTGCTGACCAAACGTGTGGATCAGCCAGCCACGCACTCCACAGTTGAAGGCACTGTCTGCCCACTGGGTGGGTGCTGGTGGTGTACAGAAGCCGTCGCAGTTGTCCGCTTGAAAAAGCGATCTAGAAGGTCCTCTGGAATTTCGTTGTTGTTCCAGTCTTTGGGAGAAATATGTTTAACAGCATGCAAAAGTCTGAATTCTGTAGACCAGAGACAGTATATGACTGCCATCAGATGGATCTCTTTGTGGACGATTGGTGACAAGATAGAACAAGCCCTATTCTTACCTAAGATGGTGTTGCGGCCACATGTAGTAAGTGCTGCTTCACGCAGTGGAGAATGGCAAAATAGAGGCACGGCGGCGATCGAGGCGCTGCGAAGTAAGCACGCACAGATAACCTGGCTGACAGCAGTAGTCTACCAACAGGCTGACACAAGGACACACACAGACCGAGCACTGGGCGAAGCCTGGAGAGTGCTGATTAAGGGGAAGTGAGGCCAGCACGCTAAGTTACGCTGCAATATACTGCGGGAGTAATAACAAAAAGCTACCGCCGAGGGTAAAAATAGTCCTCCTGCCGGATATAAAAAGTGGAGCGCAGGCAGCAACAGACACAAGCCATTAGGAAGCAGTTCGGATCTGAGGACGGACGTGGTCCGTGTCCGAATGTTCAATCTTCGTAGGTGACGATTCCGGAAGTCTGTTCCAGCTCGCAGGAGTAATACGTTCGCAGCCAGATATCGACTTCAGCTCTGGGGGTCGGCCCGAGTTCGGTCGGCACAATGGCTAACTACAGCGAGAACTTCCAGCAGGACCGGCCGCAGCGCGGTCTCGGTCACAGGCGCCGCCGGGGACTGACGCCCAGACTTCACGGCAACCCGGCCCCACGGCGTGTGCTCCGTCAATGACGGGACCTCGCGGACATCGCGACTGACGGCTTCCCAGCCGCCCGTGCAGCAGGCGTCGGCAGCTGACCTCACGGCGACACGGCTCCGTGGAGGTGCCCATACTGGGGCGCCGAGCGGCGACGAGTTCGTCTCAACCCTCAACCACAGGGCATCCTTGCTTCAGCGGAGCACTGATGGCCTGAGGCTCCTGATTGCTATCAGCGGCGCGCGCTGCACGCATTGTCGGAGAATCTACACAGCAGCAGTCAGGCGGAGGGATCCGCAGGGCTGGGCAGCGACGACGAGGGAGAAATTATAAGAAATTTCAATAAATAATTGTAAAACTCCACGCTGTCTCAATCTTTGGGGCAGCCACTATGTCTGCTGCTAGCAAGTGGTGCAGAATGGGGAGTGGGAGGGAGAGGGAGGGATGAATGGAGGTAAGAGTGCTTTCAGAGTTTGTTAGTTCGTGACCACATATTAATGAGAACTTGTGCAATTGCTGCCTCTCTCTCCAGAGGCAATCTTTTGGAACTACGAATTTCCCCAAACCCCAGTACATGTGTTTCATTATGACCCATTGATTACGAGCGCTGTTCTTTTTTTTTTCATTACAGCTTCGATGTGTATTTAGAGCAGTGAAGCTTTTCCCATCAGTTGTGGTAGCATGTTTTGGCTTTCTTGAATTTCGATTACCTGGGCTGCAGGGTGACTGTCAAATACTGCAGTGGGAAGTGTCTGTCGTGCACTCTGACGGCAAACAGCGATAGACATGTCCTCAGCTGTATGGTTACAAGTAATACATTTATTAAACTGCTCTCCGTCCAACACCTGCATCTTGACAGTTGAGCATTCTTCTGGGTAAAACTGCAGATAGTATCTTCCACTCTAGGCTTTTCATAGCCAGCTTGTAGGTGAAGGGATTGTCCTCTTTAGAGATTGAGTACGTCTGCCACTAGCTTCGAGTGTTATTTTTCCCAGCAGGATAACATCACTTGTGTGGTATTGTCAGTTTTCTAGCTGTATTGCGATTTTAGGGGCTCCTTTTGCAGTGCAATGCATATAAACATGTAATTAGTACCGATATTTACCATTGGCTCTGAGCACTATGCTACTTAACTTCTGAGGTCATCAGTCGCCTAGAACTTAGAACTAATTGAACCTAACTAACCTAAGGACATCACACACATCCATGCCCAAGCCAGGATTCGAATCTGCGACTGTAGCAGTCGCTCGGTTTCAGACTGTAGCGCCTAGAACCGCACGGCCACTCTGGCCGGCGATATTTATCACTAATTACTTAATTAGGACCATTCTTTACTTGTTTCCCATCCAAAATAAACAATAACTTAACCTTCCTCTCCTGCATCCTGACAGTTTCCATGTGTTGGGGTGGGGGTGGTGGTGGGGGGGGAGGGGTTGCACGAAGGCTTTCCTTTACATCCAGAAGGACACTAGAAAGGGTAGTACCATTTTTAATTTCCCACCAATCAACATGTGAGGGGACGTGAGCACAGCCCTGGGACAGAGAAATTCCCGCCATTTTTGAAATTCCCGCCAAGATTCGAAATTCCCACCAAAAACAAATTCCCATCAAGAGTGTGGAGGGGGAGGGGCAGGGTATGGAGATCCATGTGCCGGCTGGGGAAATCGTATGACGTCATCTGCTGTGAGATAATTAATTGAGCAATTTAATTAAATTGCATATCAATGTGATATCGAAATTGCGCCGATGCCGCCGTCACTCTACTCCTCAGATTGGGCAGTATTTTACCATTGGGGTGCTAATTATAAAATATTGAGAAATTTTTTAAAATAATGGAGCTGTCGCAATTTGGATGATTAATTTGTTGGTCGCTGAAATTTTTGGGCGATGCTGAGAAATCTAAATGTATTTTTATGCAGTGATTTTTATTTAACATTATTTCTTATTACGTTTACCGCTCTGGAGAAATACTGAAATATTGCAACTACAAAGTTCTGCCAGGCTCCAAATAACGATTCTAGTGATAACATTAACGTGATATGTGTAGCTAATTAGGCTATTATAGTAGTGCGTACATATTTTTAACTTATGTGGGTGAATCAAAATTGGTTTTCCTCTTCTTTCTTGCTACAACTCACCCATAATTACAAATTATGACAACTGCACCCAGCAGAAGAGGAATAAACGGCAACACTTACATTAAATTCAATTGAATGCAGGAACTGGACTTAACAAAACAACAACTACGCGCACGTAAGGCCAAAGACGTACAGTAGTTGGTCTTAGCTGGGAGGGTGGTAGCCGATAGTGCTGTCGATATAGATAGTTTAAACCTGTCGTTGGCCTTGCTGACTATCGATAGTGCGTATTCCTTTTTCTTCGGTTTGAAAATCAAAACATCTGTCAGTTACAGTACATGGCAGATAGGTCGTGTATAATGTCGTTTAGGTGGTATGGGCGTCCAGACTTCATGTACGCCCCCTCCCCTTTTGACCAAGTCCTTGCTTATAGATTATTTGAGCCTTCTACAACAAATGCCGTTCGTGTACGTAAAAGATGCAGAAATCCCGCCAAATGGAAATGGTTCATTGGCATGGAGGTGAAAACTGCAGGTAAGACAGCTATAAATTTTGGACCAAAAAATTATAACATGTAGAAACACATTTTCATGTGTTGCAGCACTATTTATGTATTATCCTGTAATCTGATGTTTAAGGTAAAGTCTACACAGATTACAAAGGGACAACTGTAACTCATGTGACCATAATGAAGGTTTCCACTGCAGATGTGGGTGTGCACAAAAGTTCTCCAATGATCAAGAAGACATTACCTTCAAATACATTTAGGATCTCGACAGTCATGAGCAACAAAATGCTTGTCTCCACGGTTGTGTCAAATAACAACAGGTATTGTAGTCCACTGTTATAAAATAAAAGCATATACTGTATTTCTGCGGAAATAATTACCATACATACAATAACCTAATGTCCACTTTCTTTCTTGTCCAGAAGTAATATTTAAAACTGTTGTGTGCATTAGATTCCGTGTCAGATTTTATTCTCACATATACTGTTACATTTTTGAATAGCAAAATTGTTTAATGGATGCGAGGGGTGTTTAATAAGTAATGCAACATATCGTTTATTTTAGAACCAATTTCTGTTGAAAAAACGCGGAATTTGTTGTGGAACATTGTGGAATGTTCCCGCTTCAGCTTCTGTAGTTTCATGAAGGTCCGATAGGTGACGGTGCTATATGTATCATTCAAAATGGTATCTGTAAAGGAGCTGGGTTCCAAGCAGAGAGCTGTCACTGAATTTCTTTTGAAGAAAACCAGAGCATCGCAGATATTCATAGGCGCTTGCAGAATGCCTACAGAGATTTGGCAGTAAACAATATCACGGTGAGTCGTTGGGCGAGACGTCTGCACACAACTGTGACTCCTGCAATGTTGGAACGTGCGGACACTCTCATTCGAGGTGATGTACGGATCACAGTGCATGCAGTGGCGCCACACCACCTCTCCTCCGAAGAAAAAAATTCGAAGCCGTACCCTCAGCCGGTCAACTCATGACGATGGTCTTCGGGAACTCTGAAGGGGTTATTCTGTTTGATGTGCTCCTTCATGGTGCAACGCTCAACTCTGAAGTGTATTGTGCTGCCCTCAGGAAATTGACGGAACGACTTCAGACTGTTCATCGTCACAAAAATACAAATTTCTGCTTCTCTGCGCATCCGAGAGGAGTTCACAATGTTTCATTGGACTGTTCTTCCTCATCTACCCTGCAGCCCGGATCTCGCATCGTTCGACTTTAATAATGTTTGGCTCAATGAAGAATGCACTCCGTGGGAAGCAGTACGTGGATTCTGAGGATGTTATTGATGCAGCAAGACGTTGGCTCCGATGTCGACCAGTAGAGTGGTACCAGGCGGGAATACAGGCTCTCCCAGTAATGCGACGTAAGGCGGTCGTAATGAACGGATATGTTATCAAAAATAGGGTTTCTTAGCCAAAAGAGTGGGGAATAATGCGGTACACTGCCTTCCTGGATAAAACGAATCTCCTTTCAGAACAAAAGTGTTGCGTTATTTATTTAACGCCCCTCGTACTTAATAATAATAATAATAATAATAATAATAATAATAATAAAGGCAGTTGGGAGCATACTCTACAACTGATACAGTCATGACATAACATTATATAAATTAAAGTTCAGTAATACTATTAACATTAATTATTCAGTATTATAGTTAATCTGACATGAGCCAGAAAACGATATGTCTTGTTCTAGAGCGGTGTTAATGAAAATAATCATACTTCACAGGTTCAGACTCGTCGTCCTTGCAAACAGGATGCCAAACAGAGGAAAACTACCATTACTATGTCAAATGTGACTGTCTCCAAGTTAAAATATTCACGAAGGAATTTCATGTTCTTCATGGTATAAGGCGAGCAAGACTGGATGGGAAAATAAGAAGTGTGATTCATTCACGGAAGGATGGAGGAGGACAGCATGCTTCTGGACACAAGGAACTTGGTTATGTTCGCCAGAAGATACGCCACTCTATCACCATTATTTCCACACAGGAGAGTCATTATTGTCGCTCCAATGGTATAACTGTTAAGTATCTGTCTTCTCAACGGACAGTGTCTCAATCAGGTGAACACTTAATTGATCCGTGACATGAGTTGCAGAAAGACATAAAATATTGGTTGTGTACTGATGTATTCCAACATGATTTTCCTATGAAATTTGGTCAAACGAAAAGAGATATTTGTAATGATAGCTCTAAAATGGATGCACAGTGCAATGCAGCATCGTGATCAAGTTGAAGTTGCTGTTCTTTTGAAAAAGAAAATGCACTAGCTGAACATTTCTACACATAATTGTGGATAGTGAAGGAGGCATCTGAGAAAGAGTGAATTTATTTTGATTATTAAAAGAATTTACTTCCTCCGGTAAAAGACAATTATGGCTACATAGTTCAGGTTTATGTACCGTGGCTTCCAATGCTGCAGCTGTGTTTATGTCCTCTGAAACAATCTGTGGAAAATCACCAAATGAAGTTGTTAAATGTCTGAAATGGTAAGTTGCAAACTAAGTCGATCAGTCTGTTGATCAGCCTGTCAATGTTTCCGTGGTAAACTTCGTTTCACAGCGCAAAAAAGATATGTATTTGCATCCCGGATGCATCTTTCTCTGGTACGTGTTCAGAAGGTTTATCTGTACCATCCGAACCTAGTACTCTCTTTTATGCTCACTACAGAATTTTTTTGCAATGTTGAGAGGAAAAAAATGACTTAGTTCCTTCCATACGGATCAAATTCACCAGGGATTACTGCATAAGAATCCCACTGATTTTGTTTGTCTTAAATGACCGCTCACTGATAATTGGGAAAGTGACAGCATTCCAGTTGTTGAAGCTTATGACTTCAAAGATGCCTTGACAATGTTCTGGTAGGAAGTATTCCAGAAATTTCTTAAATCCAGGGGTTCAAATGACTCTGAGCACTGTGGGACTTAATATCTGAGGTCATCAGTCCCCTAGAACTTAGAACTACTTCAACCTAACTAACCTAAGGACACCACAAACATCCATGCCCGAGGCAGGATTCGAACCTGCGACCGTAGAGGTCGCGCGGTTCCAGACTGATGCGCCTAGAACCGCTCGGACACTCCGTTTCAGAAGGGGATGTGTACCTGAAGTTCGTGAGACAGCGTCAACACTTCATCATCCCCAGTCATTTCTGAAGACAGGAGTGAGATTGCAAGCATTACAAAGGGCACATGATAATGCTCAAAATGCATCAGATAAGTTTCGGAAGACTAAGAAGGCAAAATATGCTGAAGTTCGCTCTCTGCTGGATGTGTTACTTTGCCGGAAGGTACCACGTCTTATGACACAATCATGTGTGGTAGTGACGTGGACGATGATGTAGTAGAGATGGAATGATGTTATTTTGACGAAAATGAAATTAATATAATGTATTCAGTATTTTTAGTGCATACCAGTATTGGAAAATCCATAGTAGACATTGGAATGGTGAGTATAAAATCTAACAGGTAACTGTCATAGCTTGATATTATATTTCAGTATGGAAATATCCAAAATTAAGGACGACAAGTTCTTAAGTCAGTGACGTAACAGCTTTTCATCCGTTTAAATCAAAAGTTATGAAGTCACAAAAGAGCTGTAACGCAAGCAACAAATGTCAAAAATGTAAGAAACATTCAGTAAAATATAGTGTGTCACCAAACAGACCTACTAAATGGATATCGTTTTAATATTTCAAACTACTTTTCAAAACATTAATTAGTTTTACTGAAAATTTTTGAGACATTGACATAATATCTATTGGGTCTGAATGTTTCAATTGTAGATGACCATACGACGGAGGCTAACACACGTGGTTTTTCTCCCTGTCAGAACTTTTAATGTTTCTAACTTGATCATGATAAATTTTGTTTTTAATGCTAAGTAACTACACTCCTGGAAATGGAAAAAAGAACACATTGACACCGGTGTGTCAGACCCACCATACTTGCTCCGGACACTGCGAGAGGGCTGTACAAGCAATGATCACACGCACGGCACAGCGGACACACCAGGAACCGCGGTGTTGGCCGTCGAATGGCGTTAGCTGCGCAGCATTTGTGCACCGCCGCCGTCAGTGCCAGCCAGTTTGCCGTGGCATACGGAGCTCCATCGCAGTCATCAACACTGGTAGCATGCCGTGACAGCGTGGACGTGAACCGTATGTGCAGTTGACGGACTTTGAGTGAGGGCGTATAGTGGGCATGCGGGAGGCCGGGTGGACGTACCGCCGAATTGCTCAACACGTGGGGCGTGAGGTCTCCACAGTACATCGATGTTGTCGCCAGTGGTCAGCGGAAGGTGCCCGTGCCCGTCGACATGGGACCGGACCGCAGCGACGCACGGATGCTCGCCAAGACCGTAGGATCCTACGCAGTGCCGTAGGGGACCGCACCGCCACTTCCCAACAAATTAGGGACACTGTTGCTCCTGGGGTATCGGCGAGGACCATTCGCAACCATCTCCATGAAGCTGGGTTACGGTCCCGCACACCGTTAGGCCGTCTTCCGCTCACGCCCCAACATCGTGCAGCCCACCTCCAGTGGTGTCGCGACAGGAGTGAGTGGAGGGACGAATGGAGACGTGTCGTCTTCAGCGATGAGAGTCGCTTCTGCCTTGGTGCCAATGACGGTCGTATGCGTGTTTGGCGCCGTGCAGGCGAGCGCCACAATCAGGACTGCATACGACCGAGGCACACAGGGCCAACACCCGGCATCATGGTGTGGGGAGCGATCACCTACACTGGCCGTACACCTCTGGTGATCGTCGAGGGGACACTGAATAGTGCACGGTACATCCAAACCGTCATCGAACCCATCGTTCTACCATTCCTAGACCGGCAAGGGAACTTGCTGTGCCAACAGGACAATGCACGTCCGCATGTATCCCGTGCCACCCAACGTGCTCTAGAAGGTGTAAGTCAACTACCCTGGCCAGCAAGATCTCCGGATCTGTCCCCCATTGAGCATGTTTGGGACTGGATGAAGCGTCGTCTCACGCGGTCTGCACGTCCAGCACGAATGCTGGTCCAACTGAGGCGCCAGGTGGAAATGGCATAGCAAGCCGTTCCACAGGACTACATCCAGCATCTCTACGATCGTCTCCATGGGAGAATAGCAGCCTGCATTGCTGCAAAAGGTGGATATACACTGTACTAGTGCCGACATTTTGCCTGCTCTGTTGCCTGTGTCTATGTGCCTGTGGTTCTGTCAGTGAGATCATGTGATGTATCTGACCCCAGGAATGTGTCAATAAAGTTTCCCCTTCCTGGGACAATGAATTCACGGTGTTCTTATTTCAATTTCCAGGGGTGTATTTTATGATGTTTAAAGGAGTGTACTGTAATATAACTTATTCAGATACAACATACTTGGACAATAAACATCTGACAGAGCAAAGAGTAATTACTATAGCATTATTTCCAAAAATATATGTAAAACATTGTTGTTGTTGTTGCTGTCTTCAGTCCTAAGACTGGTTTGATGCAGCTCTCCATGCTACTCTATCCTGTGCAAGCTTCTTCATCTCCCAGTACCTACTGCAACCTACATCCTTCTGAATCTGCTTAGTGTATTCATCTCTTGGTCTCCCTCTACGATTTTTACCCTCCACGCTGCCCTCCAGTACTAAATTTGTGATCCCTTGATGCCTCAGAACTTGTCCTATCAACCGATCCCTTTTTCTAGTCAAGTTGAGCAACAAACTTCTCTTCTCCCCAATTATATTCACTACCTCCTCATTAATTATGTGATCTACCCATCTAATCTTCAGCATTCTTCTGTAGCACCACATTTCGAAAGCTTCTATTCTCTTCTTGTCCAAACTATTTATCGTCCATGTTTCACTTCCATACATGGCTACACTCCACACAAATACTTTCAGAAATGACTTCCTGACACTTAAATCTATACTCGATGTTAACAAATTTCTCTTCTTCAGAAACGCTTTCCTTGCCATTGCCAGTCTACATTTTATATCCTCTCTACTTCGACCATCATCAGTTATTTTGCTCCCCAAATAGCAAAACTCCTTTACTACTTTAAGTGTCTCATTTCCTAATCTAATTCCCTCAGCATCACCCGACTTAATTCGACTACATTCTATTATCCTCGTTTTGCTTTTGTTGATGTTCATCTTATATCCCCCGTTCAAGACACTGTCCATTCCGTTCAACTGCTCTTCCAAGTCCTTTGCTGTCTCTGACAGAATTACAATGCCATCGGCGAACCTCAACGTTTTTATTTCTTCTCTGTGGATTTTAATACCTACTCCAAATTTTTCTTTTGTTTCCTTCACTGCTTGCTCAGTATACAGATTGAATAACATCAGGGAGAGGCTGCAACCCTATCTTACTCCCTTCCCAACCATTGCTTCCCTTTCATGTCCCTCGACTCTTATAACTGCCATCTGGTTTCTGTACAAATTGTAAATAGCCTTTCGCTCCCTGTATTTTACCCTTGCCACCTTTAGAATTTGAAAGAGAGTATTCCAGTCAACATTGTCAAAAGCTTTCGCTAAGTTCACAAATGAGGACGGCTTCTACTACTTTTTCCATTCGTCTGTAAAGAATTCGAGTTAGTATTTTGCAGCTGTGGCTTATTAAACTGATGTAAAACATATAACAATAAAATGTTCAAAATAATTAATGCTCAACATTCCTTCTTAATTATTATTTCTATTAATTCTTCAAACACGTTATGGGTCTGTGATTTAGTTAGTATTGAACTTTCCATGTATTTCAGTTTTATAGTCATTCCACTATGTTGTTGAATGAGCTTTCGTCTTCAAAATATGTATGACAGCTTGATTGTGAGTACAACGTTCTGCCAATTGATTCCAATCTGAAATTCCAAGTTCTTGTCGAAGGCGTCTTATCCAACATAATTACATCGTCGGTCGAAAAGATGTCAGCTTGGTTCTCTGCTTTAGCTGTTGAAGCTGCCCCAGGACGTTGCTTTTATAAGAACTCCGTTTGTGGAGCAACTTCTTGAGACATGACCTTCATATTCGAACCTGCATAGGAAAGCAGTAATGAACGTCCATCAAAAAATATACGAAACTTCATTGTTCCTTTTAGATATTGAAAGATGTGTGCCATCTGGTTGCAATGAATAACCATTGGTTTACTGCTAAAGCCATTTAATTAACTAATGGCAAAACTGATATCTAATGGGGATATTGTTGCAAAGGTACAGTAGACTGCCTGTAGCTACTCTGTAGGACTCAGGCTTTTCCATTGGCTCATCATTGACAAAATTTTCTTCATCTATCACCATCCCACGCACCATAGGTCTAGCTATTGGATTTAAATCATCAAACTTAAACTGTCATAAGATTTTCTTTGTACGTGTAGATTGATTTACTAAAAATGTCTGTGGACTTGTTTTAATTTCCAACACAAGATATAATTTCTAGTATCGAAATATCATTTCAATCTTCTGATTCAGTTTAACCAACACTTCAGTAATGGTGCCTGTCCCCTCTCAAGTAGCTAGCGGATCATCAGCAAATAATGGTGTAATGATGCTTCTGTCTTCCATGATAATAGGTACAAGAAACATCGTCAGTGTTCACAAATCGTGTCATCAGATAATTTGAGAATTACTCATTCTAATTCTTGGAGTTTGTTTTAGACCATATAACGTGTTCTTAAGCTTGCAAACTCTACACCATCGTTGAATCCGTCAGGTTGTTTCACGTGGATCTCCTCTTGCAGATCGCTGTATAGAAGTGCTATCTTTACCTCAAAAGTTGTCACTCTCATTTTATTTGAAGCTGCAAGAGTGAGAAGCAGACTAGTTGATTCGTAATGTGGAACAGGGCGAAAAGCTTCTGAATAGTCCAGTCCTTCATCTTGCTCAAAGCCTTGCTCCTTATTGAACCAACTCGAGGAAATGGAGAGTTAAGTGCACAGAAAACGGCAACCGGAATTACTGCTAACCTAAATGCTTATTTTGATGTACTCAGAAACCTGCTAGTCTGAGCAGCGTCGACCGCCCCAGTGTATTGATGTGCGGTCGTGTGCGCTGTCTGCCAGCAATGCAGAGACTGGGCCTTCCTCCGCAAGTCCATCTGCAGGAAAACAAGTACGTCACACAGAGAAGCCACGACGCGCCGCCACTGAGACCACACGCCGGACGTATTATCGACTATCGATTTTTCAATTTTTAAGTATTAGCCACTGCTTTGTTAATTACCTCAAATTACGTTTATGACAATTGACCTGTCAGGCTAGAAGATTTTATTTTATAGGTTTTTTAATCTTATACTTTTTATACTAGCTCTTATAAAATTGTATGTTTTACATTGCAAGGCTAGGAGCGTCACATTATTAGTATTTGCACTTTTTATGTGGATTTTAAGTATGGACCAGATTTCACGTATAGTATGTCAGACACTCGTTTTACTACGTGAAGTAATTTTAATTAGTGACTAGCATACCACATTTTACATTTACGATACTGGTTAATCATACACCCTAGCTATAGCGCCCTCTGCTGGCCACAGTTTCCTTGTATAAGTACCAGATGCATTCTGATCATCAGCTCTGTCCCATCCTCTGCTGTGCCAGTCCCCCCTGGATATCTGCCCCCAACTTCTATATGTCCCTCCAGATCCTCAAGCACCGTGCACTCTGCCACACCTTCTGTAAATGCTTCCCGTCCCCCACACGGATCCTCTACGACCTGACTCCTTTCCCTCATCTGCTCCTTTTCCTTGATCATATCTGCGTCCTCTACACCTCCCTCTACCTTGATCCCCCTCATCCCCTGGTTGCTCCTCTCCTCTCCAACCCCTGCCCTCTGCCACACCTTCACTGTCGTGTCCCTCCTACCCTCCACTTCTACACCCTTCATCTCCTTTCCCAAGGTGGCTTCCATCAACTCCCCCTCCTAGACGATGCCCTCTCTCCCTCCTTTTATCCCTCCTATCAGCTCTGATCCTCACCTCCTCCTCCCTTCCTCTCTCCTTTTTCCGGGCTCCCCCTTCCCCCCTTTCATCCTGTCTTTTTTCCCCCTCTTCCCCACCTACACTCTGACTCCATTCTCTCTCCAGAGTCCTTTTGCTTACCCCCTCCCCCTCCCTCTGCCTTTCCCCACTCCCTCTCGCATCTGCCCTCCCCCTCTTATGAGTCATCTCCCTTCGTCAGCTCCTCCCCCACCACTCACCACTTTCGTTTTTCCTCTCCTCCTCCCTTTTTTTCCCCCCTCATCTGTCCAGATCCCCCCCCCCCCCTCACCATATCTGCCTTGGCTGTGGTGTGTCATCTTCATGCCAACTTCTTAGTGCAGTGTTTTAAGTGAGTGTTAAGTGTTGTGCGTCTTTTTCTGTGTTGCGAACAGAAATGATACTGTCGCTGGTTGTGATTTTTATATGCTTATATCTCTTGTGAACAGAAACCAGACTGTCATCGTGATTTTTAGTTGTCTGCCTACTATTCTACCTGTCTGCTTCCTGTGTAATTAATTAGCCTCTCCAACTCTTTGTTTTATATTTTAACTCCCAAAACTTTCCGCCATTTTACAATTTAAGTCACCGTTTTTATCGCCTGCTTTTATTGTTTATTATCTTCTTCTTATGTTTTAAAAATTCTGTAGGTGTACTAAGCTGCTGCCAGCCCGCCACCTTGGGGGGTAATAAAACTCAATAAAGGAAAAAAAAAAGATCAACAACAGCACTTACCATGAACCTACATGTTTAGTTTGTCGTTGATACTAGATCAGAACATTTTATGGTATGTATGGCTGTTAATCATGCAAACACTTCTTATCTTTCTTATGAAGCACCAGGCCTTTTATAGATTTAGCGTCAGCAACCTGAACTCAGTTGGTCACACATGATTTTTGTTTGCAACTATTAACCGATCGCCGTACTCTTATCGCTTTCTTGAACAGCTAGCAACATGATTTGTGTGTTTCTGACAAGCAACTTTTTTGCAATAGTAACAATGTTTTTGCAGCGATATGTGCAATTTATTCTAAAGACATGCTTTTTTGTAATATTACGTGTTTTTGATGTCAACTGCTTATCTTCTGTCGCTAAGGTACACGACAGGGAGGAGCTACAAGATGCTGTCTGCTGATAACACAAGATTAGATTAAGCCATCCTGTTCCTGCTATGTCTTTGAATGCTTCTAGGTGAAGAATTGTTAACTAGAATAACAGAGCATATTTTCTAGTATAATGTTTGTAAGGTACTGATGGTTTCTTTAGACTTCTTACAACTTTCATAAGCGATTTGTGACGTTCACCATCTAACACTGTAACTGAGCAGGTAGAAGTTTAACGGCAAAACCTGTGACAATGCAAATTCTAAAAATTTAAATACCGGCAGCAATTAGTCGAATTAGCGATTTTAACCTTTTGAGCTTCCCTGTTACTGCAGTGAAATCAACTTCTACTTTCTGACAGCCGATATGCTATCCATCTTAACGTTCTAATACCGACGAAAAATGCCACTTTATGCCATTTGCACAAGAAATATGCACGTCTTGATTTAAGTCAAATGTCATTGATGAATAAAATATCGAAAATACGTTGTGAGGCAGTGTAAAAAAAATGTCTTCGAGTGACATTTGGACGCCGAAGTAAGAAACAGAATTAACGTTAAGGTAGCCCTGAGTTAAGGTAGCCCGTGAGGAAACAACTGGATTTCTCACGCCTTTTGAAGTGCTTAGAGCTACTGCACGCAGCGCAGCTCTCGGTTACGTGCACGCCATCGGTTGGCAACGTCTAGTACTATGTAGAATGCAAGAGCTTCAAACTAATACCGGTAGAGGTCGTTCGCAAGCAGAACGGTGCCAATTTCCTTACATTGCCCTCTTGTGAAGGAAATTCATCACGTTAACCCAGAACGTGGAATATATTAATTTTGTCACATAACTTGGGACGTGTGGTATTTTCTACCCAGTCATAATAAACAGTTTTCTTTCGAATAATATGTGTACAATATTTTGCAATTTAACTTAAAAGTAAATTACGACAATACTGAACTTCAGTTAATTGTTTGCGAGTGAACGTAAGCTGTGACTGAAAGTATAGTATTACCTTAACAAGTTCTTCAATACAATTTATCGTAGCCTAACGAAATGGCTGTGACTGAAAGTATAGTATTACCTTAACAAGTTCTTCAATACAATTTACCGTAGCCTAACGAAATGCAAACCAGGAACACAAAGAATAATTTTTGACCAAATAATCATTAAGAACAGCAAATCATAAAGAATAAGACACAAATTATCACAGGCAAAACCCCATTGTTACAAAGGTGTGCCAGATTTTTAGACCACAGCAGGCAATCGTGACAAACATAATATTTACCAATTGCACATACCAGTGCCTTGCAAACATACCAGCTCCGTTTTATGCTCTTGTCGTTGCCACGATTACATTTGGAACGTAAAGGTAACCGTATTTTTAACGAAGAAAACGAGATATTTTAAATTTTTTTTAATGAAACAAGGGACAAAAGAGAATGCGTAAACTTGCTTCGTCATAAATTCGAAGGTTTCGAAACTAATAATACATAAAAAAATATCGTGTAACTTACATATCATGGTAACTCTGAGTTCACTTTAGCCAAACAATCCTGTAGAATTGTTAGTGAGGGAGTATTCCTCATTGATATTTTGCTGATGAATGGACCTTCTTCAGTAAGACCACTTTACCACATAAGGTTTTGTAAACATTTACACAGGTGTGATTAAAGTTAGCTTTTCAGAGAGTCTGTACTGAAAGAGCGCTCTTGTCATTTGTCCACGAATCATTCACAGTACCAGGTAAACGAAGAAGAAACTCTAATATTTTACGAACACTGATATCTATATCTACATCTATATCTACATTTACACAGAAACTCCGCAAGCCATCGTACCGTGCGTGGCGGAGGGTACCCGGTAGCAACTCCACTAGCTCTTTCCTTTCCTGTTCCACCCGCAAATAGAGGGAAAAACGACTGTCAATATGTCTCCGTATGTGCCCTAATTTCTCGTATCTTCGTGGTTTCTTAGACATAATGCGTGTTGCCAGCAGTAGCATCAAATGCCGGTTCTTTAAATTTTCTCACAAGGGGAAGGCCTCAGACACGGCCAACCGATTCTGCTCAAATTTGGCTGGTCGCTTGTGTGCAACCTAAAACGAAGGACTCTTAAGATATTTTGGATCAACACCCTCGCGTTTTTGAGAAAATCACCCCCAAGGGTTATGACGAGCAATAGACTCAAAATTGGAGGGATCGATAGATAATTGTAAATAGAGCATTTTTCATCATCAGGTATGGGGTCCGAAAACACATACTTTTCCAGAAATGGAGGAAAGAAACTTTTACAACTGCCGCTTCTGTACCCACATGGTAAACGCTTTTCGCCGACAGCACCGATACCGCAACGGCTAAGGTAGCTGGCTGGGAATCAGAGAATTCGAATTCGAATCTCGAAGAAACCTAGCGGAAGTTCTTCTTTTTTATTTTTCCATGTCTCAATTGATAGGGATAGGAGTAAATCAACAAGGAATGATAGTAATAAGGTGGGCAAATAAATTTCCAACCCTCTTGAGATAGTAAACAACTAAAATGCTACTCCAGGTCACTTCACAATGGCTCTTCCAGTCACAGTTTCGTGTCCTCACTTTTCCTCGAACAAATAGATGGGTGGTATTTGTCATATAAACATTCGAAACAAATGTACTCACGGCACCAAGAACACCTAATTAATGCGATCCTTCGAAAGCTACACTGCTCCTTCCGAAGAGTAGGCGGAAAATAAACTTGGTTTACATTTAAAAAATGTCTTTTTCGGGAATTAATTTTGATGCGTACCACGCATACGATATCATTGCCTGAAAAATCGGTGCTGAAAATTGGTTATGAATTATGCTGTAAATAGTTATTGCATCCGTGCGATTGTGCAACTCTCGCTAGGTTTCCAGATGCACACTGCAGTTCTACATATTACAGCGCTAGTCGAAAGGTGTACATCCTCCATTATTCAGATTATGCACCTGAAAGATATGACACTACAAACAATAGCTAGTTACTACGGCATAAACAGACGAGCTAATTACTACAAACTACATACAGTACTCGTCATATGTTACTTACGGAAGAACACTGTACTCATGCACAAAGCGTATTTCTTTCGGCGCATTAACGATGGAAAAATCACTACATGTATCGGCGAGGTTCGCGGCAGCCTAATGACGGAAAACAATTCTTTCCGATTGACTTATATAAGACTCGTGCTGGACACCTTCACTCTTCCAGGTTGACAAGTATGATATGACGAAGAGGCAACCGGGACGACGTAACTCTCCCCGCGAGCATTCTGTCCCGAGCCTCGCTGTAAACAAGCCTCGCACGGTTGGCTATCTGTGATCCCTCGGAGGAATTCGCAGCACTCTTACCCGGAGTTGTTTTCATGTGACAAGCCTTAAAAGATTAATATTTTACTATCTCACGGCATTTGGGAAATTACGAGGTGCATTCAAGTTCTAAGGCCTCCGATTTTTTTTTCTAATTAACTACTCACCCGAAATCGATGAAACTGGCGTTACTGCTATTGCCTCAGCGATTTTCCAGTGGTCAAAACAGACTCCTGAAGAAGCCTTTGCCGCTGCCATGGAATCATGTGTATGTCTGCAGGGCGATTCTGCTCAAATTTGGCAGGTCGCCTGAGTACAACCTAAAACAAAGGAATCTAAGATATTTTGGGTCAACACCACGGAGTTTTTGAGAAAATCACCCCTAAAGGTTATGACGAGCAATCAACTCAAAATTGGAGCGATCGATAGATAATTGTAAATTGAGCATTTTTCTTCATCAGGTATGGGGTCCACAAACGCAAACTTTTCCAGAAATCGAGGAAAGAAGCTTTTACAACTGCTCCATCTGTACCCACATGGTAAATGCTTTTCGCTGACAGCGACGATAGCGCAACGGTCAACGTATTTACATTTATTTCTTGCTTCTCACACACTTATTTCCCCCTTTCTTCTCTGGCTGATGGATCATCATGTTCACCATGACATCACTGCTTATCAGCAGTCATTCCGTCAACGGAATCGTCATAGAAGCTCGGGAGAATGATGGGAAAGAAAATCGACCGTGGCCTTTCAGAGAACTCATCTCGTCTTGCGCTTTAAACGATTTAGGAAAATCACATATATTTGGATGCCAAGCGGGGATTTAAACCACCGCTCTCCAAATAAGAGTCCAGTGTCTTGACTCTGCACCACCTCATCTACATCTACATCACTACTCCGCAATTCACACTTAAGTGTCTGGCAGAAGGTTCATCGAAGCAACTGTAGACAACTACTCTACCGTTCCGCTCTCGAACGGCGAGATTTAAAAACGAGTACTTAAATGTCACTGTGTGAGCTCTGATTTCTCTTATTTTATTACGATGATCATTTCTCCCTATGATGTTGGGCATCCACAGATTATTTTCGCATTCTGAGGAGTAAATCGAATATCCAAATTTCGCGAAAAGATCTCGTAATAGCGAAAAACAGCTTTGTTTTAATAATTACCATCCCAATTCACGTATTACATCCGTGACACTCTCTCTCCCCTGTTCCGCGATAGTACAAAACGAGCTGCCCTTCTTTGAACTTTTTCGATGGCCTCAGTCAACCCTGTCTGACTCGGATCCCACACCGCACAGCAGTACTCCAAAAGATGGCGGACAAGCTAGTGTAAGCAGTCTTTTTAGTAGACCTGTTACATTTTCTAAGCGTTCTGCCAATAAAACGAAATCTCTGGTTCGTCTTACTCACAACATTATCTATGTAATCGTTCCAGTTTAAGTTGGTCGTAAATATAATCTCTAGATATTTAGATGAATTGGCACTCTTTCGAACTGTGCGATTTATCGTGTAGCCGAAATTTAAAGGAGTTCCACAGCTGCCGATGCACACACACCTTCCCTTATTTGGGGTCAATTACCTCTTTTCGCATCATTGTCTAAATCATTTTGGAATAGGTTTTTATCTTCTGATGGCTTTACTAGACTGCAGATTCCAGTATCATATGCAAACGATCTAAGATATCTGCTCAGAATGTCTCCTAAAACATTTGTCTAGATGATAAACGGCGAAGGGCATATAATACGAGGTGCATTCAAGTTCTAAGGCCTCCGATTTTTTTTCTAATTAACTACTCACCCAAAATCGATGAAACTGGCGTTACTTCTCGACGTAATCGCCCTGCAGACGTACACATTTTTCACAACGCTGACGCCATGATTCCATGGCAGCGGCGAAGGCTTCTTCAGGAGTCTGTTTTGACCACTGGAAAATCGCTGAGGCAATAGCAGCACGGCTGGTGAATGTGCGGCCACGGAGAGTGTCTTTCATTGTTGGAAAAAGCCAAAAGTCACTAGGAGCCAGGTCAGGTGAGTAGGGAGCATGAGGAATCACTTCAAAGTTGTTATCACGAAGACACTGTTGCGTAACGTTAGCTCGATGTGCAGGTGCGTTGTCTTGGTGAAACAGCACACGTGCAGCCCTTCCCGGACGTTTTTGTTGCAGTGCAGGAAGGAATTTGTTCTTCAAAATATTTTCGTGGGATGCACCTGTTACCGTAGTGCCCTTTGGAATGCAATGGGTAAGGATTACGCCCTCGCTGTCCCAGAACATGGACACCATCATTTTTTCAGCACTGGCGGTTACCCGAAATTTTTTTGGTGGCGGTGAATCTGTGTGCTTCCATTGAGCTGACTGGCGGTTTGTTTCTGGATTGAAAAAATAGCATTGTCACAACCGACGAAAAGAAAGTCCCATTCATGCTGTCGTTGCGCGTCAACATTGCTTGGCAACATGCCACAAGGGCAGCCATGTGGTTGTCCGTCAACATTCGTGGCACCCATCTGGATGACACTTTTCGCATTTTCAGGTCGTCATGCAGGATTGTGTGCACAGAACCCACAGAAACGCCAACTCTGGAGGCGATCTGTTCATCAGTCATTCGGCGATCCCCCAAAACAACTCTCTCCACTTTCTCGATCATGTCGTCAGACCGGCTTGTGCGAGCCCGAGGTTGTTTCGGTTTGTTGTCACACGATGTTCTGCCTTCATTAAACTGTCGCACCCATGGACGAACTTTCGACACATCCATAACTCCATCACCACATGTCTCCTTCAACTGTCAATGAATTTCAATTGGTTTCACACCACGCAAATTCAGAAAAGGAATGACTGCACGCTGTTCAAGTAAGGAAAACGTCGCCATTTTAAGTATTTCAAACAGTTCTCATTCTCGCCACTGGCGGTAAAATTCCATCTGCCGTACGGTGCTGCCATGTCTGGGACGTATTGACAAGGAACGCGGCCTCATTTTAAAACAATGCGCATGTTTCTATCTCTTTCCAGTCCGGAGAAAAAAAAATCAGAGGCCTTAGAACTTGAATGCACCTCGTAGTTTGCCTACTTTATTATTATCATTCCTTATTGATTTACTTATCTTACTTACACCTAACCCTATCAATTGAGATATGGAAAAATACAAACGAAAAGAATAACATCAGCTAGGTTTCTTCGTGATTCGAACCAGGTTTTTCTGATTCCCAACCAGCTACCTTGACCGTTGCGCTATCGTCGCTGTCAGCGAAAAGCATTTACCGTGTGGATACAGATGTGGCAGTTGTAAAAGCTTCTTTCCTCGATTTCTGGGAAAGTTTGCGTTTGTGGACCCCATACATGATGAAAAAAAATGCTCAATTTACAATGATCTATCGACCCCTCCAATTTTGAGTTGATTGCTCGTAATAACCTTTAGGGGTGATTTTCTCAAAAACTCCGTGGTGTTGACCCAAAATATCTTAGATTCCTTCGTTTTAGGTTGTACTCAAGCGACCTGCCAAATTTGAGCAGAATCGGTTGGCCGAGTCTCAGGCCTTCCCCTTGTCAGACGTATTCCTCGAAAAGAACGTCACCTTCCGTGCAGGGATTCCCATTTGACTTCCCGAAGCATCTCCGTAACACTCACGTGTTAGTCCAGCCTACTGGTAACAGATCTAACACACAAATCTAACGCCCGGTTTCTGGATTGCTTCGCTGTTCTCCTTCAATCCAGCCTGGTACGGATCCCAAACACTGGAGCAATATTCAAGGCTAGGTCGCACCAGCGTCCTATATGCAGTCTCCTTTACAGGCGAGCCACTCGTTTCTGAAATCCTCCCAATAATCCGAAGTCGAGCATTCGACTTCCCTCCTACAGTTCTCGCATACTCGTTCCACCTCACATCGCTTTGCAACATTACTCACAGGTATTTAAACGACACGACAGGACATTAGTAATACTGAATCCGAGCATTACAGGTTTGATTTCCTACTCATCAGCATTAACTGACGTTTTCCCTCATTTGGGGCTGGCTGTCATTAATCACACGGATTGGAAATTTTGTCTATGTCGTCACAGTCACTCAACTTCGACACTTTGTCCACCTTGTTCGCCAAGTCATTTTATATATAGAGGACAACCGCGTTGCTATCACTTTTCCCTGGGGCACTGCTGACGATACCCTTGTCTCTAATGAACAGTTGCCACCGACGACAACATACTGGATTCTGTTATTTAAGAAGTCTTCGAGCCACTCGCATGTCTGTGGACTTATCGCATACGCTCGTTTCTTCTTGATAGCCTGTAATGCGACACCGGATCAAGTAACTTTCGGAAATCTAGAAGGCATATTGCCCATATTACAATGTGAAATCATGTGCGCCCAACAGTTGCTGGATTATGTTTTTCCAGTTTCCATTTTCTAATATTTTCCAAGGTATGTATTGTTTAAATATACACATATTTATCACACAGACCATTATCATCTATTGAAGTTGAAGGAGCAATTACACGAATGAAATTTTCAGTCTTTTGTATATCCTTCCATTGGGGTACTCTTGCCTTAAGTGTTACCCAACTGCAGCCCTTCAAACTTAAAATGGGTTCAGGCTACTTATTTAAATACTCAGCTATAGTCCGAAAAAACATACTGTTAAATTTTGTAGTCTTTGAGGGTAAACCTCCATTTTCCAATTACCAAGAATTGATTTGACAACTGATGTGGACGAATGGCCAAATAAATTATTGATGAACTCACCGGTAAATGTTCAATAGAGTGTACAAAACTGCAAGAAGTCGTCTGCGAGTCATGTGGTTGGTGAAATATTCTGTACATTTCTCAAGAGATGCCACTCCTTTTTGGAACTGTTATGAAATTATTGATTAGTGATTTCTTAGTTTCTTATGATACCTGAGCTGCATGGCGAGTAGAAGATACCAAAATTACAGCTTTATTCCTCTTAGTTATATGTGATGCTAATATTATTTTTTCATGAAAACCAAACGGGGCATAAAGTACCTCTCCTTTTGCTGAAGATCTAAACTCTTTTAGAATTTCTCGTGAGTTTTTCTTAAGTGTACTTACGTAAGTTAGATTTATCTTTTGTAGCTCGTTCATTAGGATGATGGGCGAAAATCATTTATCGGCAGAGATGTTACGATTAGTTCCTGCTATAGGTTTGCAAAGCCTGAGTACAGCCTATGTTGGCATGGAGGTAAAGAGAAGAAAGGAGTTGTCATTGCGTCACAAACTTGAAGCCGACGTCCACCATCTTATGTAGCCCAAAACGTTAGGTTTACCGCATATGTGCCTCCATGCTTCATCTCAGTTGTACTTCCCCTGAGTCATTCTGACGTGCCTCTGCCTAGTTTCGACCGTCGGGCATACTTGTGGCTTTCGTCGCCATATCCCAAATAGCATCTGGAGCTTGGATTGGGTGGAGACGCTGTTGTTTCATCACAAATGACAGCTTGCATCGTCTACAGGTGTACTAATCGATCCGATAGTAATGTAAAGTTTAAAGGAATCACATTTCAATCGTAAGTGGATCCGTTCAAGCGATAGTTTCTTTTATTTGCATCAATTATGGTTGTGCTGTTTACTTATATTGTAAAGTTTTTAAATCCTATAAATCGTTACTATTGGACACACTCAGATTTAGGCATCATAGGTAAGATTTGAAAGTGGGAAGACGTGTAAACTACAGTGATACTAATGCACTGACAGTCTAATAAAACAAGAACTCTGTTCTGCATGGATGTATGTAGGCAGTTCTGTTTCTTTGACATTTCAATAATTGTTCACTTTGTTGAGATGCATGAAGCACAATAGCATGACTTCCTTCTTTCATCATTATACACGTTTATGGGCTAACGAAGATGATGTAGGTAAGTTTTTTGTGAATGTGACCCTTAAAAATGTTGTGCAAACAAGTCGAAAGCTGAAAATGTAACGAACAAGAAGCAGTACCAGTAAGTAAACAAGAGTTGTTTTCGGATTCCTGGCTCCATTTGCTGTCGACACCAATACAGTAAAAGTGGAATTAAATGGATTACGAAAGCATTCTTTTTACGTCACATCCGACTCTTCTTGCTTACTCGAAATATATCAACAAAAACGAAGTTCATTATCGAGTCCAAGTGTATCATACTACTAGAGCAAATACGCACTCGAGAACAGAAAAAGTCCGAAATCGCCTTTCTGACACTATGTTATTCATGCAAGCACTGTAATTTTTATTATTGCGCGCACACGACAGAAATAATGAACAAGAAGCAATCGCTTAACAGTAATCTGCTGATGTTTTGGGCTATTTAAGATGGTGGCAGGCCCCGCCCACTGTGGCTTCAAAACAACGTACTATACAGAAAAGTCTATAGCACCATCTTCCTTCTTTTTTTTTACCTGCCTGTGTGTTGGTGAGTCTAGATTTTTTTCTTCTTTCGTTAGAACTTCTCTGTCGCCGCCTTTTCTGCTATATAAGTATACATTAATAAAAGTGTTTTCTTGCATCATTCAAAATCACTATTTTAAGACGATACTTTCTACGCTTTTTCGGCATGTACATTCTAAATTTACACCTTCCTCTAAATCCAAAGAGCATTTTATCCATGCATATAAATTCACCAATTGAAAACTTTTCTTGGCAGTTCTCAACAAACTTCTGGAATATCCGTGTAACGGCTGTTCTTCCATCAAATTATTCCCTTGCAGCCGTAGCACTCCATCATCGAAATGAAGCCTAACTAAAATTACGCTTGTATGTTTCAAGTGCGTTACACACTTACCTTCCGATATGTACCATATGTTACAAACATTGCTTTTAAGCGTTCATTGTTTGTGGAGGTATGCTCTGCCTTTGCTACTAAATGAAAGGCAGTTTCCTTTTGGGCATCATGTTTCGCTTCTTTTATTAATGAGGCATCTTCAGTCGCCTGTAATACACGTTTGTTTTTATGTATATAATAAATACGTTATTTAGTAGTTACGTTACTAAGATACGTTTTATCATGTTTTTCTCTTGTTTTTCAAGTCGGAACAACACAACTTTCGTGATGTTAATTTATCGTTTGGTCTTTCTTACGATCTGCAGTGTTGTTAGTCCATCTGCTGCTACTCGAACCACTGTAAATCTAAGTAATAACAAACGATAATTTAAACTCACTAAGTTGTGCTGCAAAAGGTAGTTCTAACCTTCAAAACAAGAGAAAAAGACAAGAAAATGTAACTACTGCATAAGTCATTTATTATATAGTCCCTGTGTAAAAACAAACGTGTATTACAGGTAAAGAGGATGCTTCATAAATGAAAGAAGTGAAACGCGTATGTCAAAAAACACAAAGTGCCTCTTTCATTTAGATGCAAAGTCGGAACATACCTCCATGAAATTTGAAGCAACTAAGGAACGACGGATAACGGAAAAAACGGCGGTTTCATCGTTTGATTTAAATATAGGTGAAGAAAACGAAAATCCTATAAACGCTTTCAATGTTTCAAGATTTAATTCTTGATATTCCATCTGGTTCGGCTACTTTAGTTCGTCTGTCATTTGCTGCAACTTACTGTTGGTACACACCACTTTGTGTGTCAGTATTTCATATGTAAAAACTGCTTCCTAAGGTATCTTCCTCTATACTATCAGGAGGAAGCTTTTTCCCTGCACCAACTACCTCCGGCAAAAGTGTACAGATATTCTGTCTCCTTGTTTGTTGACAATACCTTCTTACACCGTTTACACTGATAAGTCAAAACATTTTGACCACTGCCCAACAAGACTTAGGATGCCGCCTGGTGGTGTTGAGCTCACGCGACGCGGTAAAAAAAAAAGTATGTAAGTGGATCAGACACTGACGGGGGATCACCTAGCAAAGATATGGGCTGAAAATGGGGAAACCAATTGAGATAAGCGACTTTCACAAAGGGCAGATTATTATTATGCAGAGCTTGTGAACGAGAATCTCGAGCAACTACGTAAAGAGATAGGACAGCGAAACTACCACGACTCTTCACATAACTTGGGGTTCGGAGGCGTGTCTGCTCTGTAAAGTAGGATAGATGGTGATCTGTAACATCTCTGTCAAATGAGCAGAATGCTGGTGCTCTCATAAGTATTTCGGAGCACACCGTTCATCGTACATTGTTGAACACGGAGCTGGCAGTAAACCACCCGTACTAGCTCACATGTTGACCCAGCACCATCGTCAATTGCCATTCCATTGGGCACGGTATCATCGGTATTCGACTGTCAATAATCTTCGGATGAATCACATTTTTGCTATACTAGGTCAATGGTCGCCTCCGCAAACGCCGTCATCGAGGTGAACGGTGGTTCGAAATGTGAAGCGGGCCGTGGACGCAGGCTAGTGGGAAAAGTATTATACTAAAGGAGACACTCTCCTTCACTTGCGTAGGACCTGTGGTAGTAATCGAAGACACACTGACAGCTGCGAACCACCTGCATCCCTTCATGCTTGATGTCTTCCACTACGACGTTGTCATCTCTCAGCCTTTGTCTGTGTCTCGGAGCCACAACCGTGCTACAGTGGTTTGAGGAGCATTATAGTGAAGTCACTTTTGATGTACAGGTGACGAAATTCGCCTGACGTAAATGCTTTGGAATCCATCTGGATCGCTATCGGGCGCAGATCAGCGGCCCGTTATATACGCGAATTACATGACCTCTACGTAGACATCAACTACCACATATCTCCACAAATCTACCAACAAACTGTCGGATCCCTGATACTCAGAATCAGTGATGTATTTCGTTCCAAAAACAGACAAATAAGTTGTTAAGGAGGTGGTCATAATGTTTTGGCTCATCACTGTATGTCCATTTTTATCCACAGTAATAAAGCGTACATTCATGGTTTTCCATTGGTGTATTATTCGGAGAAAAATGCATTTCCTTTGACGGCCGCTCATGTGCACCCTCAGTATCATCCAAGGGAGTCCACACGATAGTGTGTAGGGGAGGTAGACCTGGGAGTATGGGATATTTTTAACATTTAGGAATTCAAATGGCGACTTGTAAGTAGCCATAAAAAGTTCCACTTCCGACCCTGTTAAAAATCTGTGCAATACTGACTTTTAAATCACTTTCTTGATAGAAAAACACCAGACTACACTATAATTTTTCCTTTAGATGAAAATAATGTCGGAGAAGGGGTTCAAATGGCGCTGAGCACTATGGGACTTAACATCTGAGGTCATCAGTCCCCTAGAACTTAGAACTAACTAAGCTAAGGACATCACACACATCCATGCCCGAGGCAGGATTCGAATCTGCGACCATAGTGGTCGCGCGGTTGGCCGCCTTGCCCCGGGGTATGTGTGCCGTTGCTATCATTACCTTCAGTTTTTTATTACTGTCAGAATTACATACCAGATCTGGGTCTAACTTAACGTCATTGCCACTAAATTCACTTTCTTCTTCGTCTAAAGCATTCTGCCCCCTATCACCATATCCTGGGTCATCAACCCACATGCACTGCGATGCCATAGTCATCTAAAAGAAAAAAATTATTCTAATCTAAAGCAATAGCCTATGCTAGGATGAAGTTCTTCGGACTGCACGGAGCTCAAGCGGAATACATGAGACAAAAATAAAAAAAAATAAAAAAACATGCGAAACAAGAGACCTTTTAGTGCTGATTCCGGTGAAGATTTCAGAGAATTAGGCCAAGAATTAATACATCTAGGTGCGCATTATGGAGAAGTTAACGTGGCAGATGTCGCCAGTTAAATCCGGAACGCGTTAGTGATTTGCTGATCAACAATAACTATAATTTTGTTTTTGTTTCAAACAAGTGAAAAGTATGACAAGTTACGACTGTAAATTTTGAATATTATTTGTATGCTTTCTTTGTTTTCCAGGTTACAGGGACAGCACTTATTTAACGTTTTCTGTTAATGAAAGGAAAAACATATCTTCTGTTTGGAGATGAGACTCGTCTTCTATCCGCGTTTGTATTGAAATATCATTTTACTTTCCAAGTGATTCAAGAATTTAGCTGTGTAACATACCCGTTCTTGAAAACGTATTAAAAGAGAGAGAGAGACAGATATAAATACATTATGTATGTGTGTGTGTGTGTGTGTATGTGTGTGTGTGTGTGTGTGTGTGTGTGTGTGAGAGAGAGAGAGAGAGAGAGAGAGAGAGGGAGTGTGTGTGTGTGTGTGTGTGTGTGTGTGTGTGTGTGTGTGTGTGTGTGTGAGAGAGAGAGAGAGAGAGAGAGAGAGAGAGAGAGAGAGGCGTTGGGTTTGTACAGTACAGTGCAGCGAGGCGAGGTGAGATGTCAGCGGTGACCGGTCATGCTCGGCTATCCGCGTGTCCGGAATCCGGACACCAGACATGGGGCGAGTAAGTGACCGAGCCGAGTCGTATGGGGCCGGACAAGAGCGACTCGGTCCCCCAGTCAGCAGGCGAGCCGTGACCGGTCAAACATTGGGCGTTGCAGCACTGTAGTAGCCGGTAATTCAGCGTGTTCGGTCAGAGAGTTAGCTGCCCTCTGTAATAAAAAAAAAAAAAACCTCAGTTAGTGGATCAACGACGAACTGAAACTGGTGTCTTGCGACGTCCGCCACGAGCAGATGCAATGAACGAACACGAAGAAAATGAGATTTTTAAAAAAGATGGATAGAGCGTCTGCCATCTAAGCAGGAGATCACCGGTTCGAGTCCCAGTCGGGGCACACATTTTCACCTGTCCCCGTTGATATACATGAATGCCCGTCAGCAGCTGAAGGTATCAGATTGATTCTAATTTCGCTCTTGACAGCTGCAGGTCATCAATGGTGTCTGTTCTTTCGGACATGTCGGAAAGAACAGACACCATATCCATATGTTTCTAAATTTGATCATCAGTTACCTCACTTTGTACATATTTTGAAAGAAGCGTCGACTTAGTGGCTGGCTTGTGCTAAAAGTGTTTTGAGGCCATTTAGCAGTACATAGGCTTTCTAAATTTAGGGCAAACATTAAATGAAATAAGAAAAAAATATGACTCAGTTGAAATTAGAAACCACATTCTGGTAGTATGCAACGTAAGAAAGTTAAGTATGAATGAAAGGCTTCTTCTATCAGACATGTACTTTTTAGATTAACAAATTAAGAAAAAAGAACTTTGTGTTTGCTAAAATGTATTTGGGGAATTTACAATCAACTATTTTGGCCACTCAGAATGAATTCAGCGAACCTGCAATACACATCCTGGAAAAAGCAATTAAAATTAACTGAGGTCATATTTGGCTGAAACACACTAAGGTTACAGAAACTAGACTTCCAAAATCTTACTTTACTTGCCGTTGTAGTATAATTTAATAGACAATTTCTGGTTCTTTAGTGAAAAGGACCTCGACCATCATAGATGGTTCCGCTTATTACAGAAAACATGTACAGTATTAGACGTGACCTGGTGACGGTTCGAATTGAGATAGCTAGTACAAGTCGAAATAGGGTGAAGCTGCTCAGAAAATTGTTCACATCAAAAGAAATAAATAAGCCCAATATCTTGGGTCTCATCTTGTAATACTCGGGTAAGAAAAAATGCTTTCCATCAACGTTACTCATTAACACTGCAATGAAAGAGTGCAGAATAAAGCGTTACGCTGCATACCATCGCGCGAAGGCGAACAGGAAAGCAAGACTCCTGTAGCCTACTTGGGTTGGGCATAGCTTGGCTTGGACGGGAGTCAAGTAGCCTGCCCATTCGGCTGAAGCAAGGCGGGCATGCAGGCACGGGCAAGTTAAATGCGGAATGTGTACACTTCTGTTTGTACCGCGCAAACGAACGTCTTTTTTGTGGTGCGTCAGTCAAGATAATCCCAAAATACTCAGAGTAGAAAGGGATGGCACAAGTGTTTCCTCTCGTTTCAAGGGCTCTGAAACGCCCCTAATATTAAGGCGTGGATTTTTCTCGGGAACATACCAGAATAGCGGAGGATTAGAGTGGATAATATCCGCTTCTCTGATGGGTCAGCTCGAACAATGGTTTGCCGGAGCCGGTTTTTGTCAGACATTTTCAGTGCGACGCCTGAATTTAAAGAGAGAAAAACTTTTTCTGGCATTCGGGGCCCGATTCTGGAGCAGTAAAGTTGGGGTTCTGACCCTGGCGCCGTGAAGACACGTAAGTGTTCTCGCTTTGTTGTTTGAATCTGCTACGGTCGCAGGTTCGAATCGTGTCTCGGGCATGTATGTGTGTGATGTCCTTAGGTTGGTCAGGTTTAATTAGTTCTAAGTTCTAGTAAGTTAAGTAGCACAGTGCTGAGAGCCATTTTGTTTGAATTTAACCGAGACTGCCACCGTGCGAATTTCAGGAACGTCGCGATAACGTTGGATGTTACTTATAGCTGTACCGACGACTCTTATTTTAGTTATTTCATTTCGTTCGCGATTTGGGAGTCCTTATTACAGTGAATTATGGATCACCATGTCTTGCACGTATTAGTTCCTGTGCTTGTCAGAACGGCACATCACCTTGTACCATGGATACAGCAATAATTTCTCCCACGTTGTTTATAGGTGATTCAGACACGATCTCTCGAGGCAACACATCTTTTATACTAATATCCCAGTACCCTGTAGATAACTCGTGTGTGTTATGTTTAACTGAGACATCTAATGCTTCATGTGCATTTTGTTACTTTGGAATGAAGATATCCTCTATATTTAGTTACTCCTGATCAGTATAGATTGTTGTGAAATAAATGCACGGTAATGGAACTCCTTTTGCTAGTATTTCAGTAGCTAGATAACCTCTGTTACTCTTTGATTATGGATTAACCGGGGCCACGAGCCATACTCTTTTGACATTTCCGTTGTGCAACCCTTTCTCCAAGTGACAGATAGCGTCTCAGTTTGCTTACCCTACCAAGAAAGTTTTATTTCAGCTGAAGCAACAATACCTCCTTGCACAGCTTCCCGCGCCGTTTTCTCTTAACAGCCTCCCGTAATTTCGTAATGAGATTCCGATGGTATGCTTGTTACATGGTTTGCCTCTTACGAGCGTTATCTTGTAGCATTACACAGTGACAGTTCCAAATGCACTATGAATCTCCTTACCTGCCGATGGCGGAGTATTTTACGGCGATGGTTAATCGAAATTTTTCAACTTTTTGCTTCGTTCTTATGTTTCGTGATCAGACTCATACAGCCAGTAGTAATTTATGGTTTATTACTCGCATGAGAAAGCCATCTGCATTGGCCCCACACAGCTGCAACATTTCCGCCGCTGACGCCGTGCTGCAGACTTCTCGAATGGCTGTAAGCAGTCGCGGAACCAAGCAGGCGGCGAGGTTTGTCATGTTGAAAATCTTAAATATGTTGGAAACTGATCTACGGCAGATTTTCACATCTCCCACTGTCACCTAGATTGTCATACGCTGTTGTCGGAACACCAGGGCTTTCACTCCTGTAGCTTCCGCAGGTTTTCACACAGATATGGTTCGCCACTTTGTCCTCCGAAACTCATACTTGTTTGACCTCACTGGAAGCGTCTGCGCCACCTGACCACCGTGTCATATGTCGGTGTGTTGCTTCCATACGCTTCCACCAAGACAGCGTGGATTATTGTAGCGTTATTCCAAACCAAGTGGAGAAAAAGAATTTCCTCATTCTACTCCGCTATATCAATGAGTATCACCATTCGCTTTTGACTCCTATCCCGGCATACCGCGGAGCTATTGCGCGTGGATTTCAGTATACAATGAGGTGACAAGTGTTATGTGATACCGGTACGCTCATATTCAGATGGCGGTAGTGTCGCGTACACAAGGCATAAAAGGGCAGTGCAGTGGCGGAGATGTCATTTGTACTTAGGTGATTCTTGTGAAACAGTTTACGACCTGACAATGGCTGCACGACGGGAATCAACAGAACGCGTAAAGGTAGTCGGAGCTAGATGCGTGTATCTTCCATTTCGGCAGTCGTTAGATAATTCAACATTCCGAGACCCACACTGTCAAAAGTGCGCCGAGAATAGCAAAGTTCAAGCATTAACTCTCACCACAGACAAAGAAGGGGCCGACAAGACAGCAGCAGATTTTGTGTAGCGTTGTCAGTGCTAAAGCGACATTGCTTGAAATAACCGCAGTACTAAATATGGCTCGTACGGCGAACGGATCCATTAGGACAGTGAGGCGGTATTAATGGGCTATGGCAGCAGACGACCGACAGAGTTCCTTTGTTAACAGCACAACATCGCCTGCAGCTCCTTCCTGGGCTCGTGCTCATATCGGTTGGTACAACTGGAAAACTGTGGAGTGGTCAGATGAGTCCCGACTTCAGTTGGTAAGAGCTGATGTTTGGGTTCGAGTGTGGAGCACACCCAACGAAGGCATGGACCCAATTTGTCAACAAGGCACTGTGAAAGCTGGTGGTGGCTCCATAATGGTATGGGGTGTGATTACATAGAATGGACTGGGTGCTCTGGTCCAACTGAACTGATCATTGCCTGGAGATGGTTCTATTCGGCTACTTGGAGACCATTGGCAGCCACTCATGGACTTCATGTTCCCAAACAACGATGGAATTTTTATGGATGACAGTGCGCCATGTCACTGGGCTACAGTTGCTCGCAATTCTGGACAATTCTACAGAATGGCTTGGACACCCAGACCGCCCGCCGTGAATCCCATCGAATATTTATGGGACATAATCGAGAGGTCAGTTCGAGCACAAAATCCTGCACCTGCAATACTTTCGCAGTTATGGGCGGCTGTAAAGACAGCGTGGCACAGCATTTTGGTAGGGGATCATTGTGGATTAATGCGCTTAAACGAACTTCATCTAACCCTTGTGCTCTTCCTGAATGTGGAGAATCACTAATATCAAAACGATCCTCCTTAAAACGAGACCACCATTCTTGTCGTGCTCTATCCATTGGAATTACCCCCAAACATGGCGCAAATGTTTCTGGCTGCCTCCGATGCTCTCATCCCCTCTCTTAAACTCAAATAGAGGAATATGCATGAAATGTTCCGATTTCTTCTCTTCGCACTCCATTTTCTAGCGCCCACAGCTCCACTCCCTCCCTCCAAATGACAAAATGACAATACGTAAACTCAAACAGGAAATGTGAACTACAAATAAAAAAATGATAATCAATAAACAAATAAAGAGCAACCGAAATCCCAACATGCAAAACAAAAACGCTACCAACTTATGCACCAACCTAATAGTTTGTCCTCGGATAGAGCGACTATTCTCTCTTATTACCTCTTTAGGCAGTCTTTGTTAGATCTTTATACGATCTATGCTGATGGCAGAAGTGATACACCACTTACAATAACGTTTGTCTACGAAACCTTGTTGACAAAGAGTACTGAGGCTCGTACTAACAAACAGACAGTATCTGGACAGCGTCTATTGATCGAGTCCATTGTTCCAATATGGATGTAATTAAGTTGTAATTTCGGACATAAATTCTTATACTACGACATGTTTTCCACATTTCGATTCCTTTTCATCATTTGGGATCATGGGGTACAGAAAACATACATTTCGCTTTGTCACTTAGCTAGTAGACTAGAAGACATGGGCATGAGAAATTACTACACGTATTGATGATATAAGTGTAATTTTTACGTAGATTACGGTTCTGAAGAAATTGTGAATAGTGTAACACACCAGATCAGAGGGCTACCACCAAGCCAGTTACTTTAGAATAACAACCTAAACGTGCCACTGAAAAATTAGTAAGATGGCAGCTGAAGATAGAGCTAAGTTCGAATATACAGACCAGTACCAATGCTTGTAAGACGATATGTACGTCACGGCTGTAAACAATCAATTTCCAATCAACACCGTTGCCAACACAGTTGTCTCTTCATCATCAGATTTTCAACGACAGTGCCCTAGATGTGTACAAAAAATGACAACAGACACCGTGTTACACTCAGATGACAAAATTCATGGGATACAGATTGCGGTAGTATCACGTACACAAGGTATAAAAGAACAGTGCAGTGGCGGAGCTGTCATCTGTACTCAGGTGGTTCATATGAAAAGGTGTCCGACCTAGTTGTGGCCGGACGACAGGAATTATCAATCTTTGAACGCGGAATAACAACTGGAGCTCGACGCATGGGACATTCTATTCTGGAAATCGTTGGGGAATGCAGTATTCCGAGATACACAGTGTCAATAGTGTGCCGAGAATACAAAATTTCAGGCATTATCTCTCACAACGGACAATCCAGTGGCCGACGAACTCCACTCAACTACCGAGAGCAGAGGGGCTTGCGAAGATTTGTCAGCGCTAATAGACAAGCATCACTACGTGAATTAACCGTAGAAATCAATGTGGGAAGTACAACGAACGTATCCTTTAGGACAGTGCGGCGAAATCTGGCGTTAATGGGCTATGGCAGTAGACGGCCGACGCGAGTGCCTGCAGCGCCTCTCCTGGGCTCGTGACCAAATCGGTTGGACCCTGGATGAATGGGAAACAGTGGCCTAGTCAGACGAGTCCCGATGTCAGTTGGTAAGAGCTTATGGTGGGGTTCGACTGTGGCGTAGACCCCACGAAGCCCTGGACCCAGATTATCAACAAGGCACTGTGCAAGTTGGTGCGACTTCATAATGGTGTGGCCTGTGTTTACACGGAATGAACCGATCACTGACTGGAAATGGTTATGTTCGGCTGCTTGGAGACCATTTACAGACTTGATGTTCCCAAGCAACAATGGAATTTTTAAGGATGACAATGCGCCATGTCAGCGGACCACAGCAGTACGCGACTGATTTGAAAAACATTCTCGACGGCTCGAGCGAATGATTTGGCCGCGCAGATTGCCCGACGTGAATCCCATCGAGCATTTGTGGGACGTAATTGAGAAGTCAGTTCGCGCACAAAACCCTGCAGTGGCAACACTTTCGCAATAATGGACGGCTATAGAGGCAGCATGGCTCGCTATTTCTGCACGGGACTTCCAACGTGTTGAATCCTTGCCACGTCGAGTTTCTGCACTATGTTAGGCAACAGGAAGTCCAACACTTTTATCACCTCGGTGTAAGAGGCTAGCCAGCCGGTGTGGCCAACCGGTTCTAGGCGCTTCGATCTGGAACCGCGAGACCGCTACAGTTGCAGGTTCGAATCCTGCCTCGGGCATGGATGTGTGTGATGTCCTTAGGTTCGTTATGTTTAAGTAGTTCTAAGTTCTAGGGGACTGATGACCTCAGATGTTGAGTCCCATAGCGCTCAGAGCCATTTAAACCATTTTTGTAAGAGGCTACTTCAAGATAAAGACATGATGGAATATTTGTCAACACAAATGAAATCAGTCTGCATTCAAAATAAACGTATTCGGAGCGATAAAGGAATACGTAGGAGTATTTACATTGGCCTTAGGAAGTCCTGTTTCTCTTATTTCTGTTCGTTGTTGTATCTGTAATTTCGTGATGATGTCCGCCCCGGGAGGTGAGTGGTCAGCGTGACAGAATGTCAATTCTAAGGGCCCGGGTTCGATTCCCGGCTGGGTCGGAGATTTTCTCCGCTCAGGGACTGGGTGTTGCCTTGTCCTAATCATCATCATTTCGTCCCCATCGACGCGCAAGTCGTGGAAATGGCGTCAAATCGAAAGACTTGCACCCTGCGAAAGGTCTACTTGACGGGAGGCCCTAGTAACACGACAAGAGAGAGATTTCGTGATGATATAAGTAATCTTTTCTCTTTCACTGATATTAATTTTCACGTGGTCGTATTAACGTGTGTACAGTTTCATTTTATGAAGAGGTAACTATATATATTATTTTAGAAAAGGGTTACTACGTTTATTTATTTTGTGCCACAGTGTTTGAAGCAATTTTAGAGACTGCGCGCAAGCTGAATATGAGAATAGTGTGCGGGGAAGCAGCCACGCAAAGAAATTGTTTGTTTATCTATGTAGTTTTTTGGGGGGCGAGATTTATGAATGTAGTTAAGAGATTTGTGTTTATTTGGGGACCACCAGTATCGACGGACAGTAAGGCAGGGCACGTCGATTGTTTGCCGATTGACTTGGCTGAAGGAGAGACGCGGTGCAGAGTGCAGTTGGCCAGACACAGACCCGCAGCATTAGTAGCGGAGGACACGGGACACCAGTGATAATCATCTGATCGGTCATCAAAACTGATACACAACTATGGTGAAGTGTTGAATGTAAAATAGTGTGCGATGAACAATAATCAAGAGTTTCTTTGCACAGTGAAATACTGTGAATTAAAAGTGTTTAATTGGTATATATTCTTGATGTGTGATTATCAGACTTCAAGAAGAATATATTAATTCCAATCACAAAGAAAGCAGGTGTTGACAGATGTGAAAATTACCGAACTATCAGTTTTATCAGTCACAGCTGCAAAATACTAACGTGAATTCCTTACAGACGAATGGAAAAACTGGTAGAAGCCGACCTCGGGGAAGATCAGTTTGGATTCCGTAGAAATGTTGGAACACGTGAGGCAATACTGACCCTACGACTTATCTTAGAAGCTAGCTAGATTAAGAAAAGGCAAACTTACTCTTCTACCATTTGTAGACTTAGAGAATGTTGACTGGAATACTCTCTTTCTAATTCCTAAGGTGGCGGGGGTAAAATACAGGGAGCGAAAGGCTATTTGCAATCCGTACAGAAACCAGATGACAGTTATAAGAGTCGAGGGACATGAAAGGGAAGAAGTGGTTGGTAAGGGAGTGAGGCAGGGTTGCAGCCTCTCCCCAATGTTATTCAATCTGTATATTGAGCAAGCAGTAAATGAAACAAAAGAAAAATTCGGAGCAGGAATTTAAAAAATCCATGGAGAAGAAATAAAAACTTTGAGGTTCGCCGATGACATAGTAATTCTGTCAGATCCAGCAAAGGACCTGGAAGAGCAGTTGAATGGAATGGACAGTGTCTTTAAAGGAGAATACAAGATTAACATGAACAAAAACAAAACGAGGATAATGGAATGCAGTCGAATTAAGTCGGGTGATGCTGAGGGAATTAGATTAGGAAATGAGACACTTAAAGTGATATACGAGTTTTGCTATTTGGGGAGCAAAATAACAGATGATGGTCGAAGTAGAGAAGATATTTCATGTAGACTGGCAATGGGAAGGAAAGCGTTTTTGAAGAAGAGAAATTTGTTAACATCGAGCATAGATTTAAGTTTCAGTAAGTCGTTTATGAAAGTATTTGTATGGAGTGTAGCCATGTATGGAAGTAAAACATGGACGATAAATAGTTTAGACAAGAAGATAATAGAAGCATTCGAAATGTGGTGCTACAGAAGAATGCTGAAGATTAGATGGGTAGAACACATAACTAATGAGGAGGTACTGAATAGAATTGGGGAGAAGAGGAGTTTGTGACACAACTTGACAAGAAGAAGGGACCGGTTGGTAGGAAATGTTCTGAGGCATCAAGAGATCACAAATGTAGCATTGGATGGCAGCGTGGAGGGTAAAAATCGTAGAGGAAGACCAAGAGATGAATACACTAAACAAATTCAGAAGGATGTAGGTTGCAATAAGTACTGGGAGATGAAGAAGCTTGCACAATATAGAGTAGCATGGAGAGCTGCATCAAACCAGTCTCTGAACTGAAGACCACAACAAGAATATAAGACATATTTTATTTTATTTTATTATGATATTTACGTGGCTGCGTTAGATGTAGTAGTATGTTTATGTACATGTATGTTTTCTGGTGGGAATTCATAATGAATCGTGCGTCATAAAAATTGATTACACTGTTTTTATACAAACAGGAATTTATGCAACAAATTGATTATATGAACGAGGTCTAGTGCTACTTCATATTACTATCAACTAAGTAAGTGCAATATGAAATGAGTGGGCACTAGGTTTTCCCCAGCAGGGCCGCACAAACATGGGAGTGGCGACTACGTGAAGGAAACATTAGACTGATTTTGCATTTTCAGGGAAACTACATCAAAGGCCTTACAAACATGACACATTAAAATCAAATACACCGCATAAATTGTGGTGCCGAGATGAGCTCATTGCAATTTTAACAATTAAACTGTTGGAATGAACACATCATACGAGCATCAAATGGAAGCCAACGATGTCAGCGAACACCACAATAGGCTACATTTCAAATCTAGCTTTCATATCAAACGTTGCAGACGATTTTATAAAAATTAAATATGAAAATGTGACACAGCCATAAATCCTTCACGAGCTACACATAGTATGAAGGCACCCTGGGTTACATAGTTCCTCATTTAATCATCCAGGTCATGACTATCTACAGTCAACTGTTAGATTTACTTTAGATGATTAAGTATGTAAATGGCCATTGACAAATGTTATGTTAAGTCCTTATGGAAGTGCGAATAATAAAAAGTGAATCATGTGCATGAAAGAACATCTCTCTAGAGGGCAGAAAAACGCACTTTTTTTAGCATAACTATTTCATATTGTACAATCAGATGTAATTATGTTTAGGAATTTGGCTGGTACGAGGATTACCCAGACAGTGACGCAGCGCATTTTTTTTTCTCAGCCAAAAACAATGCTACGAGTGCGAAACGTTACTTATGTAATTGTTTGAAATATCCTGAGTGAGTGTGCCAAGTTTCCGTCGCTTCCGACAGATAGCGTAGCTGCAGGACAGTTTCGAAATGGCGTCTGTAGGTAATGTACGTTACAAGCAACGTGCCGTCATTGAATTTCTCAGTGCAAAGAAAGAAACGCTTGTGCAAAGTCTATGGAGCATGTGCTGTCGACAGAAGAACATTTAGTCGCTGGACACGTGGGGTGAGGTCATCAGATGGCGGTTCGCCTGAGCTCCATGATTTGCAGCGGTCGGGGAGACCATCCACGGCTGTCACACCTGACATGTTGCAGCGATCTGATGTTGTCATTCGCGAGGACAGACGCATTACGACTCGGCAGTTGGCGCTGCATCTGTCAATCAACAAAGGAAGTTCATTCGCTGAAGTACTGGCTCTACCTCCAGGACAAGGATTGGTACTGACAGGGCATACACGCCCTTGTTTCGCACTGGAGGTTGCCATGGAACGGCATGGAGATTACGTGGAAAAATAGGGTGTGCAGACAAAACACCAGTCTTTCGTGTGTGTAATTCTCATTATGTTCAATAAGGAATTGTGGAAGAAAAACTATGAGATGCATTACTTTCTGGGAAACTCTCGTACCTTACGTAATACTACATTCTTTTTGTAACGAGAGATGGCAAAGTGATTATAATAATTCTACATTTACTCTAATAATATGTTCATGTGTGAAAACAGCATTATGGGAAACTACGGTTGAGCGTTTAGCAAATATCTGTGATACTAAGAAGATCTGATCCCAGTGACCTATACAGTGAACAGATTACTCCCCATAATATCATGTGAAATACTAAGAAGAGGTCGCATAACGGAAACTGATGAGCATCTGAATTTAAACAGGGTTGGCCCCATTACATACGAAATACGGGTACCGTAGCTTACGTAGATGTAATGGGAAAGGTTTTCATCAAACTGTGGGATGAAACTAAAGGTGACAATAACTGTTTATTACTAAGGTGCATTAAACTGATTCCAGTCATCGAAAAGGTAATACAGATAATTATAAAATGCACAGATGTTCAAATAAGCTACAAAAGATACACGATAATACCTTGGCACAGGTAAGTGGGACCGGAAATGATGTGATACAGTTAGCTATATCCGCATAAACCTGCAATGATTGTTGAATTAGTTTGCAGATTAAAGAAAAGATCCAGAAAAATACATGTAAACACGTTTCCTTGCCGAAGTGCAAGCTGCGCTCAACTAGTTGACTGCATAAATTAATTCAGAAAAGCAGAACTCAAACTCCAAACAAATAACTTCACGGTACCCTCGTCAAGATACACGCTAATACGGCTCGTGTTTACCATCGTTCTACGACTCAGCTGCAGCGGTAGCTGAGAGTTTTAAGTCCAGCTCCGGCATCTATGATCAGTACTAGGACGAAGTCCTCTCCCTCTGAAGTTCTAAGACGAGGACATCTCTCCCTCTAACAATGCAAGACGAAGTGTCTATCTGCTATCCCACTCAAAATCTTTCTGGTTCCGCCAGCACCAGGTTCTCGCTAGCCAATCACTGTAAACCTTTTGAGTTCCGACCAATGAAAAGTTTACAAGGACAGCTATAGACTCCCTTCTCATAAGGAATCTGCTGTGACTAACCAGTAACAGACATTTCTCTCTTAGAGTGGGGCAGAAAGCAGAATTTTTCTGCCACTGTGTGATTGGTTACACATTTCAGCCAATGAGAGTGACTGCACATACGCATTTGCGAGTCTTCATCCTCTCTACAAAAATAATTTTGGTGAACCACTGTGGGGCTCCCTTACATAATTTGAACGTCAGTTACTTCTGGCCTCCTTTGGGTCCAGCAGATTCTACGCACTCTGAGTGCCTCATGTTTCCCATCCTCTCGGAGATATCTACATTTTTATAAAGCATTCTTTACGTTGCTTCTCACAATGGAAGTTGACAGCCTGCCAAATGCCGCCTCGTGCCCTCTTCGGAGCTCTTATCAGAACACGGGTCACCATTTCTGACAGTGGCCGTTACGTGCTGTGTGTACCTGCCCGGGACTGTGCCTTTCAAAATGGTTCAAATGGCTCTGAGCACTATGGGACTTAACATCTATGGTCATCAGTCCGCTAGAACTTAGAACTACTTAAACCTAACTAGCCTAAGGACATCACACACATCCATGCCCGAGGCAGGATTCGAACCTGCGACTGTAGCAGTCGCGCGGTTCCGGACTGAGCGCCTGAACTGTGCCTTTCAGCGTGGAACAATTTTACTACTCACTTACAGTTTTACCCCTGTGGTCCTCACTCTTCTACAGTCAGCCATTAGACCCAGCTTACAGGAAAACGTTAAACATATCCCTCACTGTATAGAAGTGAAATGAAGTACGTACCAGATTCGCAAACACTGGTATTTGTTGTTACCTCTGTACTTTCATATGTCGCTAATCCTTTGTATTGATATGGTGATTTCCCGACGGGGTCAGGGATTTTCTCTGCCTCGTGATGGCTGGGTGTTGTGTGATGTCCTTAGGTTACTTATGTTTAAGTAGTTCTAAGTTATAGGGGACTGATGACCATAGATGTTAAGTCTCATAGTGCTCAGAGCCATTTGAACCATTTGATGTGGTGGTTTAATTTGAAAAGTAGGTTATGGAGCAATTTTGGGAAAAAACTGTCCGGTAACAGTTTTGAATAGCGGTCATTTTTTCAATATTTAACACGTCTGTCTTGGAAAGCATTTAAAGGCGAGCAGCAGCGTGCACGTGGTCTTTTATCCTCACAGGGCACAAAAAATGTAAGAAATGAAAGGCCAGAGGCGCGAAAAAGGGTCTTCTTGCTTCTAAAGTACGTATATTGGACGACAATATTTTTAATTTTTATGAAGGGACCTCGTAGTGTAGTGGTAAGGCCCTTGGCAGTGAACTTCGAATATGGGAAGATATGACGCGAAAATGGGCAATCTTGGTTTTAGAAATACGCAATTAGCTAACAGTAGTTTCATGTAAACTTCATGAATGGGCCTCGTGGTCTAGTGGTAAAGTGTGTGCCTGGAAAACGAAAGATTTTTGTGACCTTATAAAGTGATACATTCAAGAAATATCTCTCATAAACTAAAAGAAACATTTTTTACTCCGAAATAACAATGTGCTCTAATGTCTGCTAAAATCGAGTTCTGTTAATTCTTACCCTTCTCCACAGTCATTCTTAAGCAATTTAAATTTACAAAAGTTACAGAATATTTCTTTACATCGGCTGGGGAATAAATTGGGAGGAGAGGATGTACACATTACATGAGTGTATCGAACTTTCTGAGCGTGTGACTGAGGGGAACTCTGTCTCTGCGCACTTTCGGATAGGCAGACCCTCCGACATCGTTTTTTGTTGTGGAGGGTTTTCCCCATTCTGACTCCCCTTCCACAACATCCAGTGGTGTGTCGATTCTTCCTGTGGTTTTACGAACTCTGTCGGATTTTTTGTTGTTAGCGGGAATGGCCAGACTGTGAATGTGCAGGTTAAGCTTGCTAGAATGTTACCTGTCAGGTCGTTAGGTCATCCATGTCGGCAAGCGCTCATACAACTTAAAACTACACTGTGTTATATGTAGATGGTCCAGTCACATTAATGTGATCACCGCATATGTTCGACGTCAACGTGCAGTAACCACTCACAGACAGAGGGTGACTGCACTAGCAGTGAAGGGATATAAAGTTTGTGGGAGGGGGGGGGGGGGGGGGATGAGACATGGAAAACACTGTTGTCGCTGTCGTAATATGGAAATGGAGCAATTCATCTGACGTCCAATAGATAATGATCACTGGCTTTTGAGCCAAGGGTGGAAGCATTTCCAAAACGGCGAAGTTGTAAGCTGTTCACTTGCTGCCGTGGTTAAAAAAAAACCAACTCTTGCATCACCCCAGTGTAAGTAGGTTGTTTACGGTTTCTTATTGGTAACGCCACGTAGCGCTCTGTATGAAAATCACTGGCTGTGCTGTGTGCAGTCTGTGGCTGGTTTGCATTGTTGTCTGCCATTGTAGTGTTGGGCAGCGGCAGCTGGATGCTAACAGCGCGTATCGTTGCGCAGTTAGAGGTGAGCCGCCAGCAGTGGTGGACGTGGGGAGAGAGATGGCAGAGTTCTGAAATTTGTAAGAATTGGTGTCATGAACTGCTATATATATTATGACTATGAAGGTAAATACATTGTTTGTTCTCTAATAAAATCTTTCATTTGCTAACTGTGCCTATCAGTAGTTAGTGACTTCCGTAGTTTGAATCTTTTAGTTAGCTGGCAGTAGTGGCGCTCGCTGTATTGCAGTAGTTCGAGTAACGAAGATTTTTGTGAGGTAAGTGATTTGTGAAACATATAGATTAATGTTAGTCAGGGCCATTCTCTTGTAGGGATTACTGAAAGTCAGATTGCGTTGCGCAAAAAAATATTGTGTGTCAGTTTAAGCACAGTTGTGTACAATTGTTCTAAGGGGACGTTTCACCAGTTTCCAGAACAGGCGTTAACTGTGGATGTATCACAGTCCTTTTGACTGTTCAGAGATGTCACTAAACCTACCCAAAGATGTAAACAACCATGCATGAGAAGCGCCTATTAACACGGAGGGGATCCGACGGCCGATCAGTTCCAGTCATTCCACCAGGAAGGAGGTACACGGCTCGTGTTGTCAGTTGTTCAACCGTACCTAGGCGTTCAATACCGCGGTTAGATCTCGTCCGCATTGTTACTTTGTGCCAGGAAGGGCTTTCAACAAGGGAAGTATCCAGGCGTCTCGGAGTGAACCAAAGTAATGTTGTTCGGATATGGAGGAGATACAAAGAGACAGGAACTGTCGATGACATGTCTCGCTCAGGCCGCCAAAGGGCTACTGCTGCAGTGGATGATCACTATCTACGGATTATGGCTCGACGGAACCCTGACAGCAACGCCACCATATTGAATAATGCGTTTCGTGCAGCCACACGACGTCGTGATACGATTCAAACTGTGCGCAATAGGCTGCATGACGCGTTACTTCACTCCCGACGTCCATGGCGAGGTTCATCCTTGCAACCACGACACCACACAGTGCGGTACAGATGGGCCCAACAACATGCCGAATGGGCCGCTCACGGTCTCTTCACCGATGAGTGTCGCATATGCCTTCAATCACACAATCGTCGGAGACGTGTTTGGAGGCAACTCGGTCAGGCTGAACGCCTTAGACACACTGTCCAGCGAGTGTAGCAAGGTGGAGGTTCCCTGCTGCTTTGGGGTGGCATTATGTGAAGCCGACGTACGCCGCTGGTGATCATGGAAGGCGCCGTAACGGCTGTACGACACGTGAATGCAATACTCCGACAGATACTGCAACCATATCGGCAGCATATTGGCGAGGCATTCATCTTCATGAACGACATTTCGCGCACATCTTGTGAATGACTTCCTTGGATAACGACATCGCTCGAATAGGGTGGCCAGCATGAACCCTATCGAACATGCCTGGGATAGATTGAAAAGGGCTGTTTATTGACGAAGTGACCCACCAACCACTCTGAGGGATCTACTCCGAATCACCGTTGGGGAGTGGCACAGTCTACACCAACAGTGCCTTGATGAGCTTGTGGATAGTACGCCACGACCAATACAGGTATGCATCAATGAAAGATGACATGCTACTGGGTATTAGAGGTGGCGGTGTGTACAGAAATCTGGACCACCTCTGAATGTCTCGCTGTATGGTGGTACAACATGCAATGTGTAGTTTTCATGAGCAATAAAAAGGGCGGAAATTATGTTTACGTTGATCTCTATTGCAATTTTCTATACAGGTTCCTGGCCTCACGGAGCCGAGGTGATGCAAAACTTTTTTTGATGTGTGTAGTATACAGCGCATAGCAAAATAGCGCTATCCAAAACTGGCGCCGTGGTATCTGTGGTGCACCAAAGGCCATAGATGACAAGGGTGAACGACGGCTGTGGATATGTGTGCAGGCGAACAGACGTGCAACGGTTGAGCAACTGACCACCCAAAAGGACCTAGGTGCTACCAACAGTATCTGCTCAACGATCGTTCACTGAACATTACAGCGTGTGAGCCTCCACGGCAGTCGCCTGGTTCATTGGTTCATGTACCCATGCTGACTGCTGTTTACCGGCGACGAAGGCTGGAATTTGCACTCCAGTACCGCAAATGGACGTCCACTTAGTGCCAGGAGGTTGATTTACAGAAGAATTACGTTTCCTGCTCCATCAGATAGATGGCCATTGGCGCCTACGGCGCGAAACGTTTGAAAAAAGACATGCTGCGCCAACTGTCGGAAGGGTGCAGGCCGGAGGAGGCAGTCTTATCGTGCGGGGAAGGGTTTCGTGGTATTCCGTGGGTGATCTCGTCTACTGGAAGGTAGAATGGCTCACAACAAGTATGCATCTGAACTTGTCGCCCCCTGGTGCAGTTGATTTCCTCGGCATGATATCTACCAGCACAATAATGCAATGTGTCACACAGCTCACAATGCAAGTGCGTGGTTCGAATTGTATCAAAAGCAGGAAGCAGTCGAAATACGTAGCTCGACGAATCTTGTAAACAGAGACACAGGCTTTCAGCTCAGTACAACTTGGGATTCAGCAGTGGCCATTTTGAAGTCGCATCGAGCAGAGAGGAGTACTATTGGTTATTCGCGAGCAACATAAATATTCTGTTGACAACGGGAGGATAGTCACGCGCCTACGCGGATGCGCATTTTTGCTTGCGGCTTCCGACAGAGGTCGCTGGGGCGGCCGATGGCAGCGCAGAGCAGCGGCGGCAGCCTCCGCGGGTGCGCCAAAGTCTTTGGTTCTTCATCCTGTAGGTGGCGCTGCTGTCCTTCCAGCTATCGGTGATATCGTCGCTATTGGCCATCGAATTTGGCGCCTCCACGCATGCGCACTTCCTGCCTAAGACTGGCATAAATAGGGGGCTCTGGTCCTGCCTTAGCAGTGTGTTCGTCGCACCTGAAGATGTCGGCCAGTTGCGCTGATGAAATATTGTGGAGTTTTCACTATGACATGCGACGTATCCCCCGAGAACCATATGTACAGTACCAAAATGAGTTTACCGTACTCCCCTGGACACCAAAACACCTCGGATTTAAACTCAATCATGAATCTGTGGGACCACCTCTATCGGGCAGTTCGCGCCGTGGAGCCTCATGCGAGAAACGTAGCGCAGCTGCCACTTCACTGTAGTCGGCATGGTGCCACACCCCTGTCGCTACCTTTCAGCTCACTGACACTCTTCCTGTGCGTTTCGCAGTGGTCCGAGCTGCTGAAGGCTTTTGACAGGTGGCCAGATTAATGGGAATGGACAGTGTAGCTTGTAATTAATACGGTTCTTTGCCACTTTCGAGACTCTTCATCCTCCGAAATTTAGTTGTAAAATTTGTAAATCAACGTACGTAAAAATATGAACACTCCTACTGGCATGTGTAACTGAGGGGGCAGGGGGGGGGGGGGGGGAGAGGAGAGACATCAACCTAATCACTGGCACTCTCTCTTGATGCTGCGCCTGGAAGATCGATGGTCAGAATTAAAAAAGAGAAGTTCTTTGGGTGTAGCGATTGCGACTCCAGCTGTCTTTCTTCCGTCGCTGCAAAGCTTGTGGACAGATTCAGACGAAACCGGTACTGCATGCGACTGCGCCAAGCGTAATTGCTGAGGATATCACGTTGCTCGTTTGTTTACGAGTGGTGAGAGTATCGCAGCAGCACCAAGGCGATGCAGCTCATGATTTGCGCAAGACTTGGCCTTTCGCCACCGGCTGCAGGCCGCTGTCTGAACATAGAGGCCAAAGGCCGCCAAAACACTGTGAAGTATCGCTCTCTCTTCATGCGCTCGCAGGCAGCCCCTCAGCTACCGTTATTTTGATACAGGATAAGCCAGCAGGACGACGAAATCTAAAGAGACTCCTCACTGTGTGACAGGCTACTTTTCATTGGAGGATGAACAGGACTACAAGCCTAAAATTTAAGATCATGGTCCTCATGATGATGATGATGACGAACAAGAACAAGATGATGATGATAACCATCTCATGCCAGAGGCTGTTTCGGTTCATGCAATCTTCGTTTTAACTGCCCACTAACTGTTTTGAATCTAATATAATATCAAATTTGCTCTTATCGCTCTTCATTGCAACGCTGATACTTATTAGCGTAAATTGCTAGTTATACAATGGAAAAACCAGTCGTATATCGGTATCCTATGAAAAAGGTAAAAAGTTGTTGCTTTGGCAAATTTAATTCATCATCAGTTACACCTAACATGGCGGGTCCTTATCGAACTGTCGTTCGTCCCTCTCAGACAGATTCCTGGAGAGGAAGTCGGGCGTGGGGGAATAACAGAATGACAAGATAACGTCACGGTAAATGTATAGCCCTATGGTCACAAAGGTGACCAAAGTCACAGCATATCTGCAGTTAGCGTTAGTATTGGATACACAGGATACAAGGTGTAGCAGTAAAGTAATGAGACTGACGTGAAAAAAAAAAAGTTGCTTAGCGTTTTAGCCAAGTTTAGTGTTGTCTCCTTCAAAGTAGTTCCCTTCTGCTTGCATACATTTTGTCCAGCGCTGCTGCCATTGATGGTAACATTTCTGGAACTCATCTTCTGTAATATCCTCCAAGATCGTCGTCAGAGCTTTTTGGACATCTTCTACATCTACATCTACATGACTACTCTTCAATTCAGATTTAAGTGCTTGGAAGAGGGTTCATCGAACCACAATCATACTATCTCTCTACTATTCCACTCCCGAACAGCGCGCGGGAAAAACGAACACCTAAACCTTTCTGTTCGAGCTCTGATTTCTCTTATTTTATTTTGATGGTCATTCCTACCTATGTAGGTTGGGCTCAACAAAATATTTTCGCATTCGGAAGAGAAAGTTGGTGACTGACATTTCGTAAAAAGGACTCGCCGCGACGAAAAACGTCTTTGCTGTAATGACTTCCATCCCAACTCGTGTATCATATCTGCCACACTCTCTCCCCTATTACGTGATAATACAAAACGAGCTGCCCTTTTTTGCACCCTTTCGATGTTCTCCGTCAATTCCACCTGGTAAGGATCCCACACCGCGCAGCAATATTCTAACAGAGGACGAACGAGTGTAGTGTAAGCTGTCTCTTTAGTGGACTTGTTGCATCTTCTAAGTGTCCTGCCAATGAAACGCAACCTTTGGCTCGCCTTCCCCACAATATTATCTATGTGGTCCTTCCAACTGAAGTTGTTCGTAATTTTAACACCCAGGTACTTAATTGAATTGACAGCCTTGAGAATTGTACTATTTATCGAGTAATCGAATTCCAACGGATTTCTTTTGGAACTCATGTGGATCATCTCACACTTTTCGTTATTTAGCGTCAACTGCCACCTGACACACCATACAGCAATCTTTTCTAAATCGCTTTGCAACTGATACTGGTCTTCGGATGACCTTACTAGACGGTAAATTACAGCATCATCTGCGAACAACCTAAGAGAACTGCTCAGATTTTCACCCAGGTCATTTATATAGATCAGGAACAGCAGAGGTCCCAGGACGCTTCCCTGGGGAACACCTGATATCACTTCAGTTTTACTCGATGATTTGCCGTCTATTACTACGAACTGCGACCTTCCTGACAGGAAATCTTGTGTTGTTTGAAAATGGTGTCCCTTGACCGTCGTTTTGACACTAGCGAATATACGTCTTGTGACGGTGCAGTTAAAATGTCTAACTCCTTGAAGAGACTCCTTCGTGACGAATGAGGGTGAACACTATATATTATTCTTATTTCTCGCTTTTGTGCAATCAATAATTTATTTCTAACTGATGAATTACCCCAGAGAATTATTCCATAACACATTATTCAGTGGAAATATGCGAAAGATGCCAGGAGGCTGATTACTGCTGTTTCCAACATTAGCAATTACACGAAGAACAAAAGTAGCTGAACTTAAGTGTCGGACAGGCTCAGTAATATACTTTTTCCAGTTTATGTTTTCATCGATACGTACGCCCTATTTACTGACTCCTTTTCATGTGTTATTCAATTGTTGGGAAGGCATTATTTGTTGTTCAGAACTGAATATAGCGCGTTTTCTCACAATTTAAGGAGGGTCTGTTTGAGATAACAACTTAATAATTCTTTTACAACCCTCATTGGTAGTCTGTCTTGTTGCTTTCTACGTAATGGGATTTATTATAAAACTAGTATCGTCTGCAAAAAGTACTAATTCTACTTGTTGAATGTTAACCGGTAGATCATTCACATAGATGAGGAATACCTTGCGGGCCTCCCTTTGTGATCTCTAAAATTTCCTACCCTTCCAGTTTTGTTCGAATTATTCAGCATAACTTCTTGCATTCAAATGAATTATGAGTAAAGTCGTTATAATTCTAAGAAATTTGAGATTTACTAAGAGTGTAATACCATCTACACAATCAAACATATTGGAAAGATTACAAAAAAGATAATATGCCGATTATTTATTATTTAAGGCTTGTAATATTTGATGAGTGAATGTATGTATAAATAGCATTATCACTCGAGTAATCCCTCGGGAATCCAAATTATGAAATGCAAAGTAAACTATTTCTACTTAATTGTGAAACTACTCTTGAGCATGTTAGTTTTTCGAATATTTTGCAAAAAGACGTCAGTAAACAAATTCGTCTATAATTATTTAAGCCTTACTTGCCACGTTTCTTATAGAGATGATTAAGAGTTACATGTATTAATTCGTAATCATGTACCAGTGATGCATTTCATATGTTACTAAGAACTCTCCTTATCAAGCTAGAGCAGTTCTCCAGAATTGTGCTTGAAATTCAAACAAAATCATGAGCTTTTGTTTTTTTAAAACTTTCATAATTTTTTTTAATTTTTCTGAAGGATACCGATGCTTCTTCTAGTTGCTTGAAGTTTTGTGGAACGATATTTTTAAAATATTCTCTTGCTTCTGCAATTGAACTATTTAATCCTATTTTTGCTGCTGCATTTAATAAGTGGCTGTTAAAAATATTTGCAACTTCTCAATTATCAGCCACAACACTGTCATTTAGATTAATTATTATAGTATCTTGTACACTAATTGGTTGTCTTGTCTCCTGTTTAACAATATTTCATATAGTTTTAATCTTACTATTCTGCATTCTTAATTTCTGTTCGAATGAACATACTCTTGATATTTCAATAAAATTCCTAAAAATATTACAGTATTTTTTGTTGTTCGAAAGTAATTTCGGATCCTGACTTATTGTGGCCTTTATATAAATTTCCATTTCCCTCTTATATGAGACCATAAGTCCCTTAGTTATAGATAGTTTATTTGTTTATTTGATTTGCGGGGTAACTTTTTCTGAAAGCAACTTTCAAAACTGACACAAATTATTATGGAATAAACAGAATTTGATGTTACCATCTGTTTATAATTCATACCATATCATCTTTTTCAACTCACTCTAAAACATTCTATCTTATTCGTATAAATAAATAAACAAACACTTCCCAGAGGAACATAGCAAACTACCTTTGTAAAGCTTTGCAAAAGCCAAGAGGGTGTAGTGATCACACCCGACAAATGTAAGACACTAGTATGAAGCTGCAATCAATAACCAAAAGACTGAACAGAACTAGCATCCTTAGCCAAGTGTCCTTCCATTACACGCCACGCTACGTACAAACTGAAAATTCGTAGCAACCCGCCTGATTGACTTGGCCGTCAAAGGGCTTAACACACGCAAGGTATGTCATTTGCGCATCATGCAGAGAAGCGATTAGGCTGCAAGCGATAGCGTAGTGTCTAAACTATACATCTCTTTGGAGAAGATGGTATACTGACAAATTATGTTTTAATGAAATGAGTGGACACGAACAAGAGACGCATTTAAAGGATTTTGGTTGTTTTCACCTGTTCTGGAATGAACACTGTACAGGATGGTGTAAACGTTCGCGAGGGATATCTATTTTCGTGCATATAATGGTCAAAGTTGAGAATCAAGTGGGTTAATGAAGGTGTCGCCCAGTTACGTTGTGAAGCACCTGGCTTCGAGGAGGGTGTTAGGTAGGGTCCTGTTACTGCGTGAGGTACTGCGTGTAAGTATGGAGTTTCTCCTTAAAACCTCTGGAATATTTTGCAGTACCTCGTGAACTTCGTAAGTATTTCGTTGAATTCAGCGCAATGTGTAAGAGTTTCTCGATCACATGTACAAAACATCTCTATGTAGGGACGATGAGCTCTGGGAGAAAAGCAAGATCACATGGTGGATGACGGAAGGAAGCAGACGATGGAATTTAACATACTTTCGACACCGAGGTCATCAGAGATGGTGAAGAATCTTATGGAGATTGGGGATGGAACATGAAATAAGCCACGCCCTTTTCAACGAAAGCGTCCCGTCGTTTCTCGTAAGTCATTTTAGAAACCACAGAAAACCTAAATATTGGTAACCGGATAGGTAATAGAATTCTAGTCGTCCCGGATGCAAGTTCAGTGGCTTAACCACTAGAAAAACTCGCTTTGTACCTGCAGGGAATGTGGGGCGGTCATAGTAGATGGATCAAAGACGTCTGTGATTGGTTATTGCGTTCGTGATGGTGTGTCGAAGAAAATCAGCCTCATGCTTCGGCGTTATGAAGATTGGGGACATATTTTGGGAATCAGAGCCAACAACGTTGCATTGGTAGCGGCAGGTTTACTCTATACAGGGAATTCAAAAATCCAGTGGACAAACCTACAGATATGATGACAGAGGCAACAACAAATATATTTCGATAGGCAACCAGGTGTAGGAATTGCACTCTGATTCCGTACAACAGAGTATCCAAGAAGTCGCCGTGTATGATTGGAAATAAAACAATGCTAAATGTTTTCGACGCCTTACTCTTCCGATAAATGTTACATTAAATGTTCAAAATGACCACCGTTCTTAAGGATGGACCCGGTATCGATGTAGCAGGACCGCCCGTGTTCGATGAAATATGCGTGGTGTGTTCCGCATGTGTGACAGCTGGAAGAGTAGGGGTAGAATACACTTCTGTTTCCCGGTAACCCAGAGAGAGAAGTCTAATGGCGTGAATTCAGGGGATTTTGTAGACCATGTGTAGTGCTGTGTGAAATGTACTGCGACCACAATGCTCCCTGTGTTGTGCCTCACTAGACCGAGCGCCGAAGTGTCTCGAGTGATTTAACGGAGCCCAAAGTTTCCATTCCCTTAAAAAGGTTTTTGTCGTTGAATTTTACCAAATTTTTGTACCGAAGAACGACTGTTATTGTTTCACCTTGTAGTGGAACAAAATTCTAAACAGCACGAAAAAAAGGTCGTTGACCTACACATGTTTAACAGCTGTGTAAGCATTTGGTATGCGTCAATAGACTAAAAGATCTGAAAGACCTTTCGTCTCATTATGCTGTTACGAATAGTGTGTGAGGCCTATTATAACAATAAAGTATTAGTAAATCACATGACTTTCAGCGTCTCAAATAACTTTATCAGGTCACTTCACTGGAAATGAAGCTTAAAGAAATAGCAAATTTTGTTTTGTAAGTCAAACACTGTTGAAAACCATACCAAAGGTAATAAAACTGTAGTTATAGCAGCATGGTCGTATCTTTTTTTGATTGCTGTCAAATACAAAACAATTACAACAATTAAAGATAAGTCAGGGAATTTCCACAAAAATCAAAGACAGCATTCTTTACATTCTAAACGGAATTATGTGTTTCTAAATGTACGTCGCAACAGGACCTATTGTATAAACGCAGTAGAATTAAACGTAATGAAACTTATACAAATTAAAAATTACAATTAATTGTCATTAATCGGATTATATTTCGAAATCAACTTTTCCATTGAGACTATTTATGTCGTCCTCCACATTAGTATCACTTTGAAAACACTGGTAAGTTTGTTTTACATATTTCAGGATCAACGGCAGAAGGAACTTGAAGTATAAAAATAATAATAAAAAAAGAAATCGGTTTTCCTTCTGGTGACAGTGGAATTGTTTACCCAGTTTCAATGGATGGGAAGGAAGTCTTCCTTTTTTCCTTTTTGTTAAAGATTATTTCAACCGCAGTCTAGTGGTCAAAGCCTCTTTTCATAAAAATGTTTAGAGGTTTGTCTTTTCTCGTTCCAGTTTCTCTAGTTTGCAGCTAATTTATATTGTGTTTTTGTGTGTCAGCTTTGCAGTTGGTTATTTGTTTTAACAGCATTTGTTTTCCAACGAATTCTGTCCTTTCAATTCTGTGGACAGCGAATTCAGTTTACAACGTACCTGCACGACCTTTAAAACACCATCATCACTTCACAACCGCTGTTGTAGCTTCAGTGCACACTCTGTCTCGAAAATCACTGTCATTGGGCAAAAATTATTTGTCCTGGGAGAACATAGCGCAACGTGGGGTGATTTTCCAAACCGTTTTAAGTAACAGCACTGTTTTAATGTTACGAATTTGACCTCCACACGAGTCTGACCAAATTGCAAGTTCCTTCGCAGTTAACATATCCTTCTATTGTTTTTTTGAGGCAGCTGCCAACCTTCTGAGCTCCATGGCCAACTTCATCCTCAACCCAGACTTAGCAATGGCCATCACCGCCCTTGCACTGTGAATACCTAAACTATACACACACAACTGCCTTTTAAACACAAGGTTTCGACGTCAGGATTATTCTTGGCTACAAGTATGTTCTCCTTCCTCATTTTCTGCTTTTTCCAATGACAATCTTTCTTTTTCTTTAAAGTTTGCAGTTTCACATTATCATCTCTGTTTTTATTTGTACTTCTAATCTGCCACACATATTATATGTGTCTTTCTCAATTTTTTCCTACGTAGCTAAAATTTGGACAAAACAACTTTTTATACGATGCCAACCCTACAGGTTTAGTTACTTCTTCGCAGTATAATTGATGCATCCTGCCTCAGTTGTATCTTCTGTAAGAAATTCTGCCTCTATACTTGCCCTTCTATGATATGATTTGTATTTGGAAAATTTCTTAATGTGTTCAATTACGTTTTGTACGCGGGTTTCATCAATTTTATTTTTTACACACCAATTCCACGACAATCACGAACTCCTTCACGGCATTTCTTATTTTGCAAAGCGTTTTTCGCTTTACAATTTAGTGTCCTCAAAATATGTAAAAAGAAAGTGTAACGTACAACCACCCCACACAGATCGTACAACAAATGAAAGTTTCTTTTGTTTGATGTTTTCAGTCTTTGCCGTCTTTTTTTAAACACAGAACAAGTGAGCAAATCATTGGACACTGGGCATTAAGAAATTCAAGACAACAAATTTTGTCAAATTCTTTCCTTGCATTGACCTCTCCTACTTTTCCAATCAATTGCAGGGTCAGAGGTAATGTAGGAACTTTTTAGCTTCTTTGAAGACATTTCTTTTAGTAAAATAGCTCTTGTTTTGGCTGCACATTTTTTCCTAGTGTCCTTGTCTTGGTTTCCGTATTTACGCTTCTGTCCCCTTTTTGGTCTTCCTTTCAATAACTGATTCCTATCTTGTCCAGGAATGTTATTTTGTACATCATTAGCACACATATTCTGCTGCGGGACCTCTTCATTTACGTTTATTTGCCTTTCATGATTGTCATCGTGGCTGCGGCCCTATCTGCAGTTCTCTTCTTCATTACAAGTTACAGCACCATCACCGGTACCGTCCCCGCTACTACACTTGAGGTCAAATCAAGGTCATTTTCATCCAAAGTCGAATCCTTGGTTTAAATGTCCGCACTTGAAGATGTATATTCTCCCTAAAGAGAGGGAAGAAAACAGAATATACCACACAGCCCAAAGACAAAGAAAGAAGGCGTTTTGCTTGGTCTGTGCACACAGCCGATATTGTGAACCAGCGTTGCCCCATTTTTCATTTACCAACACTAGACCATAGACCAGTAACTGGCGTCTGTTTTTCTGCTACAAAACTACAATTTGGATTTTGGCTTGTGGATCTGTGATGCAAAATTGAAAATCTAACATGGGCGAAGCACAATTTACTCTTTTTCAATATTTCGTGGAAACTGTTGCTAGGATGACAACGATGGTTTTTTTTCGATGTTATGTTGTTGCCTAACAGAATGCCCTAACATCAGGAAGTTTAAAGGGACATAGTTTGGTCTAATGATGCATAGCAAGGTCCAAGCAGGCACTACAGCAGTATATGCTGTTTACTGGTTCAATGCGAACGTTAGGATGGCACAAAAACCACGTACCTCATATCAACTTTGGTTAACGATGTTTGGTGATCATAATTTTTATCTTCTTAGCCAAGAGTAAACCTACGCATTCTTAGTGCTCGTTCAACATGGGTTTCTGATACCTAATTGTTTAACAAAATATATTTGATATTGTTTCCATCATCAAATCTGTCAGTTTGGGGATTGAATTTTTGAATATGCTGCAGGTGTAAGCCTACTCATTGTCGATCAATAAAACGGGGCCTAACGGAAAGTCCAGAGCCTCACTCTTTTGGAGATGGATGGTATCATACATACGACCGTGATGATCTTTCTGCGATCAAACTATGCGTACCTCATGTCTCGCCCTTCGTATCAATAACTGTCACTCAGTGGAAAACTCTTGGAAAACAAGTCTATTAGTCGAGGTGACAGGAGCGCCATGCCTCCAATAAATGTGATGTCTCTTATTCAGTTGTTCATCACAAGAACGCAGCCTGTGCTGAAAGAAGGAGCTACTGAAAGTTACGGTCTCACAGCGACCGCGAAATTCGTCCTGATTTGCTGACTCTCGTCGCAGCTTGCGCTCTGACGAACAACATTCAGAGTACGTCACTCCAGAAATGTATTACGTGAATTGGCTTACTTTGCGTTCCAGGACCGATGATCTCAACAGTTTGGTCCCGTAGGATCTTACCACATGCGCCGGCACCTGTGACCGAGTGGTTCTAGACGCTTCAGTACGGAATCGCTCTGCTGCTACGGACGCAGTTTCGAGTCCTGCCTCGGACATGGATGTGTGTGATGTCCTTAGGTTAGTTAGGTTTAAGTACTTCTAAGTCTAGGGAACTGACGACCTCGGATGTTAAGTCCCATAGTGCTTAGAGCTATTTGAACCATTTGAATTTGATCTCAGCACAAATTTCCAAATTACTTTGTGCTCTTTCAAGTATACAGCTACCTTGGAGCATCGCAGAAAGACTCAATGTCATCATAATTAGAATTCTGGGATACTTGTGTTTATCGCCGGCATGTAACCATGTCTGGTAACCAGCAAGTGCAACTTATTAAATGTACTCTATGCCAACGAATGTCTTCACGACAGCTGGGCGCGATGAGAATGTTATGAAGTATGACGGTACATAGACTGAGGTCCATAACATATGGGAAAAATGAATAAAACAACAGCCGAGATGGTTCCTTTGAAAGGGCTTGGCCGGCTTCCTTTCCCATCCTTCCTTAATCTGAGGGGACCGATGACCTTGCTGTTTGGTTTCATCTTCCAGACCATCCCACCAACTGAAACAACAACTTGATAGCCGACCGGTGTGCCCGAACGGCTCTAGGCGCTACAGTCTGGAACCGCGCGACCGCTACGGTCGCAGGTTCGAATCCTGTCTCGGGCATGGATGTGTGTGATGTCCTTAGATTAGTTAGGTTTAAGTAGTTCTGGACTGATGACCTCAGATATTAAGTCCCATAGTGCTCAGAGCCATTTGAACCATTTGAACAACTTGGTAATACATGGAGAACTGACATGAAATTGATGTATATTGATACCATAGTAGCACTACGCAAAGCTCCCGCATTCAGAACAGTCGCACTGCATCTCCCTCTGAAAATACTGAATACATAAGATGCTGTTTCCACCTACTTAACAAACCGGCTAGTCGACATCTTGATGGAATTGCCTTAGTGGCAGTCAGTCTAAAGCACAATCCAAATCCGAAGGAAGACAGGTCAGGAGGAGGAATAAAAACTCAGAAAGTTGACCAGGTCTCAGTTGGGATGCACTTCAGACTTGGGATGGCGGCCATTTGTGTAAACTGACACATGCATAGCAGCAAAGTTGTGGTGAGCATCAATCCACACAAATCACGTCAATGTCGCACTTAGTGCAGCTGTAAGACTTACGACAGGCTGTTATAAACCTACCTCATTAACTAGACTGTACCCACTTCCTGGCACTGCAACTGCACATGTCAGAGGAGCTCTTCTTGAAGAGCATGAATGGAAGAAGCAATTATTGTTCTACGTTAGGCACCCCATTGAGAGGTAACCGTCGGTGTATCTCCATCGGTACGAATACAAATACAGCCTCTGCGAGGTGCGACAACGCGCTGTGTAGCATCTCTAGGCTCAACAGTGAATTGTGCGGTTAACCGGTTTGCTGGCAGTTAGTAGCGAACCTACGACAAGCTTATGGGAGCTCTTATTTTCCTGCTTTGATTGCTAAAGAAAAGACGCCAGTTGTGCGTGCGCTATTTGTTTAGACGGCCGCGACGGTGCCCAGAGAGGTCTGCCATGCTGTCACACTCGGCCCTTCGTATCGGGATTGCTGGCGAAAGGAACGCCGGTAGCCTGTACCGACACGGCTGGAACATCGGGTACGAAGCTGTAAATAGGGTAATGACAACATCGATTGTATGCTATATCTAATGAAATAACGAGTACAATTGGATTACTTTCCTTCACCGTAATCTGTCAAAAGACTGTCACCTTTTGCCTATTTCGGGAAGCGATTGGGGACCAATGGCGAGGCGTTCTCCGTTGACAGCGACGTAGCGTCCTACTGCGCGGAGTACAAATGCCACGTATAATGTTATTGCTCAATAGAAGAAATTAATGTTTTTAAGCTGGTAATATTAAACTAGTTGTTATTGAACTAGTGTGTGTAGTGTCTCTGTTCGTATGGCTGTGAATGACATCACCCCGAGCGGCGTTGTCTAATCCCACAGCATACGTAATCTCGTACACGAAGACAAGTCACCCTAGTGTTGCAGAAGCCGCTGCCGACTCCGATAGTTGCCTGTAAAATTCTTGAAACGTAACAGAAAGATAATTGGCTGCGAGTGAAATGAGTTCGTTTTAGCAGAGAAAACTTTCGCTATGCTTTTGATCGTGTTATTGAAGCAAGTTCTACAGCAAACATCGACCACCAAATTTTCGAACTCCTATACAAGCTTCTCGTACATTGCAGTTCATCATAGAATCTTTTGGTCAAAAATAAATACTCGAAATTACCTTTGAAATGCAACAGACTGTATTACGGCCGTTACGGAACTGCACATTAATGTTACATATCGCTTGTGAATCTCAAAAAACACAGATTATACAATATGGCGGATAATAATGACTGTTTCATAGCACACACTTCATACATGTCCTCTCGTTATCCTGTGTCGAAACAAAGTCCCGTCACATCCCGATTTCCTTACTTTTCTTCGCTCGCCGTGGAGCAGCACTAAGTCAAGGAATAAATATTTCGCTCGCGCAGACGAAACGCGCTACCTCGCGATATACAGGGTCTCCGAAAAGAGTTTCCCTCATTGCATAAATTGATAACTCAGGCTTGAGGTACGAGACAAATATGAAACTTGTGTCGAATTGTTTACTACTATCAAAGTTTTTTCTGTTTTAGGTTCGCAGTACTTAAGTAGTGGACGAGGTGCAGTGCCAAAGGCTAACCAATCAGGAGAAGGCACAGTGTATTCTGTGGTTCCATGAGACACGATCACCAACCACAGTGCAGAGACACTTCCAGACAACATTTGGAAGCCTGGTATGAGAGGTTCAAGAACACAGGATCGGTTGCTGACCTTCCGAGGTCTGGTCGACCAAGAACCTCAGCAGACAGCTGTAAGGCAGTCTTTTCTGCGAAGTCCGAACAAACCGGTGCGCAGGGCCTCACGTGAATTACAGACGCCAAAAAGCTCTCTTCATGGCATTTTACACAAACATTTATTGTTTCGTGCATACAAAGTGCAAATAGTTCAGGCCTTGTTGCCGAATGACAGTACACGTCGATATGACTTTGTGGTCGAAATGCTATCACGTATTGAGGACGATGATGGTTATCTCAGACGAACTGCCTTTTCCGAAGAAGCGACCTTTTTGGCAGTGGAGTAGTGAATCGCCATAATGTGCGCATTTGGGGTTCACAACCCCCTGGCGAGGTCATGGAGTGCACCAGAGGCAGTCCAAAGGTTAATGTTTGGTGCGCGCTATTGCACGATCGAATTATCGGGCCATTCTTTTCGCTGAGGCTACCATCACATCTGAGGTGTATCTGGACATGTTGCATCTGTATGCTGTTCCTCAGCTGCTTCAGTATCATCCCGACGTCTTGTTTCAGCAAGACGGTGCATCGCCTCATTTGGGTTTGGACGTCCGTGCCTATCTCGAAATGACCTTTCCTGTGCGATGGATTGATCGAGATGGGCCAACGGTTTGGCCTCCACGCTCTCCTGACATAACCCCATTAGATTACTTTTTATGGGGTTATGTCAAGGACGATGTCTACCGAACACGTGTACCAGACCCTGAAACCCTGAGTAACGGATAACCACAGTCGTTGAATCGATCCCTCCAGTGATGTTGGCTAATGTGTGGACGGAAATTGAATATTGCCTAGATGTGCTACGTGCTGCCAAGGGTGCTCATGTGGAAGTTTACTGATGTGTGAAAAAAACTTTGATTGTTAGTAAACAATTAGACACCAGTTTCGTATTTGTATGTCACTTCTAGCCTGTTTTATCAGTTTATGTAATCAGGGAAAGACTTTTCGGATACCCTGTATATTAACTTTCAATTTAAACGGATCTGCTGATTGATCCACGAGTTCTACTCGGTGGTATCGGCCAAGGGATATTACAAGTAAAGAAATCGACGATGCCGGCCAGGGTGGCCGAGCGGTTCTAGACGCTGCAGTCTGGAACCGCGCGATCGCTACGGTCGCATGTTGGAATCCTGCCTCGGGCATGGATGTGTGTGATGTTCTTAGGTTAGTTGTAGGGGACTGATGACCTTAGACGTTAAGTCCCATAGTGCTCAGAGCCATTTGAACCATTTGAACCAAATGGGCGATCTCGGAGGGGCTCTTTCAACCTCGGAATCAGGCCGAAATCACAAGGAAGTCATCCCCGAAGAGTACGGAGCGTGCTCCAAGCCCCCACAACGCCTGTCTTAATCAGAGCATGATATTGTCACGTGCGCTGTTATGCAAGAAAATAGGGCAGTCGTCTCACAATAAACCTGGATGTCTACGCTGCAGATATCGCTCCGGAAATCGACAACAGTAGTCGCTGTTGACGGTTTGTACGACATGCATAGCAGGTGTAAGAGTGCATCCTCGTAACCATATGATACATCCAGCTTAAGCTTCGTCCCGATTGGGTTCCTGTCGAAATTTCTGTCGATGTGGTGAACCTGGACATCGCCAGTCGTTCGACTGACGCTTTACTTCCGGCTCGTAGACTCGTGCCTACGTCTCGTCAATGGCGACCTTACGCTGCAGAAATGTTGCGGTATCTGTCCCAGTGGATGCCAGCCCTTGTATACCGGCGCCATTGCTATACGTCGGTGAGTCTATGTGTACCCTAACGGAACGCAATTTTCTACAGGTTAAGATATTTCGTCAGTATGTGCCACACCGTTTCATGTCTGAGACCAGCCTCTGCGGACGGTTCCCAGACTCCACCGATGATCTACGGAAACGAGACCGCACACGACGTCAGCCTGCTCTTGGGGAGTGAACGGCTGACCTTGTTGTTGTTGTTGTTGTGGTCTTCAGTCCTGAGACTGGTTTGATGCAGCTCTTCATCCTACTCTATCCTGTGCAAGCTTCTTCATCTCCCAGTACTTACTGCAGCCTACATCCTTCTGAATCTGCTTAGTGTATTCATCTCTTGGTCTCCCTCTACGATTTTTACCCTCCACGCTGCCCTCCAATGCTAAATTTGTGATCCCTTGATGCCTCAAAACATGTCCTCCCAACCGGGTGACCTTGTGCGGTACAAATCCACAGCCTCATTGCGCCCCACACGAATCCCCTTGACCCACCGTTGGCCGAGCGGTTCTAGGCGCTGCAGTCTGGAACCGCGCGACCGCTACGGTCGCAGGTTCGCAGACAGTCCATCGATGACCTACGGAAACAAGACCACGCACGACGTCAGCCTGCTCTTGGGGAGTGAACGTGTGACGTTGTTGTTGTTGTGGTCTTCAGTCCTGAGACTGGTTTGATGCAGCTCTCCATCCTACTCTATCCTGTGCAAGCTTCTTCATCTCCCAGTACTTACTGCAGCCTACATCCTTGTGAATCTGCTTAGTGTATTCATCTCTTGGTCTCCCTCTACGATTTTTACCCTCCACGCTGCCCTCCAATGCTAACTTTGTGATCCCTTGATGCCTCAAAACATGTCCTACTAACCGGGTGACCTTGTGCTGTACAAATCCACAGCCTCATTGCGCTCCACACGAATCCCCTTGACCCACCGTTGGCCGAGCGGTTCTAGGCGCTGCAGTCTGGAACCGCGCGACCGCTACGGTCGCAGGTTCGAATCCTGCCTCGGACATGGATGTGTGTGATGTCCTTAGGTTAGCTAAGTTTAAGTAGTTCTGAGTACTAGGGGACTGATGACCTCAGATGTTAAGTCCCATAGTGCTTAGAGCCATTTTAGTATATAACCTTGAATCACCTGAAACTTTGCAACCCTACCCGTTCACACATTAAACCTATGAGGAACACTGCTACTATCCTCGCAGATCGAGCAACTAGAGAGGTCCCAACCGACCTAGCAATTCATTTTAAGTTTAAGTAGTTCTGAGTACTAGGGGACTGATGACCTAATATGTTAAGTCCCACAGTGCTCTTAGCCATTTGACCCACCGTACAATCGTTCTATACGGTAGTGCAGTCTCGCCAAAGGCTTCACGTAATCCTCGATAATATTCCGATGCATTTTTGTCACGGGAAATCTCGACTTTAATCCACGAACGTTGATCACTTTTTGAAAACATGCTTCAGACAGGTGAAATTGACACTCTCCACTAGAACGCCACACAGAAACAACGCTGCTAACTGGATACCCTGAAGCACACGCTACACATCGACAACAGCGCCACCTGATCGCTTGCAAATGCCCCATCTCCCGCGAATGTGTGGATTACTTTGCTGCTACTTCATTTACAACCTTCGTATTTTAGCAGTTTTGCGGGTAAACTGGTTCATTCACCAGCAACTGCAGTTGATTTCCGTCGGTTCGATTCTTGTTGCTGCTGGGGATTTTTAAGGTCCATGGTCAAGAAACCGGATGACGACCGGCAGTGGGTAGATGCACGTCCCTCGATGCCACACCAATGACGCCATTGGCAGAGGGTGAGACGGCGGTTGGTCGAGTACCATTCGCTCGTCTAGCGCCACATCGCGGAACTTTAGCCACACCTCGCTTAGTACATCGCTTCAGTAGAACTTTCGAGAAATCGGAATTCAGATAATACATCATCTGAAAAGCATATCACCCAAAACTCGTGAAGTACCTGTGACATACAATTGTTTTAAGAATTTTAGCAGCAACAAACTTCCAGAAGTTTGAAAACTCTGTAATTTATACGGTATAAAATCGAAGTGTGCGCTTACCATATCAATGATTTACTTAGCTCTAAGACGGATCTGCATATTAATCCTGTGCGGCCTGTTAAATGGGGGCAAAACAGTATCTTTGTATCGTTTTCATTTACGTTTGAAAAAGTCTGTTTTCCATTATATTTTCTTACACAGAGTGCTCTGCCCTCTTCGATTTCTTTCATACAGGGGGAATTTGAGAGACATAATATATGAAAAAAAATTGAAAAGTCGTTATTGAAGATGGAAGATTTCCGATAGCTGCTAAGCACAAAATATTTCAAACGTGTGGATAGAGCCATATGTAGGTGAGCGCGTACCGCACACGGATTGTAAATGGCGAAGTTGTCGATTTGATTCTCGCTAGTGACAACTGTTTGTTTAAAAATAAATTAAAATTTGGTACAAAAATGTGCAACATACCTTAGTTATGAATTTCATATCTCTAGTTATTCGCGGGGAAAAATATGCATAAATGTACTTCCACTTAATTTGAAGCTATTTTAAATTTTGTTTTATTTCTTTTGTACTGGAGTATCATTGTCACATGTGTCGTGAACTCTGTTATAGGCTGAGTTAGATCTGTTGTTCATTGACTGCTTGTATCAAACACCTTTGGTTTCTATTTGTGTCCATGTGTGTATTATACAATAATCAGCTGTACCTATTTCTGTCGCAACGCACTTATTGCCTTTCTATATGTGCACAACTGCAAAGATTTTATATGCAATATGTGGTGTTGCATAACAGAAATTGTTATTACGTGAGAGTAATATTAATCTTTTTCGAAGGTATTACATTCGATACAACCGTTAACCAAACTATGGGGGTTCTTTATTTAGTATTTGATTTTCATTTGTTTTGTTTGACAGAGATAACGAGATGGTTGTGCGTTGCCGAAAATAGTAGTAGCAATAAAGAAAAATTAACACAGGTCTATGTCATGTATTTTATAAAAAAATTAAATAAACCATAAAATACAAACAATACAAAAATGTCTCTAATAAAATTAGGTCCCGTGCGTAGTGCTGACAGGTAATGGAAATAGAAGAAAAACAAATTTGGCAACACAGTCATCACATGGTTCAAATGGCTCTGAGCACTATGGGACTTAACTTCTGAGGCCATCAGTCCCCTAGAACTTAGAACTACTTAAACCTAACTAGCCTAGCGACATCACACACATTCATGCCCGAGGCAGGATTCGAACCTGCGACCGTAGCGGTCACGCGGTTCCAGACTGAAGCGCCTAGAACCTCTGGGCCACACCGGCGGGCGGTCTGATATACAGTTACTACATTGGGTAGAGTATTCCATTACAATATTCGCGACCGAGACTCCGAGCCAATGTTTCATTTTTTTTTGTTATTTTCTATAACGTGTGATACCGTGTCTGGCTTTCTAATCGTTACACAAATACAGCAGGTGTTATTAAAAACTCATGCAGTTACTTAATACTAATACAGAAATGAGAGTAGAGTCTTTTTTATGATTCCACTTTTAAAGACGTATTTTTCTCTTACATGTTTACTCTGTTGTACGTGTTACATCACTCCTTGCCCCTCCCCCCCCCCCCCCCTCCTAAACAAAGCATTGTCTCTACATCTCTCCTTCATGGTCTATCCCTACTTCTTTTACCGCAGGTGATGCCCTTGCAGCCATGCAGATTACACTGCCTAACCATATTATTACGCACAATTTCATCAACTACATTCGAAACTAGTTTCCACCATATATTCCTGCCTTTAGTTCAGTCGATTGGTACCAACTATCTTGCTAACCAATTTCATGTCCATTACATTTTTGGGGCATTACTCCAACAGTTTGATTAGCAACCCGATTCACTAATTACCTAACTCTTTTACTATTTTTATTACCGTCACCATATAACAACTAATTATGTTATCAGCCTTCTGTCAACTGGTCGCTTCTATTGAATGTAGTGTGTATGTTTAACGTTTGTTGATTTATAACTTTTGTACTTACTTATTCTCTTTGGTAAGTAATTAATTTTAACTGATTATTACTCTTTATGAATACTTGTGATATGTCTGACCGATAACTGTTATGTTCAAAGCTGAAAAGCTATAGTTGCGAGATATGTATCCTTTAAGTAACGGTGTATTCTATGGAATTATTTGGTAGATCTCCAGCTCGAATAGTCTAACACGAAATTATACCACTCCTTTAACCGGTACACAGTCACTACTTTCACACGCGTCAAATCTTCCGAAAAACGAATTTCGTAAAGCGGTTCCCACTGTAGCGTTTACATGTTCAGGTCAGAAGTGGATTTGCTAGCTCACTTAAATATGGCATCGGGAAAACAGCTGTTCCATTTTCTGATTTAGTAAGCACAATTGCTATTTCTGTTCGCTTAAATATTAGAGATAGACAGTTTCACACCCAGTCTAATATTCCTGTTTCTCCTTCACTGCAATAAGTCACCCCGTCCTTCTTAACTGAATATTTTGAAAACAAGACGTAACCTGATAATCCAAGTACGTCTCAAAAACTGTTGTGCGTTTACGTGGGAGCGAAAATCGATTGTGGAATTGGAAAACTGGCAGCTACAAATAGGTTTCCAGAGTTTATTTAGGAGTGTTTACATGACCACCCAGAAACGGTATTATGAAATAGGTTTACGAAATCCGATTTTAGAAGCCCAGGTAAACAAAGTGCGCACTGAATGAAAATACTTTAAGAGGATGTGATTCCAGTGTTGCCAATTTACCTTTCTTCTGTGTCCATTTTCTACCGAAAACATGTATGGGCCGAAATTTGTTACATTTTTATACTGCTGATATGCAAGGAATAGCGCTGTGCCGTGCGAGTGCGCGGATTTGGGTTCACTCTGTATATAACTTTTACATCTACCAGCAAGGCATTTCGCTAAATTAATGTGATTAGTAACTGAAAATAAAAATGTTACTTTTTAATAGATCATGATGCAGTATTTGCTAATTAACATTTTCATTTGATGATAAACATAGAATTTAATAACTGCTACTAGCGAGAATCGAATCCCTGACCTCGCAATTACAACACTTATACCCTCTATTGTCCGAAAATTATCTGAACAATCTGGAAATTCGTATACAAGGTAATTATAACGTCCAGGAAACATTTTAAAAAGTTGGAATTGGTAATGGCTACACAAAACGTAACAAATGATACAGTACGTGAAAGACAAACTAATAAAGTTTTTAGGAACATGGTGCCAGCAAATTAGTTTTGAAAACTGTCGACAGGAGCGCCAGCGACCGGAGTTGTTGAAAACGGTGGGGAACCAGGTGGAGGAAGTATTTTATGTGCTAGAATTTGCCAGTTATCAATCGATTGTGAGCGTGGAAAGAGCTTTCCGTGACAGGTGTCTCAAGATAGCACCAATTTAAAACAGCTTAGTAAAATGGCACAAGAAATTTGAGGAGGACGGTTGTAAAATGTTCGGACCGACCGTACAAGTTAGAACAGACGGTGTGTCGTGTGAGGGACATGTTTCGAACTCATACAAAGTCTACCTATCGAGCTAGTGCAGAAATCAACACCCTTCAGCCAACAGTGCGCAAAATTCTTCGTAAGTGATTCAGTGTTTAGCCATAAAAAATACTGCCGTGGTGACAAGTTTCGTTGTATGCTGCTCTGCTTTTATACGCAGCACAATGTTGAAAAAGACTATTTCTCAAGCAAATTACTCTTCATTGATGAAGCGAATTTTCAGCTTTCGCGAAAGGTCATCGGATGCAACTGTGCTGCGTCAAAACGCACGGGCTATGTTCGCCCTTACTGTTGCTGAACGTGCTGCGTGATAGATCAATGATAACACCTGGTGGTCACGATAATATACGTGTATGATGTGGTAAAACCAAAATCAAATTGTGTTCTACATGATATGAGAGCGTCTACGGAGTAGCAGGGGGGCGAGCATGCGCGGCTGCAGCGACATACCATATCGCCCTCGCTGCGTCCAGAGATGCTACCTGAGCGACGCGCAACAGCCGGCCGCTATTGCAAAGAATCGACAGCATCGATGATTATTACACTAATTGTTAACAGTTGGCGTGGCGTTGCGTGTTTGTTCGTTTTAAATGGTTCCTGTTGAACAACGAAAAGGGTTAGTTAGTTCCCGGATAGACCCTCACCGACCAAGAGGTGGGCCGATTAAAATGTTAGGGGACTTAGCAGGTCGCGTGTGATCAACGCCTGAAGAGGTCAAGATTTGCTTTTAAATTGTAACTTAAGGTTAGTTGAAAAGTGGCGGTGACATTTATGATCATTGTTTTGATTTTTTTATTACTTGTTTCCGTATTGTGGGGAATGATAATAAATTTGCTGGCACTCGTTCACTGGTGATAACCAACGTGTATTGAGATACCTAGAAGGAAAATAAATCCAATTTTATTGGGGTTGTAGGAAACCTTCCACTCTATTTAAATTGGTATCTAGTGTGAATATATCTATATCATTTTCGGAAGTATAAAAGAGTGTAATTCAGAGATATTGACACAGTGGAGTCGATATCACGTATAATGTGGTGTTTTTAAATGTGCTTGGTAAAAGCTTCTTGAACGAATGAAATTATAAATAATCTACTGAAAGTAGGTGGTTCAAAATCGCTCTGAGCACTATGGGACTTAACATCTGTGGTCATCAGTCTCCTAGACCTTAGAACTACTTAAACCTAACTAACCTAAGGACATCACACACATCCATGCCCGTGGCAGGATTCGAACCTGAGAACGTAGCAGTCGCGCGGTTCCGGACTGAGCGCCTAGAACCGCTAGACCAACTCGGCCGGCCTGAAAGTAGATCTTCTCAATATTAAAGAAAAGATTTCAATTAAGGGAAAAAGTTTTCTAAATGATGAATAAGTTTAATTGAAGTAATTGAATTATTTACGGAAAGGCCAAAGATTCTGCTACTAACAAAGATTCGTTATTCTGTGGCGCATGCGAAGACTCATTACTTACATATTATCGCTGCGTCGAGTTGGAAAAATATTGAAGGGTGAATTTAAAAAATATTTAATTCCTAACAGCAGTGATGGAAGTGTCCATAAACAGAATAATTATTTCAAGACGGTAGACAGATTGGTATTTTAGTACAAGTAATAAAACAGTCCCGAGTTTATGTCAGAGAGTACGTCCTGCGTTGTAAAAAGCTCGTTGCGAAAGATAACAATTGCTAGTTGGATGTCGCATTTATCATCACGCAAGATAATCAGGTGCTGAAATTAAAGTAATTTGCTGCTCTGACGAGATCAGTATCGTAGACTACGAGAGTGGTTCATTAAATATGCCCATTTATTCACTACTGCTTAACTTTAGTAATCATTGGTGTGTGAATATTGTTAAGTGATTATTCGTAATTCTATCGTGGCTCGGTACGATTTCGGCGTAGTGTCTAGGCAGGGTGTTGTTCCCATTATTTGGCATACAGGCTGTTTGCGTGGTCAGCGGTCGAGGTGGCTGCAATATTAATTGTCCTAAGGCTGATTTCGTGTCCGATTAGTTCATTGCCAGTGTGATTGCGGCGCGGGCTACATTCTTGTCATCAGAGGCTCCTCTCCAACTGGAATCTTCTGCAATTAGATAGCGTTCTGCAGTCTTAACATCTATTGAAAAATAAGAAACTGTACTTAATTAAAGGTGCGGTGGTCGACTGGTGGCCTAAGTACTTTGCGCAACAGGATACTCTGCAATAACGGCATAGAGACACAGTACGATCCCTTGTCGTTGTCAGTCGATCTTAGGTACTGCCAGTCACGGACCAGAACACAACAAGCATGCCGGGGGGCAGAAAACCAACGTGCAAATGTCCAACATCTCTGGGATTACAAGGAAGTTAACGTGCTCTGCGCCGTACCCAACAAAACATTCCACAGCCTTTTTTTCCGCACTGAGAGAGCTGTATGAATGGTGTCACCTGTCTGCTGCAGTTGTGGCTCATGGCACAACTTCAAACTAATACCGGCTATTTCATCTTTCAACAAGATGGCCTCCGCTGCACATACCCACAATTGCGTACCAGATTGCCTCAATGAGACGTTAAGTCCCTGAATAGGCCGCGTCCGACTCGTTGCGATTTTTTATTGTGAGGATGGCATTTATGTTCTGCCTTCACCACAGAACCACGAGGATTTGCAGCACCGCAGCGCAGCAGCTATACAACCGTCACCCCCGATATGCAGGGTCGGGCATGTACAGAACTGGACTACCGATTAGATGGGCGTCGCGTGCTGAAGGGTAGACACACAAAACATTTGTAAACAAGATAAAAAAAAACTTTTAAGAGTATATCATCCACATATTGTAGGATGTGTTACATTCTTCTTGGCCACCGATTTGTACCGATGTTTTAAAATGTTTAATGGAATTTATTCATTGAAGAGCCAAAGAAACTGGTACACCTGCCTAATATTGTGTAGGGCGCCCGCGAGCACGCAAAAGTGCCGCTACATGACGTGGCATGGACTCGATTAATATCTGAAGTAGTGCCGGAGCGAATTGACACCATGAGCCCTGGAGGGCTCTCCATAAATCCGTAAGAGTGCGAGGAAGTGGAGATCTCTTGTGAACAGCACGTTGCAAGACATCCAAGATATGTACAATAATGATCATGTCTGAGGAGTTCGGCCGGCCGCGGCGGTCTCGCGGTTCTAGGCGCGCAGTCCGGAACCGTGCGTCTGCTACGGTCGCAGGTTCGAATCCTGCCTCGGGCATGGATGTGTGTGATGTCCTTACGTTAGTTAGGTTTAAGTAGTTCTGTTCTAGGCGACTGATAACCACAGCAGTTGAGCCCCATAGTGCTCAGAGCCATTTTGAGGAGTTCGGTGGCCAGCGGAAGTGTTTAAGCTCGGGAGAATGTTCCTGGAGCCACTCTTTAGCAATTCTGGGCGTGTGAGGTGTAGCATTGGTTTGCTGGAATTGCCCAAATTCGTCGGAATGCACAATGGATATGAACACATGTACGTGTCACCTGTCAGAGTCGTATCCAGAGGCATCAGGGCTCCCACTGTACACTCCAACTGTACACGCCCCACACCATTACAAAGCCTCCACCAGCTTGTACAGTTACCTGCTGACATGCAGCGTCCGTGGATACATGAGGTTGTCTCATACCCGTACACGTCCATCTGAACGAGACTCGACCGAACAGGCAGCATGTTTCCAGTCATCAACAGTCCAATGTCGATGCTGACGGTCCCAGACGATGCGTAAAGCCTCGTGTCGTCAGTCATCAAGGGTACACGAGTGGGCCTTTGGCTCCGAAAGGCGATATCACTTATGTTTCGTTGAATGGTTCGCATGCTGACACTGTTTGATGGCCCAGCATTGAAAATTCAAAATGGCTCTGAGCACTATGGGACTTAACATCTGAGGTCATCAGTCCCCTAGAACTTAGAACTACTTAAACCCAACTAACCTAAGGATATCACACACATCCATGCCCGAGGCAGGATTCGAAGCCGCGCCTAGAACCGCTGGGGCACCTCGGCCGGTACCCAGCATTGAGATCTGCTGCAATTTGCACAGGGGCTGCACTTCTGTCATGTTGAACAATTCTCTTCAGTCATCGCTGATCTCGTTCTTAAAGGATCGTTTTCCGACCGCAGCGATGTTTGAGATTTGATATTTTACCAGATTCCTGATATTCATGATACACTCGTGAAATGCTCGTCCGGGAAAATGCCCACTCCATCGCTGTTTCGGAGGTGGCGTGTCCCATCGCTCGTGTACCGACTATAACACCATGTTCAAACTCACGTAAAACTTGATAACCTGCTTTTGTAGCAACAGTAAACGATCAACAACTGCGCCAGACACTCGTTGTCTTATATAGGCGCTGCCGACCGCAGCGCCATATTCTGCCTGTTTACATATGTTTGAATTTGAATAGGCGTGTCTATACCATTTTGGTGCTTCAGTGTAATTACCCTGTACGTAAACATACAAATGCTCCCACCGTCTCCAAGGCTTTGGCGCCTGACACAGGCTCAGGTGGAGTGATGTGTGGACATCACAGAGAAGTTAATCTAGGCTGGAGAGAGTGAGCAGTACGTAACAAGCTGTCTCGAATGCGCGTCCATGCCGGTGACGCGCAGTTTGACCTGCAGTTGGTTCAAGTGCGGCCGGGCGTGACAGAGACACTCGGGGTCAGGCACGAGCAGCGCGCGGCATTTCGATAAGGGCGCAGGTGGCGCCGCCGTGGCCGCTTTCGGACTCACTTGGCCGCACGCCAGGCCAGGCGTCCACAAACAAAACGGCGAGAGGCACGGCGCGCGGGGTCGCGGGATGCACTTTATTTCTGGTCGCGCTCAACTGCACTCGCCAGGGACGTCCTCTTCGACGGATCCCAGCCGTCGCTTCTTTTCTCTGACAACAACCCTGGCCACACCAAAGAGCCTCGCTGATTCACAGCTACACTGTACAGTCACATCATTATCATCATTTCTTATACTTGTTTATAGCCCCTAATTTATACGCAGACTCTTTTCAGTCTTACTCAAATTATTACAGTCAACAGTAATTTATTCCCATACGTATGCAAATTATGACACAATATGCAGTATTAAATCCTACACAATGCTATTTCCCATCACCAATTCTAATTCTACTGTTAACAGAAGCTATACCTACTTCCAAAACTAACTACATCTACCACTGTTTTGCCCTAACTTGTTTCCCTCCTACCTGTCAACAGTCTGCATTAAAATTACTTGAAACAGATTACAAGCTTACAGTTTCTGTCTGCCCCATTCCACAATCCATCCGCTCATATGTATATAGACACTGCCAATTCCATGAGCGCTGCGCAAACCATTGTTGCATCTGCTTCTTTCGTTGTCGGTCGCCTCCGTGGTTGCAGGGGGTGACTCCCCTATTGCGAGGCAGCATCGTTGCCACCGGGGTGAGCGGTACAGCCACATGCCGACCCACGTCACCTCGCTTTTAGTTCCTTAAGGATACAGGCTACTTTCCCGGTTCAGTATTACACTATTGACCATTAAAATTGCTACACCACGAAGTTGACGTGCTACAGACGCGAAGTTTAACCGACAGGAAGAAGATGCTGTGATATGCAAATGGTTAGCTTTTCAGAGCATTCACACAAGGTTGGCGCCGGTGGCGACACCTACAGCGTGCTGACATGAGGAATGTTTCCAACCGATTTCTCATACACAAACAGCAGTTGACCGGCGTTGCCTGGTGAAACGTTGTTGTGATGCCTCGTGTAAGGAGGAGAAATGCGTACCACCACGTTTCCGACTTTGATAAAGGTCGAATTGTATCCTAACGCGATTGCGGTTTATCGTATCGCGCGATTGGTGCTCGCGTTGGTCGAGATCCAATGACTGTTGGCAGAATATGGAATCGGTGGGTTCAGGAGGGTAATACGGAACGCTGTGCTAGACGACAACCATCTGCACGAACAGTTCGACGACGTTTGCAGCAGCATGGACTATCAGCTCGGAGACCATGGTTGCGGTTACCCTTGACGCTGCATCATAGACAGGAGTGCCTGCGATGGTGTACTCAACGACGAACCTGGGTGCAGGAGTGGCAAAACGTCATTCTTTCGGATGAATCCAGGTTCTGTTTACAGCATCCTGATGGTCGCATCCGTGTTTGGCGACATCGCGGTGAACGCACATTGGAAGCGTGTGCTCGACATCGCCATACTGGCGTATCACCCGGCTTGATGGTATAGGGTGCCATTCGTTACACGTCTCGGTCAGCTCTTGTTCGCATTGACGGCACTTTGAACAGTGGACGTTGCATTTCAGATGTATTACGACCCGTGCTCTACCCTTCATTCGATCCCTGCGAAACCCTACATTTCAGCAGGATAAAGCACGACCGCATGTTGCAGGTCCTGTACGGGCCTTTCTGGATACAGAAAATGTTCGACTGCTGGCCTGGCCAGCACTTCTCCAGATCTCTCAGCAATTGAAAACGTCTGGTCAATGGTGGCCGAGCAAGTGGCTCGTCACAATACGCCAGTCACTACTCTTGATGAACTCTGGTATCGTGTTGAAGCTGCATGGGTAGCTGTACCTGTACACGCCAGCCAAGCTCTGTTTGACTCAGTGCCCAGGCTTATCCAGGCTGTTATTACGGCCAGAGGTGGTTAGTCTGGGTACTGAATTCTCAGGATCTATGCACCCAAATTGCATGAAACTGTAATCACATGTCAGTTGTAGTATAATATATTTGTCCAATGAATACCCGTTTATTATCTGCATTTCTTCTTGGTGTGGCAATTTTAATGGTCAGTAGTGTATATAAAAATCAGCACCTATTTCTTTCAGGCACTGTTTATAGTGTATAATTTTTACAGATTTTTTGTTGATATCTGGTAATACAACACACTCTCTAAACGAATTAAAGTATTTTAAATATTTTCGAACCTGCTTAGGGTTATTAAAAAAATTACAAAGAAATTGATGCCATTTTTTCCAAAACGCTTCCTCAAATTGAGGTACCCTTTAATCCAATGTTATACATTTGAAAGAGGACAAATTTTTACTATATATGCATGTCATAGACGCTGAGGTACTAGACCTATTTCATTCCACCTATTATGCATATCACAAGGATAAAAAATTTCACATCTTACATTTTAATTTTTATAATTTTTTCGTTAGTAAAAATGTTATTTTTTCTATAATTTAGTTGATTCTGCATTAAATCTTAGGTCTGCTGCATAAGCATGGACTATTGCAAGTTACATAAAAAATTATGCAATGCTTTATAAACTTTGGGAAATATTTGTACCTGAATTCTGAAAAATACAACTTGCGAGAAATTGCCAATGAAGATATGAGCCCAATTAAACTGTGCCCCAGAACATTGATGAAGCAAATTCTTCATCGTGCAGCATTTCTTCATCTTCAAGCTTCCTCTTGGCATTTCTTTTAGCACTTGCTTGCTTCTTTGGTAACTTAAAGAGCGAATCTTTCAGCTTCATGCGCCCGTTGTCTGTCACACGCAATCAAATGATCTTCCATAGTAGAGCTACATTTCATGCTTAAATTTCTCAGGACTTCCAACCTTCCTGTCACTCCATCACCGAAACATATCACTGCATCTAGTACACCAACTTTTAATGTATTTAGTCCTACAAAAACATTCTTGGGTAATCTTTCCCATATGCAATGGTTGAAACTTTCGTTTGTATTCTGAGTGTCCCCAGAAGACATTTACTAAACAAAACAGGGTCACTCACCACTCTAAAAATTAGTTTTATTTCATTCATAACAGGCTCAGGAAGAGAATGCTTATGATGGTATATTTGACTACTTTCTTTTGATTTTTGGTAACCTGTTGTGTACATAGTTCCGCGTAGTCAGCGCGTACACAACTTTCCCAATAGAGCGCGCTCCGCTAAGCACAACAGCGCAGGTGCAGCGCTCGTCCGTCTCCGCACTACGAGATGGCGCTGTCTTAGAGACGGACAAAATTCTGCTTCCGCCGATCCGCTTATTAATATGTAACGCAGTCAATGAGATTACTGCTAACGTAGAACCTTTTCTCCTCTCAGATCACACTCGCGCAGTAATATCTGAACGCTCGAGGTATTATAACAAGTGTAGAGACCTCCAATTAGTCAGTCTGTATTTGTCTGCAGCAGTCTGTACCAGTCTGCATTAGTCTGTACCAGTCTATAGTCAAGTTTCAGTCTGCACCTAATAAGATTACCATAGTCCTGTACATAGCCATGAAGATAAATGAATTGACACTTTGTCAAGTATCAAAGATATGTGAGAATAAGATTAACGTACCAAGACCAAAGGAACCTCAGATTTTCAATTGCAAATAGCATCCAGAACCAAGTTAAGTTATTTTTATGCTTGTTATTATTTTAAGAAATGTGTGTGAAAATCAATCATGTTCTGTTTAAAGTTGGTCACCGTCAATCTGCCGGCCGCGGTGGTCTCGCGGTTCTAGGCGCGCAGTCCGGAACCGTACGACTGCTACGGTCGCAGGTTCGAATCCTGCCTCGGGCATGGATGTGTGTGATGTCCTTAGGTTAGTTAGGTTTAAGTAGTTCTAAGTTCTAGGGGACTAATGACCACAGCAGTTGAGTCCCATAGTGCTCAGAGCCATTTGAACCATTTGAACCGTCAATCTGCTACTGTAAGCGTGCAAGTGGCATTTGTATCGTCTGACCTAATGGCAGAAGATAAACACGCCACGATAAGACCACGAGACATATTGCTGATGCTCGCCTACTTCGTTAGAGCGACAAGTCAAATAATCTGATGGTATGTGTACCGAAGGTCTTACAGTACGCACACCACATAACCACACCGAGAATTTGCTCCTTTAGGGCAAAGTCCGTGAACAGAATGGTCACCTGAGGACAACTCATGAAAGCAGGTGTGGTCCATCAGCTTTTCTCATTGCTGTAACATCATTCAGAGGTGCAGCTCGTCTAATGGCCAGTCCATAATAACTCTGAAGAACGTCTCTTTCAGTTTCTGTCAATCTGCCTCTGCGACACAGAGATTTTCCATCAGATAGCAACTTTCCTTTCATTTCTCTTCGTAGCTCCCTCAATCTAGCATTCATCTTCTTTTGCACATGTCCACAACACTCCAGTTTTGTTACCAATGTATCACCATAAACATTGAACTCATTAATTTTATTGAAAGCTTTAGTGTCCCCATCGCCTAGATATTTCGTATATACAACGTTATAAATGGGCACCGACATCTGAAATATTTGTAGAGCTCCATCACACTCCATACATCCACTGTAACCATCATAATTCTTAGAACACTGACGTTCAATATGCCCTTCAGTGTTACCATGGCAAGTGTGGAAATACTTAGTTATTGACATAGACATGAAAGAATACAGAATACTGGTTTTACAGGCAGGTGGAAGAATAGGACGTGATTCAGCAGGGGATAAAGACACTGAAAAGAGAGTTATGGAGGAAGTTAGTGGATTACATGACATGAAGAAGATAAGGAGGGGCTAATGATGGTTTTCGAGAACGTTTGGGAGTATTTTCACCATCACTGGGACCCTTAAAGGGCCGACTGACAAATTGTACATGTAGAGGCGTTTTGATCGAGCGAAGGACGAACATCTCTTCTCGGGATGTCGGGCGGGTAGGACCATCCGACAGCCGGCTTCCCCCCCCCCTCCCTCCTCCCCCACTCCCCTCCCCGTCCTCTCAACAAATGTTCGTCTATTATGTTGACATAGCGCGAGCATTAAATGTAGTTCTGATATGCATGATGGGTGCGAGGCGGACGAAACCTTAAGGACACAGTTTCTGCAGAAATTTAAAGACAGCAGGTATTTGCGGGACGCGTCGTGCAATGAGTATAGTAAGACAGATGCAAGAAGTGAAGCACTGTTTCATATTTTTAAGGAATCCATAATGGTTTCATGTAGAACATAGAGAGAATGTAAGTCCGTCAACCTTCTGTATTCCTTTTTTTTTAGATTTTATCTCTGATAATTATCGAAAATGAACTAAAAGCCGAACTATCGACATTCCGTGGACGTTAATTCATAAAATATACTTGCTTCATTGTTATAAGTATTTTAAAAAAACTCCATCCTATATCCAAGCCCCCCGCTATGAAGAGCAAAGCGTCGGATTTTTTTACTCGTCTAACAATTGTGTAATCCTTCGTTTCTTAAGTATTTGTTGTTGTATTTATTAGATGATTTGCGCCACCACCATGTCCGTGATGTATTTGCTCACTCATATATAATTAACGTTGCAGGTTTCAGAAATCGTTTTAGTTAGTGATTGCGATGATACAACAGCAAGGAATGTGAGTTGCTCTTAACGTCTGCCAGTGGTTTGAAATCATAATGTAGCTAACAGCCTCTCCTCGCAGCTTACAGCCTCTCTCACGACTATATTCTTTTTCTTTAAGAATGATATGATAATGCTCAGCTGCTCACAGTTGCATGATTCATCCACTCTCAGAGCATTACGAAACTCATCGGATTCCACCTGCTTAAGCAGCAGGAAATGGGTGTATTTCTTTCCTAGCATGAGACACTTCTTTGCCCACAGCTTTGTCTCGGCTTTTTTTGGTCTGTTACCTCTTCTCCACGAACAGTGGGCCTTGCCTTTGTGTGGGGGGGAGGGACTGCGTGCCTCAACGATAAGATAGCCGTGCCGCAGGACAGCCACAACGGCGGGGTACGTGTTGAGAGACTAGACAAACCTGTGATTCCTGAAGAGGGGCAGCTAGCTTTTCAGTAGTTGCAGTCCAACAGTCTGGATAATTGACTGATCTAATCTTGTATGTAACACCATCCAAAATGGCCTTGCTGTGCTCATACTAAGAATGGCTAAATGCAAGGGAAACTACAAAATGGTTCAAATGGCTCTGAGCACTATGGGACTTAAATCTATGGTCATCAGTCCCCTAGAACTTAGAACTACTTAAACCTAACAAACCTAAGGACATCACACAACACCCAGTCATCACGAGGCAGAGACAATCCCTGACCCCGCCGGGAATCGAACCCGGGCGTGGGAAGCGAGAATGCTACCGCACGACTACGAGCTGCGGACAGGGAAACTACAACCATAATTCTTCCCGAGGGCATGCAACTCTACTGGTAGCTTAAATGACGTGGCATCCTCTTAGGTAAAGTATCACGGAGGTAAAATAGTCCCCCATTTGGATCTCCGGCGAGGACTACTAAGAAATATGTCATCATCAGGAGACACAAAACTGGCGTTCTACGGATTGGAGGGTGCAATGTTTGATCTCTTAGTCAGGCAGGTAGGTTACAAAATTTAAAAAGTGAAATAGGTACGCTGCAGTTAGATATTATGAGAATTAATGAAATTCGGTGGCAGGTGGAACGGACTTTTGGTCAGGTAAATACAGGTCTATAAATACAAAATCAAATAGGGGTAATGCAGGAGTCGGTTTAATAAAGAATAAGAAAATAGGAATGCGTATAAGCTGCTACGAACAGCATAGTCAACGCTTTATTGTAACCAAGATAGACACGAAGCCCACACTCACCACAGTAGTACAAGTTTGTGTGCCAACTAGTTCCGCTGATGATGAAGAGATTGAAGAAATGTATGATGAGCTTAAAGAAATCATTCAGATAATTAAGCCAGACGAAAATTTAACAGTGATGAGTGACTTGACTTTGATATTAAGAAAAGGAATCATCATTATCATCATCATCATCATCATCATCATCATCATTTAAGACTGATTATGCCTTTCAGCGTTCAGTCTGGAGCATAGCCCCCTTATAAAATTCCTCCATGATCCCCTACTCAGTGCTAACATTGGTGCCTCTTCTGATGTTAAGCCTATTACTTCAAAATCATTCTTAACCGAATCCAGGTACCTTCTCCTTGGTCTACCCCGACTCCTCCTACCCTCTACTGCTGAACCCATGAGTCTCTTGGGTAACCTTGCTTCTCCCATGCGTGTAACATGACCCCACCATCTACGCCTGTTCATCCTGACTGCTGCATCTATATAGTTCATTCCCAGTTTTTCTTTGATTTCCTCATTGTGGACACCCTCCTGCCATTGTTCCCATCTACTAGTACCTGCAATCATCCTAGCTACTTTCATATCCGTAACCTCAACCTTGTTGATAAGGTAACCTGAATCCACCCAGCTTTCGCTCCCATACAACAAAGTTGGTCGAAAGGTTGAACGGTGCACAGATAACTTAGTCTTGGTACTGACTTCCTTCTTGCAGAAGAGAGTAGATCGTAGCTGAGAGCTCACTGCATTAGCTTTGCTACACCTCGCTTCCAGTTCTTTCACTATGTTGCCATCCTGTGAGAATATGCATCCTAAGTACTTGAAACTGTCCACCTGTTTTAACTTTGTTCCTCCTATTTGGCACTCAATCCGTTTATATTTCTTTCCCACTGACATTACTTCCGTTTTGGAGATGCTAATCTTCATACCATAGTCCTTACATTTCTGATCTAGCTCATAAATATTACTTTGCAAACTTTCAATCGAATCTGCCATCACAACTAAGTCATCCGCATATGCAAAACTGCTTATTTTGTGTTCACATATCTTGATCTCACCCAGCCAGTCTATTGTTTTCAACATATGATCCATAAATAATATGAACAACAGTGGAGACAGGTTGACAGGTTGCAGCCTTGTCTTACCCCTGAAACTACTCTGAACCATGAACTCAGTTTACCGTCAACTCTAACTGCTGCCTGACTATCCATGTAAAGACCTTTAATTGCTTGCAAAAGTTTGCCTCCTATTCCATAATCTCGTAGAACAGACAATAACTTCCTTCTAGGAACCCTTGTCATATGCCTTTTCTAGATCTATAAAGCATAGATACAGTTCCCTGTGCCACTCATAACACTTTTCCATTATTTGCCGTAAGCTAAAGATCTGGTCCTGACAACCTTTAAGAGGCCTAAACTCACACTGATTTTCATCCAATTGGTCCTCAATTAATACTGGCACTTTCCTTTCAACAATACCTGAGAAGATTTTACCCACAACGCTGATTAAAGAGATACCTTTATAGTTGTTACAATCTTTTCTGTTTCCATGTTTAAAGATTGGTGTGATTACTGCTTTTGTCCAGTCTGATGGAACCTGTCCCGACTCCCAGGCCATTTCAATTATCCTGTGTAGCCATTTAACACCTGACGTTCCACTGTATTTGATGAGTTCCGACTTAATTTCATCCACCCCAGCTGCTTTATTGCACTGCAATCTATTGACCATTTTCTCCACTTCCTCAAATGTGATACTATTTCCATCATCGTTCCTATCCCATTCTACCTCGAAATCTGAAACATTGCTGATCGTATTTTCACCTACATTGAGCAACTCTTCAAAATATTCCCTCCATCTGCCCAAGGCATCCACAGGATTCACCAGCAGTTTTCCTGACCTGTCCAAAATACTTGTCATTTCCTTCTTACCTCCCTTTCGAAGACTGCTAATTACACTCCAGAATGGTTTTCCAGCAGCTTGACCCGTAGTCTCCAACCTGTTTCCAAAGTCTTCCAAAGATTTCTTCTTGGATGCTGCAATTATGTGTTTGGCTTTGTTTCTTTCTTCGACATAACTTTCTCTGTCTACCTGAGTTCTAGTATGTAGCCATTTTTGATACGCCTTCTTTTTCCTTTTACAGGCTGCCTTGACTGTGTCATTCCACCAAGCTGTTTGCTTCATCCTACTTTTACACACTACTGTTCCAAGACATTCTGTAGCCACTTCTAGTACTGTGTCCCTGTACCTTGTCCATTCCTTTTCCAATGACTGTAATTGACTACATTCAACTAACTGGTACCTTTCTGAGATCGCTGTTATGTACTTGTGCCTGATTTCCTTACCCTGAAGTTTCTCCACTCTTATCCTCCTACATATGGACCAGACCTCCTGCACTTTCGGCCTCACAATCCCGATTTCACTGCAGATTAAATAATGATTAGTGTCATCAAAGAATCCCCTGAATACACATGTGTCCCTCACAGCCTTCCTGAATTCCTCATCTATTATTATATAGCCAATGACAGATCTGGTTCCCCTACCTTCCCAAGTATACCGGTGAATGTTCTTATGTTTAAAAAAAGGAGTTTGTGATTACTAAGCCCATACTGGCACAGAAATCCAAGAGTTGTTTCCCGTTCCTGTTGGCCTCCATATCCTCTCCAAATTTACCCATAACCTTTTCATACCCTTCTGTTCGATTTCCAATCCTGGCATTAAAATCACCCATGAGCAGAACACTGTCCTTTACTCTAACAACTACATCACTGAGAGCCTCATAAAAACCATCCATCTTATCTTGATCTGTCCCTTCACAATGCGAATATACTGACACAATCCTAATTTTCTTGCTAGACACTGTCAAATCTATCCACATCAGTCGTTCGTTTACATACCTTACTGCAACTACGCTGGGTTCCATTTCTTTCCTGATGTAAAGCCCTACACGCCATTGTGCTATTCCTGCTTTGACTCCTGACAGGTAGACCTTGTATTCTCCCACTTCCTCTTCTTGCTCACCCCTTACCCGAAAGTCACTAACAGCTAAAACGTCCAGCCCCATCTTACTTGCAGTCTCTGCCTGCTCTACCTTCTTCCCAGAGTAGCCCCCATTGATATTAATAGCTCCCCATCTCATTACCATTTGTTTGCCAAGTCGTATCTTAGGAGTCCCTGGTTTGTCATTTAGAGGTGGGACTCCGTCACCTCCAAAGGTCCGAGGCATTTTGCTCTGCTTGTTGCCAGCATCATATTTAAAGTATCGGGGAAGCAGGTTGCTAGCCTTACTTGCCCCGAGTCCCCTTGAGTTTTACCCCTAACGGTTGAGGGACTAACCGGTGTATTTGGTAGTCTTTGCCGTATGAGCACAAAGGTGACCACGACTCAGAATATGTCCGAGATGCCCAGCCTTATTCCAAAGTAACTGGTATCCCGACTGTCGGGACCACTTACTTGGCCACTCATACGCTGCCCGTGGTTCATGAACTAGGACATGACTACAGGAACCCACACCATGAACCACTAGGAAAAGGAAGAGAAGGAAAAATAGAAGGTGAACATGGACTGCGGGAAAGGAATGAAAGAGAAGGCCTCCTGGCAGAATTCTGCACAGAGCACTGTTTAGTTATATCTAACATCTGGTTTAAGAATCATGAAAGAAGGCTGTACACGTGGAACAGACCTGGAGACACGGAAAGGTTTCACATTGATTATATTACAGTAAGACAGAAATTTAGGAAACAGACTTTAAATATTAAGATATTGCCAGGGCCAGACGAGGGCTGTAACCACAGTTTATTGGTTATGAAATGTAGATCAAAACTGAAGAAATTTCAAATAGTTGGGAAATTTAGGAGATGGGACCTGGGTAAGTTGAAAGAACCAGATGTTGATGAGAATTACAGAGGAAGCATTAGGTAATATCTGACAAGAACAGGGGAAAGGAGCACAGTAGAAGACGAATGGGTGGCTTTGAAATATGAAATAGTGAAGGCAGCAGTGGATAAAATAGATAAAAAGACGAGGCCAAGTAGAAATCCTTGTATACCATAGTAGATATTCAACTTAAATGATGAAAAGAGAAAATATAAAACAATGTATAAATGAAGCAGACAGAAGGGCATACAAACGTCTTAAAAATGTGATTGACAGGATGTGCAAAATGGCTAAGCGGCAATGGATAAAGGACAAATGTAAGAAGTTGAAACATATCTCACTGGGGAAAAGATAGAAACCACCTACACGAAAATTAAAGAGGTCTTGGGAGAGAAATCATCCTAAGAAAAGAAGGATAAGCTGAAAGGTGGAGGGAGTATGCAGAGGGTCTATAGAAGGCAAATATTATAGAAGCAGAAGTGGACTTAGATGAGGATAAGGTGGGAGGCATGGTACTGTCAGAAGAATTTGACAGAGCTCTGAGAGACCTAAGTCGACCCAATGCCACGGCCGTAGACGACATTCCGTCAGAACTACTGATAGCCTTTGGAGAGCCCTTCATGAAGAAACTCTTCCATCTGGTGTACAAGATGTATGAGACAGGCGAAACATCCTCATACTGCAAGAAGAATGTAATAACTGCAATTCCAAAGAAATCAAGTGCTGACAGGTGTGAATATTAGCAAACTATTACTTTAATAAGTCGTGGGCGCCAAATGCTAACACGAATTCTTTACAGAAGAGTGGAAAAACTGGTACAAGCAGACCTTAGGGAAGTTCAGTTTGGATTCCGGAGAAATGCAGGACAATGCTAGGCAAATCTGAACCTACGACTTCTCTTGAAAGGTAGGTTAAGGAAAGGCAAACCTACGTTTATAGCGTTTGTAGACTTAGAGAAAGCTTTTGACAATGCTGACTGTAATACTCTCTTTGAAATTCTGCAGGTGGCAGGGGTAAAATACAGGGAACGAAGGGCTATTTACGACTTGTACAGAAACCAGACGGCAGTTATGTGATCGAGGGGCATGAAAGGGAAGCATTGGTTGGGAAGGGAGTGTGAAAGGGATGTAGCCTATTCCCGATGTTTTCGATCTCTACACTGAGCAAGCAATAAGGTAAACTAAATACATATATTTCGGAGAACAGTTAGTAACTGTTCTCGAAAGAACAGATACCATTGATGACCGTGCAGCTTCTCTAGAATAAATGATAACTAGTTGAAAGCCTCAGCTGCCGACAGGTTTTGTTGACATACCTTGACGGGGACAGCTCAAAATGTGTGCTCCGACCGGGACTCGAGCCTGGGAGCTCCTGCTTACATGGCAGACACTATCCATCTGAGCCACCGAGGACACTGATGAATAACGCAACTGCAGGGACTTATCCCTTGCACGCTTCCCGTGAGACCCACATTCCCAACTGTCCACAATCTACATACGTAATGTTCCTAATAGATATTTTGCCCATCCACTCGTTATTCGCACCCACTCAAGTTGACGATTCCTGTAAGAGTTCGGGCAACCTGTGCGGACTCGCACAGACGAAGGTCAATGGCGGGTAGTCATTTATCTATATATGAAGATAGTAACTGTTCTCGAAAGAAGAAGATAGTAACTGTTCTCGAAAGAAGATCTGCAGTCGCGCTATTCATCTGTGTCCTCGGGCCGGCCGCGGTGGCCGGCGGTTCTAGGTGCTTCAGCCCGGAACCGCGCGACTGCTACGGTCGCAGGTTCGAATCCTGCATCCGGTATGGATGTGTGTGATGTCCTTAGGATAGTTAGGTTTAAGTAGTTCTAAGTTCTAGGGGACTGATGACCTCAGATGTTAAGTCCCATAGTGCTCAGAGCCATTTTTTCTGTCCTCGGTGGCTCAGATGGATAGAGCGTCTGCCATGTAAACAGGAGCTCCCGGGTTCGAGTCCCGGTAGGGGCACACATTTTCAGCAATCCCCGTCTAGGTAGGTCAACAAAAACTGTCGGCAGCTGAGGGTTTCAATTAATTATCATTTAAACTAAAAAAAAGTTTAGAGTAGGAATTAAAGTCCAGGAAGAAAAAAAAATTGAGGTTTCCCGATGATATTGTAATGTTCTCAGAGACAGCAGGGGACGGAATGACAGTTGAACGGACTGGACAGTGTCTTGAAAAGTGAGTATAAGATGAACATAACAAAAGCAAATCAAGGATAATGGAATGCAGTCAAATTAAATCAGGTTATGTTGAGAGAATTAGATTAGGAAACGAGAGGCTTAAAGTGGTAGATGAGTTTGGCTATTTTGGAAGCAAAATAACTGATGATGGTCGAAGCAGAGAGGATGTAAAATATGGACTGGCAATGGCAAGAAAAGCGTTTTTGACGAAGAGAAATTTGTTAGCATCGAGAATAGATTTAAGCGCCAAGAAGTCCTTTCTGAAAGTATTTGTATGGAATGTAGCCATGTGTGGAAGTGAAACATGGGCGGTAAGGAATTTAGACAAAAAGAGAATAGAAACTTTTTAAATGTGGTGCTACAGAAGAATGCTGAAGATTAAATGGGTAGATCACATAACTAATGAGGAGGTATTGAAAAGAACAAATACTTTCAGAAACGACTTCCTGACACTTAAATCTATACTCGATGTTATCAAATTTCTCTTCTTCAGAAACGCTTTCCTTGCCATTGCCAGTCTACATTTTATATCCTCTCTACTTCGACCATCATCAGTTATTTTGCTCCCCAAATAGCAAATCTCCTTTACTACTGTAAGTGCCTCATTTCCTAATCTAATTCCCTCAGCATCACCCGAGTCAATGAACTTAAGAAAAACAAAGACCTTAAGAAAAAGAAATCACAACATTATGGCGGCACTGTAGGCACTGAGTGTCTGGGTCGCCACGAAACTGGTCGGTGGGTCGAGCGGACTGCCGATAAATTGGTGCGTATGTAGGAGTATTTGGGTGGCAAGACAACGCCCCACGGCTGCGTTTCTGTGCCGGTTCAGCTGCTGACGATTAGTATCAGGAACATCGCCGCACAACGTAAATTCCTAAACAGTGTTCTGGCGTGCCTTCTTCATTATCTTACAAATAGTGTCCCAGAAGGAATGATCTGTTTTCATGGATATCTCAGGAAAGATCACTCGAAGAAAAAAATCCAGTGAACATGGGCTCTAAAATATATAACTTAGGAACTGTGAGCACATTTTCATCCTCTGCTACCGTAAAACACATTCCTTCTACTGGACAACTACTCCTAGTTCTTAAAGCATTCATTTTACGTCCCACGTTTACGAGACCTCATTCCAAAATACGCAAAGTAAACAGCTTCACAGTGTCGGTGATGGAGTGCTCATAGCTCCTAAGATAAACATTTTAGAGCCCTTGTTTATTAGACTTTTTTGCTTTTAATGTTGGTTCCTGTCATATCCCTGAACACTGACCCTTACTCCTGGGACACCCAGTATTTGGGAGAAAATCACGGATGCCTCTCACTGTTCGAGCACCATCCCATAGTTTCTTCCAGAGCTGGAGGATCCAATTGTCAATATTCTGCTTGAAACTGCCTGGCAGATTAAAACTCTGTGCAGGACCGAGACTCGAACTCGGGACTTTTGCCTTTCGCAGGCAAGTGCTCTATCTTCTGAGCTACCCATGCACGACTCACGACCCGTCCTCACAGTTTCAATTCTGCAAGTACCTCGCCTCCTACCTTCCAAACTTGCTGCTTGCTTGTGACCTAATTTCGTGTTAAATTTAGCACTTAATTGTGTTCTTTCTACAGCCAATACGTCGTAACTTGTTTTCGTGTCTGGAGATCGAGAGCATATATACCAGTTGTTACCTACAAAGCCTCAGTTATCTGTCACTTCTTATATCCGACATCTACATGTGGCGAAAATTTTTAGGGTCGAAAGAATACACTGGAGTAGTAGTCGCGGTGACAGCGGGTCACCCGTTCAGCCATCCAGAGTTAGATGTCCCACGATTACTCCAAATCCATTCAGCAAAATGACACGCTAGATTTCCTTTCTCATGCTCCCCCAATCCGAGCACGTACTCGATCTCTAAAGACCTCATCCTCCACGAGATGATCTCCCTTCCTTCTTCTTCTTCATCTGCCGCTGGTTGTCTGCCTCATTTCGTGGATGTACTGCACCAACGGCTGTCCCATCTCTTGGGTTGTCGTCTGGGTAATTGTTTCCCTTGCAGGCGTCATTGTTTACAAATATCAGCTAGTCATGAGGGGCCATCCTTTCCACATGATCCACCCAATTTCGTTTCCTTGTCTTCATCCATTTATTTATATTTTGTATTCCATACTGTTCTCTTATTGAGACATTTGTTATTTTGTGCCACATGGTTACTGCATGGATCTGTCTTAGTATCTACATTTCCACTGCCGTTAACATTGTGACACACCATCTACTTTTAATTTACATTGTGCAGATACTTTTGATTTTACCATATTCTTAGTTTGTTTTTAGATGTGGTTTGTACGTTATGGCTTAGCTGTTTTATTAAGTTGTTAAAGTAAGTTTTGTGAATTATTTTCATTATTTACTATCAGTACAGTATCATCATCATAACATATATTTACCACTTTGTTCCCCATTTTATAGCCCAGTTTCTCTCTTGCATTATCAATGATGTGGTCCTTTATTAAGTTCGACAGGAGTGGGTTTAATAAGTCTCCTTGTGTAGTTACTTTATCTAGTATAGTTAGATCTGTGAATCCTTCGTGTGTTTTAATTCTCTTTTTACTACCTGCATATATATAAACGCATTAGTATTCTCTTATCGATTAAGGTTTGAATTGTATCCTTATACCACCTTAACTCTGGTGGGCAGGTTTCTGTCTCTCAGGCGAAGCGTTGTCCTCCTAGGAGCTTCCTTCTTGGGAGCATTTGGGTCTTAACGACATACGCCCTTAGGTAAGTCTGACATTACTTGCATTTACTTGTGTCAGGCTTCTGTTTTCTTTCTCCTCGGCCTCCTTTGGATAACGCTTGTTTTTTCCACCCCAACGGTATTAGGACCCTTGGATGTCTTTCATTTACCTCTTCATTATCTACTTTCAGGGCAGGCTGCTCACAGAAATAATAACAAGCGTCGAAATAGGACCGATGGTATTCCTTCCTTTCAGTGTTACTTAGGGGGTACGGACGCAACTGTTTGTATTCCTGCGTACCAGTTTTGGAAAGTGCCCGTGAAATTCTTCTACTTCTTCTGCATTTTGCATGTATTAGGCATTTACCTGTTACGCCCTTCTGGCTGAAATTATCGATCTTTTTACGTTTTTCTCTGTCACCCTAAAGGTGTCGTGCGCACTGGGTAAATAATTCATCGTTAATTTTGGTACTCTGCCATCTTCCATACAGCTCCTTGAGTTTTTCACTCCCAGTCCTCTGATGTCAGCATTCCTCCTTGTGGGTAGTGCGTACTCAGCTACTCTTCTTAGGAATCGCATCTCAAATGCTTATATTCCTTGTATATTTCATCTTCTTAGAGTCCACGGCTAACTTCCGTACGCCATGGATGATACTGACATTCGCAACTTAGAACTGTAGCGTTTCTTTCAGCTTCTAGAACCAATCGAGCTAAAGTAAGAAAGAAAACTTTACTCAAGTTCGGTGCTCTGCGCTCGCTGGTGATACACCGCGCTCTGTACTCGCCCACCGCGGCGTTCGGGGTCACAGCACGAAGTTTCAACACCCGATGATGGGCGTATATGAGCCCGAAACCGGTCGTGATCTAAATAAAAGGACCTTACAACTGCAGCGGTATTTTCAGCTTCTGGTATAATGTTCAGCTGCGGATGTTCCTCCGGTACGTTGATTCTATGGATTGTTCTAGTAATGTAATTAAGTCTTTCTACTTTCTGTTGCATGTCCACTTCTGTAAATAATGAGACATTATTTCCTAGGATGTAGAACGATATTATTTTTTCTGTTTCTTGTTCATTTATTATTATTTTGTTCGCAACTGGCTCCCGGCTCCTGAAAACCAGAACTTTTGTAATCTTCAAAATAATAATAGATTACATAACTTACCTGTTGTGGATAAAATATAAGCAGCTGTTTGGATTGCGTTCTCGTTATCAGCAAAGGCAATCTGATCATCAGCAAAGTGTAACGTCATAGAATAATTACTTTCGTTGAAGTCATAAGTATAAAAACTTAATGTATTTACCTATTGCCTCAGTCTCATCAGATTTTCCATATCCTGCAGTGCTGCTTTCCGAATCTTCAAACGAGGGTTATTCGAAAAGTAATGTCCGTATCACCATAGCTAATTGAACGTCTTGCGAACACTGGAACGTACCTCCCAACCAATTACTGGCATGCCTTTTTCACCAAACGACGACGCCATTTGTATCGGTGTTGTCGCAGTACGCTGTTTACAGTGTCAGTTAAAAATGGTGAGAAGAATTCATCAGTCTTCCGACTGTGGAATACGGCGAGTGATTCGGTTTCTGACAGCAAGGAACTTTGCGAAAACGGAAATTTATCAACAGATTAGTGAGGTGTGCGGCACCAATGCGATGAGTGGCAGCGAAGTGCGTAAGTGGGTGAGAGCTTTCAAGAACGGACAGGGAAATGTCTGTGATGAACAGCGATCAGGCCGATCATCAGTGATCTCATTGGTCAAATCCGTGTACGAAAAGATTCATGAAGACCGGCGATTCACAAACTTAAACACTGGAATCACCGAATGTGGGTAGATCGACATTGCACAGAATTGTCTCTGAAAAGTAACAATTTCACAAATTGTGCGCACTATGGGTTCCCATGCTGCTTACCGAGAAACACAAAACGGAAAGAACGACTTGTGCCCTTGATTTTTTCGTATCGATATCATATGGAAGGTGAGCAATTTTTAGACAGCACTGTCGCAGAGGAGTAGTCGTGGCAAGTGCCTAGCAACAGATGATGAGGTGCAAAAAAGCAGTTAAAGACCGGCTATCCTCACAGGCGGCAGGGGTCTATGACTTACGGATTCAAAAGCTTGTAGAATGTTACAAAAATGGTTCAAATGGCTCTGAGCACTATGGGACGTAACTGCTCAGGTCATCAGTCCCCTAGACTTAGAACTACTTAAACCTAACTAACCTAAAGACAACACACACATCCATGCCCGAGACAGGATTCGAACCTGCGACAGTAGCGGTCGCTTGGCTCCAGACTGTAGCGCCTAGAACCGCACGGCCACTTCCACCTGCTATAACTTGCAAGTTGGTTACTATTTTATATTTTTGTTAAAGTTGTAATGTACTGAAAAGATACAACAATAAAGTAATCTTTAAAAAAGGTGTTGTTGTCATCATCATTTCATTCTCTTCACCACCTGCAAGTCGCCCAATGTGGCGCAGACTGTAATGAGACTTTCTAACGTTACCACCACTTGCAAAGTGAATTAGAAATCGGATTAATAATGTTGCTCACCTAGCATTGTTCGCTTTATTGGGCAACAACAAAACTATTGACTGTGGATGGTATCGTCAGAATCGAAATAATGAGGTCACTGTAAAAAAGTCATTAATTTGGCACTTATCTTGAATGGATTCCCACGTAGATTTCGTCGAAGTCGTTATGACTAATCTTGTTGATTCTAGGGTGATTCCACTTTGGCTGCTAGAAGGTCTGGATCTGTATTTTAGCAATATTTGAAGATCTAACAAATGCGTTTTTCAGGAAATTCTTAACGATCAAACAATTCCAGATCGGAACAATGGTATGGTAGAAATAATTTTTGACTTGGTGTTCACGATCCACATTTTTAATAAACTTCTTGTAAATTCACATATACTTCTTCTTAATTGTCACATCATCAAGAAAACAGTTTTGTATCAATCTTCACATATTTAATTTCCACTTTAACCAAACACAAGACTCGACTGTTCTGTTACAAAGCGAAATAACATAACTTCTACAAAGTGAAACGAAGACTGCCCTGTGCGCATTCACACCAAAACATTACAAGTAAGTCAAAGATTATGACAGTCTCACAGAAATGAATACACACAAGAACCATATCACTGTAACATGTCGATACATCAGAGTACCTATACGTTAATAAAACCAAATGTGAATATTGTCACAAAAAAATATGTCTGTTACTTCACAGAAAAGTAGTTCGAAATTACTGCTATCGAGAACCATTACAACTTGCACGTGGCGGCCGAACCCGACTGGGACATCCCAGCCAACAATGTCATACGATCATTTTTTTTTTTTTTTTTTGTATGGGTGAAGCCAGTTTCTTTGTGAACGGAGAGACAAATAAACAGAATCACTGATAGTGGTCAGGTATCATCTCTCACTGGGTGGATCTATCGAAGGTAGTTGTTGCATCGAAAGTGGTGGTTTCGTATGGAATGTAGGGTTCTCGTGCTGTTGGGCCCTACTTCTTTGAGGATAAACTATCTGAAGCTCATTATCTGCAGCTGTTAGACGAGGAAGTGCTGCTGGCGCTGCTGTCTGAAGAAGGGACATTTGCAGCTTTGTTTCAGCTCCATGATTGCCCTGGTCATTGTTAGCTGGCTGTCCGCGCGCACTTGGATGTCCAGTTTCCCCTGAAGCCAAGAAGTCTTAGGATTCCGGCGGAGTGGCCACCACGATCTCTGGACTTCAGCCCTTTACGTTTGTGTCAGTGAGACAGGTGAAAGGAAGCTACATGTGTATATGGTGAAGATCAGGAACCTGGAAAATTTCAGGGAGTGGGCGGTTGACGTTTGTGCTCGCATTCCGATGCATATCGAAAGCTGCATACTACTTGTTTGACCTTAACCTGAGTACACAACTGTCACGCCCTCAGTAACGATGCCCTAGAAACATTCCCCTTGTTATGCAAAATTTTGACCCATGAATGAACAACAACGCTATCTGACTGTCAATAACGTGATACTAAACAGTAGACAAAACTTTCAAAGAGCAACGGAACATAAAAAGGGATCTGTAACACGTTTTTAAGTACTGCAAAGTTACGATCAGTATGTTCAATCATTCTAACGCAATGTGGAAGTGTATCTGCGTTTTCTCGTACAGAGGAAACACATTCGATTCAGTCCGAACTTTTTATGGCCTGACACCTATTCTTAAAAAGCAATAACCATAAAAGCCCCACTCAACATATTCAGGGCTGCAGCTCGGATCTTTATGTGTTCATTTACATAACCAAACTTTAACTGTCCAGTTACCCGATTGGTCAGCAAGGCTCCACGCTGAAAGATATACTTTTAGTGTCAGCCAAAGGTGTAACTTCCATGACAGACGAGAACAGTCCGTGAGAGTCTTTGCACCATGCTACCATACAGACGACTATCATACGTAGGTTAAAGTCCATAAAGAATGGGTGAAGCGTATAACAACAACCTTACAACACGCTGGTCAACACGTCGAGCACATCATGTAGCTTTTATGTGTTGTCACCAGTACGTGCCTTGTGCTGTACAAAATGCAACATTACTCGAGAATGAATCTATGCTTAAATGAAAGACATTATTGTTTTTCTCTTGTCATTCTCTATCTGTCTGATGTACCACGCGATCGCTGTCGCTGTACCTTTAGAAACATTACGAGTAGCATCCAAGATGGCGGCTTCCGTTAGGCCTCGTGTTGGTTACATAAGAGTCATAGCCCTCCCCCCCTCCTCTCCCACCGCACACTACATGACATTAAATTTTTGTTTATACACATGTTCTCATTTTACAAGAGTGCCTCTCTAATGGACCACCTGTGTTCACGAGCCTCAGCGGTGACGCTGCTCTGTGATGGAGCAAAGGATTCACTGTCAATAACTGTCATGAAAACTATGGAAACGGTGATGTATAGTAGTCAACTGGCGTACTATAAAGAAAAAAAATATCATCCAACTAAAACAGGGCAAAACAGTAGGTGTTATGTGGGATGTGATTGTTATGGATTTGATTGCCTACTGCAGATGGCAATCAAATCAGCGAAGAGAAAAGTTACTCTAAAGAGTGATAGTCACTGAAATGTAGCCAGTATAACATGCACCTCGGTAATGTAAATTACAAACTGTCGCTAAGCCATATGTTCGCAATGTTCTTTCTTCCAAGAGCGCTAGTCTTGCAGGTTTCGCAGGAGAGTTTCTGTGAAATTTGGAAGGTAGGAGACGAGGAACTGGAGGAAGTAAAGCTGCGAGGACGGGTCGGATTCGTGCTAGGGTAGCTCAGAGGGTAGAGCACCTGCCTGCGAAAGGCAAGGGTCCAGAGATTTACGTATAACATCTCTGAGAAATCCAACAATCATAACGCTGTATTGACTACATAATTTTGCATGCATAAACAGATAAAGAAAACCTGTTAACGAAATTATGTGGTTTACCAGGCCTGACAAGAAGAAAGCAGATTGGTCTCATTACTAAGAAACTGTTTTTCCTGGTATCTTAGTATAAACACACTGTCTGTCAGTTGCCACTGCGGTGATTGACTTATGAAACTTGTGTCAGTGTAACAATACAGTTATAGGTTTATAAAGAATTACGCATTGGTACCCAACGACAAATAGTTCTTTACTCATATGAGCAATGTAGCTCCTTTTTGTCGGAGTATATATGGAACACCCTACAAGCAAAACATGAACACTTTTGTTTCAGTATTGTTCGCTGCCTATTACATCAAAATAACTATTCAGAATGTCAAATGCTATGATCACGACATGCATTACCTACACTTACACGTATACCCTGCAAAGTACACTGAAGTACATGGCATGGGGTGCTTTCCACTGCACCACATTTTCGGGCATCTTCCCGTTCCATTCGCGTATGGAGAACGGGAAGAATGATTCTTTAAACGCCTCTGAGGGCGCTGTTATTAGTCTAATCTTGTAACGGAAGGCGGTAACATGTTCGCAGATACCTCACTTAAACGTGGTTGCTGAAATTTTGTTAGTGGGATTTCACGGGATAATTTCCGTCAATCTTCAAGTGCCTGCCTCTTCATACTTTTCAGCTCCGCCATGACGCTCTCGCGTGGGTAAACAAATCAGTAACCATTCTGTCTGCCCTTCTTTGTTTGAATCCAGTATCCTTTGGTAGTCTTGTTTGTTACGGGTCCAACACACTTGAACAATGTTCTAGCATGGGTCACGCGAGTGTTTTATAAGCAGTCTCCTTTGTGAACTGACTGCATTTTCCTAGCATCCTACTAATGAAGCGAAACCCACTGCCTGCTTTATCATACACTTACTGCTTACCATACTGTGTGGCGACGCACCATCGACGTCTTGTAACATCCCAGGGAATATGCGTACATCCTTGTGGCCGCGATAACTGTAGCAAATCCTGTACTTAGTTATGTGAAGTTGTCTACATTGGCGTTCCCAAACTCCGACAGTACACATCTTGTACAGTTATCGTTTTTTGTTAGTATTCCTAGTTCATTATGATACGATAGTCTCAGCGATGAAGCAGGGTCTGGATCTGCACTGAGTAAGGCGCTTCCTGATTTCCTTGAGAGTTACACCTCTATTTGTCAGTGATGGATCGTTTCTTATTTAATAGCATTTAATGATCGGTGGATTAAGTTCAGTAAGTGCAACAGACTAAAAAGCAATTATTGCTTTATTAATTCCTTCGTCGACAACAATTACGCACTCCGAACAATGAAATCATGTAGCGAGGTTCCAATAACACCTTGTGCTCAGAAATGATTCAATCCCTACACTCGAGCTAGTGTAAATATTCTCTGAGCACGTGATGAAACACACAGAAGGGGCACCCCTTTGGCGACGGCTCCTCCTGACAATTCTGCCCAACAACTCCAATCTGCCCTGAACGACAACTACTACTACTGCGCTGACCGTCCACAAATGAGCAACCGAATAGCTCAGCGTTAGTCCAACAACGGGGTACTTTTTGCTTCGAAAAAACGAAGTAGAAGATTTTATTTTTTTATATTGTGTATATAGTTGACATTATGTTAAATCCAAGTTTTCGACCTCCAAAACCCTCGGGACAACTTTTTTTGACCAAAAAACAAAGACATTTTGGTACTTTTTTAAGGTTTTCACCTATTACTCGGCAACTATGCATCTTACTGAAAATGTTACCCGTACCAAAATGAAAGAGCATTAAATTTGGCGTCGAATGACCTATTTAAACGTCAAAATCGGTACAGCGGTTTGGCCGCAATCAGTCGTCAAAGTTGGTTCATTTTTACCAGCTTAGCTGAAAAGTCGGCTGCAACGCCTGATGAAAACGGCTACTTCAAATGAAAAACGTGAAGTTATCATAGTTACAGAGCATGAAATTTAGTGTTACAGAAGCATCTGGTTTTTCGATTCTAGGTACTATGGAGCATTCATACACTTGAAAACTAAAGCAATTTCATTTTGTTGTTTTTCTTTTAAGTCGTAGTTATTCAATGAAATGTAATTTACAGTGATAAGACGGCTCCCTAATGAGCACATATGTGGTGTCTACGTGTATCTTTTTAATTTTTTTCATTCATTTCTATTTTCATTCGTTTTTATCCATGTGTTAATTGGTAAAAGATGGGTTGCAAAAATGAAAATCAAATACGTATTAATGGCCAATATGTATTTACGGATGAGTAACACAAAAATTTGAACAAATGAACAAATAAAAGGGCACGACAATATAAAAATGCAATTTAAATATCAGAGATTAACATTTTATCAAATTTCAATTCCACGGAGGTCGTTTGGGAGACTGGCAAATCCCGGTCCAGAATCCGATCTGCACGATCCATTGCGGCACCTTCGCCAACTTCCTCGTTCTGGGACATACCTTCTATGTCTTACTCATCCTTGTCGAGCCCAATTTCTGGAGCGTTCTCGCAAGATAAGCCGCAACAGTGTTTGCACGTGAGGAGCAGTTAGGTCCAGATTTGCGATATCCACATACTGCTGTTTTTGCGTGCACAAGAAACCATCTTCAGTAGTGTATCGTGACGGGAAACAGGCCTGATAAGCTTTTCTTCCAGCCCCACTGGCACGGTTCAGTTTTCTTCCCCAACCAGGATTGCACCTTTTGGAAGGATAGCAATGAGTGCTGTCTTGCTGCGTCCGATGTTGGCGGTAGCCTTTCATGTTTGAAAGATTTTATCGAGGTAGACTTTACAAAAACCTCGTACCTGAGCTGCTCCAAAGTCACGCAGTTGGAACCCCTTACAGTGCTAACGTCAGCTGTTTTCTTGCTTGTGCTATTTAATGTTGAGCGAATGAGGGTTTGACAGATTCAGCAGCGTGCACTTTGAGGTGTGGCTGTTGTGCCATTAGATTTACTAATTTCCCTTTCCATTAGCCAAACAAAGAGGACGTGGCATCACATCCCATAAATACATGACTGAAAAGGGCAGATTTAGGATCGAATCTGAAAGAATTAGTGGAGTACCACACTCCTGCTGATCTTCCTCTTCCTGGTTTATAGAATGTACAGGATGTAGTTGTTTCTTCGACCCGTTAGGAGAGCAAGCACGCCAGTGTCCTCTCTTACGATTGGCACACTGTCAGACTCAGCAACTTGGGAAACAGCTGTTTCCGCAATTAATGAATCGGCATCTTCTTCCGCCTGTAGCATTTGAATATCTCCATCCTCAAATTTCCTCATGAGTATAAAAGTCAAGTGGTTCTTGTTGCTCTTCTTATTTACTAGAAACTTCTCCTCTGCGACTGCAGAGTTTGTATCTTCATCGAAAAAGATATTGGATGAAGAATCTGGTGTCTTTAAACGACGAGATCATTCAGAAGAGGTTGTCCCCCTTTGCGAAGCATCAGTTGGGAGGACAACATAAGTTGAATCTCTTCTTTCGTGATCAATGTTCTTGTCAGACTCCTTAGCTGTGGAGGGAGAGACTGCCATCATTCCTCCCATGGAATGGAAAATATTCAACCTGTCAGTCGTGGAGATGTTAAAATCGGCGTTATCAGAGATGAGTTGGATGAATTCTTCAATGGTTGTTAGAATGCTCAGGCCGTGCAGTCGAGGACGTCTCAAATATGGAAGCTTCGATTATTTGAGTTGAGAATCCAATGAGCACCGATAGTAAGTCTTGATCCGAATCTTTTGTACATGAATGTACTGAGGCCACTCAGCACAGAAGACAGGAATGCCCACCGAGCGAGGTGGCGTATTGGTTGGCACACTGGACTCGTATTCGGGAGGATGACCGTTCAAGCTCACGTCCGGCCACCCTGCTTTAGGTTTTCCGTGATTTTCCTAAATCGCTTCAGGCAAATACCGGGATGGTTCCTTTGAAAGGGCACGGCCGATTTCCTTCCCCATCCTTCCATAATCCGATGAGACCGATGACCTCGGTGTTTGGTCCGCTCCCCCAAATCGACCAACCAACAGAAATGACCTTGGCCATACTGCAGAAATCACTGCGTGTGAGACAACAAAACACTTTTTTTCCATTTATCAAGAGTTCATTTTGACTTACAAAAAAAAAAGCAACAACAAATGGAATTACTTTGACTTCCAACGGTGTGAACGCTTAGTGCTGCCTGAAACTGAAAAGTTAGATGCCTTTGTGAAATGAAATTTCATTTTCTATGATTATGATAACTTGACATTTTTCATCTGAAGTAGCCATTTTTATGCGACAGGCGTTAGAGCCGACTTTTCAGCTAAGCTGGTAAAAATGAACGAACTTTGACAACTGATTGCGGCCAAACCACTGCACCGATTTTGACATTTATAGGTCATTCGACGCAAAATTTAATGCTCTTTCATTTTGGTAAGGGTAAAACTTTAAGTAAGATGCGTAGTTACCGAATACCAGGCAAAAACCTGAAAAAAGTGCCAAAATAACTTGTTTTTTTGGCCACGAAAAGTTGTCCCGAGGGTTTTGGAGGTCGAAAACCTGGATTCAACGTACTGTCCACTATATACACAAGATAAAAATGAAATCTTCTTCCTCGTTTTTTGCCAGCAGAGAGCCGTTGAAACTTCCTGGCAGATTAAAACTGTGTGCCGGACCGAGACTCGAACTCGGGACCGTTGCCTTTCGCGGGCAAGTGCTCCACCGGGGCGTGAGTCGTGCTTGGGTAGCTCAGTCGGTAGAGCACTTGCCCGCGAAAGGCAAAGGTCCCGAGTTCGAGTCTCGGTCCGGCACTCAGTTTTAATCTGCCAGGAAGTTTCATATCAGCGCACACTCCGCTGCAGAGCGAAAATTTCATTCTAGAGAGCCGTTTTTGCGACGCCGTTACTGGACTACGTTGTGACCAGAGAGATTTAACGGCGCATTGCTTTACCTCACAGTGGATATATATATTCTCTTGTCGATAAATAGATAGCGACGGTGACCTGGAAAGTGGTATCTAAATGAATCTTTCAGCGTGAGAGAAAAAGTTTAATAAATTGGTTATATGTGCGCTTACCGTTGTGGAAATTCCCAAGAAGCACTTGTCAACGAGTTGGAAAAATTTAGCAGCTTCAGTCTGTAGTAGAACAAAATTTGATCCTGTCTCCACGACGAACAATGTCTTGCGTTGAAAGTGGAATGCGCCCGCAGCTGCAGCAGAAATGAAATATGCCGTGGTGAGAGAATTTGGACACTGTGTCGATATAGTTTGGCAGTTTCACTAGCTCTTCGGCTACTTCGTAAGTCTGTGATTGAAACTGTTTGACACGTTTCTTCTTGCTATTCTTTCTCGATTAGGATACTTAGTGGGGAAGCAACAAAAATGTTTTCAGCCAAAAGTTTATGAGTTCCATCCCACTAATGATATAAGCAGAGAGCACCTTAGCTGGAGTACTGTGATAAATTTAGTGTCACGTAAGAGGTTTCATCTAGCACTCCTAAAACAAGCATACGGTGTAGGGCCGCAAAAATTAACTTCCTCTATGTTAATCCATCCGCATGCCACACTCTTTCTCTCCAGTTCTGTTACCTCCTTCCTCTCACTCTAATTACAGGTCGAGTGAGCAAGGGCGCTGCAGTCATGGACTGTGCGGCTGGTCTCTCGGGCATGGGTGTGTGTGTTTGTCCTTAGGATAATTTAGGTTAAGTAGAGTGTAAGCTTAGGGACTGACGACCATACCAGTTAAGTCCCATGTGATTTCACACACATTTGAACATTTTGAACAACAGAAAAGCACACAGATAGCGTAGTGGCACAGCTACCAGAGCGCCATCTGTGTCTGTACTTTATACAGGGAATCCTCACAGCCAGGAGGCTCAGTGTGGTGAAAACGTGTGAAGCAAGCAAGCAACCATCCCACAGAGACTCACTCGTGCTTTCTAGAACCAGCTGAAAGGAAATTTCCTTTCATTCTTTGTTGTTATTCTGTGCAGTCAGATTGCGTACTAATATTATTCAGGGCCAATCGGTTACGAGACTGCGTAACCGCACAAACAGCGACTAAAATAAAAATTATTTGCATTCAATATTTAATTAAGCCCCCATGCAATGTCTCCGCAATACCCTTTCTTTCAGGAGTGCTAGTTCTGCAAGGTTTGCAGGAGAGCTTCTGTAAAGTTTGCAAGGTAGGAGACGAGGTACTGGCAGAAGTAAAGCTGTGAGTCGTGCTTGGGTAGCTCAGATGGTAGAGCATTTGCTCGCGAAAGGCAAAGGTGCCGAGTTAAGAGTCTCATATCCCACGAGAGTATTCACCATGTGTACGAGCGACTGGATGCAAAGTTTGCACTTGCGTTACCGCCCCTGGAGGCAACACAACGTACTAATGTGGGTGTTTCAAGATGGGGCAGTACTTGGTACCTCTGAACCGCTTGAGCTACGGTTCTGTAAATGTACTTCACTTCCACTGTTGCAACAATAAATATTGAGTGAACTGGACACCTCTAGAAGGGTGTACTGTTTTTTTTCCCACAGTGTATTGTCATTTTATTCAGTCCCTCAATCGCTCTTTCCGTCTATACCCTCTCTTTCTTTTCGTTCTTCTTCCATCCCTCCCACTTCCCCCCCCCCCCCCTCCGCCTCCACCCCTCTCTCTCTGTGCGAATCGTAACATATCACTTCCTTCCGTTCTACTTAAAATAAAATGTGCCCACAAATGACGTAAGGAGAGCAGTTTAATAACCAAACACTTTTTGTCCCTTTGCCACGTCACTACCACCCCACTCTTCCAATAAGCGCACAAGAGCTGTAAAGTGAGAGACGCCCGGTGCCTGTGTGTGGCCACAATAGCAGCATTAGGCTCCGTGACCTTATTTTCTCATTGCCAGTCCGTGTCGGCTGATGACCTCAACACACAGTTTACTTCATTGTTCCGTAAGCAGACCAGTTACGTCCTATATACGTGGCAAGCAGCGGTCGGAGTTAACGTTTTTCTTCTTGTTTGAACTGTATTACCAGTATTATAAATGTCGGCTGTTACAAAATAATTTATGTCTTCCTCTTCCTCCTCTTCCTATTCCTTCCTCTTCATTTATGTGCTACTACGACATCAGCGCTTTTCGTCTAGTGTGGGAATAACAATCTTTCTTCCTTAACTGGTTCAAATGGCTCTAAGCACTACGGGACTTAACATCTAAGGTCATCAGTCCCGTAGACTTAGAACTACTTAAACCTAACCAAACTAAGAACATTACACACATCCATGCCCGAGGCAGGATTCGAATCTGCGAGCGTAGCAGCAGCGCGACTCCGAATCGAAGCGCCTAGAACCGCTCGGCCAAAGCGCCCGGCTCTTCCTTAATTTTAAAACAATAAAGAAAATTGCTGCAAATCGTTGGCTGCGAATGTGCAACAGTTCAGAGATACACCACGCAACAATAAAAGGACACTTCAATAAATTAAACGGCGGAGCTGCAACAACATTTCTTGTCCAGAAAAATTTCTACAGCCTGCGCAATAAAATAAGATGACAAAATATGGCGTGTAGTTACATCGATAGAGCATTTGGAAACTGCTGCTTTCCGAGCAAAGCTTCATAAATTTTATGGGTTTACGAACATTCCGCAGTAGTATTTTACGTCTCGAAACTACTTACGTGCAAGGTAAAATCAACAAGTTTCCAGCACCGACTAACACAGAATATTTATTGCACGTGCATAATCTTTTCCTTGACGTACTCTCCCTCCCACACACTCATATTTACACTTACGCTCAAGGCGCTTATCTGTCCCTGTCCGGAAGGTGCCATCAGATACGGCGCCCGTGCTCAGTCACTTTCTTAAACTCTCTTAAGTTTCCGTTTCGGTTTTACTTTCAGCAGCATGTCCAGATTGTAGTAGTACTAGTGGAAATAAGCATTTGCCAGAAGTTCACTACTGGTCATTAAAATTGCTACACCACGAAGATGACGTGCTCCAGACGCGAAATTTAACCGACAAGAAGAGGATGCTGTGGTATGCAAATATTTAGCTCTTCAGAACATTCACATAAGGTTGGCGCTGGTGGCGACACCTACAACGTGCCGACATGAGGAAAGTTTCCATCCGCTTTCTCATACACGAACAGTGGCTGACCGGCGTTACCTGGTGAAACGTTGTTGTGATGCCTCGTGTAAGGAGGAGAAATGCGTACCATCACGTTTCCGACTTTGATAAAGGTCAGATTGTAGCCTATTGCGATTGCGTTTTATCGTATGTGACATTGCTGCTCGCGTTGGTCGAGATCCAATGACTGTTAGCAGAATATGGAATCGGTGAGTTCGGGAGAGTAATACGGAACGCCGTGCTGGATCCCAACGGCCTCGTATCACTAGAAGTCGAGATGACAGGCATCTTATCCGCATGGCTGTAACGAATTGTGCAGTCACGTCTCAATCCCTGAGTCAACAGATGGGGACGTTTGCAAGACAACAACCATCTGCACGAACAATTCGACGCCGTTTGCAGCAGCATGGACTATCAGCTCGGAGACCATGGCTGCGGTTACCGTTGAGGCTGCATCATAGACAGGAGCGCCTGAGATGGTGTACTCAACGACGAACCTGGGTGCACGAATGTTAAAACGTTATTTTTTCGGATGAATCCAGGTTCTGTTTAATGCATCATGATAGTCACATCCGTGTTTGGCGACATCGCGGTGAACGCACATTGGAAGCGTGTATTCGTCATCGCCATACTGGCGTATCACCCAGCAATGGTATGGGGTGCCATTGGTTACACGTCTCGGTCACCTCTTGTTCGGATTGACGGCACTTTGAACAGTGGACGTGATATTTCAGATGTGTTACGACCCATGGCTCTACCCTTCATTCGATCCCTGCGAAACCCTACATTTTAGCAGGAAATGCACAACTGCCAACACATTCTCCAGATCTCTCACTAATTGAAAAAGTCTGGTCAATGTTGGCCGAGCAACCGGCTCGTCACAAAACGCCAGTCACTAGTCTTGATGAACTGTGGTATCGTGTTGAAGCTGCATGGGCAGCTGTGCCTGTACACGCCATCCTTAATTCATTCGATCCCTGCGAAACCCTACATTTTAGCAGGAAATGCACAACTGCCAACATATTCTCCAGATCTCTCACTAATTGAAAAAGTCTGGTCAATGTTGGCCGAGCAACCGGCTCGTCACAAAACGCCAGTCACTAGTCTTGATGAACTGTGGTATCGTGTTGAAGCTGCATGGGCAGCTGTGCCTGTACACGCCATCCTTAACGTTTTTCCACAAAGGCTTGATCGTCTTGTCTTACAGTATGACGAATGTATTAATAGTTATGACGATTACTTTTGAAATAACAAACAGTTCACTTAATTTTTTTTATCCATCTCGTTTTCATTTGATTGCTCCTTATAAAGAGCTAATGCTACCTGTCTATTCGCTTTGTGAGGCTACAGTCTCCAGGTATGTCAAACTATTATCGCCTCGTCAGAATTAGAGATTAACAAGATTTTTATGTTAGCTATGACACTAATTGTGACTATCATTTGAATAATGATTTTGTGTGTGTTGCTAGAGCGAACGAGATATACCATGTAGACAGTAACGATGCCCCAGTATAGAAACATTTTCCATAATTTTGGTGGTTGTAAAATGGTTCTACATCTACATGGATAATCTGCAAATCACATTTAAGTGCCTGGCAGAGGGTTCATCCAACCACCTTCACAATTCTCTGTTATTCCAATCTCGTATAGCGCGCGGAAAGAATGAACAGCTATATCTCTCAGTACGAGCTCTGGTTTCTCTTATTTTATCTTTGTGATCGTTCCTCCCTATGTAAGTCGGAGTCAACAAAATATTTTCACATTTCGAGGAGAGAGTTGGTGATTGGAATTTCGTGAGAAGATTCCGTCGCAACGAAAAACGCCTTTCTTTTAATGATGTCCATCCCAAATCCTATATCATTTCTGTGATACTCTCTCCCACATTTGGCGATAATAGAAAACGTGCTGCTTTTCTTTGAACTTTTTCGATGTACTCAGTCAGTTCTATCTGGTAAGGATCCCACACCGCGCAACAGTACTCTAAAAGAGTACGGACAAGCGTAGTGTAGGCAGCCTCCTTAGTACGTCTGTTACATTTTCTAAGTGTCCTGTCAATAATACGCAGCCTTTGGTTAGCAACAATTTTCTATATGTTCTTTCCAATTTAAATTGTTCGTATTTGTAATACCTAGGTATTTAGTTGAATCTACGGCTTTTAGATTAGACTGATTTACCGTGTAACCGAAGTTGGTTCCTTTTAGCACTCGTGTGAGTGACCTCACACTTTTCGTTATTTGAGGTCAACTGCCACTTTTCGCACCATTCCGATATTTCTTCTAAATCGTTTTGCAGTTCGTTTTGATCTTCTGATGACGTTATTAGTCGATATACGACAGCATCATCTGCAAACAACCGAAGACGGCTGCTCAAATTGTCTCGCAAATCGTTTATATAGGTAAGGAACAGCAAAGGGCCTATAACACTACCTTGGGGAACGCCACAAATCACATCGTTTTCCTCGATGACTTTCCGTCAATTACAGCGAACTGTGACCTCTCTGACAGGAAATCACAGTTCCAGTCACATAACTGAGACGATATTCCACAAGCACGCAATTAGCCGCTTGTGTGGTACAGTGTCAAAAGCCTTCCGGAAATCCAGAAATACGGAATCGATCTGAAATCCCTTGTCAACAGCACTCAGCACTTCATGTGAATAAAGAGCTAGTTATGTTTCACAAGAACTATGTTTTCTAAACCCATGTTGACTGTGTGTCAATAGACCGTTTTCTTCGAGGTAATTCATTACGTTCGAACACAATATATGTTGTAAAATCCTGCTGTTTATCGATGTTAACGATATGCTCTGAGCACTATGGGACTTCACATCTGAGATCATCAGTTCCCTAGAACTTAGAACTGCTTAAGCAGGATTCGAACCTGCGACCGTAGCGGTCGCGCGATCCCAGACTGAAGCTCCTAGAACCGCTCGGCCACAACGGCCGGACTTGGTGGTTGTAATTACAGACAATTCAGACATTAGTAGTTTTCGCCAAGACGACACTTTCCATGGTAAGGGGGCTCTCTGTGTTAAGTCTGAACGATGCTTCGCTCTTGAATACTCCACAGAGGCGCCAGAGGAGCATTCTGGTCATTGGAAAAAGTCAGTGTCTGGCAACCTAACGCAGTTAAGGAGGCTGCCCAAAAGTGTACAAATGAGCGCAGTTACGTTGGCTGCAAAGAGTAAAGCCCTCTGTGCATTCGACAGTTTTCTTCGAAACCAGAGGTTTTAAATAACCCCCACAGCAAGAGCTCTGCCTCACTGGCGCCTAAATTCTTCTGCCGTCATGAACCGATTCAGTGGTCCGTACAGCGAACTCCCGGACCTCATGGTCGCACCGTATAGGCGTCATGTTGAGACAGTTTGACAGTGCTGCAGACGCCAGAAAATTCGATAAAGGAATGCCTATTAGACGGAGAAACACTGAATGAGCTTGTTGCTCGCTAGTTGCGACAAGCAGATCATATGAAATTATGATGGTAACTCGTCATTACAATCGCATTCGGACCACGTACGCCTGCATGCCGCCACTAACGTAAGCTGTAGGCTCTACTGCCACGGGCCATCTCACTTTCCCTTGATTACACGTTTTATTTTGTGTCCTCTGATTAGTTATGTGTGCCGTTTTTCTTCAGTTACCGAACCCTGTCTCCCGGTGCAGTAATAACTATTTTTATCCAAGCACTTTTGCCACCTATATCAGAGCCTTTTTACGTTGTTCAGTCGTCTGAGCATCTTTGACAATATATTTACGAAAGTATACATATTTAATTGAGTCTGTGCACAACTCTTACGAAGGCGTGTTTAAACGTTATGATCCCTAATTTTTACGTGAAAACTCTTACAGCTTTCCATATAAAACAAACGTTATTAACTTTCTGCATTTTTATTCTTCGCGTCTACATATTTGCAGGAATTCATCGTTAGAGGGCTCAGAATGTATCATATGATATGGCAGCGTGTAACGTAACTATGTCTCTGCGTGAGAAACAGAGTGCTGTAATCGAGTTTCGAATTCGAAGAGTTCGTCCACACGTGGAGAACCTTCTCCTTCACCATGACAACGCCAGACCACAAACTAGCGCTGCAAAGTCTGTAGCAATCTGCCGCCTAGGGTTCACTGTCATCGATCATCCTCCATATAGTCCCGACTTGGCCCTATTAGATTTTCATCTGTTTCCACTTCACTTTAATAGTGATGTAGCCCTGGAAGCAGAGGTGACGTTGTGGCAGTAACGGTATCAACAAACTAATTTTCTCCTTGGGAGAAATGTGTTCCTCGACAGGGTGACTATGCTGAGAGAGAAATACGTAGACATGATGGACAATATAGATGTAAAGTGTTTATAACGCTAGTTTTATTTAGAAAAGCTTTAAGAATTTTCACATAAAAAAAAATTCGGAGGCATTACTTTGCGGCACGCCCTCTTATTTAAGTGGAGTTACGCCACTCCATTCCGTCCTTAATCTAGCATCATACGTCATCTATGTCACTGCGATTGTGAATAAAAAGTAGAATGACGCCTGTATTAGATGAATTTTATGCCTTAGGCACCGTTAGGACAGGACAGCTGGAAATGCGGTTTCACTTTTTCACATTTTCTCACTATCAATCACTATACACTATATGCACATGTTTCGTCATATAGTACTACACTCTTTGTCAGCTCTGTCTGGACCAGAGCGATGGTGATTGGTTTCCACTGTTTATAACGCTGCTTCCCAGTTTGCTTGCCATAACAGTTGAGTCAAACACCTCTCTATAATGCGTGAGATGTTTGTAGTCCAAAAGACGACAAGGTGTTAGCTTTATACTCTACACCATTTTTGTAGTAAGGTTTTCCAGAGAAAAAAGAAAACATTGTAGTGTGAAAGTGGTTTTTGAACTGACAGACATTTTACTATTATTATTATTATTTACATGTCTAACAGTTGTTACCGAACTCCGACTATGTGTTTGCCTAAGTAATCATTCACTGTATAGAATGTATTGCTTAACATGTAATTTTTAATTGGTTTACTATAAAATTCTGTTTTAATAATCTCTCTAACCTTCTTGGGCCTTTTATCATAAAATTTTAATTCCTTGGTAGAAAATATTGTTTTCAGTTTCATATTTATTCTTTCTTAGTAAACGCAAGTTGAGTCTAGATCCTATTCCACTGCAATGGGCAAAGCTATTTCCATAGTAGTTATTAAGATAGTTTTTGACATGCACAGCTGACTCGTAAATGTAACCACTTGATGTAGTTAAAATCCCAAATGTATTGCTGTCGGATGAGAGCGAGATCATATGATATGCAAAGCTCAAAAGTTTATTGTCATGTCTTCGGTAGTGAAGGACGAAAGAAGGAAGCGCATATGGACCTTATAAAAAATCATTCCGGCTTGACTTAGGGACGCCATAGACGTCTTAAACCACACAACCTAGCCTACTACGTGGTCTAGTGGCTAGCGTTGCTGCCCCTAAATCACGAGGTCCCGGGTTCGATTCCCGGCCGAGTTGGAGATTTTCTCTTCCCGGAGACGGAGTGTCTGTGTTGTCCTCATAAATTCATAATCATCATCATCATTTGTGATACTGGCTAGATTGGACTGTGTAAAAAAAATTGGACTGTGAAAAAAAAATTGGGAATTTGTACGGGCACTGATGACCGCGCAGTTGAGCGCCCCACAAACCAAACATCATCATCATCATCATCATCTGGCCTACTATTCCAGAATTCGAGGCTGGCATCTTAACCACCCCAGCATATCTCTCGGCAACAACATCGAAAAAGTAACACGCATTTCCCAATGTCGCTGAGTTATTTTTGACAACGTAGATTTTAATCAATAACCGGCGCTATGTACGGGGCTGTAAGGCAGTTAAATCCAGTTACTGTTTATCCATTTTCTTGACGTCTCCCTGCAGTACCGTCTCATATGTGGCAAAATTGGCCAAACAAAATTCCTTAGTCTCTTTATGGCACTTTGCGTTTATTTCGTAGCGAATGATATTCGCATAGTCGGAAATCACATATCGCAAACTTTTCGGGTGGTTAGTCGTTGTAAAATATTTGTTTCCTTTCAGGTGTTCCTCCCTCATTGACTTGTTTCACATCAGCCGCTACTTGAATATCATACAGCATTGACACCAGAGTTTCTCCCTCCGAAAGAACAGCGTTACTTAGTCATTGTAAACGAACCATAGCCATTTTAAAATCGATATGCGAAATATGTGAACAGTTCCGCGTAATAAATCAACCTGATACATAGTGAGGCCGTTAGATGTTCTTTTCTTCTGGGTTAATTTGGCAAATGTATGCAAATATTTTTGCCGTCCGTGAAGATGCACCTATGGCTCCAAAGCGCTGAAGCTGTTAAGGGTTTTTTGTCACCACCTCGCGCCCATAGACTTCCGTCATCTATAGAGTCCGACGTCGCGGTATCTACAGAAACACACGGAAACGGAGGGACGTTTGCGAAAAGATAGGGACTAGAGCCCAGAAAGCCAAATTTCATGGACGGGGCCGACTCATGCTTATAACTTAATCCTGTTACCATATAACACAAGCTGCGCAACAGGTTTTTCAGCGACTCTGTAGGACTAGGATCTGTGGACGAAATGATAATACTGGAAAGTTCGACTTAATCACAGCCTCTGAAACACAGTGATGAGGCAGATATTATGACGGCCACCCACGGCAAGACTGAACGGCGACTAGTGACGTTGCGGCCACGTGACTCGGCGAGGAAAGAGTGAAACAGTGACGAAAGGAGCAAAATTCTAGCGACGATTCGGGCCGCAAATGTGGAAATCAACCGACACATGCGATTCTGACAAAGGGCAGATTGCTATGGCCCGGCGCATGGGAAGTAACATCTCAGAAACGGCGAAGCTCGTCGGCTCTTCGTATGCTGTTGTCTCGAACATCTGTGGAGAAGTGTTGGAGGACGATGGAACTACGAGTGTGCGACTGTGTGCTGGACGTCCACATCATACCACAGAACGTGTAGGTAGGAGGTTTTCCGGCTCTACAAAGCAGAACAGGCGGCTATCTGTGACGGTACTGTCGACAGAGTGCAGTACGGGTGCAGGCACAAGTGTTTCGGAGCACACTGTTCACCACAAATTGTTGAAGAATGCGCAGCAAACGACTGCTACCCTTTTCTACGTCGACCCAATGACATTGTCAATTACGTCTGTAGTGGACACAGGAGCATCGAGAGGGCGTGGATCAGTAGAAACACGTCGCCTAGACAAATATCTCACGTGACGATGGTAGGACGAGCGTCGTGTCCGTATACGCCGCCATACAGGTGAACGCCTGCTCGGCACGTGCTCCGCATCACGGACGCAGGCCGTTCGGGGGAGTATTATGTACTGTGGGGAACAGGCACTTGAGCTACTGTTGTACCTGATGTAATAATCGGAAGGGCTCCCCTACCTGATACACGTGCTCTGTTTCTTCCGCAGTGTTCGAGTGACAAGTACTTGTATTTAATTTGACTGTACAGTCTCACTGTGTCTAATACAATTTCAATAACGAATTACGGTAAGTGCACTACTGCCCATTAAAATTGCTACACAGGAAGAAATGGAGATGATACAGGGGTATTCATTGGACAAATATATTATACTAGAACTGACATGTGATTACATTTTCACGCAATTTGGGTGCACAGTTCCCGAGAACTCAGTACCCAGAACAACCACCTCTGGCCGTAATAACGGCCTTAATACGCCTGGACATTGAGTCAAACAGAGCTTGGATGGCGTGTACAGGTACCACTGCCCATGCAGCTTCAACACAATACCACGGTTCATCAAGTGTAGTGACTGGCGTATTGTCACGAGCCAGTTGCTCGGCCACCATTGACCAGACGTTTTCAATTGCTGAGAGACCTGGAGAATGTGCTGGCCAGGGCAGCAGTCGAACATTTTCTGTATCCAGAAAGGCCCGTACAGCACCTGCAACATGCGGTCCTGCATTGCCATGCTGAAATGTAGGGTTTCGCAGGGATCGAATAAAGGGTGAGCCGCGGGTCGTAACACATCTGAAATGTGACGTACACTGTTCAAAGTGCCGTCAGTGCGAACAAGAACTGGCCGAGAAGTGTAACCAATGGCACTCCATACCATCACGCCGGGTGATACGCTAGTATGGCAGTTACGAATACACGCTTCCAATGTGCGTTCACCGCGATGTCGCCAAACACGGATGGGACCATTATGATGCTGTAAACAGAATCTGGATTCATCCGAAAAAAATGACGTTTTGCCATTTGTGCACCCAGGTTCGTCGTCGAGTACCCCATCGCACGTGCTCCTGCCTGTGATGCAGCGTCAAGGGTAATCGCAGCCATGGTCTCCGAGCTGATAGTCCATCCTGCTGCAAACGGCGTCGAACTGTTCGTGCAGATGGTTGTTGTCTTGCCAACGTCCCCATCTGTTGACTCAGGGATCGAGACGTGGCTGCACGATCCGCTACAGCCATGCGGATAAGATGCCTGTTATCTCGACTGCTAGTGATACGAGACCGTTGGGATCCAGCACGGTGTTCCGTATTACGCTCCTGAACCCATCGATTCCATATTCTGCTAACAGTCATTGGATCTCGACCAACGCGAGCAGCAATGTCGCGATACGATAAACCCTAATCGCAATAGGCTACAATCCGACCTTTATCAACGTCGGAAACGTGATGGTACGCATTTCTCCTCCTTACACGAGGCATCACAACAACGTTTCACCAGGCAACGCCGGTCAACTGCTGTTTGTATATGAGAAATCGGTTGGAAACTTTCCTCATGTCAGTACGTTGTAGATATCGCCACCGGCGCCAACCTTCTGTGAATGCTCTGAAAAGCTAATCATTTGCATATCACAGCATCTTCCTCCTGTCGGCTAAATTCCTAGTCTGTAGCACGTCATTTTCGTGGTGTAGCAATTTTAATGGCCAGTAGTGTAATAGTACAACCAATGCAAGAGGTATAGTGGAGCGTTCAGCAACTGCTTCGAAAGGATGCTTTCATACGTACACCTCGAGAAAGAGTAGTTTTGGTATGTTGCGGGGTAAGTTTTTCGAAGAATCAGAGTTTCACCTCTTTCTCATACCTTTCACTGCCTACTTGATAGATAAATCGTTGTAGATATACAGGGTCTTTCATAATGATTGACCTGAATTTGGATGGCAATAATTACGAAATATGTGACGTGTCGACAAATAAATAGGTGTTGTTTTAATGGTCGTGGGCTGCAGTATTGGAAAATTGCCGTTAGATGTGACACAATGTGTCTTCTCAGTTCGCAGTCAGTCAGAAGTGAGGTGGCGTCCGCTTAACAGAAGGCGTGTAGTTTGTTGCAGTTTGCAAAGAGTGAATCAGTAATTTTGGTCCAGCGTGCTTTTCATCGGCGTTTTGGCATTGGTCCGCCTGCTCTCAAAAACATCCGTCGTTGGTGTTGCCAGTTTGAAGAGACAGGATGCTTGTGCAAAGGTAATGGACAGGGACTGCGATTGCTGTGTTCGGATGAGGGCTGACTTGGCATCCCTTCGCTCACAGCTGCAATCGGCGCTGACTTCGGTCGCGCAGCTTGAGGCTGTTGCCAATGGGCACCACTAAGGGGAGCCGGACTTGGGCATCACGGGGATGTCAACCTCGTCCCGTCTGTCCCCAGATCGGTCTGCCGCTGTGGTTGCCCCGGTTGCTGCCCGCAGTGGGGCTGAGCCCTCACCTGTGGTTGATTGGGAGGTCGTTCCAAGGTGTGGCAGGCAGCGAAAGGCGTCCCCGGAGGCTGATCAGAAAGCCTCCCCGGTGCGTCTGACAAACCGGTTTCAGGCACTGTCTCTGGCTGAGCCAGATGCAGCTGCCTGCCCTGTTTCAGAGGATCATTCTCAGCCTTCAAGGTCCGGGCAATCGCAGAGGGTGGGCTTACTGGTAGTTGGGAGCTCCAATGTTAGGCGCGTAATGGGGCCCCTTAGGGATACGGCGGCTAAGGAGGGGAAGAAATCCAGTGTGCACTCCGTGTGCATTCCGGGAGGAGTCATTCCTGATGTGGAAAGGGTCCTTCCGGATGCCATGAAGAGCACAGGGTGCAGCCAGCTGCAGGTGGTGGCACATGTCGGCACTAATGACGTGTGTCGCTTTGGATCTGAGGAAATTCTCTCTGGATTCCAGCGGCTATCTGATTTGGTGAAGGCTGCCGGTCTTGCTTACGAGATGAAGGCAGAGCTCACCATCTGCAGCATCGTTGACAGAACCGACTGCGGACCTTTGGTGCAGAGCCGGGTGGAGGGTCTGAATCAGAGGCTCAAACGGTTTTGCGACGGTATTGGCTGCAGATTCCTTGACTTGCGCCATAGGGTGGTGGGGTTTCGGGTTCCGCTGAATAGGTCAGGAGTTCACTACACTCAGCTGGCGGCTACACGGGTAGAGGAGGCTGTGTGGCGTGGACTGGCCGGTTTTTTAGGTTAGAAGGCCTCGGGAAAGTGCGGGGTGGGCTGCAATGTCAAAGGGTGCTTGGCAATTACAGGACGTGCTTGGATCAAGGAACAGTCGGACTTGTAGTTGTAAATTGTTGTAGTTGCGCTGGAAAAGTCCCTGAGCTTCAAGCGCTAATAGAAAGCACAGAAGCTGATATCGTTATAGGTACAGAAAGCTGGCTAAAGCCTGAAATAAGTTCTGCAGAAATTTTTACGAAGTCTCAGACGGTGTTCAGGAAAGATAGATTAGGCAGAATTGGTGGTGGAGTGTTTGTGTCTGTCAGTAGTGGTTTATCTTGTAGTGAAGTCGAAGTAGATACTCCGTGCGAATTGTTATGGGTGGAGGTTATACTTAACAGCCGAATTAAGTTAATAATTGGCTCCTTCTACCGACCCCCAGACTCCGATGATACAGTTGCGGAACAGTTCAGAGAAAGTTTGAGTCTCGTAACAAATAAATACCCCACTCATACGGTTATAGTTGTTGGGGACTTCAACCTACCCTCGGTATGTTGGCAAAAATACTTGTTCGAAACCGGTGGTAGGCAGAAAACGTCTTCCGAGATTGTCCTAAATGCTTTCTCCGAAAATTATTTCGAGCAGTTAGTCCACGAACCCACGCGAATTGTAAATGGTTGCGAAAACACACTTGACCTCTTAGCCACAAACAATCCAGAGCTGATAGAGAGCATCATGACTGATACAGGGATTAGTGATCACAAGGTCATTGTAGCTAGGCTCAATACCATTTCTTCCAAATCCATCAGAAACAAACGCAAAATAATTTTATTTAAAAAAGCGGATAAAGTGCCACTAGAAGCCTTCCTAAAAGACAATTTCCATTCCTTCCGAACTGACTATGCGAATGTAGACGAGATGTGGCTCAAATTCAAAGATATAGTAGCAACAGCAATTGAGATATTCATACCTCATAAATTGGTAAGAGATGGAACGGATCCCCCGTGGTACACAAAAAAGGTCCGAACGCTGTTGCAGAGGCAACGGAAAAAGCATGCGAAGTTCAGAAGAAGGCGCAATCCCGAAGATGGGCTAAAATTTACAGACGCGCGAAATTTGGCACGTACTTCGATGCGAGATGCCTTTAATAGGTTCCACAACGAAACATTGTCTCGAAATTTGGTAGAAAATCCGAAGAAATTCTGGTCGTATGTAAAGTACACAAGCGGCAAGACGCAGTCAATACCTTCGCTGCGCAGTGCCGATGGTACTGTTATCGACGAGTGTGCCGCTAAAGCGGAGTTATTGAACGCAGTTTTCCGAAATTCCTTCACCAGGGAAGACGAATGGAATATTCCAGAATTTGAAACACGAACATTTGCTAGCATGAGTTTCTTAGAAGTAGATACCTTAGGGGTTGCGAAGCAACTCAAATCGCTTGATACGGGCAAGTCTTCAGGTCCAGATTGTATACCGATTAGGTTCCTTTCAGATTACGCTGATACTATAGCTCCCTACTTAGCACTCATATACCAATGCTCGCTCACCGATAGATCTGTACCTACAGATTGGAAAATTGCGCAGGTCGCACCAGTGTTCAAGAAGGGTAGTAAGAGTAATCCATTTAACTACAGACCTATATCATTGACGTCGGTTTGCAGTTGGGTTTTGGAGCATATACTGTATTCAAACATTGTGAATCACCTCGAAGGGAACGATCTATTGACACGTAATCACCATGGCTTCAGAAAACATCGCTCTTGTGCAACGCAGCTAGCTCTTTATTCGCACGAAGTAATGGCCGCTATCGACAGGGAATCTCAAGTTGATTCCGTATTTCTAGATTTCCGGAAAGCTTTTGACGCCGTTCCTCATAAGCGACTTCTAATCAAGCTGCGGAGCTATGGGGTATCGTCTCAGTTGTGCGGCTGGATTCGTGATTTCCTGTCAGGAAGGTCGCAGTTCGTAGTAATAGACGGCAAATCATCGAGTAAAACTGAAGTGATATCAGGTGTTCCCCAGGGAAGCGTCCTGGGACCTCTACTGTTCCTGATCTATATAAATGACCTGGGTGACAATCTGAGCAGTTCTCTTAGACTGTTCGCAGATGATGCTGTAATTTACCGTCTAGTAAGGTCATCCGAAGACCAGTATCAGTTGCAAAGCGATTTAGAAAAGATTGCTGTATGGTGTGTCAGGTGGCAGTTGACGCTAAATAACGAAAAGTGTGAGATGATCCACATGAGTTCCAAAAGAAATCCGTTGGAATTCGATTACTCGATAAATAGTACAATTCTCAAGGCTGTCAATTCAACTAAGTACCTGGGTGTTAAAATTACGAACAACTTCAGTTGGAAGGAACACACAGATAATATTGTCGGGAAGGCGAGCCAAAGGTTGCGTTTCATTGGCAGGACACTTAGAAGATGCAACAAGTCCACTAAAGAGACAGCTTACACTACACTCGTTCGTCCTCTGTTAGAATATTGCTGCGCAGTGTGGGATCCTTACCAGGTGGGATTGACGGAGGACATCGAAAGGGTGCAAAAAAAGGGCAGCTCGTTTTGTATTATCACGTTATAGGGGAGAGAGTGTGGCAGATATGATACACGAGTTGGGATGGAAGTCATTAAAGCATAGACGTTTTTCGTCGCGGCGAGACCTTTTTACGAAATTTCAGTCACCAACTTTCTCTTCCGAATGCGAAAATATTTTGTTGAGCCCAACCTTCATAGGTAGGAATGATCATCAAAATAAAATAAGAGAAATCAGAGCTCGAACAGAAAGGTTTAGGTGTTCGTTTTTCCCGCTCGCTGTTCGGGAGTGGGATAGTAGAGAGATAGTATGATTGTGGTTCGATGAACCCTCTGCCAAGCACTTAAATGTGAATTGCAGAGTAGTCATGTAGATGTAGATGTAGAAGATTCCAGGCCGACCTCGCACTTCCAGTGCAAAACACAGTCAACAGGACGAGGTATCTTAAAATGCTGCAAACTGGCTTTTTCCACAACTTCAGGAGGACTCATTTCCCGACAGGATGAAGCCCCACCGCTCTGGCACTACAACTACGTCACTTTCTCGGTGACACCCTGCCCCAGCCGTGGATTGGGCGGACGGGACCCCGAGACGCTTCCCTGCATTCTTGGCTTCCAAGACCTCCAGAAATGACGCCGTGCGATTTTTTCTTGTGCGGATATTTGAAGAAAAGTGTCTGCATCTCCCGTTACCTAGAGACATAGAAGAAGTGAAGGAAAGAGTAACAGCCACCATAACTTCTGTAAAAGCACGTACAGAATCTAAAGTTTATGACGAATTTGGCTACCGTATAGATGTTGTTTGCAAACCATGTCATTTTTTTGAAACACCCTGTCCCGTTAATAGAGGGAGTATGTGAGAATTAAAAGCCCACTTCGGAACCATTTACGAACCACCAGTCATACCCACGCTCGATGCACTGATCCCTACCATATACCTCGCATAAGACTGGCTATTTGCTTTAAATGTTCAAGGATGTAAAACGTTGCACCTTACGAAACACAAATGCGTACTATCGTATGGCTACTATATCAGTGATTCTTTCGCGCGTCCGGCCATCCTGATTTAGGTTTCCCGTGATTTGCCTAAATCGCTCCAGGCAAATGCCGGGATGGTTCCTTTGAAAAGGCACAGCCGATTTCCATCCCTGTCCTTCCGTGATCCATTGAGACAGATGACCTCGCTATCTGGTCACCTTCCCCAAAAACAACCCAACCCAACTACCCAACTAACAAGAATCAGTGATTCTTGATTGGATCAGTCAACCTATACAAATACTTGTATGACACAATTTTGTGGAATATGAATTTGAATGTTCACCTGGTCTCAGTCGTAGGCAAAGTAACGGGAAGACTTCGGTTCATTCGAAATGTTGTGCCAGACGGAAATACACTCGCCAGTACGTCGGTGAGTTCTTAGTTTGCTCCGAGACGAGAGTGAGTGGATCTATAACACATGAAATATTAGTTCACTTTATGACAATGGAGATTTGAACATTTGCTTAATTCGATACAATCCCCTTCCACAGGAATGTTCCAAGTACAGACAGTTTTACGACTCTTTACTTGAAGTATAACAGACATAATGTTCACATTAAAGTTCTGCCTAAGACATTTAATACACTGGCGGCCTATCTGAGGTGGTGATGTTGTCTTGATCGGGTACTGCGATGTGGGACGAGGTTTCCTTTGCTCGGCCTTAACCATCGATTGTGGTGGCGTAGTGGAGCTCTAGGAGGCGTGTGGCTACGCAGGCGTTTGTCATTCGTCAGTGCGGCACTCAGCGACTATACTCTACCGTAGTTTCGTTGCGTCGTGCTAGCCTTGCTTTTACACCCCATTCTTCGGACGACACCATGGGAAGGACACTAGGGAAACACAATCAGACTACGAAGGACATTGTTCACATAACTCTAGTGCAATCCATAGGAGAATGTACACAAAGATGGGCAACACTAATGGTCACTCGTTTATCTGAACGTTGGTAGAGCAACGACGGAGAAGCTGAAAAAATAGTTACTGGAAGATGTGAAAAATGTCCTTAGTAGTCTCATTGTGTTTCCCCAGTGTTCTTCCTGTGGTGTCGTCCGAAGAACGGGGTGTCAAAGCAAGGCTAGCACGTCGCAACGAAATCACAGTAGAGTCTAGTTGCTGAATGCAGCACTGACGAATGAGAAACGTAGCCATACGCCTACTCAGAATGCTTAAATAGTTAATATTATCTGTGAAAAATAGAGCAACGGAAATGATTTGTACGCATCACTCCGTAGGTATTGCGAAGACAAGCTCAGAGTAATTACAGCGTGCAAACAGACATTTCAGCTGCCATTCTTCCTGTACTACATGCACGAATGGAACCGAAAGGAACCGAAATACTTGGTACAACGGGGGCGTACCCTCTGCCATGAACGCCACAGCGATTTGCAGAGGGTAGATGTAGACGCAGAAGTAGAATTTCAAGCATCTGAATAGCTGCATCTTCTTGACGACAACGCACTTCGTCTAAACTCCATTAATAACATAGCAGGTTCAACTTCCTGGACGTATTTTGCTCGTATCGTTGTGTTTCGTTGATATCATCCCATCCCTGACCGGCTATCTAGATTTATTTTTTCTGTTATTTCTGAAACGATAAACGAAAATGACAGGTGATTTCTTTGCACAGGGCACTACTGGTTTGTATCTCTATTTTTGTCCTTCTCGTACCTGAGCTACGTCGCTAAAGTCGTCGCCATCGACGAGACATTTAACACTTACCTTTTTCCTTCCTGTTTTTGATAACAATTTTATGACACTCGTTAATAGCCTGCTGATGTTGCGTAATGTTACAATCACAGCACCTCTTACAGCGCTTGAGGTGTAACTGTTAGGTATATTTCCGTCAACAAAGATTGATAAGATCACTACAGAAGTTCGTCAGTATAGGACTCGTGGAAACCGACCAGATGACGCAATGTTTAAGGCACTGGATTTGCATTGGGGAGGATTGAAATTCAAATCGACATACAGTTCTAGATTTCTCCAAACTCGACGGAGACGAATGCTAATTATTCCTTTATTAAGAACAAGGTGATTTCCTTCGCCATCCTCTTGTTCAAACCGAAGCGTCAAATTCTAATCTTTCTTCCTTTTCTTTCTCTCGTCGACAAGTTCCCTAGTAAGAGCTGTGCATTATCGCCCAGTGCATACTCAGGCACGATTTTGCAGCCGGTGATAGGTTGAGAAACTCGCGCCGTGCGTCACACAGGCGGGCACAGATCGCGTCTTTTTTCCTTCCGCTCTTTCGCTCGTAAATAAGAAGCGCCACTGTTATCGCGACCCCGGCCTTCGGACCACGCTCTTGCGAGATACGCAGGATGAGGTGCGTCACGATACGGCCGCATTTTTGCTCAGGGCTGCAAAGTTCGCTCCCTGCAATTCTCGTAGCTCACCGTCGTCACCGCCTGCGAGAATGGCGGCAGTGACGAAACCGACTTGTCTTCCCGCTATAGACACTGCTATTCCGCAGCGAGACTTTCTTGAACACGGTGTTACTTTTCGTCCCACATATTCTCCTTCGTTTGTTTCGACGTTTTCTCAAGAACCGACGTTTGTTGAGATTTTCAACGGTATTACTAAACAACGATTGACTGAAACAGGGGAAAGTAATGCAGTAGAAGGTGGATGGGTAGCTTTGAGAGAGGAAATAGTGAACGCAGCAGAGGATGAAATTTACAAAAAGGCCCAGTAGAAATCTTTGAAAACAGATGAGATACTGAATGTAATTAACGAAAGGAGAAAATACGAAAATGAGGCAAATGAAGAAGTCAAAAGGGAATACAGATGCCTGAATACTGATATTCACACGAACTCCAAAATGACAACGCAGGAATGGCTAAATCAGTAATGCAAGGCTGTAGCTGCATGCAAGACTGTGGGAGAGATAGATGATGCCCAGAGAAAAGTTTAAGGGACCTTTGAAGAAAAGACGTGTAGCTCTATGAATATTAAGAACTGAGATGGCAAGCCAGTACTAACCAAAGAAGGAAAGGCTGAAAAGTGGGCTGAGTTTATAGGTGATCTGTATAATGACAACAACTTGAAGGCAATATTACAGAATGAGAAGAGGAATCAGTTGAAGATGAGTTGAGAGATAAGAAACTGTGAAAAAAAAACTTTACACGACGCCGAAAGATCTAAGACGAAACAAGATCCCTGGTGTAGACAAAACTCGTTAAGAATTGCTTAGACCCTTAGGAGAGCCAGCAGTGAAAAAACTTTTCCACCTGATACATTACATATGTGAGACAGGAGAGAAACCCACAGAATTTTAAAAATGCAGTAATTCCAATTTCAAAGGAGGTAGGTGCAGGGAGGTGTGAATATTACAGAACCATCACTTTAATAAGTCATGCTTGCAAACTACAGACATGGATTATTTATGAAAGAATGGAACAGATGGCAGTAGCCTATCTCGGGGAAGATCAGTTTGGTTTCCAGAAAAACTGAGAGGTGGCATACTAGTCTCTCATTTTAACAACATTGTCAGTCAGATTTAGGTCATGAACTCGGTGTTCCCCAGTAGTGCATTTGGTATGTGTGGTTTATGACGTTTTACGTGAGGAAATTGTTGGCAGAATGTTGTTATAACTGCATGTGTAACCTGCAGAGAACGTGTACCCGAGGAGCCATAGTGGAGGCGACGGAGAACAGGGAGGAAGAGATGGATTCGGAGCCATAAATTCTGAGTGCAGCGACCAGGCTGTGAGAGTGATTCTGGGAAGCAGCTCAATCGATTGTGCCTCCAGAGGGAATATTGCCCATAATACTCTCCTCCTTCCACTTACGGTCAGACAGGAGGGCTCCAGTTCACAAAACATTTTATCTGGGGCAGATGGCCGTCCATCACGAAGGTGGCCAGTTGGCAGAAAGTGGGTGGAGGAAGCCATTTAAGAGAGATTGCTGTAAACTGAACCTTTTTGCAATGAATGGGAAAGTCTTAAAACTCTGTGTATTCTCATGTGAGAAACAGACGATACAGACGGAGTGCCTAGGGCACATGTTTAGTGGAGACAAGAGTGTAACTCAACTGGCCCAGGAAGTCCCCAAGTTCTTTTAGCAAGCAACGAAAAACGTACGTGTTTCATGGGCTTGCGTGTAAGGGAAGCTTAACAGCTTTCTTTCAGAAATGGGAAATGGTTAGTCTGGAAAGATTAGATCTCTCTGTAAATGGGGGACTGTGATGCCATCCACGCAGATGTGTTTTTTGCTCAAACATGGTCACTGTTACCACGAGAATGACGCAACTCTAGTCTAAAATCACACTTTTTCCAGACAAGAGAGATTTGGAGTCGCTGATTGTCTCCTCCCAGTGTGGGGAGCAGGTGCTATGTCTGAATTGGCTACCAGGCCAACAGAACAGTCAGGAAGGGGGACAATCTATGAGTAGATGATGGTTCAGTTGGCCTGTGCAAGCCAACCACTGTGGTTCTAGGTTCTAGGCGCTATAGTCTGGAACCACGCTGCTGCTACGGCAACAGGTTCGAATCCTGCCTCGGGCATGGATGTGTGTGATATCTGTAGGTATGTTAGATTTCAATAGTTCTAAGTCTAACCCATTCAGATTGCTACACCACGGAGATGACGTGCTACAGACGCGGAATTTAACCGACAGGAAGAAGATGCTGTGATATGCAAATGATTAGCTTTTCTGAGCATTCACAGAAGGTTGGCGCCGGTGGTGTCACCTACAACGTGCTGACATGAGGAAAGTATCCAGCCGATTTCTCATACACAAACAGCAGTTGACCGGCGTTACCTGGTGAAACGTTGTTGTAATGCCTCGTGTAAGGAGGAGAAATGCGTACCATCACGTTTCCGACTTTGATAAAGGTCGGATTGTAGCCTAAAGCGATTGCGGTTTATCGTATCGCGACACAGCTGCTCGCGTTGGTCGATATCCAATGGCTGTCAGCAGAATATGGAATCGGTGGGTTCAGGAGGGTAATACGGAACACCGTGCTGGATCCCAACGGCCTCGTATCACTAGCAGTCGAGATAACAGGCATCTTATCCGCATGGCTGTAACGGATCGTGCAGCCACGTCTCGATCCCTGAGTCAACAGATGAGGACGTTGGCAAAACAACAACCAACTCCACGAACAGTTCGACGACGTTTCTAGTAGGATGGACTATCAGCTCGGAGACCATGGCTGCGATTACCCTTGACGCTGCATCACAGGCAGGAGCACGTGCGATGGCGTACTCAACGACGAACCTGGGTGCAGGAATGGCCAAACGTCATTTTTCGGATGAATCCAGGTTCTGTTTACAGCATCATGATGGTCGCATCCGTGTTTGGCGACATCGCGGTGAGCGCACGTTGGAAGCGAGTATTCGACATCGTCATACTGGCGAATCACCCAACGTGATGGGAATGGGGTGCCATTGGTACACGTCTCGGTCACCTCTTGTTCGCATTGACGGCACTTTGGACAGTGGACGTTACATTTCAGATGTGTTATGAACCGTAGCTCTACCCTTCATTCGATCCCTGCGAATCCCAAAATTTCAGCAGGATAATGCACGAGTGCGTGTTGGTACTGATTTCTCAGGATCTATGCACCAAAATTGCGTGAAAATGTAATCACATGTCAGTTCTAGTATCATATTTTTGTCCAATGAATACCCGTTTATCATCTGCATTTCTTCCTGGTGTAGCAATTTTAATGGCCAGTAGTGTATATGAAGATGGTATTTGTTCTTTCGGACGACTGCAGTTAGAGCCTCTACAGCTGCTTGCAGGGCCTCCGCATCTCGGATAAGGTGGACGGTATTTCCTTAAGGGCTCCATAATGCGCCTAACAGTGAGGATCCCGTTGTTAGCAGGCCCCTGTTCCTGTGTCCCTGCTCGAGCCATGCCGAAGGAACGGCTACCTGTCCACTCACAGGGTGAATGCGCGAGGTCAGGCGGCCAGCCTTCACACTGACTCTGCGCCTCACGCAACGCGAACGTGTCACATCTCGCTACTCACACCATGGTGAGAGCTATCTACACTTGTACAGAAGCCAGACTGCAGATATAAGTGTGGCAGGACATGAAAGGGAAGCAGAAGATAAGAAGAGAGTGAGACAAAGTTGTAACCTATCCGCAAAGTTGTTCAGTCTGTACATTAAGAAATCAGTAAAGGTAACAAAGCAGAAATTTTGGAAAGGCAATTAACTATGAGATTCTAATGTTGTCAGATATGGCATGGGATTTGGAATAACAGTGTCTTGGAAAGAATTGTAAGATGAAGATTAACAAAAGTAAAACAAGTACAGTGTAAAATAGTCTAATTAAATCAGGCGGCGCTGAGGGATTTCGGGTAGGAAATGACACACTAAAAGTAGCAGATGAGTTTTAATATTTGGACAGCAAAAGAACTGACGGTGGACAAACTAAAGAGGATGTAAAGAGCAAACAGGTAATAGAAAATGAAGCATTTCAGAAAAAGAGGAATTTGTCAAATATGAACTTAAGTAGAGGAAAATCTTTTCCGATACTGTATCTTTGTACGGAAGTGAAACGGGGTCGACATACATTCAGAGAAGAAGGGAATAGATGCTTCTGAAATGTGGCGCTACAGAATAATTCTGAAATTAAATAAATTGATCGAACAACTGATGGTGAGATATTGGATCAACGGGATGAGAAAGGGGCTTCTGACCCAACTTAATTAGAAGAAAGTATCCGTTGACAGGAGACATCCTGAGGCAAAAAGAATCCTAAATTTATTAATAGAAGGAAGTTTGTGATGTAAGAATCGTAGAGAGAGTCCAAGGCTTGAGTACAATAAGCAGATTCAAATGCATGCAGGCTGGCATAGTTATGCAGTGATGCAGAGATTTGCATAGGATAGACTAACATGGAGAGATGAATCAAATAAGTCTTCGGATTGAAGACCACAACAACAACAATTCCGCATTTTAATTTTTATTTATTAATTTTCGGGTCCCAATCAAGTAAAGTATAGTGCCAACCTCGTTAACAATCGTTGAAGCAATCAACTTACAATATAACAATAGCTTAAGGTTGTTGTCGTTTTCAGTACATAGATTGGTTTATTGCATGTGCCGACGCTAGTCTGCGCGGTGCTCTTCACCCTAAATCCGTTTGAACCACCATAGAAGCCAGGTTTTAAATTGTAAGACATTTCCAGGGGCAGATGTGGACTCTGACCACAATCTATTGGTTATGAACTGTAGATTAAAACTGAAGAAACTGCAAAAAGGTGGGAATTTAAGGAGATGGGACATAGATAAACTAAAAGAACCAGAGGTTGTACAGAGTTTCAGGGAGAGCATAAGGGTGCAATTGACAGGAATGGGGGAAAGAAATACAGTAGAAGAAGAATGGGTAGTTCTGAGGGATGAAATAGTGAAGGCACCAGAGGATCAAGTAGGAAAAAGACGAGAGCTAGTAGAAATCCATGGGTAACAGAAGAAATATTGAATTTAATTGATGAAAGGAGAAAATATAAAAATGCAGTAAATGAAGCAGGCAAAAAGGAATACTGACGTCTCAAAAATGAGATCGACAGGAAGTGCAAAATGGCTAAGCAGGGATGGCTAGAGGACAAATGTAAGGATGTAGAGGCTTATCTCACAAGGGGTAAGATAGAACTGCCTACAGGAAAATTAAAGAGACCTTTGGAGATAAGAGAACCACTTGTATGAACATCAATAGCTCAGATGGAAACCCAGTTCTAAGCAAAGAAGGGAAAGCAGAAAGGTGGAAGGAGTATATAGAGGGTCTATACAAGGGCGATGTACTTGAGGACAATATTATAGAAATGGAAGAGGATGTAAATGAAGATGAAATGGGAGATACGTTACTGCGTGAAGAGTTTGACAGAGCACTGAAAGACCTGAGTCGAAACAAGGCCCCCGGAATAGACAACATTCCATTGGAACTACTGACGGCCTTGGGAGAGCCAGTCATGACAAAACTCTACCATCTGGTGATCAAGATGTATGAGACAGGCGAAATACCCTCTGACTTCAAGAAGAATATAATAATTCCAATCCCAAAGAAAGCAGGTGTTGACTGATGTGAAAATTACCGAACTATCAGTTTAATAAGTCACAGCTGCAAAATACTAACGCGGATTCTTTACAGACGAATGGAAAAAACTGGTAGAAGCCGACCTCGGGGAAGATCAGTTTGGATTCCGTAGAAATGTTGGAACACGTGAGGCAATACTGCCCCTACGACTTATCTTAGAAGCTAGATTAAGGAAGGGCAAACCTACGTTTCTAGCATTTGTAGACATAGAGAAAGCTTTTGACAATGTTGACTGGAATACTCTCTTTCAAATTCTGAAGGTGGCAGGGGTGACATACAGGGAGCGTAAGGCTATTTACAATTTGTACAGAAACCAGATGGCAGTTATAAGAGTCGAGGGGCACGAAAGGGAAGCAGTGGTTGGGAAAGGAGTGAGACAGGGTTGTAGCCTCTCCCCGATGTTATTCAATCTGTATATTGAGCAAGCAGTAAAGGAAACAAAAGAAAAATTCGGAGTAGGTATTAAAGTCCATGGAGAAGAAATAAAAGCTTTGAGGTTCACCTATGGCACCGTAATTCTGTCAGAGACAGCGAAGGACTTGGAAGAGCAGTTGAACGGAATGGACAGTATCTTGAAAGGAGGATATAAGATGAACATCAACAAAAGCAAAACGAGGATAATGGAATGTAGTCGAATTAAGTCGGGTGATGCTGAGGGAATTAGATTAGGAAATGAGATACTTAAAGTAGTAAAAGAGTTTTGCTATTTGGGGAGCAAAATAACTGATGATGGTCGAAGTAGAGAGGATATAAAATGTAGACTGGCAATGGCAAGGAAAGCGTTTATGAAGAAGAGAAATTTATTAACATCGAGTATAGATTTAAGTGTCAGGAAGACATTTCTGAAAGTATTCGGATGGAGTGTGGGTGTAGCCATGTATGGAAGTGAAATATGGACGATAAATAGTTTGGACAAGAAGAGAATAGAAGCTTTCGAAATGTGGTGCTACAGAAGAATGCTGAAGATTAGATGGGTAGATCACATAACTAATGAGGAGGTATTGAATAGGATTGGGGAGAAGAGAAGTTTGTGGCACAGCTTGACCAGAATAAGGGATCGGTTGGTAGGACATGTTCTGAGGCATCAACGAATTACCAATTTAGTACTTCACAGCTTCTGCCCTTCACGCTTCTGTCCATTCCCATACTAACTATACCTTGACGCCTCGCGGAACGTTTTATCAACCTACCGGTATCTCTTATTTTAGTCAAGATGTACCACAAAGTTCTTTTATCCCGAATGTGAGGCAATACCTGTTCATTAGTTACTTAATGTACCGACTTATTTTTCATATTTCTTCTGTAATACAGCATATAAAAAGCTTCTTTAAATGCGAACATTTTAAGTTAGGCTTACCGTGACTGTTATTGACATTAAATGAAACAACAATTTTACTGTTACCAGTCACTGTTTATTTATCTCCACGATGCGTTTCGAAGGTTGAAACCTTAATCATCGAGTGGATTTACATTTGTTACTTTGACATGTGGTTGCGTTTTGGGTTACGATTTTTTGGAGGAATTTATGGCTCTATCTAGTGGAGAAACAAAACACGATTTCAGAGAGTGGTTCTGACTTTCTTTTGACAAAAAACTAAACGTATATCTAACGGTGAAAGTAAAATAGAGTACCTCCAGTGGTCACAGGTTCCTTTCACTGTCGTAACACATCACATGTATACTGTCATATTTTGTAAACAAATACGGCATCTGGAAACTATTAGATGCAAGGATCATATAGCAGAAGAGAAACTTTATTACAAAGTACAAAGTAACAACATTACTACAGATAAGTTTTAAAGGATTTTGGAGATCTTTGTTTGCAGGTGTTGGATACAAACGTTGGAACAAATATTTCAAGTGATACATAAATCTGATTTTGTCAAGTGTAGCTTAAACTTCATATTCCTTTATATAATCAGGTAACATGTTGCAAACTTTAATTACAATAATTATATGGACTACAGTGGTAAAATTATACATAAATAACAATTTTGGTTGGGATTCGCAGATAGGAATGAAATGCTGGAGGCAGAAGGAGAGGAAAAGAAAGTGAGAGGTAGAGGGAGAGTGGAAAGGGAGAGGTTGAATGTGTAAGATGCTGATACTTGTGCTGTTGACATGGTGTGCAGGTGAGTGGCTATTGCTGATGTGTGGTATTTTTTGTTTTTTAGTGCTGCCATGTGTTCTTTGAATCTAATCTCAAATGATCTGCCTGTCTTGCCTATGTAGAAGCAGTCACAGTCCAAACATTCAATTTTGTACACACCTGCGTGATTCTAATGGTAAGGTCTAAAAAATTTATAGTGTCACCTGCTTGGAGTTCAACTGTGACTTTTATATTTTCATGGGAGTTGTTGAATAATTGGTTCAACTCACTGATGTCATCTTTTGTGCCATTGATTAAAATTATGCTATCATCTACATATCTGTAGTAGTAGATGAAATTTTTGAGGAGGTAGTGATCGGAATTCAGGATTTTGTCTTTTAAATTACTTATAAATATTTCAGCTAAAAATCCAGAAAGGTTTCAGCCCATTTCCAGGTCATCTGTTTGTTTGTAGATTTTGTTGTCAAATTTAAAATAGTTGTGTGAAAGTGTGAATTCGAGCAGGTCCATTATTGAACTAATGGACTGGCTTGAATCCACACTTTCACATCAATATTTTAAATTTAACACCAGATGTAACCTTAAGAACCCACTGCTTTAGAAAGTTTGCTCTCAACCATCATCCCTTCCACCTTCTCTGCCCCTCTCACTTTCTCTTTCTCTTCCTCTCCCTCTGCCTCGAGCCTTTCATTCCTATCTGTGAATCCCAACCAAAATTGTTATATATGTATAATTTTACCACTGTGGCCAACATAAGTATTGTAATTAAAGCTTGCAACATGGCACCTGATTATGTAAACGAATATAAAGTTTAAGCTATGCTTGAAAAAATCGGATTTATATCCCACCTGAAATATTTATTCCAACGCCTCAAAACAAAGATCTCCAAAATCCTTTAAAACTTATTATGTAATAATATTGTTACGATGTATACTCTTTGTACTTTGTGATAATGTTTCTCTTCTGTTATGTGGTCCTTGCACCTAATAGTTTCCAGACGCCATATTTGTTTACAAAATATGACAGTATACATGTGATGTGTTACGACAGTGCAAGGAACCTTTGACCACTGGAGGTACTCTATTTTACTTATTTTATTTATACCGTTAGATACACTTTAAGTTTTTTGTAAAAAAAAAATCCAAAACCATGTTCTGAAATAGTGTTTTGTTTCTCCACCAGACAGTTTGATAATTCCTCCAAATAATCGTAACACAACACACATCCACATGTCATAGTAACAAATGTAAATCCACCTAATGACGGCGGTTTAAACCTTCTAAACGCGTCATGGAGAAAACTAAGCAGTAAACTTGTTGTTCCATTTAATTAATAGACAGCTTCTGTCCTCTTATTGTCTGGACGGTTAGACATCTGGGTGAACGTCAGACATCTTCTCTGTAGATAAAAGGCCATGTCCTGAGAGCCTGACTCACTACTGACTCATCACCGCCCAGCCCAAGCCACTAAAGTGCGGAAACGTGAAATTGGGGAGGCTGTTCATCCTATATTGTAGGCGTCGTTGAAGAAGGGCTCTTTCGGTGCATTCCTAGGGGGGTAAAATAGGGGTTGAATTTGGCTTCTTTGTTAGAAGTAAAAAAAGAAACACGCATTTCTCTGCTTTTGGAAATTCAACTTCTAAGGGAGTGAAATAGGGGTGAAATATTTTATGAAAATATTTCTTTGTGAAAGCATTTTTAAATCTAAATCTATGAAAATTAATACTTTTGGTTTCTCAGTTAGATATGAAAGAATACGAGTTTCACTGTTTTTGGAAATTCAGTATCTAGGGGGTGAAATAGAGCCGCACCGATTCATTGGCAAATATTTCTTTGACTCCAGCTAGCAGAATCGCTTTTTGGTCAGAAGTACATACGGAAAAGAGCATGCTTCTATGGCCCTAGCGTGAAAAGTTTAGAAGGCGTTGCAGTTAATGAACAACAAAAAATATTTCGTTTTAAAAAAACACACACACAAAAAAGCTATGCAGACCACAGTGACTAAGCGAGTGAAGCAGTGGACCCTAAGCTAGTTAAAATTTAAGAATAGAAAGCGGTCTTAAAAAATGATGCCAATGACGATCAGTGAAGCTCGTTTACATTCTTTTAAATCGTTTGATTTTGGAACAGTGTCATTTGTTAATGTATAAAACAATGTTTCCCTGAGAAAAATTGGAAGCATAAATTTTGTAAATGATGTGACTGTTTCCACGCTGTAACACAGTACTAGAGGGGGAAATGCAATTTCTTGTTTGCCATGTTTTTTGTATAACTATTCGTGCTCTTTCCTGCACTTCTTACGTCAGAAAATGGTGTGACTGATTGGCTATTTGAGATACTTCCTCTGTGCTTTTAGCCTACGGAGATAGCTCGGATAACAAGTGTGTCCAAGGCGAATCCTTACGTTGGATGTAGCACATCATTTTCTGAGATTCTACTCACAAAACCGATGGTTTTCGAGGGGTGTAAGGTAGAATTAAGTCTTAAAATATTCTTCTATCCGTCTGTGTTGTGTTCCTGTACGTAGATCATTCCTCTTGAGCACGTTTCTCGGTTAAAGGAGAAAAACTAAAAGTAATCTATCGACTGACAATCCATATTTCATTCAATGTATATATTACACAATGTTTAATACACCTCTACAGTATTAGGGCTAAAATATTTGTAAATCATTAAATTCTTTATTTTACAGGTGCCTTAACTGCCAAAATTTCAACACTGCATATGGAGCATTCCTGAGAAAAAGCATATACTTCTTATGTTTCAGGGAAGGGCAGCAGAAAGCTTATCCTGTTCCATCGGGCCATCTGTATTGTAAGAACTCTATGACTGTACTGCCAGAGTTCTTGCTGAATACAATGCTTTGATAATACACTTCACGTTTCTGTACATTCGGCGCTCGTGGATATTTGCTCGTTCACTACCTAGCACTTCCGTTGCGTTGCGGTACCAGATCATGTCCACAGCACGTTACCTTGATCCAAATCTCGCGAAAGTCGTTTTTGTCATATGTCTGCAAATTGTGCGTATATTATTACTTTAACCGTCTGAATATCGAGCATCTGACGCTGAAAATTCGAGGAGGCGATCACCTGCTCAACAGAAGAAGACCTCCTAAACCAACGATGCTGACGACGGTTCGTAAACCTGGAATCTCGTTTATACGGACTAGATGAGACAGTTGGCCATCCATGTTATAGATAATCCAGAAAGTCACAAAAAAATAGTGACATTGATTAAAAGCCGTAGACACACGAGTTGTTTTTGTTTTCACGTAAACACAGAAACTGTTTACGTTACTCGCTCGTATTGAGTAGGATATTGAGAAAAAAACACTTGAGTTTTTACACTGTAATAAACACTGTCGTGTATTTCTTCTGAGTCGGATTCGTATTTTGTTTTTATACAGTATGATCACACATGAGTTTCACGAGCAATAGCTCGTCCGAAGCAGTTTCCGCCTGACGTTCCAGATAAATAATAATTTTTATCTCTTTGTTGACTACAGTGAATCTAACTTTTTGTCCTTGAACACAGCCATCTTCTTTCTCTTTGATGTCACTCTCAACAAACGGGGCAAAACAGTACCGTGCAACTCAGTGTTTAATTGTTAATTGGCACCGCGCAACGATCCATGTACAGTGGTTGACTGAATTTAAATTTAATAATTGTCACCCGCGAATACTGCCACCATCACTTCCGGAGTTTGAAATTCTGTGCTGTAACTGCACCAATAAAAAATAATGAACCGCATAAACCTGATATCCGAGTTAATGAGGGCCGGATAAACACGGTTTCGCTGTACGTACATACGTTCTGTCTGTTTCATTCCTCACCTAAGAGATTCTGAAAACTCAGCCAGCGCTCAAGAATAAATTATTTTTATTTATGGTAACTGTATGTCTCAATACCAACTAATTTCCCTAGCGCATATGCTGCTTCCTGCTGCTCAGAAATGCCTTAATTACAAGTACAATTTATTCGTTTCGCACTATAGATGTAGGATCAGTAGTTGAAGTGAGTTATGTCACCTTCGGTATAAAAACCGCACCAAGTTTTGGAGGTGTAGGGACGCCTGCGTACCGCCACCCACCAACAAATTGGTCGTATCCTGCTTTCTGCACTGAATACGTACGCATGCGCAGCGCAACGACCGAATTGTTGACTTGTCGCCGTATTGAACCACGCTGGTGGAACCTGTTCAGCGCCAGAACAACAGCAGATCTCACTCAAGTGTGTCTCTCCTTAACAACTACTACTGAAGATATTCTGCATCTTGTAGAGTGTGAAATTTTTTCTCCTAACATTTTTTATTACTGATGCACAGTTTTTAACGCTCTTTTGAGGGAAATCGTCTACTTCTAAAACAGCGAGCTCGAAAACCTGGACTATGAGGTCATCAGGAATGGATCACAAATTCAGACCTGACAAGGAAGTGGAAGGAAATCTGCTGTGGCCTTTTCATAGGAACCTTTCGAGTGTTTGACTTAAACGATTTTCGAAAAACCACGGGAAGCCTAAAGGTGACTGGCGGCTCCAGAATGCCACTCCAGTGTACGTAACATTGCGCCATCTCCCTTGGTCGTTCCAGAAAGATATTTTGAAACGATTTCAGCTCTGTTGGTTAGACTACGATAAGAACTTATCGAAATATCACTTGCCTCATCACAAAATATTACGAAACTTGGCTTGATAAGCTTCACATTTTCCTCTAAGTTGCTCTGTGCGACTAACAGCTTACCTTCCTCAGATGTTCCCGCAGATAAATCTGTCGCTTAAACAGCCAGAGTACCGCATCTCTCTGATAAGCAGCAGGAACGGTTTAGCGTCTAGTACGACGTACGTGTTGAGAAACCCTGGCGGCGCGTGAAATCTTCATCACATTGACTTCGAACGGTTTCTGGTCGTCATACTACTCGCCAATGTCCTGCATTACGTCCGTCGTGGGAAGTGTTTGTGCGACTGGAACATTAGGTGAAGGGGACAGCCGCAAGTGTAATGGTCCAAATGGCTCTGAGCACTATGGGACTTAACACGGATGATGCTGTAGTATACAGAGAAGTTGCAGCATTAGAAAATTGTAGCGAAATGCAGGAAGATCTGCAGCGGATAGGCACTTGGTGCAGGGAGTGGCAACTGACCCTTAACATAGACAAATGTAATGTATTGCGAATACATAGAAATAAGGATCCTTTATTGTATGATTATATGATAGCGGAACAAACACTGGTAGCAGTTACTTCTGTAAAATATCTGGGAGTATGCGTGCGGAACGATTTGAAGTGGAATGATCATATAATGCCGGCCGCGGTGGTCTCGCGGTTCTAGGCGCGCAGTCCGGAACCGTGCGACTGCTACGGTCGCAGGTTCGAATCCTGCCTCGGGCATGCATGTGTGATGTCCTTAGGTTAGTTAGGTTTAAGTAGTTCTAAGTTCTAGGGGACTAATGACCACAGCAGTTGAGTCCCATAGTGCTCAGAGCCAATTGAACCATTTTTTTGATCATATAAAATTAATTGTTGGTAAGGCGGGTACCAGGTTGAGATCCATTGGGAGAGTCCTTAGAAAATGTAGTCCATCAACAAAGGAGGTGGCTTACAAAACAGTCGTTCGACCTATCAGTGTGGGATGCGTACCAGATCGGGTTGACGGAGGAGATGGAGAAGATCCAAAGAAGAGCGGCGCGTTTCGTCACAGGGTTATTTGGTAACCGTGATAGCGTTACGGAGATGTTTAACAAACTCAAGTGGCAGACTCTGCAAGAGAGGCGCTCTGCATCGCGGTGTAGCTTGCTCGCCAGGTTTCGAGAGGGTGCGTTTCTGGATGAGGTATCGAATATATTGCTTCCCCCTATTTATACCTCCCGAGGAGATCACGAATATAAAATTAGAGAGATTAGAGCTCGCACGGAGGCTTTCAGACAGTCGTTCTTCGCGCGAACCATACGAGACTGGAACTGGAAAGAGAGGTAATGACAGTGGCACGTAAAGTGCCCTCCGCCACACACCGTTGGGTGGCTTGCGGAGTATAAATATAGGTGTAGAACATCTATGGTCATCAGTCCCCTAGAACTTAGAACTACTTAAACCTAACTAACCTAAGGACAACACACAACACCCAGACATCACGAGGCAGAGAAAATCCCTGACCCCGCCGGGAATCTAACACGGGAAGCGAGAACGCTACCGCACGACCACTAAGTAAATACTAAGCACGGAAACTTCTCATTGTTCGTGTGCTGAGTTTCATCCTACTGGACGGATCTGATTTACTAGTTGGATTCAGAATAACTGAGAGGACTAAGCTGCTGAAAGCAATTTGTTAAATGAAAATTACTTAAAATTTTAGTTCAGACCAAAGCGCGATGAGTGCTTATAAAGAAAATGGGCACACATTTCAGTAAATTATTGTCTATCTTCATTTCGATGAGGTTGTAAACTGTCATACACAAAATATTGGGTTGGTGCATAACTTCGTAGCGTTTTTCCATAAGTTTAATAAATACAACACACACATATGACACTTTAGTCACCAATAATATATTCTTGTTCACCATTTACAATAGCCTGCCAACTCTGGGGTAACTTTTTAATTCCGCGACTGTAGGAATCACTTTGTTTTGAAGCGAAGAGCTCAAATTTGGAAATTTGTGGTGAGGTCTTATGGGACAAAACTGCTGAGGTCATCGGTCCCTAAGCTTACACACTACTTAATCTAACTTAAACTTAGCTTAGGACAACACACAACCCATGCCCGAGGAAGGACTCGAACCTCCGACGGGGGGAGCCGCGTGAACGAAGAACTAATCGAGACATGCTCGGAGAGCATTTTCATCCGGAAAGGAAGTTACCTGTAGAGTGTTCGATCGGGAACGGAAAAGGTGAAAATCTGAGGGCGCAATATCAGGTGAATAAGGTGGGTGCGGAATGACTTTCCCACCCAACTCCTGTGCAGTCTTTTTGTCAGTCTAACAGAATGCGGGCAAGCGTTATCGTGGAGTAGCATCACTTCACGCAGTCTTCCTGTTCGTCGTGCTTGAACAGCGTCGTACAAGACATCTCAGTTATTGACAATAAATGTCAGCAGTGATGGTAACACCTCGGGGAAGCAATTCGCAGTACACCACACCGTCGCAATTCCAACAGAGGCGTAACATCTTTTGTGGCTGCGCAAACTCTTTGCACGAGGAGTTGCTGCTTCGTTTGTGCTCATCCATTCCTTTCTTTTCCTTAAGTTAACACAAAGACACCATTTATCGTCACCAGTAACGATACAGGATAGGGAAGATCGGTGTTGTTCGCGAGCCAACTAATGACCAGCAAGCAGATATGCACATACGGCCACCCGCTGATTTTTGTGATTTTGGCAAAGAGCATACGGTACCCATACATCCGAATTATGGGGATAAAAATACTTCAGAAATCAGCGAATATATTACTCCAACAGATTCAACCATTTTTTAATAATTATGTAGCAATATAGGTTGCAATGTATTCCAAAAACTTTTTAACAACAGAATAAGAACAGCATACAGCTTACTACCTAAACCAGTAAATATCATTTAACTTAAAATAGGCGTCTTATTATTTATTAATACACATTTTTCCCCTCAACTCCAAAACAGATACCAAAAACTACTTTAAGCAACACCAATTTTTCGGTAAGAGGACAGCAATTCTCCTTTTTTCAAAGCCATATTCCATTCCCCCAAATCCCTTCCCCCCCCCCCCCCCCCCCCCCCCCCCCATTGCCCCACCGCCCTTGACCGACTCCTATAGTCGCCCCTGGCTCGCAGTAAAAAAAACTGCATCAATATTGTGCAACCTAAGCCTTAATATTAAAACTGTATAACTACACGATTAAACTTCTCAGCTTACCAGAAAAGAGAATGTGATTTTTTCTCTGTAACTAACTCTAAAATGAGAGCATTTGTGAAATACTCCACTGGTCCGTCTCGCCCAGTGGTCCAACTCGCCAGGACTCACCCTATGCCCCTATTACCTTCATTCTTTCGGAATGGGAGTTTATCTGATCATCAGATCGAGTCGTTCCGATGTTCGTGAGATTTTCTTCCACGCCAACTGTCCAGTCGTGAATTACCTGCTCGAATTATTTCTGGCAGTTATATCAAGTTGCGTTATTCCTGCTTGCTTCAGCTCTTCTTTTACTGTCCTGGTCTTTCTTTTTTTCAGTTTTACCTTTATTGCGACTTTCATAGAATTCTACAACCTGTATAGTTAATCTTATTGTTTCCATAGAATTTTAGACTGCGTTTTTTTCATATCTGAATAATTACTGGTGTACTTTTCAATTTATTCATTTGCTCTTAGTCTTTATGCTGGTGCTTCAGCATAACTTGGACCTTAAATTTGCCTAATAATTTTCCATTCAATTGTTCTGCTTTCCTGAATGTTTCTCGGTCTCTTTAAAAGCAGAGTTTCAGTTCCATAAAGACACTTAGGTTTGATAACTGTGTTGAAGTGCCTGAATTTTATTCTTTTTGAGGCATTTTTATAGGTATCATTTCCATTTTGTGGTAATGAATTTCATAATCAGCCTTTTCTCGTACGATCTGCTGAATTTTTTCACCTAAATACTTGAACTCTCTTGATTTTCCTGTATCTTGTTTTTAAATTTCTGGACGCCATGTTGTTGCTAGATACGTATTGTTGCGAATAATATTTAGAGATTTATTCTTTTTTCCGTTTCCTTAAGAATTTCGAGCAAAGAAAACACCTTATTGTTGCTGGAATGTGCCTGCTAAGGGACGCAACTGTCTTTCGCTGGGCAGATTTCACTACGTGCGAAGCACCAGTCTTTGTCCCTTCGAAGGCAGCCCGAGGAATCAGTTTTCTTACGAAATATTGCCACTTCGTTGAACCTCTTTTCTAGCTGCCAGGAATGCCTGATGCACATTTTTTGATTAATTACCGTCCCATGTTTTGAATGTTTTGTGTCGAGATTTTACTGTCTGTTCACAATATTCATTACAAAAAGGGTACTTTTCCGCCATTGTACGGGAATTCGGTTTTGGGCAGTTCTGAGAAACTTATGTTCCAGTTGTTCTCAACTTGGTTTTTGTATTTCGTCGAGTTCATGTGCTGTTTTGCAATTATTGTATAGAAGTTCAAGTTTTTATAGTGGAAGGAGCCAACTCAGCAACATAGCTAATCGCATCACATTTAGAAAGCACAAATTTGTAAGGCCTGAAATAAATATAAAAAACTATTTATTTGAAAAGTATTTGTTATAAAATAAAAAAGGGATTATATTAATAGCCTGTAAGTTTCATGAATCAACATTGTCTTAAGTTATTGAGTTGTATCACACTTTCTTTTGGCGTTAACTGTACCGAGGCATAAGACGCAAAAGTCGGTAGTTTATAGTCGGAGTGTGCGTCTCACACTAATTGCGGTCAATCTTAAGTCACTCTTCCTCAAGCTTGTAGATTTTGTGTAAAGAATATGTATAATTCTTAACTATATAATTGCCTACATTAGCTATGTATGGAATAATGGAATAAATGAGATGTACTGAAACTGACACATTAACTTGAACGTATAAAACTTACACCTTGAATATTAATGTTTGCATGAAAATGCACTGAGCCTGGCAGCTCAAGATAATACTTTTAACAACTATTGTAAGCTTTCCACTATATGTTTCTGTATGAAACTTAGCCAAAATTTACCTCCCACTCTGTAACAAAATCTACCTATTACCAAAAGAACCAACGAACATATGTAAGCTCCCCACTATGTATTTCTGTATGAAACTAGCCCATATTTACCTCCCACTGTATAAAGAAGTGTGTGTATTCCCAAAATTATGTCTCCTCTAACTGTTATTGAACTGAAGTTCATATGATATCCGTTGACTAAACAGAACCTAATTTGAACTGAACTATAACTGATCTGAATACAACTTGTCTTTATGTAAAATGCGCTACTGATATAAAACATGTACCTGCCCTAATCAAAATTTTCGCTTAGCTCGCATCTTGACAATATTGTTTTAGATTTCTCGAAAGTACAACAGCGAACAGCAAGCAAGCAGTGACTAAGCAGATTTCTATTTTTTAAATAAAATTTCCAAACGATATTAAAACTGTTACATATCATATGGTGCAATGTGGTAATGCGTAATGATAAACCTTCTTTAAACGATGGGATGGGAAGAATAACTATTCCTATGAAATGATACTCCAAGACAAAGATTCTGGAATGAAGTATATATTCAAAAAGACAGAGCAAAATTTGAGATGATCTTCTCACATAACATTGGTCTGAATAATACTGTGCTAACGAAGTGAACAATGATTTGAAAATGGTACAGTGTTAACAGAGAATTTCTATAGATGTGAAACAGGTTAATCAGTTGATCAGTTATCTCAATGCGTCACTCAGGGGAGTGATTTGGTCTTTTGGTGTTTCAGCTCTGATCAAGTTAGCTGACAATAATCATTCCGACAAACTAGCTACGCAATGCTGCAGCCTTACCTCAAACGTCTTCCCTTCAGAAATAATAACATTATTCATTTCTTTCCGCCTTCCAGTATATATACGTCATATTCATCCTTGCTGTCCATTATATTAAATCTTTCTTCATGTAATAGATACAATCACAAGCAAACACAGTTCTACTGAATATGTCCACCACCCACCACACTTCAAGTAAGAATGTATCAAGGAACGGAGAATGTATGAGACTGCGGAAAGTCAAAGACTGTACCACAACAAGACCAAAGATTGTTTAACAGTACCGTAACTTTCTATCTGGCGTGAACATCGATAACTTGCAAAAATCAAAATGACATGCCCACCTGCCACTACAACAGTGTTGCACTAACATTGAGAGAAATATATTGAATCTAATTACAAATAACTGAAACCAGTCACTTATGGCGTTATTTGTATTATGATTCAATCTAGGCACTGTCAGGTATTCTATAATCTCTATAATGGCTAAGATTGAGGTAAGTATATTTCCTATATTGTATGCATTAGATTCTCTTTTCAAATAGATAATTAAAACTGAACTGATTTGTGATAAACAGTTTTATAACTGCTCATGTTTTATGTTGTATAGAAGCCACTACCTAGATGCGCTAACACTGTGTTTACAGTACTGGTTTCTTTTGTACTGAGACAATCCATGAGGGGGTCGCAACTGGATCTTAATACGTCGGAAGTGGTCACGTATTTCTGCAAACTGTACTGATCTGGCATCTTCACTCCACCTAGTTCCACCAGCGAAGTGAAAAGCGAGATGTCAGATTTCAATCAGATAAACTTTGCTAACATGTATTGCTACTGCCTGGTTCGGATATTCACGCTTAGGCAGACTATTACTAACATAATCGATATTTCACAAGGGGCGCCATTTATTTTATTCATAACGTTCGCTTTGATCGAAATAGCAGAACCACAGTTGTCAAAATGCCATGTGCTTGCATCAATCAATTATCTATAGTCCACACACAAAATAATCCACCTGTGTTAGAAACATACTTTTCATGCACAAATAGGTTTGTTGTAAGACTGATCTGCGTCTGGAGCGGGAAGGAGCGCCTGGTCCCCGGCACGAATCCGTCCGGCGGACTTGTGTCGGGTCCGGTGAGCCTGCCAGTCTGTGGATTGTTTTTAGTCGGTTTTCCAACTGCCTCGGCGCATGTGGGCTGGTTCCCCTTATTCCGCCTCAGTTACACTATGTCGCCGATTGCTGTGCAAACAAGTTCACCACGTGCACGTACACCACGATTACTCTACCACGCAAACGTAGAGGTTACACTCGTCTGGTGTGAGACGTTCCTTGGAGGAGAGTGGGGTCCGCTGGGGGCCGAACCGCACAATAACCTTGTATCTGTGTGGGGCGGCGGAGGGGTGAAGTGGACTGCGGTAGTCATCATGGGGTTGTGTACCACTGCGGCTGCGGTGAGGTCGGAGCCTCTCCGTCGTTTCTAGGTCCCCGATTCACATACGACATACAACACTGATCTGCACTGCTCGCAGACGTGCGTCAGCAAGCAGCCTCACTGGCTTTCGGCAGGGCTCCCACTCTACGAAAGCTACCGCCGGCGCGGATCGCTTCCTTGGGGCACTGTTAGTGACAACCCCACAATGCACTAAGTATTTTGGGCAGGTAATACGAGGGGCGTTCAAGGGTAATGCAAGACATATTTTTTCCAGGCCAGTTTCGATTGAGAAACGGGGAATTTCTTGTGGGAAATCGTGGAAAATTCACGTTTCAGCGCCTGTAGTTTCATGAACTACCGATTGGTGGCGGCGGTACACGTGGCCTACAAAATGACCTCTGTAACGGAGCTGAGTTCCAGGTCGGAACCTGTCACTGAGTTTATTTTGACGGAATACAGAGCTTCGCAGGTATTCCATAGTCGGTTGTAGAATGTTTACGCTGACCTGGCGATGAACAAAAGTATGGTGAGTCGTTGGGCGAGGCTTCTGTCATCATCGCAACAACGTTGCGCAAACCTGTCCGCTTTCCCGCGTGCCGGCCGACAGCATACGGCTGTAACTCCTGGAATGCTCGAACGTGCGGACACACTCATTCGAGTTGAAGGACAGATCACAGTCAAGCATCTTGCTCCACAACGAGGCAGTGCTGACACAGTCGTCTACCAATTGGTGTGCTGGAAGGTGTGTGCCGCGTAACAGAAGACCGTACAGAGTAAATAATGACAGTCTGTGCGGAATTACTTGCGAGTTGCCGTGACAATTTTTTGTCGAACATCACCACAGGATGTGAAACATCGATTCTTCACTTCGAACCGGAAACAAAACAGCAATCTATCGAGTGGCGCCACACCACCTCTCCTCTGAGGCACACTCTCAGCCTGTAAAGTCATGGCCGACCGGAATGGCCGAGCGGTTCTAGGCGCTTCAGTCCGGAGTCGGGCTGCTGCTACGGTCGCAGGTTCGAATCCTGTTTCGGGCATGGACGTGTGTGACGTCCTTAGGTTAGTTACGTTTAAGTAGTTCTAAATCTAGGGGACTGATGACGTCAGATGTTAAGTTCAGTAGAGCTTAGAGCCATTTGAACAATTTTTTTTTTTTTTTTTTTTTTTTGTTAGTCATTGCAACGGTCTGCTGGGATTGTCTTTGATGACCTCCCTCATGGTGCAACGATCAGTTCTGAAGTGCATCGCACTACCATCAGGAAATAGAAGAAACGGTTTCAGCTTGTCTGTCGCTACTAAAATGCAAACGAACTTCACCTTCTCCATGACGACGCAAGGCCTTACACAAGTTTGCGCACCCCAGAGGTGCTCACAAACTTCATTGTTCTTCCTCATCCACTCCGCAGCTCAGATGCTGCACCTTTCAACTTCCATCTGTTTGTTCCCATGAAGGTAGCAGTACGTGGATGACGGGGAGGTTGGTGATGCTGCAAGATGTTGGCTCCGACGTCGATCAGTAGAGTGGTACGATGCAGGTATACAGGCCCTCCTAGTAGGGTGGCGTACAGCTATCGCATTGAAGGGAAATTATGTTGAAAAATAGTGTTCTGCAGCCAAAAGAGTGGGGAACGACACGGTGTATTGGAATTCTGAATAAAATCAACCTGGTTTCATAAAAGAATGTGTTGCATTACCTATTGAGCCCACCTCGTAACTTCTTTGGTTTTTCCAATGTCATTGTCAGATTATGGTCTCGCGGTTGCGTTCTCGCTTCCCGAGCACGGGGTCCCGGGTTCGATTCCCGGTGGGGTCAGGGATTTCCACCTGCCTCCAGATGACTGGGTGTAGTTGTCTCGTCTTCATCATCATTCATCCCCATTATGGTCGGAGGAAGGCAATGGCAAACCACCTCCGCTAGGACCTTGCGTAGTACGGCGGCGCGGGTCTTCCACGTCGTTCCCCTACTCTCTGTAAAGGAGTATGGGACCTCATCATCCTCATGTTTATAGTTACGTCGTAATAAGTAAATTGCTGAGAGACTTTTTAAACTTATCGATGTTCCTATTTGGCATCTACGAGTAGTATAGCTAAAAGATAGCATCGAAGTTGTAGGTTTTGGTGCGTACTCCGTACTGCAGTAGCCAATCAGGACGTAGCCAGTACCACGTCCGCTAGATAAAGAAGTTTTAGAGTTTGAAAAGGGGATTGGAATGACGTATACTGCCCTATGCTTCGAGGTCAACGGACACACAGAGGTCAGGCCTACGATAATTGACAGACAATACGTGTGTAAGGTGCACGAGCTGTCCTTCGAAGGAAAAGTTTGATCGAAAGCACACTGGTTAACAGGGAGGGGCAAGCAGCTAGGAGCCGGTTTAGATGTTTATAGGGGCGTTGCGAGAGAACAGATTCGAACACCCTGCTGTGCATCTGGGTGGTACTGACGGTTGGTTGGAGGAAGTGTCGTTGGCGGGTTTGTTGGTGGTGAGGACGAGTGCGCCAAGAAATGTTTTCCACAGCAAAGAATAGGGGCCCGTGTGAAGGGGCTGGCATTATATTTTCTTGTGGAGTGTTTGTTTGGTGGCTTATTCCTTACATCTTCTGAGATCTCGCGGCGTCGCACAAAGTCCCAATCGCGTCTGTGTCAGGGACGCACATACCCCTAGCGCGACCTATGGCTCCCCACATTTACTCGGATATGTGTTTCGGTGGATCTGGATTAATCCTCTGCGCTGCACTGCTGTACCATTCGGGCAGTATAAATAATGGTCAGTAACCTCTCTTTGATCGGCGAGAAAACGTCAAATTTTTCATTACTCCAAAGTCAATTGTGAAAACGCAGTAACCATCTAACTAACTTCGGAGAGATTCTGAGATCTGACCACTGTACTGGAGTATGCAGTTCACAGACCGCTTCCGTCCCTAACGACTTCCGCCAATACCCTACACAATAACAAAACACGAATACGGTTTGAAATCAGTAGCAAAAATGTGAGACAGAAAACGTCACATTCATATGTACACAGAAACAAATATAATTTGTTTGGGTCAATTAAACCTCACCAGGTCCGCTCCACTCTGTGAACACAGCTTCCAGCTGGCTAATGGCTCCACGTGCCGATAAACGATGCCTCTTCCTGTCGAGCCTTTGCACGCTCGCTAAAACAAAGAAAGGCAACACAACACAGGGCCACGACTTGCCACGACATGGGGGCTGGCAGCCGACTTCGCGAGCACCGAATTGCTCCGCGAAACTATTCAAAATATTTCGTCTTTTTAGCCCATTACCTGCTCCTGCTGATAGTGCTTCTGTAAAGCGATTCTTCTTGTCAAGACATTCAGAAGTTGATGTCCATTGGATGCTGTAAAACGCCGACCACGACGGTAAACTTCAACGTTCTTGAGATCAGCCTAGTACGCCCCAACCGCTACCCATTTAGGAGGATTCGTGAAAGACCAGTACAACCCAAGACTGATCAAAGCCTTCTGCCCATAGCTACCGGCAATTCGCCTGGCCTTGTAACCACGCAGTCAATTCAACACATTAACACAAAAAAGGTTCCCCTTCCAGAATCTCTACAACTTACTGAAAGAAGTATTGACAAAAAGATTTCGGCTTTATTCAATGATGTTCTAACCTCTACATACTTCTTATTTAACAACGAATTTTTTGAACAGACGGATGGAGTCGTCATGGGTAGTCACTTATCCCCTCTGGTGGCCAATTTATTTATGGAAGACTTCGAGGAGAAGGCGCTTGAATCTGCTGACTTGAAACCCACGCTATTCTGGAGGTACGTAGATGACACCTTTGCGATTTGGCCCCATAGTGAAGATAACTTGCAAGACTTCTTAAGACATCTGAGCTCCCTCCTCGATCAAATAAAGTTCACAATGGAAATTGAAAAGGAGGGATGCCTTCCATTCTTGGATGTTCTGGTTCGACGCAGAGAGGGACATGAAGTGTATCGGAAGCCGACGCACACGGATTTGTATTTACGTGCAAATAGCTGCCACCATCCTGTCCAGACGATGGGTGTTCTCCGAACTTTAACCCATAGAGCGTATATTACTTCTGAAGAAAGCAGTCTGCAAGATGTACTTTCCCACTTAAAAAGAGTGTTTGAAGACAATGGGTACTCCCCACAGCAAATACTGAAAGCACTGAAAATGAAACCGAAAGAGGCCACAAAGAAAGCAGAAGAAGACAAAGAAACCTTTAAATCGGTGGGTAGCCTCTCATCAAAAATAGGAGGGATTCTCAGCAGACACAAAGTGAAAGTGATTTTTCGTCCTCCGCCCAAGACAGTTGCACTCGTGGGCTACTTCAAAGATGATTTGCTGCTCCGAAAATCTGTAGTTTACAAAATTCCTTGTGAATGCGGCTTTTCTTACATTGTCAAACAACTCGTACTGTCCAAGAAAGATGTACAGAACACCGGAGGTACACACGACTTATACAACCTAACAAGTCGGCAGTGGCAGAGCACTATATTGACACTGGTCACAGTATGTTGTATGACAACGTCGAAATTTTGGCAACTACATCATCTTTTTGAGACTCGATAGTGAAGGAGGCAATTGAGATTCGCTTGACGACCAATTTAATTAATAGAGATACTGGTTTCAAGCTTGATAAATCATGAAATCCGGCACTTGGTGTAATAAACTCACAAAGACGTCGTCACAGTGCAGCTCACAATGATACTATATCGACATGCCAACACAGATCGACTGCGGAGTCATAGATGCAACTCGCGCATTGGGCAAGTCTCTGACGCCGACCAACGTCTATGTCGCATTTGCATCTGTGACCGCATGCGCAGTTGTGCGGTACACGAGTATAAAGCGACGAAGCGAGCACTTGATGGGCAGTCTTGCGGCTCACTCTGAAGATGGCTGGACGTTGTACAATCGAAATACTAGAAGAAGATGGAGAATTCTTGCGGCTGCACACCCGAAACTTAATGGAGCACATTAACACATACTTTAATTTTCTTTTCTTTTCATCTAAGTTTATTAAATTTACTATTTTGAAGCATTTCTGTATAGGTGCCATTGTTTTATTGAAAGTAACAACCAATAACAGTGGAAGTAACACCTGTTAGTGGCGTGTCAAATGATTTCAATTTTTGTATTGCCTGTGCAAAGTAATAATCTCTAATTAATTTTTATTATACTTTATCGATTATTTTACCAAGGATGTTAATGATACGAAAATAGTGGACTGTTTAGTGTAACAGACAATATTCACTTACATGCATTTTGATAACATTTCATTGTGAGGGCTGCTCTAATACTTCAAAGATGTTGTTTTGTTACTCAGCAAGGAGAAGAAGAGTCAGTAGTTGCGAATGAGTGGCCAGCATTGCGTGTGAGCAGACAGTTCCAGTGAATGACAACAGTTAGTGAGAAACGGGTATTGAACTGTATTCTGAATTGTGATACGCCGTGCTGCCGCAGTCTGCTATTATCTGAATTTTATGGAGGACGGCATTTCATTGCAAGGAGTGCCAATACACTGAGGCCACAAAAGTCGTGGGATACCTCCTAATATCGTGTCGGACCTTTTTTTGCCCAGTGTAGTGCGGCAACTCGATGTGGCATGGACTAAACTAGTCCTTAGAAGTCCCATGCTAAAATATTCGGCCATGCTGCCTCTACAGCCGTCCGTAATGGCAAAATTGTTGCGTGCAGGATTTTGTACACGAACTGACCCCTCGTTTACATACCATAAATGTTGGATGGGATTCATGTAGAGCGGTCTGGGAGGCCAAATCATTTGCTCGGTTCCCTTTCTTTTTAACACCATAAGCATAATCATCGTGCTAGCTGGACTGCTGGTAGCATTTTGGAATTCATGACCGATTCCGTCTTCTGATTTTTTGCAGTTCTTTACAGCAATCTTCCGCAATACTTGATGGTCCTTGTCCGTCAGTACACGAGGACTTCCTGGTCTTAATTTGGTTGTGGTTGTTCCTTCACGATTTCACTTCTCAATCACATTACAAACAGTAGACCTGGACAGCTTTGGAAGGGTCGAAATTTCCCTGATGGATTCGTTAGTAGGGTGACGAGTCCACATTCGAAGTCTCTGACCTCCCCTGACTGACCCATTCTGCCGTTACTGCTTCTCTAGTGACAACACGTTAGTCCCTGCCTCCCTTTATACTGGCCGCTCCGCCTCTCGTGACATCTAGTGGTCAATTCCGCGTTACAAAGCGGTGTCCGTACACTTCTGATCAAATAGTATAGATTGCCGTAGTTATGCAGAGATAAGAAGGTTTGCGTAGGATAGACAAGCATGGAAAACTGCATCAATAAACTAGTCTTTGGACAGAATACCACAACAATATCAGCAACTGGAGATGACGCTTAGATGATGCAAAATGTTTGCGTGAAATAAGGAAAAAGAAACATCTTTTTTTTTTGTAAAAGAAGTCGTTGCAAACAACGGTAAAAATTGAGACTGATTCATCTTTCTTTTTAACTTAGTGCAATTCCTCATCGTTCGGATGAGGTTTACGAGGCGAGAGAGACAGAGGGAGTTCACTCAACAGCTTTCCTCTGATACACACTGAAGAGCCAAAGAAATTGGTACACCTGCCTGATATCGTGCACGGTCCCCGCGAGCACGCACAAGTTCCGCAACATGATGTGCCTTGGATTCGACTAATGTCTTAAGTAGTGCTCGAGGGAGCTGACCCCATGAATTCTGCAGGGCTGTCTATAAATCCGTAAGAGTGCGAGGGCGTGAGGGTCTCTTCTGAACAGCATGTTGAAAGTCATCCCAGGTATGCTTAATAATTTTCATGTCTGGGGAGTTTGGTGGGCGGCGAAAGTGATTAAACTCGGAAGAGTTTTCCTGGCGCCACTCTGTAGCAATTCTGGAAGTGTGGGATGTCGTACTGTCCTGTTGGAATTTGCCAAGACCGTCGGAACGCACAATGGACATGGATGGATGGAGGTGATCAGACAGAGTCGTATGTACATATATCAGAGATCCCATATCGCTCCAACTGCACACTCCCCACACCATTGCAGAGCCTCCACCCGCTTGAACAGTTCCCTGGTGACATACAAGATCCATGGAGTCATGAGGTTGTCTCCGTACCCGTACACTTCCATCCGCTCGATACAATTTGGAACGAGACCCGTCCTACCAGGCAACATGTTTCCAGTCATCCACTGTCCAACGTCGGTGTTGACTGGCCCAGACGAAGCGTAAAGCTTCGTGTCGTGCAGTCATCAATGCTCCACGAGTGAGCCTTCGGCTCCGAAAGCCCATATCTATGATGTTCCATTGAATGGTTCTCACGCTGACAGTTGTTGATGGCCCAGCACTGAAATCAGCAACAATTTGCGGAAGAGTTGCACTTCCTCAACGTTGAACGATTCTCTTCAGTCGTCGTTGGCCGCGTTCTTGCAGTATCTTTGCCCGGCCGCAGAGAGTTGATATTTTATCAGATTCCTGATATTCACGGTACACTCGTGAAATGATCGAATGGGAAAATCCCCACTTCATCGTTACCTCGGAGATGCTGTGTCCTATCGCTCGTGCGCCGACTATAACACCACGGTCAAATTCACTTAAATCTTGATAGCCTGCCAATGTAGCAGCAGTAACCGATCTAACAACTGCACCAGACACTTGTTGCCTTATATAGAAGTAGCCGCCCGCAGCGTCGTATTCTGCCTGTTTACATATCTCTATATTTGAATTCGCATGCCTATACCAGTTTCTTTGGCGCTTCAATGTAGATTTAAGTGTGTCAGCTATTTTAAGTAATCGTTAATGCATATTTTCAATGCAAAGCTCTTTATTTCCCAGACTGTGCAGGTTCCTAGCAGTGTTCAATTTCAGCCGAGAGGCGTGAGAAGGTGAGCGCTAACGATCGCACTACCCTTAAACGTAATCCATCATGCGCAGGTGGGAGAGCTACTTAGCGTAAGTGCCCTCAGAGAGGACAGTGCAACAGTTTCCTCTACAGCGTGTTGAGCTCGGTGAACTGACGGCGTCTACTTTGCTATATCCTCCTCATCGAAGAATCACTGTGCCTGTTGCTTTGCGTCTGAATAAACCTAGAGATGTCTTTCAAAAATATTTTTTTTAAAAAAGAAGAGCTGCATTACAAACCGATACCGTAAATTTCACGTTTTGACCAGAAACTGATCCGACCTCTACAGCGACGCGTATTGTAAAAATAAAGTTCATGCTGATAGTTCGAAGCATTTATTTGTGCCTACTCAGGGTACGAAAAATACCGACTCAGCGAAGATCTGCTGTTCTCTAGCTGTGTGGTGGAGGAAACCGCATCAGAGACTGTTGCCATTGATGTGATGTACTCGTATAGTTTGCGACCCCAGAAAAGAAAGACTAAATATTTTTCACATTTTGTATTTCACTTTAGTTGTTCAATAAACACTGAGTCTACATAGAAAGGGGAACAGGAAACACTGACAAAATGTAACATTTTTTACTGCGCAAAAGAGACGATGCGTCTTTATGATTCATGCGAATCGTTAAGAGGAATTTTAATTATAAATTGAAAATAGGGCCTGTCTCGAGATTAAGGAAGGTTGCTTTTGCCCATAGCCTCTCCCTGACTTGAAGACTCGAATACACTGCATGTCTAACACTCAAGGCCAAAATATTGACAAGTGCCTGGAAAGAGCTAGGGTAGGCGCGGCAAGCAGGTGATATCATATGGAGAACTGAACTCTTAATGAGGTGCAATACGTGGCTTGTCTGCGAAGTCGGGAGAGTAGCCAACACCATCTGGCGTTGCAGCAGCTACGGCAGTGACGAATTATACTAGGAACTTCACATCGAGATGGGTAAAATTAATGTTCCGTATGAAGGTAGGCAATAAAATGGCAGAAATCTTCCAAGTTGTCACACGATTACGCCAAAGAGGTGGACTATCACCTGTCCTCTTCAACCTGGCACCTGAAAAGGTAAATGCGGGATTTCAACAAAGAAAACTTCCGGGGCATTCAAATTGTCAAGGAACACATTACATGTTTGGCCTATGCAGACGACATTGCACTATTAGTACGCACACAAGAAGATCTGAAAAGAAGTATGCAGACCTTGGAGTTATTGGCAGCTAGGATCGGTTTTTAAATTAGCTCTGAAAAGACTGAGTATATGACCATAGGAAGAAAGATGCAAAACTCTCAAGATGTAATTGTGAACCACACCAGCTACAAACATGTGAAAAAGTTCAAATATCTTGGATCAATTTTTACAGAAGTAACATCAACTGAAACAGAGATAAAAGCACTACTGCAGGCGGGAAACAGGTGCCGTCACTCTCTGGACCCTATATTAAAATGTAGAAGTGTCTCTCAACAACTAAAGCTACTACCGTTAGTACTTTATGGTTCTTCAACCAGGAGCACTCGAAAACAAGACCTTAACCGACTGCTTACATTTGAAAGGAAGGTCCTCAGGAAAATATTTGGACCAGTCCGGGATGAGACTACTGGAGAATGGAGAAGATGCCATAACACAGAATTAGAATAGCTGTACAAGCAGCAGAACATCTTGGGAGTGATGAGAAGCGAAAGAATGAAATGGGCTGAATATGTAGCTAGAGCGGAGGCGACAAGGTTGCCCAACATTGCAGTGGACTGGATCCCGTCAGGAAGCGAACCAGAGGGAAGACCTAAAAAGATCGATGGAGTGAGAGAAGACTTGCTGCAGCTGGGGGTCACGGAACACTGGAGACAGATAGCAGAAAACAGACAGATGGAGAGCTCTGACTGTGGTGCCGCGCCGTCCACTGCGCCTGATCGCGTGAATGAATAATGACGCATATAGCCTGGCTGAATGCTCAGAGCAATGCCTGATTTCGTCTTCTCCCAAATCTGCTCGCTACCAAGCCTCTATCACCAATGGAACGCCTGAAGTACACTACTGGCCATTAAAATTGCTACACCACGAAGATGGCGTGCTACAGACGCGAAATTTAACCGACAGAAAGAAGGTGCTGTGATATGCAAATGATTAGCTTTTCAGAGCATTCACACAAAGTTGGCACCGGTGGCAACACCTACAACGTGCTGACATGAGAAAAGTTTCCAACCGATTTCTCATACACAAACAGCAGTTGACGGGCGTTGCCTGGTGAAACGTTGATGTGATGTCTCGTGTAAGGAGGAGAAATGCGTACCATCACGTTTCCGACTTTGATAAAGGTCGGATTGTAGCCTATCGCGATTGCGGTTTATCGTATCGCGACATTGCTGCTTGCATTGGTCGAGATACAATGACTTAGCAGAATATGGAATCGGTGGGAACACGAGGGTAATACGGAACGCCGAGCTGGATCCCAACGGCCTCGTATCACTAGCGGTCGAGATGACAGGCATCTTATCCGCATGGCTGTAACGGATCGTGCAGCCACGTCTTGACCCCTGAGTCAACAGATGGGTACGTTTGCAAGACAAGAACCATCTGCACGAACTGTTCGACGACGTTTGCGGCAGCATGAACTATCAGCTTGCAGATGATGGCTGCCATTACCCTTGACGCTGCATCACAGACATGAGCGCCAGCGATGGTGTACTCAAAGACGAACCTGGGTGCACGAATGGCAAAACGTCATTTTTTCGGATGAACCCAGGTTCTGTTTACAGCATCATGATAGTCGCGACATCGCGGTGAACGCAAATTGGAAGCGTGTATTCGTCATCGCCATACTAGCGTATCACGCAGCGTGATGGTATGGGGTGACATTGGTTACACGTCTCGGTCGCATTGACGGCACTTTGAACAGTGGACGTTACATTTCAGATGTGTTACGACCCGTGGCTCTACCCTTCATTCGATCCTTGCGAAACCCTACATTTCGGCAGGATAATACACGACCGCATGTTGCAGGTCCTGTACGGGCCTTTCTGGATACAGGAAATGTTCGACTGCTGCCCTGGTCAGTACATTCTCCAGATATCCCACAAACTGAAAACGTCTGGTCAATGGTGGCCCAGCAAGTGGCTCGTCACAATACGCCACTCATTACTCTTGATGAACTGTGGTATCGTGTTGAAGCTGCATGGGCAGCTGTACCTGTACACGCCATCCAAGCTCTGTTTGACTCAATGCCCAGACGAATCAAGGCCGTTATTACGGCCAGAGGTGGTTGTTCTGGGTACTGATTTCTCAAGATCTATGCACTCAAATTGGGTGAAAATGTAATCACATGTCAGTTCTAGTGTAATATATTTGTCTTATGCGTACCCGTTTATCATCTACATTTCTTCTTGGTGTAGCAATTTTAATGGCCTGTAGTTTACTTTCAGCTGACACCCTTTGTGCGCGGGGGAGGAACCTTCGTTGAAGTAGCCGTATCGAAAATGAGCAACGGCTGTCTGATTCTTACTAGCCATCATCTTGTGAATTTCAATTGATGAGTTAACAACCAGTGATATCAAATTGTACCTTTGGTACAGTGACCTCTGTATCTGGAGCTGACGTTAATAGCTTTCCATGTTCAATCCAACGTAATTAAACTCGTAAAATTTGACCATAAAATTTCCGGGAATCCAAACTAATTATGTTATATGAGAACACCCTTCAATTAGTATTAAGTAGATCAGGGTTTCCCATACTGTGCTCTGCAGAGCACAGATGTTCCGCGGGAAGTAAGTAAGTGCTCCCTGAACGATTAATAACATGGCGGTTTTCCCCCACATTTGAGGGTACTAATTAATTGTTTAATTTTATTGTTATTTCTGTAGAATTAATTACGATTTAAAATTGGAATAGTGACTGTATGAAACAAGTTATTCTCATTTTAAAAATTTTATTACTCTTCAAAATACACAAAGAATTCCATCAAATTGCCAGGATTGTCAATGTGTTCTGTCAGAAGAAAAGTTTGGCAACCCCTGAATTAGATGATACGCTTAACCAATGGAAAGCTCCAGATATCCGAGGTGCTACAGTCAGTGCTCCTCAGTGATGAATAAAGTCGTTCGCTTTAGGGTTTGCAGGTGCGCTCCGGCGCGCGGGTGTAGGAACTGGCTTAGTAACTGGTCAGTTTTCATAGGAAGTGTTCCAGTTTGGTATGCTCACTCATATCCAGTAGAAAGAGGCCGCGCATCAAAGCGTGGAGCCAGTAACTAGCAGGAGTTGCTGGTTAACAAACGAATCTGGCTTCGAGAGGTCTAATACAATAAAATAAATTCCGTCTAGGCCGGCCGCGGTGGTCTCGCGGTTCTAGGCGCGCAGTCCGGAACCGTGCGACTGCTACGGTCGCAGGTTCGAATCCTGCATCGGGCATGGATGTGTGTGATGTCCTTAGGTTAGTCAGGTTTAAGTAGTTCTGAGTTCTAGGGGACTAATGACCACAGCAGTTGAGTCCCATAGTGCTCAGAGCCATTTGAACCTTTTGAAATTCTGTCTTGTTCCGGCAGAAACTTAACGTGTGGTGTTTTTGTGTGTTCTTCTCCTTTTTGACATTAGACTGTTATCCTGTTTTGTTTATGGAGGAGATCATCATAGGATAGAATTTAATTTGGGATGGTGTTGTGAATGTAATTGGATCTTAGAATCTTTCTGAAAGTGGCTTTAGTTATTGATCACATAGAGTTGACGTTCCTGGGACGTATTCAGACTCACCTTTATCTATTATAATTATATGGACTGAAACAATGAACTGAAGTTTGTAGCAGTGCCAGGATTCGAACCCATATCTTCTACTTACTAGGCAGATACACTAACTGTTGCGCCACACTGGTATTGCACCTACTATAGCTATACCGATTACCCTAGTACATTTTCTCTCCCCGAGGCAAATTCCAATTCACGCCTCAACCCATTGCTATTGCTCTTCTAAGCTTGCAACAGTCTTGCAGAAACTGTCCAACATTTGAATAAGACTTTAACAATGAGCGAAATAGGGTTAATCCTGCCTGTACCTCAGGCATAGGTGATATATTAATCATATGCAGTTGCTGTTTCTGAGACACAGCTTCTATCTATACCATTATCACAGATAAAGGTGAGACTCAAAATGTCTCAGGAGCTTCAATTGTATATGATAATTATATTACCTACGCCTGAGATACAGGCAGAATTGAGCCCATTTCGCTCATTGCTAAGGTGTTATTCCAACACTGGAGAGCCTCTGCTATTGTGAATTTGCACCAGGGAGGGAGAAACATTAGAGGTAACCCATAGAGCTCTGGTAGCTGCGGAGCTAACGTGGAGCATCTGCCTGGTAAGCAGGAGACCTGGGTTCAAATTTATACATTGCTTCAGCCTACATCATTATTTTAGTTATTGACTTTGAGAGTAGTGAAAAATTTAACCCTGTCTCTCGATGCTGGAGACCCTTACTTAAACTGATTTCAGATGTGCAGCACTGCAGAGAATTAATGTTCAAATTCAAATGGCACTGAGCACCATGGGACTGAACTTCTGAGGTCATCAGTCCCCTAGAACTTAGAACTACTTAAACCTAACTAACCTAAGGACATCACACACATCCATGCCCGAGGCAGGATTCGAACCTGCGACCGTAGCGGTCGCCCGGTTCCAGACTGTAGCGCCTAGAACGCGCGGCCACCCCGTCCGGCAGAGAATTAATGTGGGCCCGCCAATAAATGTTTCTGACTAAATCTGCGGAACAGCACGTCGCTTGATTGGTCTTGCGTGTCGCAAATCGACAAGAATGTGTCATTCCTGCACTCTGCCACCACTGAAACTTCCCAGCACACTACGAAAGCACGGACAACCAGCGAGCCGAACATTTTATGTTGCTAGTGCAATGGCTTTCCGCTGGTACGCACTTCCTCCTCCCGTAACACAGAAAAGGCAGGAAAATTTCCCTTTCTTTAGATTTATAGATATGAGTGGGGTCCGTTCTATCAGACATGTTTGACAGAACAGATACCACTTACATCTATAATACAGGGTGTCCCACTCAAATCTCCCTGATTTCAAGGACCCAGGAGAAAAAAACCACAGTAGATACAACAATGAAAAATGCACCGCATTGTAGAGCATCTCAGAGAATTTATATTCCCGCGTCAGAAGGGCCAAGTATCGTCGCCAGAGTGTCGCATGGTCGCATGAAGTGAAGATGGCGACTCCGCAGCAGCACACACAAGCAGTAGTGTGGTTTGCAGAAACAAAATCGCCGATTGCTGTGCAAAGAAACAATCGTCATGTGTATGAATGTGATCCACCTGATGTGAAAACAATCAAGGAATGGTATAGCAAGTTTCTGAAACATTCTGGTAGTGCACGTTGTGGAGTTTCAGACGAGACAGTGGAGGGCATCAGACAAACGTTTCTCAGAAGCCCACGTAAGTCAATTCGTCAAGCATCTAGGCAACTTAATGTACCTTGATCAACATTTCATCACGTAGTTTACCAGCGACTTCGTATGTGTGCTCACAAAGTGCAAATACTGCAATATGTGACGCTGAATGATAAACCATGGCCGGCAGGTGCGGTCGTGCGGTTCTAGGCGCTTCAGTCTGGAACGGCGTGACCGCTACGGTCGCAGGTTCGAATCCTGCCTAGGGCATGGAAGTGTGTGATGTCCTTAGGTTAGTTACGCTTAAGTAGTTCAAAGTTCTAGGGGGCTGATGACCACAGATGACCACAGATGACCACAGATGACCATAATGCTCAGAGCCGTTTGAACCATTTTTTTGATAAACCATGCTGACAACAATTTGCTGCGGATATGCTGCAGTGTATTTATATGGATGCCAGCGTCCTGGAAAGATGTTTAATCTCAGATGAGGCAACCTTTCATCTATCAGGAATGGTTAACAGGCATAATGTTCGGATTTGAGTTCGCAAAATCTGCATATTGTCACTGAACATGTTCGTGATAGCCCCAAACAAAACGTCTGGTGCGGGCTAACGCACGACAGGATTGTAGGGTTGTTCTTCTTTGTGGAACAAACCGTGAATGGGTCAGTGTATCTGGACATTTTGGAACAGTTTGTGTACTCTCAGATACCAGACTTGCAACCCAATATCATTTTTCAAAAAGATGGAGCTCTGCGGCATTGGTCAACGGCTGTTCGCAAGTTCCTGGATAGGAAATTTCCTAATCATTGGATTGGATGCGGAGGACCCATGGTGTAGCCACCACATTCACCTGACTTTACGCTGCTTGATTTTTTCATGTGGGGATTCGTGAAGGACCACGTGAATGCGACCAAAGTGGACGATATTCCTACGTTGCGATACCGTATCACTAATGCGATTGCAACTACAAAAGAGGAAATGTTACAATCAACTTGGCAAGAAATTGTATATGGAACCGGTATTCTTCGTGCTACAAATGGTTCACTTGTTAAGGTGTATTGCTCATAAATAAATAAATTCTTTGAGATGCTCTATAATGTGGTGCAATTTTCATTGTCCTATCTACTGTGGTGGTTTTCCTGGGTCTTTGAAATCACGGAGGCTTGAATGGGACACCCTGCACTATGGACTTGATGGCTGCCAGATGAAAAACTGAATGTGTTCGCACAACCAACGTCCGAACTCCTATGGGAATCAGAAATCTGCGAGTAGAGGATTAATAGGCGGGGATCATTACTATGTGGCTAGTGGTAAGTTAGGAATTTGGCGCTAATGGAAGGTGTATCTGGGTGGCCGAGGGGTTAAGGCAAACAGTCTACAGAAGCAGAGCATCAGGATTCGAACCACAGTTCGCCAAACATTTTCAACTGTCGCTGTTTGCACAGCTGTAATGCCCTGCGTGGCTGGCAGTCACTACATCGTTCCTGTCTCTTTCCTATCCCATTTCCTAACCATTTGCCGGCCGCTGTGACCGATCGGTTCTAGGCGCTTCAGTCCGGAACCGTGCTGCTACTACGGTCGCACGTTCGAATCCTGCCTGGGGCGTGGATGTCTGTGATGTCCTTAGGTTAGTTAGGTTTAAGTAGTTCTATGTCTAGGGGACTGATGACCTCAGATGTTAAGTCCCATAGTGCTTAGAGCCATTTCAACCATCTGAAGCTAATCATTCCTTTCACCCCAATTATTCATATATTAGATTTCCTGATAAAGGTCTATTTTGCTCGCGACCTGTGACTGACATCTTCTTGGCCGAGTTTGAATTTAATGGCTTGCTCTCTGTTCTTGCCTCAAAAAACGGCCACTGTTCAAAACGGTAGTGGCACACAACCGAGGCCATGTGTCGCCAGAGGTTCACCACGCTGTTCCCCTGACATGTGCTACGCACACTCTTATAAGACTATAAATAAATAATTTTACCTCCTTAGCACACGTCCACCTGTACCTGCCAGGGTAGCCGAGAGTGCTAACGGGCTGCTTTCTCGACTCGGGTAGGCGCGCCGACCCTGGATCGAATCTCTCCAGCAGATTAACGAAGAGGCCGCTGTGCCTGCCAGCCTGGATGTGGTTTTTAGGCAGTTTTCCACATCCCACTAAGTGAATACTAGGGTGGACCCCACGTTCCGCCTCAGTTACACGGCTCGCAGATGTCTGAACACTTTCGCACTATTTCATGGGTTACACTAGACGCAGACAATTGGAGTACACTACTTCCTTCCCGGGAGGTTTGGGTTGGTGACAGGAAGGCCATCTGGCCACCCCTTAAAAATTAACGTGCCACATCCGAATAACCAGCAGACCCTGGAAGTCGGGATTGATGCTTGGGAAGAGAGAGAGAGAGAGAGAGAGAGAGAGCACACGTCCAGCTGTCCTGTAACGAATCAATCGGAAATGAACTGTATTTTTCTCCGAGCTATAGTTGCTGTAAATTCGCAGCACTTCAAAGCACCTACATGTGGATCCCTTAAGGGTGGATAAAAGAACGGAAACCAAAGGGACACATTAAGAAAGAATGTAAAAATGGGGTTAGTTGAATGTAACATTTAAAACTCTTCAGAACCTTTTCATTTCCATTTCTACTGTGCCTGTATGCGTGTAAAGAACGCTTTCGTCGTATAGAAACAGCGATACGACTTGAAATGTTTAAATATTAAATTCGAGAGTCATTGTTTGTCATTAAAACCTCCTTCTTTGCGTAGATCGTCGGTTTTGCTCTTTCATCTATATTTTAAAGACATACATGTTAATAGTCTTGTCTTTGAGGCGCTCTCAATTTTCAAGATCTAATCAGAATCGTTCGTGAACCAAACGATGTTGCAAGTCAGTAGTGACTCATCGTAGGAAACTAAAAAAACTCATATCGGCCAACGCAAAAGGCAGCATTCAGTAACTAACTGCTTGACCCGCTTGGCAAGTTATGTTCCACTAACCAGCAGTATTGTTGCCAGATGTCTACCAACATACGAGGGTCGTTCAGTAGGTAATGCCCCACTTTTTTTTCTTAGAACATATTTCTTATCGAGAGTCAGAATTTGTTGACAATATACATCGACATGTCTTGTGCAGTTCCTGTTTTTTTTATATAGTCTCCATCACGTTCTGTGGCCGTACGCCAACGTTGTGGGAGAGCATGTATTCCCTGCTGGTATAAGCTCTTGTCCTGTAGGCGTAGCCATGTTTTCACTGAATGACTGACACTCTCGTCATCGTAAAAGTGTGTTCTCCGTAGAGAATCTTTAAACAGCACAAAGAGATTGAAGTTCGAGGGCACGATTCAGCATGTCTGGAGTGTTGGCTGTGACAGGACGTCCCTTACGTGGGTGATCATGGAGCTCTGTTTCTGCATTTCTTGAGGCTGTAACTTTCTTTACCCATCGCCCAACAGTACTCCTATCAAAAGCAGAATCCAATACACTGCATACAGAGCTTTATGGATGTTCACCACGGATTCCTTTTTCTGCACACAAGAATCCAATAACAGAACGCTGCTTGTAACGTGAGTCGGATGTAGACGCCATTTTGACGCTGTACTACGGCTCTGCCATCTGCCAGAACGGTTCGAAATTTCACCGACACACAGAACAAACATCATATGTGAAGCACCAACAAGGACGTTTGTCTATGAATATTAATGGCTTTAAAAAAAAAATAATGTGAGGCATTACTTATTGAACGACCCTCGTAGTTTAGAAGCTGCTGCTATGTGACATTTTTAATGTGCGGAAAAATTCTAAGATCGAACGCGGCTTGAACGAAGAAATTGGGCAATCGAGCACACCACACACAGTATATGGAGCCGTCTACCTGTAAGTCGTTTAAATGTTTGTATATTTTGCGGAAATTAGGAAACACACTAGCGTTCAGTAAAATGGCCGTGTAAAATTGCCTCAAAGTACGCCCACTGTAAGCGCTGTACATAGTGGCATCAGTTAGACCGGCGGGGAATTAATTCGCATTTGGCGTGTTCCGCAAGCTGATGTGTAACGCATTGCGCAGGTGGCCCGTTTCCAATGTAAATACTGGGCTAATCTCTGTTCAGCCTTTGTTCCATAGGTCACTAACCTGTCGACCGTTCGCTGCTTTATCGTCTACTCTGTGACGTCATCGGCTGACGTTTCTTTGGAGCGATACGCGCTCAACAAACGGCTCGTCGAAACAGTAATAGTGAGCGACGTGGCGTACTGCAAAACACCCGGGACTTGCATTCGCGAGGACAGAGGTTCGATTCCCCGCCACGGCTTCCCATTTTAGATTTAACAAGATGTCTCTAAATCGCTTACTGCGACTATCGGTTTGTTTCCTTGAAAAAGTAGTACTTATCCTTGAGCTGGTATACACAGTGACCATGACTTATTTGCAACACAGTACAAACTACAACCGAAAAGAAGTTGCCAATCAAACTAAAACCTGCGAGGTGGGCAACAGACAAATTAAAAACATTGATTAGCGGAGAAAACTGTAGGTTTCTGAAGACATCAAAATAAACATTCTGGTTAAACTCATTCTTTTTATACAGTAGTAATTCCGGTTGACGTTTTCAGTGTATGAAATTTCGATTTCTTATGGTAGATTCAATAATTGTTCCTTTGGTGCCTTAAGCAAAATTCCCATATTATGATCTCTGTTTTCTGCCGCTACCATATAGTTTGAGCCATCAGCGGTGAGGAGAATGGGTGTTCTTCCCCAAGCTCCGCCACAGGAAAACAAGAACTTCGTATAGAGAAGCAGGGTGCCAGTGAGATTACACTCCGGATGTATCGATTTTTTAACCCTACACTTAAGATTATGATTTAATTGTTTCATGCTGGAAGGTTACGATTTATAGAGATGATGTTATTCTTGAACTCTTTATTATGGCTTTTACACAACGGTGTGTGATTTACTTTGCCAGTATAGGATCTTCCCATTTTTACTCTTGACACCTTTCATGCGGATTTTATATATAGATTAATTCCACGGTTTGTAAGTCAGTTCATGTCTTACTGATCGACCCTCATTCTGCCATGTGAAGTAATTTAATTAATGACTGCTCATATTGTATTTAATTATCAAATTTACGATACTGGTTAATCAAGTATCCTAGCTATAGTGCCCTCTGTTGACCTCAGCTATTTTTATAAATACCAGAGGCATCAAGGTCATCATCAACACTTGCTATGTACCTATATGCATAGTTTTTGACGTTGATACCTTCTTCAGAATGTTATATGGTATGCATAGCTCTTAATCATATCAAAATTTGTATTTTTCTTATGTATCACCAGGCCTGTTACAGATTTTGCTTCAGCTAATTGAATTTAGTAGGTTACACCACTGTCTTTTATTTATTTATTTATTTATTTATTTTTTACAGATTTAAGTCTCAGGAAGTCGTTTCTGGAAGTATTTCCATGGAGTGTAGCCATGTATGGAAGTGAAACATGGACGATAAGTACTTTAGACAAGAAGAGAATAGAAGCTTTCGAAATGTGGTGCTACAGAGGAGTGCTGAAGATTAGATGGGTAGATCACATAACTAATGAGGAGGTATTAAATAGAATTGGGGAGAAGAGGAGCTTGTGGCACAACTTGACTAGAAGAAGGGATCGGTTGGTAGGACATGTTCTGAGACATTGAGGGATCACCAATATAGTATTGGAGGGCAGTGTGGAGGGTAAAAATCGTAGAGGGAGATCAAGAGATGAATACACTAAGCAGATTGAGAAGGATGTAGGTTACATTAGGTACTGGGAGATGAAGAAGCTTGCATTGGACAGAATAGAATGGAGAGATGTATCAAACCAGTCTCTGTACTGAAGACCACCAGTACAACAACAGACCTGAAGATGACTTTACCTGAAACGAGTAACGGAGAATTGTAAAATTTGTGTGGGCAAAACGGACCTTTGCAAATAAACTGTTTCAACACGATCGCGGATTCATTGATAGACTTTATGTATTCAGTTGATAAAGTCAATAATAACTGCAGAAAATACGCAAAGGGTCTTTCACAAAACGAGCCCAGAAATCCATGGGTAAATTGCAAAGTGGCAACTTATAAGGGATATGCACTGGGGGTGCAACGCCCACATCAGTCGCCACTTTGCACTTTTGAATAGTTAATTAGGGCACTAATGACAAATAGCAGCATAGATGTGGACAAATTTGCAGTTCATTGGGCTATGCTAATAGAGATGGCTAATGGATGATCAATGAGAATGTGCTGCATTGCATTAAGTGCAGATAATTTTTGCGGATAGAGTTTCGTGTGGGATTATACCCATGGTGTCGGTAGCGGGAAGCCTGCAGAGCGTTGGCCCGAAGGTGGAATTTTACAACCTCCAACACCCCAGGAGGTGCCGGCTGCGCCAGGGCGGTCTCCAGTGGCAGAGCACCGCGAGGCAAGCAGAATGTCTTCCCAAAGTGGACAACGGAGGGAGACGCTGTTTCTCTCTCGGCCGTGTCGCCCTGGGCTCACAAAAGCGTCGCGGGCGACATTGCCAACAAGAACTGTACCTCCCCGAATGGCCCACTCCGTATTTTTTGAGCGTGGGACAGAGGAGAGGAGTGTGTCCGTTTAGACGCTGGCTTCAAAGAATCTCTGGAAAGATCTTTGGACGAGCGACGACTCCCACAGGCGACCGCGATTGCCCAGATGGACGCGACGTAACCGGTGTTTCTCGCACAGTGACAGTCGAGCGGCAGTAGCGCTCCTTGGTGAAAAATTTGTTAAAAATGCGGCGACTGGACAGCCATACCAGCGGAGCGGCACGTCGCACTAGATCTTTAGTGGAAATTAGACACTTTTTCAACGTCCGTCTGTCAAGTACCCAGTACTCAATATCGGGCGATACAGATCGATTGCGAAGTAGCTGTGTACGGGATTGTGTCTCGCACGCGCGCCGCTGTGGCTGCAGAGACATCACACCCGATCGGCATAACAACACGACGAGAACAGACGGCTCGGGACCTTGTCGTGGAGCAGAAGAGCTGGATAGGTAATACACTATATGATAAAAAGTATCCAGGCACCTGGCTGAAAATGACTTACTACTTCGTGGTGCCCTCCATCGGCAATGCTGGAATTCTATATGGTGTTGGCCCACACTTAGCCTTCATGACAGCTTCCACTCTCACAGGTATGTGTTCGATCAGCTGCTGGAAGGTTTCTAGGGGGAATGGCAGCCCATTCTTCACGGAGTGCTGCACTGAGGAGAGGTATCGATGTTGGTCGGTGAGGCCTCGCACGAAGTCGGTGATTCGAAGCGTCCCAAAAGTGTTCTGTAGGATTCAGGTCAGGACTCCGTGCAAGCCACTCCATTACAGGGATGTTATTGTCGTCTAATCACTCCTCTACAGGCTGAGCATTATGAACAGGTGCTCGATCATGTTGAAAGATGCTATCGCCTTCCCGGAACTGCTCTTCAACAGTGGAAAGCAAGAAGGGTGCTTAAAACATCAGTGTAGTCCTGTGCTGTGATAGATACACGCAAAACAACAAGGGGTGCAAGCCCCCCCCATGAAAAACACCACACCGTAACATCACCGCCTCCGAATTTTACTGTTGGCACTACACACGCTGGCAGATGACGTTCAACGGGCATTCGCCATATCCACACCCTGCCATCGAATCACCACATTGGGTACCGTGATTCGTCACTCTACACAACGTTTTTCCACTGTTCAGTCGTCGAATGTTTACGCTCCTTACACCAAGCGAGGCCCGTTTGGCAGTTACCGACGCGATGTGTGGCTCATGAGCAGCCGCTCGACCATTAAATCCAAGTTTTCTGACCTTCCGCAGGTTATGTTTCCCTGGGATTCGCCACCCCAAACCCTTACATCGGATTGGCACAGGGTATAGCGTGATTCACAGGTCCAAATCACTCGTTTCCAGTCATCCACTGTCAGTGCCGACGCTCTTTACACCACCTCAAGAGTCCCTTAGCACTGACCACAGAAATGTGTGGCTTGTGAGGAGCTGCTCGACCACTGTACCCCATTCTTTTTAACTCACTTTGCACAGTGGCTATGCTTTCTGGACTCCTAGGAACTCTTTGCAATTCACGAATCATTCCTTCCGCTGAACTCAAGTGGTGTTTTATAAACATTGTGTATCTGTTGTGTTTATTTAACTTACGGACCAAACTAATAGTTACGGACAGGGACCTCCGTAACGCTAGCAGGTCCCTGTGGGTAACTATTAGGTTGTGCTTAAGTTACATAAACACAACAGATACACAAAACAGAGAAATTTACGACAGTCTGACAAAGATGTGGTTAAAAAAATGGTTAAAATGACGCTGAGCACTAGGGAACTTAACATCTAAGGTCATCAGTCCCCTAGAACTTAGAACTATTTAAACCTAACTAACCTAAGGACATCACACACATACATGCCCGAGGCAGGATTCGAACCTGCGACCGTAGCGGTCGCGCGGTTCCAGACTTATCCCCCTAGAGCCGCTCGGCCTCACCGGCCGTCCAAAGATGTGGTTTCGAGGCCGCAACTGTAGAAATCACGTGGTGTTGAGGCGTGAAGTCATCGCGCTATGTTTCGACCACATTTTCATAGTTTTGAACGCTGGAACATGGAGCGCCAACTTCAGAAAGTAAAGGAAATTCCTTGAAGGTTGTTCGACAGAGAGCAGAAAACGTGAAAATTTGAGATCAGGTGAAAACGATGGTCGCCGAATGCATTCCCAACCCATCTCATGCATAATGTATTTTGTCAAACTAGTGGAAACTCTCCAAGATGATGATGATGATGATGATGATGGGTAGAGTATCGTTCAGCAGCATCACTTCACGCAGTCTTCCTGGTCGTTGTTCTTGGATGGCGTCTCCAAGACGACTCAGTTGTTGACAGCAAAAGTCAGCAGCGATGGTTCCAACTCGACGAAGCAATTCGTAGTACGCCACACCGTCGCTGTTCGACTAGATACATAACATTACCCTTTGTAGATGCGCGCATACCTTTGCACTGGGAGTTGCTGCTTTGTTTGGACTCAACCATTCCTTTCTCTTTCTTACTGTAGCATTAAGAAACCATTTCTCGCCATCAGTAACGAAACAGCCAGTTGATGACGAGTAAGCATATATGTACAAATGGCCACCGGCTGATTGTTGTGATTTTGGCTTAGAGCATGTGGTACCCATACACCCGAGTTTTCAACCTTCAGTATTGCAACACGACGGCGGAATGATCACAGTTCGTCACATTTGCAAGTACTCGAGTTCAGTGACGTGGATCTCTGTGACCTGATGCGTTTAAACGATCTTCATCAAACCTCGAAAATGTCCCTGAACGTGGAGAGTCACTAATGTCGAAACGATCCTTCCTGAAACGAGAAAATATTTTCTTGTCGTGCTCAGTCCAGTGGCTTTCTGCCCAAACACGGAGCAAATGTTTCTGGCTGCCTCCGCTGCTGTCACGCCTCAAAACAGAAGAATATGTCGGCAATGTTCCGATTTCTTCAGTTGGCGTTTCAAGTTCCAGCGTCCACAGCTCCACTCACTATCTCCAAATGAAAAACTGGCAACATGTAAACGCAGACAGCAACAATGAACTGCAAATAAAAAAGACAATCGATAACTAAACCCAAGGCAATAGAAATACCAACATGCAAAACAAAAACACTACGAACTTACAGACCAACCTAATGTACACTCCTGGAAATGGAAAAAAGAACACATTGACACCGGTGTGTCAGACCCACCATACTTGCTCCGGACACTGCGAGAGGGCTGTACAAGCAATGATCACACGCACGGCACAGCGGACACACCAGGAACCGCGGTGTTGGCCGTCGAATGGCGCTAGCTGCGCAGCATTTGTGCACCGCCGCCGTCAGTGTCAGCCAGTTTGCCGTGGCATACGGAGCTCCATCGCAGTCTTTAACACTGGTAGCATTCCGCGACAGCGTGGACGTGAACCGTATGTGCAGTTGACGGACTTTGAGCGAGGGCGTATAGTGGGCATGCGGGAGCCCGGGTGGACATACCGCCGAATTGCTCAACACGTGGGGCGTGAGGTCTCCACAGTACATTGATGTTGTCGCCAGTGGTCGGCGGAAGGTGCACGTGCCCGTCGACCTGGGACCGGACCGCAGCGACGCACGGATGCACGCCAAGACCGTAGGATCCTACGCAGTGCCATAGTGGACCGCACCGCCACTTCCCAGCAAATTAGGGACACTGTTGCTCCTGGGGTATCGGCGAGGACCATTCGCAACCGTCTCCATGAAGCTGGGCTACGGTCCCGCACACCGTTAGGCCGTCTTCCACTCACGCCCCAACATCGTGCAGCCCGCCTCCAGTGGTGTCGCGACAGGCGTGAATGGAGGGACGAATGGAGACGTGTCGTCTTCAGCGATGAGAGTCGCTTCTGCCTTGGTGCCAATGATGGTCGTATGCGTGTTTGGCGCTGTGCAGGTGAGCGCCACAATCAGGACTGCATACGACCGAGGCACCCAGGGTCAACACCCGGCATCATGGTGTGGGGAGCGATCTCCTACACTGGCCGTACACCTCTGGCGATCGTCGAGGGAACACTGAAAAAGTGCACGGTACATCCAAACCGTCATCGAACCCATCGTTCTACCATTCCTAGACCGGCAAGGGAACTTGCTGTTCCAACAGGACAATGCACGTCCGCATGTATCCCGTGAAACCCAACGTGCTCTAGAAGGTGTAAGTCAACTAACCTGGCCAGCAAGATCTCCGGATCTGTCCCCCATTGAGCATGTTTGGGACTGGATGAAGCGTCGTCTCACGCGGTCTGCACGTCCAGCACGAACGCTGGTCCAACTGAGGCGCCAAGTGGAAATGGCATGGCAAGCCGTTCCACAGGACTACATTCAGCATCTCTACGATCGTCTCCATGGGAGAATAGCAGCCTGCATTGCTGCGAAAGGTGGATATACACTGTACTAGTGCCGACATTGTGCATGCTCTGTTGCCTGTGTCTATGTGCCTGTGGTTCTGTCAGTGTGATCATGTGATGTATCTGACCCCAGGAATGTGTCAATAAAGTTTCCCCTTCCTGGGACAATGAATTCACGGTGTTCTTATTTCAATTTCCAGGAGTGTATTTGTTACTCAAGTGACATCCAATGGCTAGACCACTTTCGAAGACAATGCACTGTCCTGGCAGACCCATTCTGCTGTTACTGTTTGACAACACAACACTCCCCCACTTCCTTTTATAACAACGGGGGCGCCGCTCTCGTGACATCTGCCTGCCGGAGTGGCCGAGCGGTTCTAGGCGCTTCCCTCTGGAACCGCGCGACCGCTACAATCGCAGGTGCGAATCCTGCCTCAGGCATGGATATGGGTGATGTCCTTAGGTTAGTTAGGTTTAAGTAGTTAAGTTAGGTTTAAGCACCAATACGGTCTGCATATCCCTGGCTAAACGTGCTCTGCATTAGCCAGAAATCGCCAAAGAAGGAGTAATGGTGCTACATTTTGTTGTAGTCGTTCATGTCAGGAAATGTGTAGTGCTGCAAACCGATCTGAGATAAGGAAAAACAGCTCTGCCAAACGAAGATAACCTCAAGAAGATGGAAGCACATTACACTTCCTGATGTAAGCGAGAGTCTCCACTGACGACGTTTGATATAAAACGAAACAGGATTATGATATGATTATATTAAGTTCCTATAGTTGCACAGACGAATTGAAATTCATTTAATAACTGTAAAACAGCTACAGAGACTGTGACCACGCAAACGTGAATTTATATTACAATATAACGGACGCCGACAGCAAAATCGTAAATGTCAAAGTATGGTACTTTTTAACAAAAATGTTAAAAATATCGGCTTTGATTTCATTGAAATAAATCATATTGTCAGCCACCTAGAAAGGATGAAGGAAAATAAACAGAGTCAATACTCAATGCGATCTTATCAGAAATGGAAACAAAGTTTTTCTGGTATTCAATGCAGTGTCTTATTGCTGTTATGTCTCCTGATTCAGTGTTTGCAAATTTTGTGTTGTTATGATGCAGTGATGGTTATAAGGTTAAATGTCACATTCCAGATACGTAATATGAATATTTCAAACCGCAAGCCGATAATGCATTTTTATCGGAAATTGACGAGTAGAATTATCTGCACGTGAGCAAACAATTGAGTGGATTTAGCACGGCATGCAGTGATACAGAAAAAATATGGATGCAACTCAAATCCGCCACTTCTTGCTTAGAGAATTATATATAAACATTTTGTTTGGATTGTTTACTCACTTGTTTCAATCTGAGCTAAAACAAGGTTTAAATAAATTATAAAAAATATATTATAGTCTCGGCGGGTAAAGGAGGGTGCATGACTTTCACTGCCATTCGCAAGCCAGAAACTTGTTTGTTAACATGAAAATATGGTTAAACAAGTTAAAAATACTTTCATGGTTACAAAACGTTCATCCTGTGAGTAAACGGGTTTTAAAAACGAATTCTAAACTTCTTAAAGAATATTTAGAACAACAATCGCGAGGTGTATTCGAAAAGTAATAGTCTCCAAATCTACTTGACTTTTCCATATATCTCTAAAAATTTGCATCTTCTTCAGCCCATCTGCGTAGATGTTAGTCGACTGGATATTATTACCAATTATTTCGCTTTTTAATCAATTCTATATTTGTGAAAGTTTCTCGTTAATACTGCCACTGTTCACTGTCAACTCCTTGCTCAGTTAGTTTTTTATCCCTGTGAATGACTTCAATTTGATTTTTTCCTTCCTTGTAATTTACTTCCCCGTTCGTGTATATTTTGCCTATTTTGTACATCTTGCCAATTTTGTCACCAAAACTGTCTTTTAGTTTTGTTTGTAATAGACTTCAGTTTGTTTGCCCAGATCGTCACAGAAGTTAATTTTTTATGATACACCGAAACTGTCAAATAATTTTTCTAATTCTCTCACAAATATATCCACTCTTTTTTCCGCAAAGTCTCGACCCTTCGTTCTTTGTCACAGATAACTATTCATTTTTGACGTTACTGAATTTACTAATAACGCAATTTCACAAAATATGCAATGTTTTGTCGCGGCTCCCACAAAAGTAAACTGAAGTTTTGTACCAATTTTCCTGATGGTCCGTAGTGCAGCTTCTGACTGTCACCAGTTACACTTTACTTCCTTCTACGGGGCAAATGGAGTACGAACACTATTTTAAGCCCACTCCTCGTTTAATGTTTGCGCCCATGCTCATTTTCTTCCTTACCATTCTTTCATTAATTTTATTTTTACATGGAGAGAAAGGAAGAACAAAATTTCAGATCAAATCTTTAATGCGTACTAATAACAATTAATAAAAAATCCCTGCTCCAACTCCCATGTTTAACGCTGGCATTCGATAGTTTACTAAAAATTATAATGATTTTTAACATCAAGATTCTCTTTAAGAAACGGTCGATCGTTTGACGGGAACAAATTGCCAGTGGACATCACAGAGAGGCAAAAATATCGAATAGTAACGTACGACTAAACGAATTTTTTTAGAAGATACTTATATCTGGGAAGTGTAGCTTAAAATCTGCCCGGGCTTTAATATATAACGTAACGTAATAACCAGTTAATTATTTCCCTTTGCTGCTTCGTCTATTCTTTCATTTGCAGCAAATTGTAACAAATTTGTTCACGAACTATTGCAAGCTGTCGAAATGTAACATTAGTTCAATTACAACTCACTTGTAGCAAAGAACTGATTATAACTTCGGAAATGGGGGCAACTGAGACTAAATTCAGAGTTGGACTAAACACAGACTGTACCGTAAAACTATTACTGAGAGACTGCCACAGTAGCAGGTCTGCAAGCAGCCACGAATGCGCTCAGCTCCATGCGGCAATAGAGAAAGGCTCTACAAACGTTCTACAACGCTCTGCCTCCTACAAATATCATGTAAACAATCCCAAATTCGCTTATGGTACAAATCTCAATAGTGGCACTAAGTACACGACTGGCCATTAATATTGCTACATCAAGCAGAAATGGAGATGATAAACGGGTATTCATTGGACAAATATATTATACTAGAACTGACATGTGATTACATTTACACGCAATTTGGGTGCATAGATCCTGAAAACTCAGTACCCAGAACAACCACCTCTGGCCGTAATAACGGCCTTGATACGCCTGGGCATTGAGTAAAAACAGAGCTTGGATGACGTGTACAGGTACAACTGCCCATGTAACTTAGACACGATTACACATTCATCAAGAGTAGTGACTGGCGTATTGTGACGAGCCAGTTGCTCGGCCACCATTGACCAGACGTTTTCATATGGTGAGAGACCTGGAGAATGTGCTGGCCAGGGCAGCAGTCGAACATTTTCTGTGTCCAGAAAGGCCCCAACAGGACCTGCAACATGCGGTCGTGCATTATCCTGCTGAAATGTAGGGTTTCGCAGAGATCGGATGAAGGGTAGAGTCACGGGTCGTAACATATCTTAAATGTAACGTCCACTGTTCAAAGTGCCGTCAATGCGAAAAAGAGCTGACCTAGAAGTGTAACCAATGGCACCCCATACCATCACGCAGGGTGATACGCTAATACGGCGATTACGAATACACACTTCCAATGTGCGTTCACCGCGATGTCGCCGAACACGGATGGGACGATTATGATGCTGTAAACAGAATCTGGATTCATCCGAAAAAATGACGTTTTGCCATACGTGCACCCAGGTTCGCCGTTGAGTACACCATCGCAGGCGCTCCTGCCTGTGATGCAGCGTCAAGGGTAATCGCAGCCATGGTCTCCGAGCTGATAGTCCATGCTGCTAGAAATGTCGTCGAACTGTTCGTGCAGATGGTTGTTGTCTTGCCAACGTCCCCATCTGTTGACTCAGGGATCGAGACGTGACTGCACGATCCGCTACAGCCATGCGGATAAGATGGCTGTTATCTCGACTGCTAGTGATACGAGACCGTTGGGATCCAGCAGGGCGTTTCGTATTATCCTCCTGAACCCACCGATTCCATATTCTGCTAACAGTCATTGTATATCGACCAACGCGGGCAGCAATGTCGCGATACGATAAACCGCAATCGTGATAGGCTACAATCCGACCTTTATCAAAGTCGGAAACGTTATGGTACGCATTTCTCCTCCTTACACGAGGCATCACAACAACGTTTCACCAGGCAACGTCGGTCAACTGCTGTTTGTATATGAGAAATCGGTTGGAAACTTTCCTCGTGTTAACACGTTGTAGGTGACGCCACCAGCGCCAACCTTGTGTGAATGCTGTGAAAAGCTAATCATTTGCATATTACAGCATCTTCTTCCTGTCGATTAAATTTTCATCTGTAGCACGTCATTTTTGTGGTGTAGCAATTTTAATGGCCAGTAGTGTATATTAACAATCTGTTGTTAATACAGTATTAATTAGGGCCAGAATTACGTTAATTTTTCTGACGGATGCATTTACCCGTCCGAAAAACATTTTAAAATTTTTCACTTGAAATCTGGAAAACTAATGAGCTTTTCTACAAAATTACTTCGTATCGACAACAGATCCTTCCAAAGCTTCGTACTGTATTGCGCTTATTAGGTATAAGCTTCGGTAATTACTTTTTTTCAATCTTGTCAATATTTAACGCATAAAATGCATTTATACTATCATCTGTTTGTTTCTCCCATTAGCCATCTACTGACTTCGGCTATCAACCATCATCCAGGATGTAAGGTACAACAGGTTAGTACCCATAATCCTGGCTGATGAATGATAACTGAAACCGGTAGATTACTAATGGGACAAATAAATAGCTGATGGTTAAAATGGATTTTATAAAATACTTTACGGCTGTTGAACCTCGTCTTATGGAAACATTACAATATTTAACTCGGAGCAACTATGAAGTTTAAAGACTCTGTCGCCTCTAAAACTCAAGTAAAAATTCTAGAACTCGCATACGATGGAACTTCACGTAAGTCACTCATGTAGCCCCACGCTAACGCCATTGCGCTACAAGAGTGGCACTTTGTCGGAAAAGTATCCATCTTTCGTGCTTCGCAGACACAGTTCTGCTGCGGTACGGAAAAAAGGTGCACGACAGTGTGGGAGTGAAATGGAGCAGCAACCATAACGTACTCTAGAGCTGAAGAATGCGGCTAGTATGATGATTTAACATCTAAAAAAGTTGCACACAGATCCACAGTCAAATTATGGCGGTATATGGATCAATGCAATGTCGAGTCAAAGGTCAGAGAAATGGTTTCAAAACTTTAACAGACGTAGGCGACGCAGAGCAAAATGGGAGGTCCAAATGTTCAGATGGGTGTGAAATCTTATGGGGCTTAACTGCTAAGGTCATCAGTCCCTAAGCTTACACACCACTTAACCTAAATTATTCTAAGGACAAACACACACACTCTTGCCCGAGGGAGGACTCGAACATCCGCCGGGACCAGCCGCATAGTTCATGACTATAGCGCCCTAGACCGCTCGGCTAATCTCGCGCGGCATAATGGAAGGTCATCGACCTTTACAACAGACGATGATGTCCAGGCAGTCGACGAACTGATGCGCAGCAAACGCATATTTTCCGACGATGAGGACGTCTAAACAGCGGTTGTCCGCTGGCTCCGCGACCAAGGAGAGGATTTCTATCGTTGGGTAATTGAACGATTAAGAGAACGACCCGACCGTTGTTTTCAGTGGCGTGATGACTGTTGGTGTAGTTGTTTTTGTTGTGGTCTTCAGTCCAGACACTGCTTTGATGTAGCTCTCCACGCTACTCTATCCTGTGCTAGCTTCTTCATCTCCCAGTATCTACTGCAACCTACATCGTTCTCAATCTGCTTACTGTATTCATCTCTTGGTCTCTCTCTACGATCTTTACCCTCCACGCTGCCCTCCAATGCTAAATTTGTAATCCCATGATGCCTCAGAACATGTACTACCAACCGATCCCTTCTCTAGTCAATTTGTACCACAAACTCCTCTTCTCCTCAATTCTATTCAATACCTCCTCATTAGTTATGTGACCTACCCGTCTAATCTTCATCATTCTTCTGTAGCACCACATTTCGAAAGCTTCTATTCTCTTCTTGTCCAAACTATTTATCGTCCATATTTCACTTCCATACATGGCTGCACTCCATACAAATACTTTCAGAAATGTCTTCCTGACACTTAAATCTATACTCGATATTAACAAATTTCTCTTCTTCAGAAACGCTTTCCTTGCCACTGCCAGTCTACATTTTATATCCTGTCTACTTCGACCGTCATCAGTTATTTTGCTCCCCAAATAGCAAAACTCGTATATCACTTTAAGCGCCTCATTTCCTAATCTAATTTCCTCAACATCACCCGACTTAATTCGACTAAATTCCTTTATCCTCGTTTTGCTTTTGTTGATGTTCATCTTATATCCTCCTTTCAAGACACTGTCCACTCCGTTCAACTGCTCTTCCAAGTCTTTTGCTCTCTCTGACAGAATTACAATATCATCGGCGAACCTCAAAGTTTTTATTTCTTCTCCGTGGATTTTAATACCTATTCCGAATTTTTCTTTTGTTTCCTTTACTGCTTGTTCAATATACAGATTTAATAACGTCGGGGAGAGACTACAACCCTATCTCACTCCCTTCCACGACTTCTCTTTCATGTCCCTCGATTCTTATAACTGCCATTTGGTTTCTATACAAATTGTAAATAGCCTTTCGCTCCCTGTATTTTACCCCTACCACCTTCAGAATTTGAAAGAGAGTATTCCAGTCAACATTGTCAAAAGCTTTCTCTAAGTCTACAAATGCTAGAAACGTAGGTTTGTCTTTCCTTAATCTATCTTCTAAGATAGGTCGTAGGGTCAGTATTGCCTCAGCTGTTCCAACATTTCTACGGAATTCAAACTGATCTTCCCCAATGTCAGCTTCTACTAGTTTTTCCATTCGTCTGTAAAGAATTCGTGTTAGTATTTTGCAGCCGTGACTTATTAAACTGATAGTTCGGTAATTTTCACATCTGTCAACACCGGCTTTCTTTGGGATTGTATTAAATTTTCGTCTCCCTTCAGTATCTGAATAATTTCTTTTATCTAATCATACATTTCATCAATTACTTCGTCATCTGCAGAGCTAGTTGGCAAATAAACTTGTACTAATGTAGTAGGGGTGGGATTCGTGTCAAACTTGCCACAATAATGCGTTCACTATCTTGTTTGTAGTAGCTATGTTGTTTGTATTTATAACCCTGTATTCACCTGACCAAAGTCTTGTTCCTGCTGCCAGCGAACTTCACTAATTCCCACTATATCTAACTTTAACCCATCCATTTCCCTTTTTAAATTTTCTAACCTACCTGCCCGATTAAGGGATCTGGCATTCCACGCTCTGATCCTTAGAACGCCTGTTTTCTTTCTCCTGATAACGACGTCCTCTTGAGTAGTCCCCGCCCGGAGATCCGAATGGGGGACTATTTTACCTACGGAATATTTTACCCAAGAGGACGCCATCATCATTTGACCATACAGTAAAGCTGCATGCCGTCGACAACAATTACGGCTGTAGTTTCCCCATGCTTTCAGCCGTTCGCAGTACCAGCACAGCAAGGCCGTTTTGGTTAGTGTTACAAGGTCAGATCAGTCAATCATCCAGACTGTTGACCCTGCAACTACTGAAAAGGCTGTTGCCCCTCTGCAGGAACCACACGTCTGCCTGGCCGCTCAATAGATACCCCTCCGTTCTTGTTGTACCTACAGTACGGCTATCCGTATCGCTGAGGCACGCAAACATGATGAATATGTTCATAAATAGGGTCATGTAGCTCTGAAGTGTAGTGCAGCGTTCACATAAGTCACTTGGCCTAACATAATAAAGTGTAACTTACTTTTGTAGGCCCCCCTCGTAAGACATGGATTTTTGTAATAGGTCTAGTTACATAAAATTTTTGTTTTCTGTTTTTCAAACTACGTTTTTGTCTTAAAAATAGGATAAATTTTCGCACCAGGGAAAGTTTCGTACTTGAGAACTGGCAGGCACAGTGCTTTGCTGAGTGACAACACAGTGGAACAGATAGTGCCAAGACAGCTACCATTCGTGTATTGCTGTTGGCAGCGGACCAAAAAGCCAGCTGTCAAATGTCGACTACTTTAAATCGGCGTGCATAAAACATGTAGGAACAACATGGATGCGTATCGCCAAAGACCTGAATGCACCGAGAAGTGATAGAAGTCAAATGATTGACAGTGATGATGGTCATTAGAATTATTACACGGAAATAGTACAGTAGCCGAGGGAACAGGACAATAACTGGAGAGAAATTAAATAGATGACACGTGTAATTGAAGTCCACAAACTCCTGTGATCAGAACTTTGAAAACGAATCTACGTGAGCAGTAGTGGCTAATAAAGTCGTAAGTCGGCCATGTTGGTAGCGACAGCGACGATGTTGCGGTTACGACGCGGTCCATTGGGCTGATTGCTGCCGTGGTCTGTCTCCCCCTTGTAATTACGACGATAGGATGCTCGTGCAGCCTCCACCTCAGCGCCTCAGATGTGTCCCTTAAGCCGTCAGCAGACGGACCGTGCATCCGAACCTTGAGCATTGAACGTGCCGAGTTCTGACGTCTGAGCGTGGAATAGCACGTCAGCATGTCAGATATACTGAGCGTGCGTCTGATCGTTGACCAACCAGATGGCACAACGTCATCTACGTCACATGCACGCCATCTCCCTTCAGCATTGAGCTGTGAGGTGCCAGTTTGGCATTCAAAAAAATGATTCAAATGGCTCTGAGCACTATGAGACTCAACTGCTGCGGTCATAAGTCCCCTAGAACTTAGAACTACTTAAACCTAACTAACCTAAGGACAACACACACACCCATGCCCGAGGCAGGATTCGAACCTGCGACCGTAGCGGTCACGCGGTTCCAGACTGTAGCGCCAGAACCACTCGGCCAACAGCGTTTGGCATTCAGTTCAAGCCCACACGTATATATGTCGTTTCTGAGCACCAGCAAATTGAGAATCATTCGAAAACCTAACTGCGTGGTTCTTTGCAATAAAATAATGAGAGACATCATATTCGTGGCAAAAGAATTATTGTAACTTATGAGAGTATATCATTTGAAGATAGCGACACACTGAGGATCCACGAAAAACGCATTGTTCTTGGTACAATTTGTTATAATTAAATTTCAGTTAGTAACATAGCTACGATTAAAGCTTTTAGCAAGCTGCAACATCTTATAAGAGGAACATGATTGAACTGTCACTTTAGCATGCTGGCACAGTAGCACAGCGGGGCTGCCGCTGGTAGTACCATGAATGTCGCCAAATCTTCTGCAATGCATATTGGACGAGGCCTCCAGGAGGGTGAAGTGACACCCCTGCCGCTTGTGCGGACTTTCCGGTACCTGGGCATTACCTTTACCCCCACGGTCACACGCACAGCGGCAACGAATTTCCGTCGCCTGTTACACGTCATCAGCAACGACGTCCAGAACCTCTTGCGCCGCCAGGACACACTTCAACGGGTTGAGTTTATTAACCTTTATGTGGCATCAAAATTGGTTCACATCGCGCAAGTTCTCCCTCTGCCAACTGTAATTGGGCGCAACCCTCAGGCGGCTTTTGGCTATTATCTCACGGCTGGTTCAATGTTTAAAGTCCGTTATGAGACACTTACTCTGCCCTCACGATATGGTGGCATCGGGCTCGTCAATGTCCGTCTGCGAGCTGCAGCCTTGTATATGAGTACCATGAGAAAACAGTAGATGGGCCAGGGTACGTCTCTAACAAGCAGCTTGCTTGAGGTCCTCCTACCTGCTTCCACCTCACCACCGGTGTCTGTCGGCCATATCGTGCCTCATTTGTCCCATCTTTCGAATTTTTTCGTCGACTACAGTTACATACATACCAGTCTCCCAGATACACGCCCACCCAGGACTAAGGATTTTTACAGCCTGTTGCTGCGCTGTGTTCCCCGGAATGTGATGGAGACCAAACATCCCTCCATCCAGTGGCCCATAGTGTGGACTACTGTCCACCAGCCCTTCCTCCCTACGAACGTGTGGGCACTGTGGTATCACATAGTCAACAGGAAATTTGCCACGAAGCACCGCCTACACAACATTGGCTTATCAGAATCCCCTCTTTGTCTCCTTTGCCAGCAACTGGACACTGATGAACACCGTCTGACATGCGCCTCATCGCAAGATGTATGGCGCTTCGTGCAGCAAATCATTGCCTGCTATCTCCGAGTGCCACCAGACACAATCGAACCTCGATTGTTTCTATACCCGGAGGACCGACATTTTCCCGCCGCCAAATGTCATGCTATTACGTGGGTCAAAGGGTGGGCGGTCGCTTATCTCTTTCATGAGGGACCTAAATCCCGCCTCGACTTCTGGACCTATTTAAGAACAGCCCATGCAGCTCTTGAAACCACGCCACGTTACCGAACATTATTTGCTAACTATCTTCGAGCGGTCTTTGTTAGACCTCCACTGAGTTGGGGGGTGCCTTGCTCAGAGGCACCCACCCCTCCTCCTCCGGCGGTGTCTGAGTTTCAACCGCCTACGATCTATTCTACTTCTTACCTCCGCGGATGGGAGAGCGCGTCGTAGATTGCGCGGATGTTATTTCTGTTTGCTTTTCCTTTTTCCCTTCTTTTTCTTTAACCAGAACTTATATTTCTTTTCTCTTTCGCCGATGTGTTCCTATAATTTCATGATATTAGTGAATCTTACAAAAACACATGCAAATAAATAAATAACAACGCCTTCACTACTGTTGATTCCTGTGCCTCCCACTTCCCTCAGCACCGCAGGCTCGGTGGTGGTGAGGAGGACACTGTGGCCAGGCCTCGGGTTTCGACCCCTGCCCACTTTGCTCCCCGAGCCCCCACCGGTCCACTTAAAAAAAAGTGGATGTAATATTTGTGATTCTGAATTTTCAATATAAAAAAAAGCGTGTTCGGTCAGACGACTGCGTGCTCTCTGTAATAAAAAAACCGAGTCAAAGTTGGATCAACAACGAACTAAAACGGGTGTCTTGCGACGTCCGCCCCGAGCAGATGCAGTGAACGAAAGCGAACGAAATGAGACTACACAAAAAAAAAAAAAAAATTAATAAAAAAAATAAAAAATAAAAAAGAGAGAAGATTCTCGGCCACGACGTGATCTGATGATGGTTCGAATCTCCTTAAGTCTAAATACTTTTTTCATAACTTTCGCGTATATAATTGGTTCTGATGCTTTATTATTAGTTTAATGTATGTATATACTACAATATTTGATATAAGTTCACCTTTTTTTGAGGAGTGAGTTTGTTCGATTGGCTTAATCTACAAGACAGCTTGCGCTACTTGTATAAAGATATTTTGTCCCTTTTGCTTTTGAGTTTCGTGATTTAAATGTTGTAATGTTTCTGCTACTGGGTGGGAACAGTGATCAAATAAGAATGACTTTAGGGTTTTACTAAAAGGTAGGGAATGTAAAATAGTGTTTATCTTATGTGAAGAACTATTGCAGATTTGTGTCGCACTGTTTGTAATAGAACTTTTATAAGCCTGTTTCCTTATTGATTGGACATGGCACTTTCCTTTTTATCTTAAAACATGTACATCGATGTTGATGTTTTTGTTTGTGTGTATTACATATAGAACAAATTGAATAGGACATGAACAATGGAGGAAATGTGCGTTTTAATAGAGCTAGCATGGGAATTTTACGCAGCCTGTTGAGTAAACAGTGTGATTTACGAACTAGAAACATCCCACAACTGCCGCTGGAGTGCGTTGCGATCGCGTGTACCATGCTGGGACCCACGTACCTTATGCACAAGTCGCATCGTTTCTGAGCGTTCAGCAGCACGTTGAACTGGGCACGCTCAACGTTAACGTTCAACAGCACGGTCCGTGTGCCGACGGCTTTAGTCATAACAGCTCTCAGTAGACCTTTGTCTGGCTCGATTCTACCGCGAGAGGCGAGGAAGGAAAGCGGGAAGGGGGGAGGCAGTGAGAGAATTTAACATGTTGACGTTTTCTTGCAAAGGATGGGCGAAATAAAACGAGCCCGGAAGATGTTTCCTGCACCTTAAGATACGAAACCAAATTATACCATTGCCCTGGCTGCGGATATTTAAGTTGGGATGCATATCTTTAGGTGCAGGAAATACCGGCCATTAAAATTGCTACACCAAGAAGAAATGGAGATAATAAACGGGTATTCATTGAACAAATATATTATACTACAACTGACATGTGATTAAATTTTCACGCAATTGGGATGCATAGATCCTGAGAAATCAGTTCCCAGAACAACCACCTCTGGGCGTAATAACGACCTTTGAAACGTCCCCTTAGAAAAATTATACAAGACTGTGCTTAAACTGACACACAATAGATTAGCGCAACGCAATCTGTCTTTCAAAAATCTTTACAAAAAGTGGTCCTGATTATACCATTCACAAATCACTTACCTCACCAAAAATCTTCGTTACTCGAACTACTGCAATACAGCGAGCGCCACTACTGCTAGCTACATAAAAGATTCAAACTACTGAAGGCACTAAGTACTGATAGGCATAGTTAGCAAATGAAAGATTTTAATACAGAAGAATGTATTTACCTTAATAGTCAAAATATATATAGCAGTTCATGACATCCAGTCTTACAAATTTCAGAACTCCGCCAACTCTCTCCCCACATCCACCACTGCTGGCGGCTCACCTCCAACTGCGCAACGCTACGCCCTGTTAGCATCCAGCTGCCGCTGCCCAACACTACAATGGCAGACAACAATGCAAACCAGCCAGAGACTGCACACAGCACAGCAAGTGATTTTCATACAGCGCTACGTGGCGGCGGCGTTACCAATATGAGAACCTAAACAGCCTACTTACACCTTGATACGCCTGGGCATTGAGTCAAACAAAGCTTGGATGGCGTGTACAGGCACAGCTGCCCATGCAGCTTCAACACGATACAACAGTTCATCAAGAGTAGTGTCTGGCGTATTGTGACGAGCCAGTTGCTCGGCCACCATTGACCAGACGTTTTCAATTGGTGAGAGATCTGGAGAATGTGCTGGCCAGAGCAGCAGTCGAACATTTTCTGTATCCAGAAAGGCCCGTACAGCACCTGCAACATGCGATCGTGCATTATCCTGCTGAAATGTACGGTTTCGCAGGGATCGATTGAAGAGTAGAGCCACAGGTCGGAAAACATCTGAAATGTAACGTCCACAGTTCAAAGTGCCGAGACGTGTAACCAATGGCACACCATACCATCACGCTGCGTGATACGCCAGTATGGCGATGACGAATACACGCTTCCAATTTGCGTTCATCGCGATGTCGCGACTATCATGATGCTGTAAACTGAACCTGGATTCTTCCGAAAAAATGATGTTTTGCCATTCGTGCGCCCCGGTTCGTCGTTGAGTACATCATCACAGACGCTCCTGTTTGTGATGCAGCGTCAAGGGTAACCGCAGCCATGGTCTCTGAGCTGATAGTCGATGCTGCTGCCGTCCGGTGTGACCGAGCGGTTCTAGGCGTTTCAGTCTGGAACCGCGCGACCGCTACAGTCACAGGTTCGAATCCTTCCTCGGGCATGGATGTGTGTGATGTCCTTAGGTTTGTTTGGTTTAACTAGTTCTAAGCTCTAGGGGACTGATGACCTCAGATGTTAAGTCCCAGAGTGCTGAGAGCCATTTGAACCATTTCGATGCTACTGCAAACGTCATCGAACTGTTCGTGAAAATTGTTGTTGTCTTGCAAACGTCCCCATCTGTTGACCCAGGGATCGAGACGTGGCTGCACGATCCGTTACAGACATGCGGATAAGATGCCTGTCATCTCGACTGATAGTGGTACGAGGCCGTTGGGATCCAGCACGGCGTTCCGTGTTACCCTTCTGAACCCACCGATTGCATATTCTGCTAACAGTCATTGGATCTGGACTAACGCGAGTAGAAATGTCGCGATACGATAAACCGCAATCGCGATTGGCTACCGTCTGACCTTTATGAAAGTCGGAAACGTGATGGTACGCATTTCTCCTCCTTACACGAGGTATCACAACAACGTTTGACCAGGTTTACGCCGGTCAACTGCTGTTTTTGTATGAGAAATCGCTTGGAAACTTTCCTCATGTCAGCACGTTGTAGGTGTCGCCACCGGCGCCAACCTTGTGTGAATGCTAATCATTTGCATATGCCAGCATCTTCTTCCTGTCGGTTAAATTTCGCGTCTGTAGGACGTTGTTCGTGGTGCAGCAATTTTGATGGCCGTAGTGTATCTGGTGGAACGATTGTACATTGGTGTGCAGACCTTAAGGACGAGAGCAACTATCGCATGTTGTGTCGTTGCCAAGTAACACAGCTCGATGAAACGTAATTACACTGAAGTCATTGTGTTTGATGGTGGGCCCATGGGCATTACAAAAGGCGGGACGTGGTTCTCAGTAGCGTGTGTGATCGCCACAGACTGCCATGCCTGCTCTCGCATGCTGGCGATGAGGTCGGTATTGACTTCTTCTGGTAAAGCGTTCCATTTGTCTGTCTACCAGCGTGGTTGACAGCTGCTGAATAATTGTTGGGGTATGTGGACGTGATACAGTTCGTCTCCCTAACACATTTCACACATTCTCGATGGGATTTAACTCTGTGGACGGGGAGGCCAATCTACTCACCGAATGTCCTCTCGTTCGACGGGCTCTTCCACCTGCACTGTTCAACGTGGCTGCGCATTTTCACAGATAAAAGTTAACTCAGGACCGAACGAACCGCTGAAAAGACGCACCTGGAGAAGGAGTATAGTATCACCATAACGTTTCCCACTGGGTGTACCGTGATCAAAGATGTTTCTGGAGCTCTGTACGCCACTCCAACATTGTGCCCCTCACAACATAACACCTGGACCACCAAAACGATGATGTTCGACAATGCTGGACGTACCTTCATATCGCGAGAGGTGGGAACACTTGCTGCACTTGTCAAACGTGATCAGTTTGGCGGTTCAGGTGTTATGCTGTGGAGAGAAACAATGCTGAATGAGGATAGTGACATCTGTGTCACACACAAGGCAACGATATTGCGGCAGTGTGCTCTTCCCACATTCGTGTCCATTGAGGGGTGCATTCGGCAGTGACTTCGCTTTTATGGACGACAATGCGCGACCGCGTCGGACGGTGCAGGTGGACGAGCTCCTCGAACGAGAGCATTTTCGGCGAATAGGTTCACACGCCCGTTCCCACGACTTAGGTCCTATCGATTACGTATGAGATGCGTTGGGAAGAGGTATCGCAGAATGTCCACATGCACCCACGACTTTCCGGCACTTGTAACCACGCTGGTGGATGAATGGAGCGCCCTACCGATCTTGTGTCAGCATGGGAGTACGTTGCGGAGCATGCACTGCTGTTTGTTGTAATCACACGCTCTATTAAGAACGATGTAAGCCGTTTGTAATGTCTAGGCGAGCATTTTGAATCGCGACAGTTTCAGTGTACTTGTTGCCTTTGAATAAAAGTGTCTCTGTTCGCGTCATTCCGTATTTCTTACTTACCTTTTGCACTATAATGTAGTAGTTCTTTCTCTATATGAGTCAAGGTTCATCGAGCTATATTACATGCAGTGACACATCACGCGATGGGTACTTTAGACCCTCACTTTCCCACACCAACGTATTTTGCCCACGCTGTATAGAATTTGTCTACCACTCATCATAAAAAATATACACTACTGGCCATTAAAATTGCTACACCGCGAAGATGACGTGCTACAGACGCGAAAATTAACCGACAGGAAGAAGATGCTGTGATATGCAAATGATTAGCTTTTCACAGCATTCACACAAGGTTGACGCCTGTGGCGAAACCTACAACGTGCTCACATGAGGAAAATTTCCAACCGATTTCTCATACACAAACAGCAGTTGACCGACGTTGCCTGGTGAAACGTTGTTGTGATGCCTCGGGTAAGGAGGAGAAATGCCTACCACCACGTTTCCGACTTTGATAAAGGTCGGATTGTAGCCTATCGCGATTGCGGTTCATCGTATCGCGACATTGCTGCTTGCGCTGGTCGAGATCCAATGACTGTTAGCAGAATATGGAATCGGTGGGTTCAGAAGTGTAATACGCAACGCCGTGCTGGATCCCAACGGCCTCGTATCACTAGCAGTCGAGATGACAGGCATCTTATCCGCATGGCTGTAACGGATCGTGGAGCCACGTCTCGATCCCTGAGTCAACAGACAACAACCCTCTGCACGAACAGCTCGACGACGTTTGCAGCATCATGGACTATCAGCTCGGAGACCATGGCTGCGGTTACCCTTGTCGCTGCATCACAGACATGAGCGCCTGCGATGTTGTACTCAACGACGAACCTGGGTGCACGAATGGCAAAACGTCATTTTTTCGTATGAATCCAGGTTCTGTTACAGTTTCATGATGGTCGCATCCCTGTCTGCGACAGCGCAGTGAACGCACATTGGAAGCGTGTATTCGTCATCGCCATACTGGCGTATCACCCGGCGTGATGGTATGGGGTGCCATTGGTTACACTTCTCGGTCAGCTCTTGTTCGGATTGACGGCACTTTCAACAGTGGACGTTACATTTCACATGTGTTACGACCCGTGGCTCTACCCTTCATTCGATCACTGTATCACTGCTAATAAACCTCACAGTGTTATGATTAACGCATTCGTCCGTACATGGCATCACTATAATACATGTGGGCCATGTGGCGTCAAAAATGGGAACGACTTGTTGTTGTCAGTAATTACGAGATCCTACTAAAATTCAATCGAAAATATGTTGGTGAAGTAACAATATAAAAGAATATAAAACTTTGCAAATTTGTATCAAATTGACGATAATAAACCTTTGTTGGGGATATAACTATCTTCCTTCACATGTGAAAGCCTCGTATGACATTATATATAGTGTGGGTTAGCACCCTGTTTAACAAAACGGGAGGAATTTCACAAGTAGTGAATTGTCATAATCCGAAACTATCCAAATACTCAATCGTTGCGATTATATAACACAGTACACTGAAGCACCAAACAAACTGCTTTAGGCATGAGAATTCAGATACGGAGATATGTAAACAGCCAGAATACGGCGCTGCGGTCGGCAACGCCTATATAAGACAAGTGTCTGGCGCAGTTGTTAGATTGGTTACTGCTGCTACAACGCTAGATCCGAAACGGCTCTGAGCACTGTGGGACTTAATATTTGAGGTCATCAGTCCCCTAGAACTTAGAACTACTTAAACCTAACTAACCTAAGGACATCACACACATCCATGCCCGAGGCAGGATTCGAACCTGCGACCGTAGCGGTCGCGCGGTTCCAGACTGGAGCACCTAGAACCGCTCGCTCACAGCGGCTCCAATGCCAGGTTATCAAGGTCTAAGTGAGTTTGAACGTGGTGTTATAATAGGCGCACGAGCGATGGGGCACAGCATCTCCGAGGTAGCGATGAAGTGGGGATTTTCCCGTACAACCATTTCACGAGTGAAATTTCGTGAATATCAGGAATCGAGTAAAACATCAAATCTCCGACATCGCTGCGGCCGGAAAAAAGGTCTTTGCAAGATTGGGATCAGAGACCACTGAAGAGATTCGTTCAACGTGACAGAAGTACAATAATTTGCTGAAATTGATGCAGATTTTAATGCTGGGCCATTAACAAGTGTCAGCTTGCGAACCATTCAATGAGACATCTTCGACATGGGTTTTCGGAGTCGAAGGCCCACTTGTGTGCCCTTCAAGACTGCACGATACAAAGCTTTACACCTCGCCTGGGCCCGTCAACACCGTCATTGACTATTGATGACTGGAAACATGTTGCCTGGCAGGACGAGTCTCGTTTCAATATGTATCGAGCGGATGGACGTGTCCGGGTATGGAGACAACCTCATGAATGCATGGATCCTGCAGGGGAGCTTCAAGCTGGTGAAGGCTCTGTAATGGTGTGGGGCGTGTGCTGTTGGACCCCTGATACGTCTAAATACGATTCTGATAGGTGACATTTGCGTAAGCATCGTGTCTGAACATCCGTATCCATTTGTGTCCATTGTGCTTTCCGACGGACGTGGACAATTCCAGCAGGACAATGCGACACCCCACACGCCCAGAATTGCTACAGAGTGGCCCTGGAACACTCTTCTGAGTTTAAACACTTCCGGTGGCCCACAAACTCTCCAGACGTGAACATTATTGAGTATATCTGGAATGCCTTGCAAACGTGCTGTGCAGAAGAGCTCTCCACCCCCTCGTACTCTTACGGATTTATGGACAGCCTTGCAGGATTAATGGTGTCAGTTCCCTCCAGCACTACTTCAGACGTTAGTCGAGTCTATGCCACGTCGTGTTACGGAACATCTGCGTGCTCTCGGGGGCCCTACACGATATTAGGAGATGTAACAGTTTCTTTGTCTCTTCGGTGTATAATAATGCAGCAGGTGGTTTGTTGCTCGTGGCTTGCACTTTCAACTACCAACCTGCTTCGATTTAAACATCGGAGAATCTGGAAGTTGCTGGTTTCCAACCCCAGGCTGTTATATGCTGTAAACTCGTGGTAATTTTTTCAGTGGAATATTTCGTGTAATCTTCCCTAGTTCTCGTACTTAGAGAGTTTAGAAAGGAAATTGCACATGTCATTCCACACCAAGGCCATAGAGAATCTACAGTGGCGTATTGTCAGAGGAGAGTATATGGTCCGGGTTTCCCGCAGACGCCGTCCTGCTGTGGTCCAGATCACAAAGTGCATCACAGTTTGCGAGTGAAATGTCGTGGAAACTGGAAACGCATTTCAAAGTTGAAGCACGCGGAACAGTACACTTCTTGAGGGCAAAACGTCCAAACTACACACAGATTCAGCGTGGAATTCGGGAGATATATGGACCAAACGTCATCTTTGCTGCTAGCTGAAATAAAATCTGGGGAAAGAAGTTTTTTCAACGATGAGCCGTTCTCGGAGCTCCTTGACCAAGGAGCCGATTTCTAACGTCGCGGAATTGAGTGATTGGAAGAGTTTTTCGATCATTGTTTACAGAGACTGTATGACTGTGTTTAAAAGCAGCACCTTGTACTTGTGTAACTTTTAAGTGCAGTGCAGCATTCAATAAAAGATATTGACCCGCCATAACAACGTGCAACTTATTTTTTGATGTCGCCTCGTAATATAGGTTTCTAAATAAATATCTAACCCCATGCAAAAGCTACATTCCGGTTTTTACAGCTGACCTTTTAAGTTTGTATATTTGAATACTGCAAATATTAGACGCGGTATCATAACCTGAAATGTGCAGGATCCGCGGCTCGCAATCTGTTCCATCCGAGAGAATTTCATCCGCATACCTCTCGCCTGTGCGTTGCTATGTACATATTCACAGGAGCGATAGAGGTTTTTTTTCAGGGGGAGGGGGAAGGGGGGGGGGGGCAGGGGCGAGAGAGAAAAAAACGTAGCCGTGGAACATTCCAGAGCTGTAACTGTGGTACAAATTCAGATTGACAACGTGAGCGCAATTTCACGCAGATAAAAAAGCGTGATGAAATGTAAATGTTAAATATTCTCTGCTATTTTTCTGCTTTTGTGTGGCGTACAATGATAAACTTTAATCAAACAGAAGAATAGCTGGAACATCCTATGTGACTGTCTAGGCGCTACAGGCTGGATCCGCGCGACCGCTACGGTCGCAGGTTCGAATCATGTCTCGGGCATGGATGTGTGCGATGTCCTTAGGTTAGTTCTAAGTTGTAGGGGACTTATGGCCTCAGCAGTTGAGTCCCATAGTGCTCAGAGCCATTTTTGGATACCTTGTAATTGACACTTTATACGCCTCTGGAACAAACTGCACCTTACCTTGAGGAAAATTCAATCTCCTGTTGCTTTTAAGAAGAAGTTGAAGCATTTCCTACTATCATCCGCATAAAATTCTCCACAAAATTAATGTGCAAGGCCAATCTTCTCATCTGTCAAATAGCAAAGCTAGCGTCTCCTATCTTGCTCCTGAGATGCCTTCCTCTTCATCTATCTCTATTAGCCACGCAGTCTCCTTTTCCTTTATATTTTCCTTAATTATGTTTCATCATGTCTCTCTATTCTTCTCCTCCCTTCACCATGAGTCTCCCTCATACTCCCTGCTGCCAGCAGTCCTATCTTAAATCTTTCTCTTCAATAATGTATTTTTCGAGGTGTACCTTTCTAATTGTTTATCTCACTTTTTGTATTAGATGTAGTTTAACATGCCTACTAAAACATATGACTGTAAAATAAGTAGAATGCCTGGTTAGATGTAAGAGAGGGCCTGATGGCCCTAATCTTGCCAGGTTAAATAAATAAATAAATAAATAAATGATAACAGGGTTCATTCTGGCTCAGGTAAACATCAGGGGTCGCATCCTTCCAGTGATAACTGATAAGTAGTAGTTATTAATGGTGGGCTCTAGACAACCTTCACCTTGAGACATTTCTGGTGTCAGGTTACAGCTGAGGCAATTGGGTGTATGAGAACTACTAGGAGAGGGAACTGTCATGTTACACCTGACGCAGTAGTGGAGTACATATTCAAGGTCATACCCACCCCCTCCCCTCCTGTCTGACCCTGCCACTACACTTGTGTGTGGCGCATTGAAGGTCACCTCCATCGCCCCCCCCCCCCCCTATTCCAAGGCCTGCTCACACAACACAATCGTTGCCAATTCTAGATGGCCTTGGCTTTGAGTATCAGGTTACACATCCTGCCCATGCACCCTCCCCCACGCCCTCCCCCTGGACCAATAAGATTCAAACATCCCTCCTCAACATCATCGTTTACAACTAGAATAGATGTGTTGGATGTATCATTCGAGTTTCGTGCACCACAAGGAGCGAATCTAATTTGTTGGGGACCATGGTGAATGTATTTGTTATATAATAATAATAATAATAATAATAATAATAATAATAATAACCAATTATTTTAATTATTATTCCAGTTACTCGAGTTTCGGTCCACTGCTCTCGACGTCATGTCAACATCATATCATGTCAACATCACATCAGAGCAAAGTCACATCCCTTCAACGTCGCGTTATGTCAGTCACGTTACATCGACGCTATGATGCTATGAGCTAACCACAAAGTAGCCTGTGCTCAAAACTATCTGAACAATCTTAGCTATCTACGAATCAAGTGCTGTTGCTCGTCATTCGAAGTATGTGCTCTGTAGTTGGAGGGTCAGGTTGTGGGTTTTTCTTATAACTAAGAGATTAATTTTATTATTATTCCACTCAATCAAATTCAGGGGCCAGCAGAGACCAGCCTCCACCCCCAGGCAGAATAAGAAGACATATAATTTACTGCTATTTTGAGTCAATTTGTTGTGATTCTTGCCGATTTTTTCCAAATGCCTACATCTATCCTAAATACGCTGTTGGCTAATTACCGCTACATATTATTTAAAAACAAATACATTCTTGCAGAGACTTCAATGTTTAAAACATACCACAACACGATATATAAACAAATTACCACAGTGTCTCGTTTAACAACAAATACACTCTTGCAAAGCCTCTAAATATGAAAGAAACACTACAGCGGGATATGTAAACAAATAACCTATCGCTGAGTATATGTGTGTGTTTGTGTGTCTGTCTGTGTGTGTGTGTGTGTGTGTGTGTGTGTGTGTGTGTGTGTGTGCGCGCGCGCGCGCGTGTGTGTATGTGACGTCATTGTGTATATGTTAAAATGAGCATGTTCTTCTATTGGTAGAAACAACGACGCATATTCCGCAAAATCTCAGTAATTACTAACGAAATGTATGGATAAGACACAAGTGTGTTGTGTCATAACAAAATTCTGTAAGCACAGCGGTTTTACCGTTTTTCCAGGCTGTCAGCCAAAGACGCACCTAAATACAGTATAAGTAAGAATTAGCGCAGTGCTAACAATGCGTACCTACTGAGGTGACCAATACTGACTCCTTCAGTGAGATCCCTCTAGAGTAGGCTACACTTCACGCCCAGGGTTTGTCGAATCTGGCGCAACGACTGAATCAAATTGAGCAGCTAACACTACGCTAGCCCCCTCCCATCAATTGTAGAGAAATCTGCATTATTTGAATGATGTATGTGTGACGAACGATCTGGTTGCTGGCAGAAAAGATACTGGTACTAAATCAAGCCTCCAAGCCCATGTTAATAACAGCAAAGCTATTGGAACCCTCCAGTGCTTATCCTTTCTCCAGCGGAAATTCGTGTGCACCTCTGTAGATAAGCGTTTCTAAGAGTTACGACGCCAAGCACTCTACTCCCTTTCCCTCTGCACTATTAAAGAACAAGATATTCCTCCTTCCTAGACATCCCGCTTTTAATACTGGAGTTCATGGGTGGGCGAAGTCATGTTTGGTCAGCCTGCACTTCAACGCAGAATAAAAAAGAATAAGAAGACACGGAATTACGATTAACACGATATTTACACATATAAACTCTCTTGTTACAACCCTACTTTATTAGTGTGTGACTTATCAATAAGATTCGTAAATAAGTAGGGAAATATCCATGTAAGTGCGCTTAAAACACATAGCTACAAACAATAATCACAGCTCATTATTATGATAGTATACACCGATTTCTGCAGTACATTATTTAACAAGAAAGTCAATTACGATTGTACACTGTAGACACAGTGTAAGTAGGCCGTTTAGGTTTTTATGTTGGTAACGCCACGTAGCGCTCTGTATGAAAATCACTGACTGTGTACTGGGTGCAGTCTGTGGCTCGTTGGACTCATTGTTGGAATATTCGCTATTGTAGTGTTTGGCAGTTGGATGGGAACAGCGCGTAGCGTTACGCAGTGGTGGATGTTGGGAGAGAGATGCCAGAGTTTTGTAAACGGACGATCTGGACGTGTGTCCGCCAGAAAAAGGAAATTTGTAAAGATGGATGTCATTAAAGATGGATGTCATGAAGTGATATATATATATAGTCAGTGCCTTCAGTAGTTACAATCTTTTATTTAGCTGGTAGTATTGGCGCTTGCTGTATTGCAGTAGTTCGAGTAACGAAGCTTTTTGTGAGGTAAGTGATTCATGAAAGGTATAGGTTGTCGTTAGTCAGGGCCATTCTTTTGTAGGTGTTATTGAAAGTCAGATTGCGTTACGCTGAAAAAAAAGTGTGTCACTTTAGTGATGATCAGAATAAGTAAAGGGAGAAATGTCTGAGTACTTTCAGTTTTGCTCAGCTGGGGGTGACAGTCCGTCGCCGTTTATTACATGGATTACGGGCGCGTCGTCGACTTCTCCACCTACCTTTTTCGAATGTGCGGATACATGCTAGATGGCAACGGTGTATGGAACGATGTAACTGGGGACAGGAATGGCGTCAGATAGTGTTTTCGGACGAATCTAGGTTCTGCTTATTTGAAAATGATTTCCGCATCTTGGTTCACCACAGACAAGGGAAGGGACATCACAGTGACTGCATTTGCACGAGATATACAGCGCCAACTCAAGGTATTATGGTGTGGGGTGCTTTTGGATACAACCACAAATCACAGTTGGTGCGTGTCCAGGACACTAAGACTAGTGTGACCTGCGCAAATGACGCATAACCATACTCTTTCTACACAAAATTCCAGACGCCATTTTTCAGCAAGCCAATGCACGACCACATGTTGCTTCACGGACGCTTGCCTTCTTGGTATCACACGATGTCAGCCCGCCAGATCACCAGATTTGTCGCCAGTCGGAAATGTGTGGGATATGGTGAAACGACGAGTGCAGTGCTGTGGCCCAATTCCAACCACCACAGATGAACTTTGGAACCATGTGAGTGCAGCAAGAATGGATATATCTCAGGACGCCATTTGCTCTTTATGGGCATCGATGCCATCAGGTTTGGAACAAGTTATCAGCGCCCATGGCGGAGCCTGTACCTGCTAGACAACACGACACGTGCTGACCGAGGAGATTGAAATACTAATCGTTTCTGTGTGCATATAAATGTCCATGTCTTGTGAATATGAACGTACTATCCCTAGTCGGTCAAGGTGTTCTGTTTTTTTTTTGTTTTTTTTTTTTGCGTTATGACTATGTGTGTACAATCAAATTTAGAACGTATGACTAGAAGATCACGTGACCAGAAGTGCCACCATCTTGGATGTTTAGAGTGTTATAGGAAGCATGATAATAGCAACGGATCAGTCTTCTGTGCTAGCGGACAGTGGAATCTTGGATTCCTCCTCCTGCAAAGTGCTAAACGATCTCCTGCTATTATGGAAGAAGCGGCTCGTGGTGAAAAGTGATTTCTGGCGTTCCCCAAGGTAGTGGTATAGGTCCTTTGCTGTTCCTTATCTATATAAACGATTTGGAGACAAACTGAGCAGCCGTCTTCGGTTGTTTGCAGATGATGCTGTCGTTTATCGACTAATGAAGTCATCAGAAGATCAAAACAAACTGAAAAACGATTTAGAAAAGATATCTTAATGGTGCGAAAAGTGGCAGTTGACCCTAAATAACGATTAGTGTGAGGTCATCCACATGAGTGCTAAAAGGAACTCGTTAAACTTCGATTACACGATAAATCAGCCAAACCTAAAAGCCGTAAATTCAACTAAATACCTAGCTATTACAATTACGAACAACTTAAATTGGAAGGAACAAATAGAAAATTATATGGGGAAGGCTAACCAAAGACTGGGTTTTATGGGCAGGACACTCAGAAAATGTAACAGATCTACTAAAGAGACTGCATACACTACGCTTGTCCATCCTCTTTAGAATACTGTTGCGCGGTGTGGGATCCTTACCAGATATGACTGACGGTGTACATCGAAAAAGTTCAAAGAAAGGCAGCACGTTTTGTATTATCGCGAAATATGGGAGAGAGTGTCACAGAAATGATACAGGACTTGGGCTGGACATCATTAAAAGAAATACGTTTTTCGTTGTGACGGAATCTTCTCACGAAATTCCAATCACCAGCTTTCAGCTCCGAATGCGAAAATATTTTGTTGACACTTATCTACATAGGGAGGAACGATCATCACGATAAAATAAGGGAAATCAGAGCTCGTACGGAAAGATATAGGTGTTCATTCTTTCCGCGAGCGCTATACGAAATTGGAATAATAGAGAATTGTGAAGATTTTGAAGATGGTTCGATGAACCCTTTGCCAGGCACTTAAATGTGATTTGCAGAGTATCCAATCAAATTTAGAGTGTTAGAGCTAATATCGTGGTCAAGTGGACCGTCAGGAGCAATTTGAGAAGCGGAGATATGTTTTGTTAAAGAAGGAGATGAATGGATCATTTAACACTTATCTACAAAATAAATTCTCCAAGTTCATTTCCGCGAGGCATGGCGCCAAGGCAAAGGCATTTCTCACTGACAGAAATGACAGTGTTAGAGCGAGAGGTGCACTGGAAAAAAATCCGCAAGGAAGCATTGGAAACAATTTTTAGGAAGTATAAAAATCCTCTGGCTGTACCATATGAAGTGGAATTTGTTGACGGTAAAGTAGGTGTACTGATGGAAGAGCTGCCGGGAATACTGCAGCAGCTCCGTGTAGATAACTATTACCTTATGGATCTGGGTATTTTGCTGGGATTTTTAATGAAACGGGGACGGGAGACTACTTAATATCAAACCACAATTCCTATGTGAAAGGACAGTATAATTATGGATAACGACAACACCGTTGGAACAGACTGTTTAACACGGCTGAGCTCCAATTGCTAAACAAACATATATAACAAAATCACATGTCAAATCATAATACCAGGACTGAATAAAAATATCGGTAGCCAACTTACTGATTTTACACAGTGTGCAGACATGTCTGAGAAACTGTTGCATCTTCATTGGCTACAGAACATGGTACTACCCAGCGGCAAGCTACACTACACAATTACAGAGTGAACTGAGTGTATGACCCTGTGCAGCACGCAGTAAATGTTGTAAATGCTTCACTATACTCCAAAAAATGGTTCAAATGGCTCTGAGCACTATGGGACTCAACTGCTGTGGTCATCAGTCCCCTAGAACTTAGAACTACTTAAACCTAACTAACCTAAGGACAATCACACACATCCATGCCCGAGGCAGGATTCGAACCTGCGACCGTAGCAGTCGCGCGGTTCCGGACTGCGCGCCTAGAACCGCGAGACCACCGCGGCCGGCCACTATACTCCGCGCCCATCACTTCCATGTTGTGTCAACTACCGAATAACTTACTGAAATGCTGCTGTGTGGTTTTTTACAGTATTTTGTAGTGTGTCTGCAGGGGCAGTAAGATTAACCAACAACTGAGTGGTGTCAAGTTAGCCTACAAGACAATCAAGACCAACAAAAAATTATAAACTGTGTTCTGTCTGCATATACTTTGAATTATTTGCCTGTAAACTACAGGGAGATTTTAGCACAGACTGCAACAAATACAGTATTAGTAATAGACAGTAATATTATATTAAAGCAGGAAAAACATATTGTTGTCAATCTAAAACATTGTTCTCCTCAGTACTATGAAATACAGAATTTGCCGAGTTAGGACTGGTACCCAGAAACAATGTTATTTCACAAGTCTTAAGAAAAAGACCCAATGTCTCGAACAGCCTTAATCCATTCCCCACTAACGAAAAATTCTCCTGTAAGTGCAGTTACAGTGTTATGTATACGAAAAAGACAAAGGGAAATTGAAGAGGACGAATTAAAAAAAAGAACAAAAACTAGAGTATATCGAGAAAACAATTAACATAACAGACGAATATAAAATGCTGTTGGAAAAAGAAGTTATTGCACACGTGCGGTCAAGCTTACATATCATTTAAAGAACAGGCTATGGAGAAATATGGATACGAGTGGAGATGATATCTCCATTTACTGTTAACAGGAATGGTACGCCACCATATGTTGGAGTACTTGCCCAAAATGATGGATTCAAGCACATTTATTACGTCAAGGGAAGCACGACAAATCTACTTATAAAGTTCCACTCCTGTTTGGATCATCTTAAAAACGATGGTTACATTCTACTGAAATGTTGTGGAGTGGATGTTGTGCACCTAGCAACAGAACAGCCGTTTGTGGAGTTTAAAAGTGATAGAATAACTACTTTTAATGGAAATACTTCACAGAAATTCGGCAAGATTGTGTAGGTGAAGAGCAGTCAGCGAGTACACAAGAAGATGTGGAATACTTTAACAGTAATGTGGTGCAGGAAATAAGAGGCAAAATTAAAATCCCCGAATGCTCTCGCCTTAGGAGAATTACAGGAAACAACGGAGCTAACTATTGAAGCCATAAAACAGATAATTTACTCAAAAAATTAGATGCACGTATGAATTTGAAAACTGACCTTATTTGCATTCGTCAGATTACTGCCTGGAGAAAAGAATATATGATTCTGATGAAGATTTAAATTATAAGTTAAAAATTAAACTAAATTTTATTAAAATTATAAATATAAAGAAAAAACTGTTTTCTGTGTGTAAATGTTTATGCTTAAATTAATAAAAGTTTATGGGCGAGAATATTTGATTCCTTACTCGCTACCCTGTCAAAATCCTAAAACGTCTTCTGCTTACGCTGAAAGCGTAGCGAGCCTTGTTTCTTACCTATATGAAATATTTTCCAGGCCAGCTTTACTTTGCCCAGGCTATACAACATTATGGCTATTATGATCCTGTATAGCTCTGAAATGCCCCGAGCAATTTCGACAAAGCTTGATTCATATACAAGTAACACCTAGCATTTGGAAGACAATATTGAAGAAATGTAAGACAATTTGTCACTCCTAGGTGTCAAAGGGTGAACGGTTTAAATAACGCGTCAAAATGAACAAAACAGAATGCGTGGTTAAGTCACGCTGACTATCTGGGCACACCGTTCCTAACTGAATGTAAATGCTGTCAAAACAGTTTAACTAAATGTTCAACATATACCTTATACAAGCATTCATAGCTAGCTCAAGTCATCTTGAGCTTTCGCTGTTCCTTCTGTTATAAACTTCATCGGAGCGATATAGAAAATTCTTCTCGGTACGCACAACAACTTCAATAACTTTAAAGAGCGACGTTTCCATCAAGTTACTATCTTAAAATAAAAGCCTGGTACAAACGATATTGTTCTTATACAGTATTATACATTCGGCAGAACTAATGGGCATAGAAATTTATGTCTTCTGTTTAAATTTTTACATTTCATACAGGCAAGAAAGAGATTTCCTACGTGTCGTCTCCGTTCGTTCTTCCCAATCTAGGTTTTCACCCGGGATTATGGTATAATATTTTATTCGGTTTTGGTACTGTTATCAGGTATCATCGAGAAGTGTGGCAAGAAAATGTTCTTGGCCACCTTTCGGATACGATATAAGAAAAAAATGTCACTGCCTCGGTTTAAGTTAGAGAACAAAATGTTGTGCACTTCACAATACTGAAAAAAAGTTCATCATTCATATCTAATATGAGAAAATGATATTTTTGTGGGTGGCGTTTAAATAGTGCTGGATCAGACAAAATGGACAGAAACGTAAATATCTTAATAATACCAACATCTTGAAGTACAGAGGTATACAGGGTGGTCCATTGATAGTGACCGGGCCAAATATCTCACGAAATAAGCGTCAAAGGAAAAAAAAACTACAAAGAATGAAACTTGTCTAGCTTGAAGGGGAAAACCAGATGGCGCTATGGTTGGCGCGCTAGATGGTGTTGACATAGGTTAAACGGATATCAACTGCGTTTTTTAAAATAGGAACCCCCATTTTATTACATATTTGTGTAGTACGTAAAGAAGTATAAATGTTTTAGATGGGCCACTTTTTTCGCTTTGTGATAGATGGCGCTGTAATAAACATATGGCTCACAATTTCAGACGAACAGTTGGTAACAGGTAGGTTTTTTAAATTAAAATACAGAACGTAGGTAAGTTTGAACATTTTATTTCAGTTGTTCCAATGTGATACATTGACCTTTGCGAACTTATCATTTCTGAGAACGCATGCTGTTACAGCGTGATTACCTTTAAATACCACATTAATGGAATAAATGCTCAAAATATGTCCGTCATCCTCAATGCATTTGACAATACGTGTAATGACATTCCTCTCAACAGCGAGTAGTTCGCCTTCCGTAATGTTCGCACATGCATTGGCAATGCGCTGACGCATGTTGTCAGGCGTTGTTAGTGGATCACGATAGCAAATATCCTTCAGCTTTCCCCACAGAAAGAAATTCAGGGATGTCTGATCCGATGAACGTGCGGGCCATGGTATGGTGCTTCGACGACCAATCCACCTGTCATGAAATATGCTATTCAATACCGCTTCAACCGCACGCGAGCTATGTGCCGGACATCCATCATGTTGGAAGTACATCGCCATTCTGTCATGCAGTGAAACATCTTGTAGTAACATCGGTAGAACATTACGTAGGAAATCAGCATACATTGGACCATTTAGATGGCCATCGATAAAATGGGGGCCAATTATCCTTCCTCCCATAATGCCGCACCATACATTAACCCGCCAAGGTCGCTGATGTTCCACTTGTCGCATCCATTGCGGATTTTCCGTTGTCCAATAGTGCATATTATGCCGGTTTACGTTACCGCTGTTGCTGAATGACGCTTCGTCGCTAAATAGAACGCGTGCAAAAAATCTGTCATCGTCCCGTAATTTCTCTTGCGCCCAGTGGCAGAACTATACACGACGTTCAAAGTCGTCGCCATGCAATTCCTGGTGCACAGAAATATGGTACGGGTGCAATCGATGTTGATGTAGCATTCTCAGCACCGACGTTTTTGAGATTCCCGATTCTCGCGCAATGTGTCTGCAACTGATGTGCGGATTAGCCGCGACAGCAACTAAAACATCTACTTGGGCATCATCATTTGTTGCAGGTCGTAGTTGACGTTCCACATGTGGATGGACACTTCATGTTTCCTTAAATAACGTAACTATTCGGCGAACGGTCCGAACACATGGATGATGTCGTCCAGGATACCGAGCAGCATACATAGCACACGCCCGTTGGGCGTTTTGATCACAATAGCCATACATCATCAGGATGTCGACCTTTTCCGCAATTGGTAAACGGTTCATTTTAACACGGGTAATGCATCACGAAGCAAATACCGTCCGAGCTGGCGGAATGTTACGTGATACCACATACTTATACGTTTGTGACTATTATAGCGCCATCCATCACAAAGCGAAAAAAGTGGTCCAACTAAAACCTTCATATTTCTTTCCCTCTACACAAATATGTAATAAAAATGGGGTTACTATTTAAATAAACGCAGCTGATATCCGTTTGACTTATGGCAGCGCTATCTAGCAGGCCAGCCATAGTGCCATCTGGTTTCCCCCTTCAAGCTAGACCACTTTCGTTCTTTGTAGTTTTTTCGTTTGATGCTTATTTCGTGAGATATTTAGCCCGGTCACTATCAATGGACCACCCTGTTTACTGAGTTACATATTCATACCTTACTTAGCTATTTACTTAGTTGTTATATGTGTTCTTTTACTGCGCGCTCTTTAGATTTAGCGATAATTTCACATTTCTTGTGCCTACTGCAAAATTTGTTGAATTACAGTATTAACCCTGTCACTGCTTGTAAAATGATTAGGGTCAATTACAAAATTGTTTGGTATGCTGCTCTGCGTTGATCCTCTCCATTTTCCCTTTATTTACCTTCGTTGTTACGATCTCTTTGAATGCCGTTAGTTGACATTAACTTTTGCTATGAAGAACGTTGTCATTGTAAAATAAATTATTCTATATTATTGGCCTCGGGGTAAACAGATACAGCTAAAATTTACGGGCTGTCTTTGCGTAAATTGCTAAGGAATTTAAAACAGAGATTTCGCTGATATAAACAATAATACTTAAATAAATACAGTGGTAAAAAGTCTCTGTGTGTTAGGTTAACAAACTTATTTTTATGCAAGTAAAATACATATATGCTAGTTAATATGGACACACACACACACACACACACACACACACACACACACACACAGACACACACAGACTCACATACATAAATGGATCGACTGTATCTCAGCGCCAACTATTAATAAGAATTCCGCGTGCAATTTATTCTTACACTGTGTTTTTGCAGACTAGTATTACTCGCCAAGGAATGATGGCCGAACTGCGACACTGAGAATTTCGTAGACGGGCTTTGAACTCAGAAAGGAAAAAATAAAAAGTAAAAACAGAGTGTGGGATTGGAACTTAAAAAGGAAAAAAAAAGGAGAGAATGCTTGAGAATTGGTGGCACCCTTGGTGCAGTTTTCGAGTAAGCGTCAGAATTATTCCAGTAATGCAAATGCACTGCGGAGAGAGAAAAATGCGCGTGGTTTAACTTGCAAATGATTCTTCAAGTAAACGCCTGAAAATTCTAGGCCGTGCCCCAGTGTTAGCTGGGCAGCTGGACTTATACAGATGGGACACACGCGGAGCGGAAATTAACAGCACAGAGACGGGAAACGGGAAAAGCAGTCGGCGTTCGCCGCTCTCCTTATCTGCAAAGCGTCCACAAAACGGGCGGGCGCCTTTCTCTTCCCATGCTACTCTCGTAGTATACGGTGCCATGATGTCCGGGTGCTCGTGTACAACGAGATGAAAAGCGGATTTAATGTTTGCTCGCGTTACTATGTGACCACAGGGATGCGATATGGGCCGTTCACCATGACAATATGGATTGATGTACTAGAGACTCTTGGGATCAACTTGAGATGGAAAGATCTTCGATATCTGGATATACGAGGTCACTGGAAACACCACATCCTTTGGTATGGAGATCTGCCGGACCATCGCATTGCGCACGATGTCTTCTGTAAATCACGTTCGTTTCACGGGAATTTTCAGCTTGGGAAACAGCGAAAAGTCACACGGAGTTGGGGTTACTGTTTATACTGTCCTGCGTGTCTCGCTCGACTTCCAGCCGGCGTTGCTTCTGCTCCATTGTCAACAATTTTGGTACAAATTTTGCGGACACTGTCCTCTCGTACAAATTGTAGTCCAATATCGATGGTACCGATCCAGTGCTTACGCCTGTCACATTGGCAAGGTCTCGTACTGTGATACGACGATCTTCTCTATCTTGCACAGTGAACTATCATTTCGGCTTGTTGAGCGTCTGCCTAAACGTAGTCCGCTGCCACCTATGAAGCGGTTGCACCACTCCTTTATCCGTAAGTTGCTAATGGCATCAACCCCGGAAGCCTGTTTAATCTTGCGAATGGTCTTCCACTTGTGTGTTGCCAAGCTTTTCACAAAATTTGGTAAAATATCTCTGCCCAGTTAGTTCTACCATTTTTACAACTTACAGCAGTTCGACGACTGCTCATTACACTGTCCTCATTGACCGGTTTCCAGGAACTGGCGCTTTCTGCTGGTGGGAAATGGCTCATGACTGGGCTTACGTGTCCTTCACCGTATCTCCACCCAGGAAAATCTCCTTCGCTCCACTGGTTTTCGCCGGAAAGAGGCTTCGATTCTTTTTGAACGTATCTCGTATTTTTGCCTCGCTCTCTCCGTACACACACCGGCGTATTTCTGCTTGTAGATAAAAGCTTTCTTAGCTCTTTATTTGCATTGGTGCCCCTCTCCCCTATGATCACGACTTTTTTACTAATGAATCGTCGTCTACTGTGGTTTCTAAGTCACTTGGGACAGTATTAGGTGTTTTTCGCCTTATAGGAAGTGTATTAAACCAGTGCAGAAGCAATTGTCCATTCAATTTTCGTCTTACCCACATCGCCAGTCTCTTCATGTAAGTAACCTATCATTCACGCTTTTATTTCCTGGGATAAGAAACCCGTCACTTCACTCGCTTTTGTAATTTGTACTTTTTCCGGCTGGCGGAATACTTTATTTCCAGGACCTTCGCTTATCTTAAGGTTTGTGTGTGTTTTTGTACGAGGAGCAGTATCTATATCACTAAACGGCTAACTCGTGGCACGGTCGCCTTCCGAACGGCTTTCAGCGGAAAAAATTAATTTTCAATATCTTATATAATGATTGACAAAATTAAAAATTTAAAATGATGTCATAATGTATTCATTAAGAGGTATAATCTCATGTTAAAGGTTTAACACCTCAAGACAAGTATATGTTTCTTGTGACAGCAAAACTCACGGCCCACAAATTACCAGCACTATATCCACCCACCATTTGAGAATGAGTCAGTTAGCGACTTCCAACAAACTTTAAATATAATTTCAATCTTTTCTAAACATTTTCTTGCTTATATGCTAAACGTCAAATATTTAACACATTAACTCATTTGTAAAGTAATCAGACGTTTGAAGCTGTTTTATAAAGGGGAATTCGTTCTTTAAAGAATCGTGGAGGAAGGTTTACTGGCGACAAGTACCTAAGAGCATAAATCAGGACGTCCCCCCCCCCCCCCCCCCCAAAAAAAGCTCCGGATGTATTTGTTTGTTTCATTCTGAGAAACACGCTGGTAAAGATTTGAATGCTTATGTACAATACCACAAAAGACTCGTCCCTCACAGACAGCATAAAACAACAAAAATGTGACCAATTTTAAAACTGATGTAAGATAAACCGTTAGATCCCGTGTATTGTTTGATTTGTTTGACTCGCTTCACTGATGGAACGCTAGCACCCACAGGTATTCAACGTCCCTGTAGTACACGTTAGGGATTTAAACTGTTTGGCGCCATCATCAACAAAAAGTAATGTGCGTTGGATCTCTGGTGTGCATTCGAAGTGTGGCGGTTCATCTCTATATTAATTACAACGGTCACTGCATCCCCTGCCGTCGATGCTTGCCTTTACTTAAAATGCGATTTAAAGATTGTGTTATCGCCAACAACTTACTTGACCAAATTAACGGAAGACGGAATAGAATTTGCTCAGGTGGTTGTTGTCCAAGTTTTTGAACCGGTTGGTGACAGAAAATATGTACTGTCACTTGCTGGGGTATTATTTCTAGTCCGAAAGTTGTGCCCCATCTCCGTGGGGTACAATGAAACTCAGATAGGTTTCCCTCTAATTTCCTCGCACATTGTGTCGCATATAGATAGTGATTCAAAACACTAGAATGTTTAATGGAACGGTTAAAATTTACAGGTCGTGTTCACGACGTTCCAGATGACCACGCATAGCAACAGGGAATATACAATCCGCAGCCGTGCTAGCTAAGGCGACAGAGAGTCCAACTCGGTTGACAAAGAAGGTGGCACAGGACTGTGGAATCAGCTGAGACTCTGTGTTCAGGACACTGTTCACTAATCATTTCCTTCCCTTTCGAATCCCCTTTCCAGCGGAACCTTGAAGCTGACATTTTCTTCAGCGATAAATCTAGTTTTCATCCGAACGCGAACCGAGGGAGGTATCGCAGTGGTTAGCACACTAGACTCGCATTCGGGAGGACGATGGTTCAAACCCGCATCTTGCCATCCAGATTTAGACTTACCACGATTTCCCTAAACCACCTCAGGCAAATGCTGGGATGGTTCCTTTGAAAGGCACAGCCGATTTCCTTCCCCGATTTTGACACACTCCAAGCTTGTCCACCGTCTCTAATGACCTTGATGTAAAAGGGACACTAAACCCAATCTTTCTTCATCTAAACGGGAGGGTGAATACACATAAAGCCGTCTCTAGGGCGAACGAAAATACCCAACTCACAGTCGAGGCACACAGAGTAACCTTTGATTAAATGTGTGGTGTGGCACTCATGGGGATGTTCTCATCGGTCCCATATGTTTTAATGGTACTCTCAATGCTGCACGCTACAGACATCGTCTTGAGGGAACATTACTTCCTTATCTGGATGATCTACCTGTCGAGTGGAAATGAAGGTTTTTCTTAGAGCGGGATGGTGCACCTCCATACTTCAGAAGTATCAGCCGACTTCTGGATGAGGTTGTTCGTGGGCATTGGATTGGTAGGCAGGGTTTGGTGGAGTGGCCACCTATATCGCCAGACCGATGCCACTAGACTTTCTCCTTTCGAGGGCACCTCAAGTCTACACTGTACACCAACGCATCAAGAACATTAATTGACCTGCTGGAGAATGTCACCAGAGCCTGTACAGAAATACGACAGCGGCGCTACGGTCAGTACCCAGCAGTGTCGGTCGTCGTGTTCAGATGTGTCGTCTACAGGATGGGAGTCATTTTGAACGCCGTCTGCATTTGAATTTGAGGTATGTGCAAACAACTGACTGGGGGATGGCGGTTGCATTGCACAGTTAAGTTTCAGATCGTCATTGCCCGATGACATAACAAGTTGTACGACTGAACCAAATCTGTAGCATGCTTTTGGCCCTTTGTATAATGGCTATTTCTGCTAAATACGACTTTGTCCTGTAGGCTAATACTGTTGAATTACGAATGTAGTCTTCGTTCCATGGGACATGACTTTTGAATTACCCTATATATTTGCGTTCTGTGGGTGATGCTTGTGCAGTTGAATTTCTGCTTGAGTTGTCATTACGAGCAAGAAACTGAAAGAAGAGGGAGGGAGAAATACGCTGACCTTACTCAGCTCTGTTCTCTCGAATAGCCCCATGGGAGCCGCTCGGCCATATATCGCCATCTGATGGTCATCATAAATTCACTTACCCCGTCAATCCAAACAGTTTCGAATAAAAAATAGATAAAAGTTAAGATGGAAGTTTTAAGTCTTCAGGTGCTCTACATAGCCTTTTCCCATTTGAGTAAAACGATCCGAAAATTCCTAAAACCATGTGAAACTGTCAGAAAAGTCCTTGTTTGGGATGTTGTTCAACTACCACATCATATTGCCTTGAAGATCGCTTATGTTGTCAAACGGCTGATCCTTCATGTTATTTTCTGCACTTTGTCGTTTTGTGGTAGTTTCAGACTGATAACACAAAGTCTCGTCACCCTTGATGACATTTTCTGGCTGGTAGAACGCAAGTCTGTTGTTTACAGTTGTTAGTTCAAACTGCCACCGTATTTAATGTGCTGACGTCCCTTATACGCAATGAGTAATATCAGTCTCGATCCTTTTTTCAACAGATATTCTATTCACGCTCCATCAAATACAGCGGAGAGGTTAACAGAGAATCTTACACACCATCAGGATCTGTACATTACCATCTCTTCTGATCCACAGATTTCGAACCGATTGCCTGCTGACAGAGTATCACACTTTTAGCGAAGTTAACTAGAACACAGAGGCTATTGGAAGCATATAGTGCTGATTATTGAAGCACAGTGGCTAATAAAATTTAATTCATTGGAACTTTACTTGCAATCTCTCATAATACAGATGCAGGCCCTAACTGGAAACCTAAAATAAATCATATGCCTCGGACAAAGAAGCTGCTGGACAAATAAAAACAGCAATTAAAACTGATCATCTGGCATACTGACTGTTGGATGCTCAGATTAATGTAATGGCAGACCTGATATCAGTCAATAAATTGTTGACCAACACTTCTAAATTTCAACCGTTATGGCCAATACAGGCAGGTGCTCTTCACTACAAGTGTTTAGCAGTATATCTATGATAATGAGGGTATGTTTACGTAAATTAATCAATAGGACACACTGCGATTGAATAGTTTTTGTCAGTTTCTTCCGCTGACGTTTGGGTCCAGCCATGATACAAATTCTGACGGTGTAGCACTGTAGCTGCATACGTGGTTACAGAGAAAAAGAAATAATGTTAAACAAGTGTACATCTATAACAACGCAGCAGCAGAAAATTACAGATTTTAAGCAGCAGTTCTGAACATAATTTTTTTGTAGAGACACTATAGCACCCCTTTCGTTTCTTACACTTCTTACTGCAGTTGATATGGAATATTGTCAGGGTGTGCAGTACCAGAGTGGCTAATGTTTCAAATTATTGATATCGATTGGAAGCTAACTTAAACTCGATAGTGTACATCGATCAAAGGGGCGCGGTGGTAAAACTGTCAGTCTCTTGTTTGAGAAAAGTGGCAGTAAGTTCGAAGGTTTTAATTGCAACACAAACACATCTCAGCCATCGCCCTACTTCCTTTGACCACGTGGAGTGAGCTGGTGCAGGATTGAGGCATCGTTGATAGTAAACCAGTAATCCATATCTGGCCTCTAATTTAAATGTTCCAGGAAGTTCGGAAGTAACGGAATGATCCACAAGAAAAAGTTACGGACAATGTCCTTTCCCATCATGCACATTCAAGTAGTGTTTTACTCCCTAATGAACTCAACGTTGCCGGCCGGAGTGGCCGAACGGTTCTAGGCGCTACAGTCTGGAAACGCGCGACCGCTAAGGTTGCAGGTTAGAATCCTGCCTCGGGCACGGATGTGTGTGATGCCCTTAGGTTAGTTAGGTTTAAGTAGTTCTAAGTTCTAGGGGATTGATGACCTCAGAAGTTAAGTCCCATAGTTCTCAGAGTCATTTGAACCATTTTTGAACTCAACGTCGACGACAAATTACATTTTAACTATTCTTCAATTCGGAGGATCACGCTGCCTTATCTAGAACAGAAAACGGGAAAAATTGTTGCCGGTACTCAAATCTGCTCTAACGAAGGTACTATGGAAATGAAACCAGTGACGTTTTAGAATTATTTTTTATTTATTTATTTTTTTTTTTTTTTTTTTACTGTCCTACATCACACCTGGACACAAGCTCCCTGTTGTGAGGCATTCAACTAGCCAGTTCTGAGACGTTGTGCGACCCATGTGATTTACATTATATGAGTACTTAAACTAATTATGTATTGTTTATTTGAGTTAGGAATGAGGAACTAGTCACATATTTGATTTATCTGGGGTGGTAAACCACCAAATACTCGGACTGGTGAGTGTACTACGAGGTGATGGTTGAGATGACGCACCCTTTGCAAATTAAAAACTGCGCTGTACTGTTCAGTTAGTAAATGTATTACATGCTGAAAATAAAATGCCTGTATTCATTTTTTAAGTCAGGTTAGGATTTAGATTAGTTAGAAAATTTTGTTACAGCGTATCCTCAGTAACAGAATGAAAACGTTATTCCATCTCTATGGTTTCTTACAAAAGCATCAACTGGCGACTTCTTGGGTGTTTTTCATCGCTCGGGGGATCTGAACATAAAAAAGGATATATTTAGAGAAATGTCACATGACCTTTTACAGAGTTGTTTTTTTCAGCGCTTGATGTAATAGAAATGCTCAACACATTCCAGTGAGAAAAAGTACGTCCATCACAAAAGATTTGTCCTTAAAATTCCGAGAGTGTAGAAATACTTTGCAGAAGCATGTTCTCGTTCTCAGCTCTGGGCGAGTCCATCCCTCTGCCCCAAATGGGCGGTCGCCTTAGTTTGCTGTCGCCTGCTGGGCTGTGCGCTTCCTCCATTATAAACGGCCCTCTCGGTTAATTAAGTTCTGATTTTCTTATTTGGCACTCTAGTCAGAGACTACTGACTTGTCGAATTATTGTTTGCACGAACACATCCTATTAATACGATTGTTTGGCGACTCGCTGGCTGTAGCTTAGCTTGAGTGTGGGCCTGTGCTGTTGAACTGCACCTCCCCTACCGTGCAGTCGCCGCACACACTGGAGCCCCCCCCCCCCCCCCACCACCACTGCCCTCGTCCCCTCCACTACCACACTGCCTGCACAGCTTCGGTCCATGTTATTTTGTGTGCACTCTACACATCAAGGCGAGTGAAGGAGGACATTAACTTCTCTGACATATATATCATGTAATGCTTGTGACTGTAAAACTAGTGCTCCCTGTGCTGGGTCACAATTGACAAATACTTTCGAAGGAGCAATAGAAAGAATCTCCCGGCTTCTAATTTACACTGTGTAGACTGGAAGTGGCTGCTTGTGATGTCAGCATCAATTTACATGTTTTGTGTTTCAATAAATGAAGAGGTGGATATTTACAAACTGGATATTCTTGAATATTGAGTTTGGGGCTTAATAGTCGAAGTGATGTGTTCGGTGGTCTAATGACACATTGAGAGGTTGCCCCTAACTTCCTCACTTGTTACAGAAATTTGTGAAGTGTTCTTTGACAATTTCAGCAATGCATCAGATCCCTAACTGTTGATGAATTATATACTTTGGAATGAACCAGGAATGCGTGAGAAATGATGCATAGTGTTCTGTTTTGTAGTATCCGTACCTTGTTCATGTGGATGTAAGCTATCTTCATCCGCACTTCAGAAGCATAGAGAACAGCAGGGAGTAACACCACCAGGTTTGTGTTCATATTGAGCCCATCTCCATTAAGGAGAGAATACAGCTGATACAATCCGGCCAAATCTCAGTTACATACATCTTTGTACGAAAATTCCAATTAGCTTTTTAATCAATTTTGAGACATAAAGACTCAACCGCTTTCGTCAAAGGGACGATCCAGGTTTAAATCGTGGTTGAGTATTCTGGAAATGAAGATGGTGCTTCAACATTTAATGTGATTAATTTTGGTTTCCCAGAGGATGTACTATTGAGCAATTTTCTGAATACCCTTTTGGAGACTCGAGACTATTTAATGAAGGTTTGGTCTACTGTGATACACTGGTGTGCAGGCAGCGTATAAAGTTATCTTTCATGTCCTGATTTGCGGGAAAGCCATTGGTGTATGTTGAGCACAATGTTGCATCCAGCATTGAACCCTGTGGTACATTCGCCCCTACAGTCTTTGTGGTGCTGCCCTCCTTGTTCACGACAGTTTAAAACAGATCTCATCATGCTATTGAAGTGGCATAGAATCTAAGGTTCGTGAAGTTTATGTATTGTCCGTCATGTCGAATGCGATCTAATGCTTACCCTGTGTCTAGCAATACCTGTGCTGTGTCCTATAGCTGTGCCTTGGCAAATCAACTCCGCCAGCCGGTTTGTTTGATGTGTAGTACCATGTACGACACGAAAACTGAGTTTCTCAGGAAGTAGGTTATTAGTGTCAGTAATAAATGTTTGCAGAGACTTCAGGATGAGAGATTCCTAGACCTTGCACAGAAATCTAAGTAGGTTTACCTTGCAGGAATAAGGGATTGGTTTCGGAATTCTGATTGCTTTTGCTAGCTTCGAGGTAGGGTGGAAGCATCATAGATTAAAACTAGCGTTTTTAATGTTTATGAGGAAGGAAAGTATATTCTGCTACGAATATCAGTTGTAGATATTTGATTTTAGCAAGCTCATGCGCCAGACGTCTGGTGATTGAATACACTGCTCAAGCAGACTGTGTTAGTTTGCTGTTGACCCGTCTGAGCTATATCCTCTATTTGCCTACTATCTATGACACGTGTTTCAAACTACAACGTGAGGCTGTTCGCAGTAGCCTCAGCTTAATTCGGTGCAGCGCGAATCAGCCTCTTCTCACAGTGGAGTGGCCTCAGGGCTTTTGGTGGCTCTCTTCGCCGCCTGACCTTTCGCCAGAGAGCTTCTGGATTTGTGTTTGCATTCCTAAGTGCGGTTTGCCAGGTTCTGCTGCGATGTTTGCGCATTAGCTGCGTGGCGTGCTCTGCCACGTACTCCTGGTCCGAAGCTCTACTGACAAGGGGAGACCACGACGTTTGGAACGCGGATTTACTGCAAACTTCGTGCACTCGTAGTACTCCATGAGGACCAGCCGGCACGGTAGCTCAGCGTGTTCGGTCAGAGGGTTAACTATGCTCTGTAATAAAAGAAGTGAGTGATCGGATCGACGAAGAACCTGCACGGGTGTCATCGGACGTCCGCACCGAAAAGATTCAGCAAAAAATATAGAACAAAAATAGATTTTTAAAAAAGTGATCAGCGTTCAAGCCCTGTAATCGCTGAATAGCTGGATCGAGTTCCGTTCGTCAGTTTTTTTATTCCTAACACAATCATTTCCTTTATTATTTATGTTACAATTGATCTGTTGTTGTTGTTGTTGTGGTCTTCAGTCTTGAGACTGGTTTGATGCAGCTCTCCATGCTACTCTATCCTGTGCAAGCTTATTCATCTCCCAGTAGCTACTGCAACCTACATGCTTCTCAATCTGCTTAGTGTATTCTTCTCTTGGTCTCCCTCAACGATTTTTATCCGCCACGCTGCCCTCCAATGCTAAATTCGTGATCCCTTGATGCCTCAGAACATGTCCTACAAACTGGTCCCTTCTTCTTGTCAACTTGTTCCACAAACTCCTCTTCTCCCCAATTCTATTCAATACCTCCTCATTAGTTATGTGATCTACCCATCTAATCTTCAACATTCTTCTATAGCACCACTTTTCGAAAGCTTCTATTCTCTTCTTGTCCAAACTATTTATCGTCCATGTTTCACTTCCATACATGGCTGCACTCCATACAAATACTTTCAGAAATGACTTCCTGACACTTAAATCTATGCCCGATGTTAACAAATTTCTCTTCTTCAGAAACGCTTTCCTTGCCATTGCCAGTCTACATTTTATATCCTCTCTACTTCGACCATCATCAGTTATTTTGCTCCCCAAATAGCAAAACTCCTTTACTACTTTAAATGTCTAATTTCCTTATCCAATTCCGGCAGCATCACCCGACTTAATTCGACTTTGCCTTTGTTGATGTTCAACTTATACCCTCCTTTCAAGACGGTATCCATTCCGTTCAACTTCTATTCCAAGTCCATTGGTGTCTCTGACAGAATTACAACGTCATCGGCGAACCTCAAGGTTTTTATTTCTTCTCCATGGATTTTAATACCTACTCCGAATTTTTCTTTGGTTTCCTTTACTGCTTGCTCAATATACAGACTGAATAACATCGGGGAGAGGCTACCACCCTGTCTCACTCCCTTCCCAACCACTGCTTCCCTTTCATGCCCCTCAACTCTTGCAACTGCCATTTGGTTTCTGTCCAAATTGTAAATAGCCTTTCGTTCCCTGTATTTTACCCCTGCCACCTTCAGAATCTGAAAGAGAGTATTCCAGTCAACATTGTCAAAAGCTTTCTCTAAGTCTACAAATTCTAGAAACGTAGGGTGGCCTTTCCTTAATCTAGCTTCCAAGATAAGTCGTAGGGACAGTATTGCCTCACGTGTTCCAATATTTCTACGGAATCCAAACTGATATTCCCCGAGGTCGGCTTCAACTAGTTTTTACATTCGTTTGTAAAGAATTCGCGTTAATATTTTGCAGCCGTGACTTATTAAACTGATAGTTCGGTAATTTTCACATCTGTCAACAGCTGCTTTCTTTGGGATTGGAATTATTATATTCTTCATGAAGTCTGAGGGTATTTCGCCTGTCTCGTACATCTTGCTCACCACATGATAGAGTTTTGTCAGGACTGCCTCTCCCAAGGCTGTCAGTAGTTCTAATGGAATGTTATCTACTCCCGGGGCCTTGTTTCAACTCAGGTCTTTCAGTGCTCTGTCAAACTCTTCACGCACTATCGCATCTCCCAATGCATCTTCATCAACATGCTCTTCCATTTCCATAATATTGTCCTAAAATACATCGCCCTTGTATAGACCGTCAATATACTCCTTCCACCTTTCTGCTTTCCCTTCTTTGATTAGAACTGGGTTTCCATCTGAGCTCTTGATATTCATACAAGTGGTTCTCTTTTCTCCAAAGGTCTCTTTAATTTTCCTGTAGGCAGTACCTACCTTACCCCTAGTGAGATAAGCCTCTACATCCTTACACTTGTCCTCTAGCCATCCCTGCTTAGCCATTTTGCACTTCCTGTCGATCTCATTTTTGAGACGTTTATATTCCTTTTTGCCTGCTTCATTTACTGCATTTTTATATTTTCTCCTTTCATCAGTTAAATTCAATATTTCTTCTGTTACCCAAGGATTTCTACTAGTCCTCGTCTTTTTACCTACTTGATCCTCTGCTGCGTTCACTACTTCATCCCTCAGAGCTACCCATTCTTCTTCTACTGTATTTCTTTCCCCCATTCCTGCCATTTGTTGCCTTATGCTCTCCCTGAAACTCTGTACAACATCTGGTTCTGTCAGTTTATCCAGGTCCCATCTCCTTAAATTCCCACCTTTTTGCAGTTTCTTCAGTTTTAATCTACAGTTCATAACCAATAGATTACACTTGATTTAATGGGAAAAATACGTGCAATAGGATGAACTTTTATTAATTTACAATGTTATTTGGCAGTCTAAAAATTTTTATTATCACAAATAATATAATATTCCTAACTATCGACTAGTAAACGACCAAACGCATAAAGTGATACTGAAAATATGTGCTTGTCCGTGTCTTCACAACTGTTCGTATTTAATCGAAAGAGAACGAGAAATTGCTTCTCGTGAAGACGCTACTAAAATGCAGTCGATACTGCATGACCAATTATCAGCGCCGATATTTAAGGAAATGTTGCGTTATGCATGGTTTGCTTACAAATTATCCGCTGAAAGAGAGGTTTTTGTAAGTGTTAACGAGCTTTCTTTTTCCACGGAAAATCTTGCGTATGCGTAAACATAGCATTTATTCAATGCAGCTGGTGCCGTTTAATTTTATGTTTTCCATGTTTTTACGGAAAATACCATCCTGCAACTTGTAATGTCGAAAGCGACGACTAATTGTGCATATTTCGAAAGTCGTCTGTGCCCGTCAAAACTTGGTGGTAACAAGTAGTTTCGGGCTCCTTCCAGGTATAAGGGGTTTCTCAAATCACGGACAAGCAAACATTTTTAGTATCACTTTATGCGTTTGGTCGTTTACTAATCGATAGTTATGAATATTATATTATTCGTGATAATAAAAATTTTGTAGACTGCCAAATAACATTGTAAATTTAGTAAAAGTTCAACCGATTACACGTATTTTTCCCATTATATCAATTTTAATGTAAATAGTAAAGAAAATGACTGCGTTAGAAATAAAAAAAACTGACAAACGGGACTCGATCCAGCGACCCAGCGCTTACGGGGCTTGAACGCTAGCCACTCGGCTGCCGCCGGTTCGTGGTAAAAATGGCCACGCACAGATATATATCTGACGACCGGAATTATCTTGCGATTTTCTCAATAACGCTTGAGAAGTACGCGCTACTGCATACACGTTTTGTTGTCCTCAAGGAGTACTACGAGTGTACGAAGTCTGCAGTAAATCCGTGTTCGAAATGTCGTGGCCTCCCCTTGTGAGTGGCGAAAGTGTTGCCACCTCTTCGTAAAACGTCGTTTAGAGTTATCTGTATCTGCACGTACATATATTTTCCACAACCACCGGAGGGTAACCGGTACCACTGCTAGTAATTTCCTTTCCTGTCCCATTCACAGAGCAAGCAAAAAAACGACTTTCTGTATGTCACGTGGCCGTCCTTAGACCGGTCTACTTGCGGCCGTACATACTCGTCAGTACTACTGTCAGCAATCATTCCTGCCAAGTCTTTCTACAGAAGGAACATCCAGCTTCTAGTAACTCAATTACACGACCGCGTTCAAATTCACTGATACAGGGTGTTTAAAAAATGACTGGTATATTTGAAACGGCAATAAAAACTAAACGAGCAGCGATAGAAATACACCGTTTGTTGCAATGTGCTTGCGACAACAGTACATTTTCAGGCAGACAAACTTTCGAAATTACAGTAGTTACAATTGTCAACAACAGATGGCGCTGCGGTCTGGGAAACTCTATAGTACGATATTTTCCACATATCCACCATGCGTAGCAATAATATGGCGTAGTCTCTGAATGAAATTACCCGAAACCTTTGACAACCTGTCTGGCGGAATGGCTTCACATGCAGATGAGATGTACTGCTTCAGCTGTTCAATTGTTTCTGGATTCTGGCGGTACACCTGGTCTTTCATGTGTCCCCACAGAAAGAAGTCACAGGGGTTCATGTCTGGCGAATAGGGTGGCCAATCCACGCCGCCTCCTGTATGTTTCGGATAGCCCAAAGCAATCACACGATCATCGAAATATTCATTCAGGAAATTAAAGACGTCGGCCGTGCGATGTGGCCGGTCACCATCTTGCATAAACCTCGAGGTGTTCGCAGTGTCGTCTAAGGCAGTTTGTACTGCCATAAATTCACGAAGAATGTCCAGATACCGTGATGCAGTAATCGTTTCGGATCTGAAAAATGGGCCAATGATTCCCTTGCAAGAAATGGCGGCCCAGACCAGTACTTTTTGAGGATGCAGGGACGATGGGACTGCAACATGGGGCTTTTCGGTTCCCCATATGCGCCAGTTCTGTTTATTGACGAAGCCGTCCAGGTAAAAATAAGCTTCGTCAGTAAACCAAATGCTGCCCACATGCATATCGTCGTCATCAGTCCTGTGCACTATATCGTTAGCGAATGTCTCTCGTGCAGCAATGGTAGCGGCGCTGAGGGGTTGCCGCGTTTGAATTTTGTATGGATACAGGTGTAAAGTCTGGCGCATGAGACGATACGTGGACGTTGGCGTCATTTGGACCGCAGCTGCAACACGGCGAACGGAAACCCGAGGCCGCTGTTGGATCACCTGCTGCACGTTGCCCTCTGTGGTTGCCGTACACAGTCGCCCTATCTTTCCAGCATGTTCATCCGTCACGTTCCCAGTCCGTTGAAATTTTTCAAACAGATCCTTTATTGCATCGCTTTTCGGTCCTTTGGTTACATTAAACCACCGTTGAAAACTTTGTCTTGTTGCAACAACACTGTGTTATAGGCGGTGGAATTCCAACACCAGAAAATCATCTGTTCTAAGGAATAAACCATGTTGTCCACAGCACACTTGCACGTTGTGAACAGCACACGCTTACAGCAGAAAGACGACGTACAGAATGGCGCACCCACAGACTGCGTTGTCTTCTACATCTTTCACAACACTTGCAGCGCCATCTGTTGTTGAAAATTGTAACTACTGTAATTTCGAAAGTTTGTCCGCCTGAAAATGTACTGTTGTCCCAAGCATATTGCAACAAACGGTGTATTTCTATCGCTGCTCGTTTAGTTTTTATTGCCGTTTCAAATATACCGGTCATTTTTGAAACACCCTGTATGTTGATAATGGCGTCTTTGTCGCCTTAAAGGCATTCTTGCCTAACATCAGCTCACCACGTCCAATCTGAAAGGTAACTAACTCTCACGACCGTTACAGCGTGTGTTTAAAGCAAACGTGATTTGTATCCACATAGTGGCTCTATTAGCGCCACTCTCATACAACTGTCACAAAATTTGAGTAGACAACATTTTTCAGATGTACAAACACGCCTGCCAACTTCAGTTTATGTCGTAGAACTCCTTCTTGGCGTTGTGATTTTTTACGTCATTGTATTTAAGTACACCAGCCATAACATTAATCACTCCCTTTAAAACAGCAATAGCCATGGTGGTCTAGCGTGTAGATCGCTCGACTCCGGCACTGCAGATCTCATGTTCAGTCCCGGATAGGGGCGGAGATTTTTCCTCGTTCCAGTCCTTCCAGGGCATCGCCAGCCCCATTCAGTCCCATCTCCCGGGGATAAAAAGTGATCGGGTCTATAGGCCCCTCCCCCTCCTCCTCCTAGTGCCACAACAAAGAAAGGCTGCACTCCACCTACAGCCAGGACAACAGACTGCTCACAGGCCCGCGCCATAAATGGAAGAGGGAACGCTGGTCGCTTAACGGACCTGTAGAAGGCGTAGAACAATGGTCGTCAAACTACGGCCCGCCGGCCGCATGTGGCCCGAATGCGGTAGTGTGATCCTACCAAACTTCGTGGTAATAAGGATTGTAAATAAGAAATCAAAACAATTACTTTATCTAAAAATTGCTTATTTTACCCGTAAGAGCCCAATACATTGTTCTACTAGCCCACAACGAGAAACAATCAACAAGTGCAAAAGTATTGAATTTATCAAATGCAGGGAACGAAATGTGCATGCCACCTAATTTCGCTTTAGCATACCCAGTTCGTGACACTATACATTTGACTTCTTAAATGTCGTGTGACTATGGCCTCCCGTCGGGTAGGGCGTTCGCCCAGTGCAAGTCTTTCGATTTGGCGCCATTTCGGCTACTTGCGCGTCGATGGGGATGAAATGATGATGATTAGGACAACACCCAGTCCCTGAGCGGAGAAAATCTCCGACCAGCCGGGAATCGAACCCGAGCCCTTAGGATTGACATTCTGTCGCGCTGCCCACTCAGCTACCGGGGTCGGACAGTTCACTTCGTGATAATGTGTCAAAACCGTCATAACTTTCCTTTCCATTGTTACAGTTCCCTTAACAAACTTTTCACTCACTTTAAGCGTCAGTGCTGTTGTAACTAACATACATACAAAAATTCAATTTCCATTCAGTAGCATCAGGTGAATATAATCCTAAAAACTATCATGGAACCGTCGCAGACAGAAGCAACACAGAATCCAAACACTTTTATTCTTTCCACAACTGTAGTAGCTGTCGCTACACGTGGCGCAGATGTCATCATTTTTCTTATTCTTTTACTTCCGTTCTTCTCTTTTGTTTACCACCTGATATTCTCAGGTAAATTTAGGAATGGCATCCATCAAATACTATCAACAGGTGGTGAGAGGTTTTTTGCTGAAACGGGTGTCTCATTCCGATCATATCCAGAGACCTCCAAGCTTCTTCCACAGATGAGTTGTGACTTTGTGGATCTGTTGTGACAGATTCATCGGGGACTTCTTCAGTATTCAGAAAAAATCCCGTTTTATTGAATGCACATGTGATGTTCCTCCACGAAACTAGCCTCAAAATAGCAGTGTTGAGTAGTGCACGAATATCACAAACACCAGGTCTGAGAGGACTGCTTTCTTGAAAGTACGTCACATTTTCGTGCTATCCCTGTTTCAGGGTCTGAAATATCCAGTGACAGTGGAATATGTGTCGTATCTGATGCTACTGTTTCAAATGGTTCAAATGGCTCTATGGGACTTAACAGCTGTGGTCATCAGTCCCCTAGAACTTAGAACTACTTAAACCTAACTGACCTAAAGAAATCACACAAATCCATGCCCGAGGCAGGATTCGAACCTGCGACCGTAGCAGTCACGCGGTTCCGGACTGAGCGCCTTAACCGCGAGACCACCGCGGCCGGCTATCTGATGCTACTGTAAAAATGATTTTTCCGCTGTGTCTGGTGTCACGTGGCTCACATGGGAATCCGCTACCAGAATCAATGGACCCTATGTAACAAGACCTCGACAATATTCATCGAATCAATTCCAAAATAGTTCAGTGTCGGAAACCCCTTTTCCTCTACTGCTTTCATTCTTCACATGCTTGGAGCTGGGGCCGTTGTATCTGAAATGGACACAAAATGTAAGGGAAGTTGTCGTTTTCCTATGCGCTCATTTCAGTAATAGTGCATTTAAATCTTACTTTGACGACTAACATTATAGGTATGTTTGTTAGTTAATCTAGTTGCTTAGAAGTCTGAATAATTACTTGACAATTTAACTTAATAAACTTATATTACGAGATCATCTCAGCAAACAGCGTGTTTTCCTCCACTAAACGCACAACTACCTCTCCTGCACCCAGCCACCACTTATATTCCGAATGTCTTTCCCGCGTGAAGACATTCCTGCTATTTCTTGAGGACGGATGGAACTTCGTGTGGAACGCCTGCCCCAATTCAAGACAGGTTATGTCTGCTGTCACGATATACAATACACCGAGGTAGGTTGATTTACCCTATTCGTGCGGCCAGCGGTTCTCAGCTGCGTTTTATAATAATATGCATCAAGGAACAAACAGCCGAGTCGAAAACCGTCAACGAACGTTAAGAGCTTCTTAATACTAGTTTTCCTGCTCAGCAGCAAACAAAACTACTTGCAGAAACAGCAATATGTGAAGATATGCTTAATTGTAATTGACTTTGAGTGAAATCGACTGTGAGCTGAATAAAGTTGGCTGCTTACCTCAAGGGTAGCAGTCCCCAGCTCGTGGTCTCGCGGTCGCGTTCCCCCGAGCACGGGGTCCCGGGTCCGATTCCCGGCGGGGTCAGGGATTTTCACCTGCCTGGTGATGATTGGGTGTTTGTGTTGTCCTCGTCATTTCATCACCATTCTTGAGAGTGGCAAGATTGGACTGCGCAAAGGTTGGGAATTTGAACGGGCGCTGATAACCGCGCAGTTGAGCGACCCACGAACCATACATCATCATCATCATCATCAAGGGCAGCGCGGCCACTGGGGAGTCAGGGCAAATGAGACGGAGATGTTTCGTTGTGTATCTTCCAGTACTGAGAATTTGCGAGCGTGTGTGCCTCCTACCGACGAGCTGCTATGGCATAAAATGGAAATAAAGTGGATTTGTGAATATGCGTTATGGAGACGGTTATCTTCAATTGCAGTACATATTTGTAGCAAGGAATATGATATTAATTTAAGATTGTTGTTAGTTACGTAGCTATTTACATGTTCCGTAGATCATTTGAACGATTCCTTTATTGGAATGACACGGAACGAGTCAGTTTACAGGGTATGTATACAGGTAAAGTGTTAAGATTGTTTGTTGTTGTTGTGGTCTTCAGTCCTGCCACTAGTTTGATGCAGCTTTTGATTAAGTTGTGTTCTGTGCAAAATTCTACCAGGCGGCTTCCTCTTACATTTCTTAGCCCCAATCCATATCCACCTACTACGTTTCCTTCTCTCCCTTTTCCTACACTCGAATTCCAGTCACCCATGACTTTTAAATTTTCATCTCCCTTCACCATCTGAATAATTTCTTTTATTTCATCATACATTTCTTCAATGTCTTCGTCATCCGCAGAGCTAGTTGGCATATAAGCTTGTACTACTGTAGTAGGTGTGGGCTTCGTATCTATCTTTGCCACAATAATGCGTTCACTATGTTGTTTGTAGTAGCTTACCCGCATTCCTATTTTCCTGTTCATTACTAAACCTACTCTGCATTACCCCTATTTGATTTTGTGTTTATAACCCTATAGTCACCTGACCAAAAGTCTTGTTCCTGCTGCCACCGAACTTCACTTATTCCCACTATATCTAACTTTAACCTACCCATTTCCCTTTTTAAATTTTCTAACCTACCCGCCCGATTAAGGGATCTGACATTCCACGCTCCGATCCGTAGAACGCCAGTTTTCTTTCACCTGATAACGACATTCTCCTGAGTAGTCCCCGCCCGGAGATCCGAATGGGGGACTATTTTACCTCCGGAATATTTTACCCAAGAGGACGCCATCATCATTTAACCATACAGTAAAGCTGCATGCCCTCGGGAAAAATTACGGCCGTAGTTTCCCTTTGCTTTAGGCCGTTCGCAGTATCAGCACAGCAAGGCCGTTTTGGTTATTGTTACAAGGCCAGATCAGTCAATCATCCAGACTGTTGCCCCTGCAACTACTGAAAAGGCCCCTCTTCAGGAACCACACGTTTGTGTGGCCTCTCAACAGATACCCCTCCGTTGTGGTTGTACCTACGGTACGGCCATCTGTGTCGCTGAGGCACGCAAGCCTCCCCACCAACGGCAAGGTCCATGGTTCATGGGGGATTAATGAACACATTATCCTTTTATTTCCACACACACAACTACACTTAAAAACATGATTTTTTATAATACAACGCAATGAATACAATAATAAAGCCATTATTAACATTTGGTAAACATTTACGAACTGTCTCATATTGTATAATGCATTTAAATGTGAGTACCATTGCCCGTTTTAATCAATTAATCGCCCGCTCACACAGACAACACAAAACTTTGTCACGCAATATACAGGGTGAGTCACGAGGGGTCGTAGCATTGATGATTCTGAACAAAAAACTTCAAATGAACATGTGTCCTGCGTGTAGCCGTGTCCGACATACAGCTATTTGAAAATCACTGCCGTCAGTCGTATGTTCTCCTTCACCAGCACTCACGTGCGAATACAAGCAAAGCGACTTTAGGCTACGTGGTGTTGTCTTCACTGACCGCAAAAGGTGCACATAGAAGGAATTCTCTTTCGTATTTTATATGAGTGTCTTCAAGTAAAGGACCGTACGAATGTGCTCGGATCAACGGTACACTACCTGTTTACAACAGCTGCAAGGCGGATTGCAATTGACAATGGACTTTTGCGAGGAAGTGTACACAATAAAACAAAACAATAGATCACAATGTTTCATTTACTATCACCTACATTTTTCCTGTTCCCCGCAGATTCCACTACTTTTCTCAGAAACTGTAAGAGGTGTCGGAACAACCTACCTTGGCAATGATAAATTTGTCAATTTTATGTGTTTTTTTCTGTAGCTGTTACACCTGGAGCACTGAACTTTTGACAGCTGATTTCAGGCTGTATTATTACCTAACTGAACTACAATTAATATTTCTTTTGTGTTGGTACAATATTTATGAATTTTTTATCATTAAACCACCGTCTGACAATTTAAAACCTGGTTCCGAAATCTCTGTCTTACCATTATACGTATAATCAATCTGAAACCTTTTGGTGTCTCCAGGTCGCCTCCGCGTATGCAGTCTTCTGTCATGATACTTAAACCAAGTGTTAGTTACGATTAAATTATGCTGTGTGCAAAATTCCACTACCTAGCTTCCTCTTTCATTCCTTTCCTCCAGTCCATATTCACCCACAACTTTTCCTTCTCTTCGTTTTCCTACTATCGAAGTCCAGTCATCCATCACTATTAAATCTTCATCTTCCTTAATTATGTGAATAATTTATTTTATATCGTCATACATTTCTTCAGTTTCCTCCTCAGCTGCGGAACTAGTTGGTATATTAACTTGTACTATTGTGGTGAGTGTGGGATCTGCGTGTCTATCTTGGCTACAAAAACGCGTTCATTACGTTGTTCATAGTAGCTTATCGGCATTCCTATTCTTTATTCATTATTAAACCTCCCCCTGCATTGTTCCTATCTGATTTTGTATTTATAAATTATTCACCCGACCAGAAACGCTGTTCCTCCGGCCACCAAACTTCACTAATTCCCACTATATCTAACTTTAACCTATCGATTTCCATTTTTAAATTTTCTAACCTCCATGCTCGATTAAGGGAGCTGACATTCCGCGCTCCTATCTATTGACGCTAGTTTTGTTTCTTGTGATAAAGACATCCTCTTGAGTAGTACCTGCCCGGGGACTATTTTACCTCTGGAATATTTTAACCAAGAGGACGTCATCATCATTTCATCATGCACTAGAACTGCATACACTCGGGAAAAATTAGGGCTGTAGTTTCCCCTTGCTTCAGCCAGGACAGGAAGGCCGTTTTGGTTTATGTTACAAGGTCTGATGAGTCAATCATGCGCACTGTTGCCCCTGAAAATACTAAAAAGGCTGCTGCCCCTCTTCAGGAACCACACGTTTGTCTGGCCTCACAACAGATACCCCTCCGTTGTAGTTGCACCTACGGTACGGGTATCTGTATCGCTGAGGCACGCAAGTCTAACCCCCCACCCCTCCTCCCCTCTCGACCCCCTTACGCCAACGGCAAAGTCCATTGCTCATGGGGAGAGAAACTTAAAACCCGGGATCGAAGACGTTTTGATTACTAATCAAAGACGCTACACGTAGACCACGGGTGGCTTAGAAATTCGTGATTTTTTTACCATTTTGGAGCATTCCAGTTCCCCTTTACACCTGAGATACTTTCACATGACTTTTTTGTTTTATGACAGACCAATCACTCCTCAACGCATATTCCTTTGCCCCTTACCATATACAATCTCACAAGCTCCGAATCGCTAGTGGTAGCACTACGAAACAGAGAACAGTCGACACGAAGTGTTTCAAATGGAGCCGACTTTTAACGATCAGTGCTTGGGGGCTGACGGCCATCTTATCCCTTCCTTAGCATAGGTAGTCTCTTGAAGGTCATAATAGTAAGATCGATACATATGGGGCCCGAGATGCTGCCCCCACATAGCCAGTATTGGCTCTTTAGCAAAAAAGTTTTGACCACTGGCGTAGAACGAGTATGAGGCAGACTCGTGGCCTTGCACTGCTGATGTAAGACATGGCAGTGAAGTGGTGTATATGTGGCAGTCAGTCGTGCGGAGTCAGCGCAGCAAGATGTGTCAACGTGGAGAGGCGACACAACGGCTGAAAGGAGCTGTCGTGATTGCACGGCCCAATTTACGGATGGGAAAAATCGATCGATTAAAACCAGTACCGGTATTTTAGTTCTGAATAACGGGTATTTTTCGGTATTTGTTTCGCCTCTCTCGAAAAAGGTGTTCTTTTTATTTTTTACTAATAATCGGCTAAAAACCGATGTATCAATTAGCCACAACAGCTAAAATTTTTGTTTTTAAATAACCTTTTTTTGAAAAAGAATAATTTTTATTTGTAGACTATTCATTGCTTTTAAATATTGTGTTATAATAGAAAACGGAAATGCGATCAGTGCACTTTTAATAACAATTCAGTCAGAATCGAGCAACAAACACATGTCATAACATCTGGCACAGCGTTGCTGAAACAATGGTGTAATTGTTGCCACGTGGCTAGTCCTGTAGATGGTATACATGTACATGCTGTGTGCAAGACTTGCTCTGTCTGGTACGAGGGTCAGTCAAAAAGTAATGCCTCCTATTTTTTTTCTACGTTTAATTGTCAGGAAATTTAAATGCAATTACATAGGTTGAAAACCACAACATTGAGGATCATTTTGTCATTTTTCAATGTAATCTCCGCCCATCTCTACAGTTTTGGTCCATCTTTGAACAAGGGCATGTATCCCAGCACGGTAAAAATCACAGCTCTGCTTCCTAAGCCATTGACGCACGGATGTTTTGACGGCCTCCTCATCTTCAAAATGAATCCCACGATGAGCTTCTTTTAGTGGCCCGAACAGATGGAAGTCTGATGGTGCTAGGTCAGGGCTGTATGGGGGATGAGGCAAAACTTCCCATCCAATTTTGACAGTCTCGTCAGAGGTGTGACGACTGGTGTGTGGTCTTGCATTGTCATGTAAAAGATGAACATCTGCCATTGATTTTGTTGGGCGAACTCGCTGAAGACGTGGTTTAAGTTTTTTGAGGGTTGTGACGTATTGAACAGAATTTATTGTGCATCCCTGCTCCAAAAAATCAACCAGAATCACACCCTCTGTATCCCAGAAAACTGTTGCCATAACTTTCCCTGCCGATCGCACAGTTTTGAATTTTTTCTTCCTCGGCGAGCTTGTGTGACGCCACTCCATTAACTGCCTCTTTGATTCGGGTTCAAAAAAATGCACCCATGTTTCGTCCCCGGTCACAATTTTTTTCAGAAACTCATCTCCCTCCAAACGGAAGCGCTGCAAGTGTTGGGAGGCTATTGTTTTCCTTGCCTCTTTATTCTGATCGGTTAACATTCTTGGAACCCACCGTGCACAAACTTTTGAGTACCCCAATTGTTTAATAATCGTGATCACACTGCCTTTACTAAGAGAAATAATGCGACACACTTCATCTGCAGTCACCCGACGGTCACCACGAATGATGTCATCAACTTGCTAAATGTTGTGTGGAGTCACTGCACTCACCGGCCTGCCGCTCCGCTTTTCGTCAGTCAACGGTGTTTGCCCTTCAGCTTCCTTACAACGACGAACCCATCGTCTAACAGTGCTGACATCCACTGTCACAACACCATACACCTTCTTCAGTCTTTCATGAATGCGTATGGGCGTTTCACCTTCTGCATTCAAGAATTCAATCACACAACGCTGTCTCAAACGAACATCGATGCCGGCCATCTTACAAACTTGTGCTGTGCTGCCACCTGTTGACACAGAAAGTTACTACTGCAGTGGATTGCAGAAGAAGGTTTGAGGAATGGCTCCAAATTCAAATTTTTCACTTAACTTAATTTTTTTAAGTAGAAAAAAAATGGGAGGCATTACTTTTTGACCGACCCTCGTATATATGGTAAACTTCTCATTGTCGTCGTCGGACATCAGTTGTATTACAGAATGACACCATACTAAGTCAGCAAGTATTTTACGAAGCGCTGTATCAATGAAGTACAGTGCTCCATTTGTTTTAAAATAGCCAGCCGCGGTGGTCTCGCGGTTCTAGGCGCGCAGTCCGACTGCTACGGTCGCAGGTTCGAATCCTGCCTCGGGCATGGATGTGTGTGATGTCCTTAGGTTAGTTAGGTTTAAGTAGTTCTAAGTTCTAGGGGACTAATGACCACAGCAGTTGAGTCCCATAGTGCTCAGAGCCATCTGAACCATTTTTTTTTAAATATTAAAATTGGAAGGAGCCAAAGAAACCTGCGACATCATATGAAGTAAGAACTTCAAATTTACCAATTCATTCGTGGATTACGAAAAAAATAGACAGTATCTGAACTAGTGCATGCGTCTACATAATATGCCTTTACCTACCTCTAGCCCTTGAAAACGGACAAATTAAGACGAAAATTCCACCTCAGTTTTCATCCTTTAGCTCTGACTATTCGTAATGTCCAAATAACGGAATCATTCTCGAATACAACGTGAGTTTTCAGTAGAGTTCCAAAAAATTAGAATCAATAGGAGAATATTGATGATTTTTGTTGTGCTCTACCACGTATCACTTTTAGAGAAAAGCGGCGAACGGTGCACGGACTGTTTTATTTTATTTGCCTATTTAATCAAACATTTTTATTCTACATATCTTGAAACTGGAGGAGTAAAAATTTTTCAATCTTCGTTCTATTCTGCGTTTGATAGGGAAATAATAGTAATAAAAAACCGAAAATCGGTTAATCCACAAACGGGTTGTTTTGAGGTCATGTTAAATTGGCGCTGAAAAATAATCGATATAACTGAAAATACGGGGTGTTAAAAAATATGGGACCTAAAATCCGAACTCCTGTTTTCACATAATGAAGTGGTTCCTCATGAATACAAAATGGATTTGCAGTACTCCACATACGAAGATTTTGCGAGTTCATGTACCCGGATAAATGAAACCACGCCTCATCGGCGAAAAACGTTTCATTAAGAATATCCCTTCCATTTTGTTGAACGAAATTTTTGAACCGTTGACAATAATGCCGTCTCTTGCCATGATCAGTAGTTTTCAGTTCTTGCACGACTGTCACTTTGTATGGCAAAAGTTCTAATTTTTTCCTTACAGCTGTGTGGGCCGTTCCGACACTTAACATCGATTTCCTGGGCAGGTTTCTTACTGATTTGTTCGGACTCATGGACATGTTATCGGAAATATCGAGTAGTTTATCCTCAGACAAAACGCTAGGATAGGGTGACCAACACCTCATTCCACATGTACCCAGGTTTCTTAATTTTAAATATTAATGTTTTGTTGATACATTTTGTTAACCCTAATATTATAACTAATAAGAGGATACAAAAGATTGATACAATCCAGATTATCTGTATAATTAATGACATTTAATAAACGTATACAGTAATAAAGAAATGTATTACGATTTTACAAAATTTTACAGCCATTCAACTGTTAACAATATCAACATGAGCTTTAATATTACTGAGCACTTGTAGATGTAACTGACTATCCTTGGAGAAAAGGGTATTTTTCATTGCCTCCAGATTTCTTGATCATGTCTTTGTTCTTTGAGACACAGTGATAAAACTCAGCACAATCCATTTTGTAGTTGTACAGGATCTGCAGGATTGCTTCAAGAAAGTCCATCTCCATTCTGTTACTTTCATCAGTCCACTGGATATTCATGGACGAAAATATTCCTTCCACATGGCATTATGGGCTGGGATTGCAAATAAATACCTTGCAATTATTACCAACTCAGAGTAATGCTGAAGACAGTCACAGATTTTTTTAAAAAACTCACTCACTTCTCATGAAATGCCAATGGTGTTTTTTTTCTTCATTCCACTTGCGAAGACTTTTTTCAACAAAATTTGTCGGTATACCGAACTGATCAAAGAGAATGGAATCATCGATTTCAATCTCTTTACAGGTTCGAATCCTGCCTCGGGCATGGATGTGTGTGATGTCCTTAGGTTAGTTAATTTTAAGTAGTTCTAAGTTCTAGGGGACTGATGACTACAGATGTTAAGTCCCATTGTGCTCAGAGCCATTTGAACAATTTTTTGAATCACTAATCATCTTTTTTCCTGTTCTCGAATACACTGCCGTGGATAATGGGTTAATGCGTTTAAACTTTCTTCGTCAAAGCACGAAGGTCTTCCTGAACGTGTAGAGTTACTAATGTCAAAATGATCCTCCACAAGACGTGAAAACATTTTTTTTTTTCACCGTGTTCTGTCTAGTGACATTATTCCCATACACGGCGCACATATTTCTGGCTGCCTCCACTGCTGTCATCCCTCTATTGAGCTAAGACAAGAATATGTCGGAAATTCTCCAATTTCTCCACTTGGCACTCCATGTTCCAGCGTCCACAGCTCCACTCACTATCTCCAGATGACAAAGTGACAAGATGTAAAGTGAAATAGCAACAGCGAACTACAAATAAAAAAATGACAATAGATAAATAAAGACATAGCAACCAGAATACCAACAACCAAAACAAAAACACTACGAACTTGTGCATCAGCGTAACACAATGCTTTATGTATCGCATGCTTTTGGGCCGCAAAGACGAGTTTAGACTGCAGTGCTTACTCCTCGCGCAGTAATGGAACGGGAAGTTGTACTCTGTCATCAACTTAACAGTGGTTTGCAGAGTATAGATGAATATGTAAATCATGACCTTAATGGAGGGGGGTTACTATCTTTTGGTTAAAAAAATCGATTTTTTTAATTGCATTTTTAGATCCATAAAAGTGTTTAGAATCCATCCCTGAAACAGTTTTTCCGAATGCGGGAGGGAAATGTTTCTTATTCGCGGTTGAACAAAAAAATTCACCTGCCTGAAATCGGCCTTTTTCACGCACCAGTATTTTTCTTTCGGAGGACGAGTTATTGTACCGGGGCTTGGGAGGAAACACACAAAATTCCAATATAAGTTTGAACGTGTGTGTTTAGAAGTTAGCCCCCAAGCATTTGCATTCTGGTGCGAAGACTGTGGAGACTGCGACTTTCCTGGCAGTGGGCAGCTTCAACGAAGGGTATTCAGCAGTTCTGAAGACCATGACGACGATGCACCTCACCCTGGGACTCTATTCGACGCAGTTCGCCAAGCATTCGGACGACCACCGGATTCAAGCGGCCGAAAACCGCTTGTCACCGGCCGTACGAGCGGCTCTGGATCACTGTAGGATGGCCCAGATCAAGCAGAACGCCCTCTCTGAGAAAGAGGAAGGACTAGTTTATGGAGCCGGCTTAGCAGATTGAACGTAAGTTGCGTAATATTGCATTTATATGTCTTCAAAACTTCAAACGCATTTTTCTCGAAATAACTTTTTTTTATCGCGCGGTATGGTAACTTCAAATATACTAAACCGACTCTCATGATTCTTTGTTCCCGACGAAGCTAACTAAATTGTCTACGAGTTGTACCACTTCTATTCCGATCCATCAACTATAAACATTTTTACTGGGCCGACGAATTCGAAAAATCGATGGAAAAACCCTTTTTTTTCAAATGGCCGCCATTTTGTTTCCAATGGTCCAAATAACTTAAGCGAGGTACAACTCCTAAACAACTTTATATAATTCGCTAACGTCAACTCAATTTTGATTTCAGGCGAGCCGGCTGACCTGTGACATACCGCGCGTGGAAGTCTACATCGAAATTTCGTTTCATTCCGACGGCACTTCCGCCTTTACTCTCCGACATTTCCGGTCGAAAAAATTCCAGTTTTTGTCAATAAACATTTTGATCAAATTTAACAGTGATATCTATAACACATCCCGACAAAAAATTGTCAAAGAATATGCGTTTTTCGGGGCGAAGATAGTAAACCTCCCCTTAATGCGTAGCATGGGCTGTGTGTTGTCTGCAGTGGACTAATCAGTCGGGGAGACGGCTCGCCTCGTGTAAGTCTTTCGATTAGACGCCACTTCAGCGACTTGCGCGTCGATGGGGATGAAATGACGATGATTAGGACAACACAACACCCATTCCCTGAGCGGAGAAAATCTCCGACCCAGCCGGGAATCGAACCCGGGTCCTTAGGATTGACAGTCCGTCGCGCTCACCACTTTTTTTTTTTAATCTCATTTAGTTCGTTGCATCTGCTCGGGGCGGATATCGCAAGACACCCATTTCAGTTCGTCGTTGACCCATTAACTCAGATTTTTTATTATCCCTCTGACCGAACACGCTGAGCTACCGTGCCAGCTACCACTCAGCTACCGGGGGCGGACACCAATCAGATGGTAAGTGATTCATTTAACCAAATCTGTATCCCTTTTTCTCTGGTGTACTGTGATTGGAAGCACTTTTTTCTGTGGACGTGAAGGACCATCAACAGTCTTTCCCGTGTGTGAAATATTTCGGCTTATGGCGTCCGGTCGGTAGTTGCGCTTCCCGCACGAATGGAAAATGGTTGTGGAGGGAAACAGGTGATGCAGGTGAGAAATCCATTTTTCGCACACTTCGAAAATACAGATACTGAAGCTTAAAAATAATTTTATATTTATGTATTAGAAGCAAGACGTGAGGTGTATTGGATGCCTCAAAGAACCAAAATTCTTGAATGGCCCGATTCGTCGTTAACACGCCCAGCAAACGAGACAGGTGGTGGGATGCCTTTGCTTGGCACGGCGCGAGATCCGTTGGGCAGCGTATCAAGTTCAACGACCTGGCACGCACGGAATAGTAAAAGACCGCAGCCGAGGGAAAAAAGGAACGTGCCTCTCGACACGCACGCCTCAACTTTGTCGCCTTTCGCTCTAATCCTCGGCTTAAGCGACTGACTGGTAAAGGGCTGGTCCAGCGCGGCCGCTATTGCGTTCGAGGTAAACATGTTAACAGCGGACTGTCGGTCGGCGTGCGCGCGGGTCGTCTGTGGTGGGGGGAGAGCGGCGGCACAGACGGCCAGTCGTTCGTGAGCCGGGGCTCGGAGCGGAGGAGCACGTGCAGCGCTGCCTAGTGGGACTCTCCGTAAGTAAGCAGCGCGCCTTTTGTATCCCCGAGCTGTCTGCGCCAAGCCTCCGCCCCCCTCCCCCCCCCCCCCCCCCCCGCTTTTTTTGTGCTGGATTCATATCACTGTTCCTACAGTTCGTCTGCGAAGTAGATGTGTCGTTTGCGTACCAGCATATTTCGTTCCCTGCGTTCCGTTTAGCCTTAATACTCCAACGGAAAAATCTGCATCAGGTGATCGGTTGATAGTTAGATTAGAATTACGCTGAATGGAACCCGCTGGCATCGTAGCTGTGACTTATACAGTCTTAACACGTCTGTCACCGGACGCAGCCCAGTCACGGTTGTCTGCAGTGGGTAATTTTCATGTAGCTATCTGCTCACCTGATTTTTCTCTAGAACGTTTGGAGACTACAGTCTCACGTTTGAATACTTGCCATTGCCGAGACAGCGTGCAAAAAAGTGAACGTATGGCTTAGCGAATTTAGTTTCGCGCACTAGGACTTGTTTCCATGTTACAGTGTCTAGTCTTGGACTCAATAACTTGTTACCTTCGTCGCGTCGCTTTTGTCGTACGAAAAGTACTTTGGTGTGTGTGTGTGTGTACCGCTGGTATAAAGAGTGCTGCAGTCAAGTAAGGTATCTCCTTTCAATGTTTCCGTTGTATTAATCGCGCAATTGTCTTTCTAAATAGGCCGGTGCTTTGAGACACGAAACTTTAACAGAAATTATTCTGGGAATTATTCGTACAGAGTGGAAACCCCAGCAACACTTCAGACGTGTGTCGTCAGATCAGTTTGAACTGGTAGTGCTGTCTGAGGTGCTGAGGAAACGTTCGGGAAAGCTATGAATGACGTACCGTATGCCAAATATCTGTGAACTCTGTTGGACAAGACTTGTGCAGATATGGATTTGGCTATTTCACAACGTAATGTAGCTTACTTAAGTCTGCTCTTGTAAGAAAATTCTTTACGTGAGGCATGTTCCATCATATCGATTTACATATACGGCAAAATCATTAAGCTTTCTGTGAAGTCTCTAGGCAGTCTGCTTGGAGGCATTTTGCAGCCTGGAGACATTACCTTTGGCCTCGGCGCGTTAAAAGCTCCGATGGTGTTGAGCCACAGTCGCGCAATTTTTTAAATGGATAAACCGCTGTATGACTGTACATTAATGTATTTTCTTTACTATCTACATTTCGGATCTTATGCCATTGTCAAGTACTATCCTAAAGGTTTTAGAGCTTTAACATGTTATCTGTTAAGCCACTCCAAAGCAGGTAAATAAGACTTGTTTACCTGCTTTGAACTGCCTTAATAGGTATGACATGTTGTTGTTCTAAGAACGTTTAGCGTTATACTTGATGACATAAAAGCAGATCTAGATAGTATAAGCGATAAATACGGTAATACTCAAATGGCGGTTTATTCATCCATAATTTTTTTATTTTATTTTATTTTTTTTTTTTTTTTTTTTTTTGAGATCAGGTTAATCTGAGATGTTTTATGTACACAGCCCTTGCAGTGTCTGAATCTACATCCATCTGCAGACCACTAGATTAGATTTTCGTTCCATAGACCCAAAAATGAGAAATCTCGTGGTTGTGGAACATGTCAGAAAGAGTAACATAAAAAACATGAAACAGATCTATACATAATACTTACTATCCTGCTGATTTGTCGGGTTGTCAACACTAGTAAACACATTAAACTGCAACTGTTAATATTTGCAGAATTAATGCATAATTAAGGCTACTTCACATCACATTTGGTATTGAGGTAGCTTCCCATTCCATCCGTATATGGAGCACGAGAATGATTCATTTCCTCTGCGTGTAATGCAATTAGTCACCGAGCGACGTAGCGCAGTGCTTGGACTTTCATTCGGTAGGACGACGGTGAAAACCTCCGTCCGGCCATCCAGATTTAGGTTTTCCGTGATTTCCCTAAACAGCTTGAGGCAAATTCCGGGATGGTTACTCTGAAAGAGCACCGCAGATTTCCTTTCCCATCCTTCCCTTATCAGAGCTTGTGATCCGTCTCTAATGACCTCGGCGTCGACCGGATGCTCAACACTAATCTCCTCCTTAATTAGTCTAATCTTATCACTGTCATCTACGGCGGCGACACGGAGGGGGTGACGGGCAGGAGGAGAATGACCTTAGTATGTTTCTAGATTCTTCACTTATCTAGTCTTACGGCCATTTCAAAATAACTGCCGCCTCTTCTAATGAGGATGTTAAACCAGATGTGTGCTCCATGGATTGCCACTGTCGTCGCATACAAAATAGTTAGAGAGCGTTGAACTTCCGGAGGCTGCGGAGGCGCAAACTGATAAATAATGCACGCTTATGATGCTGATTTCCTGACAGTTGAAAAATCTGACGGGTCTACTGCTTGGAGGTTTCTCAAGCTTTTAAGTTAAACATAGACATCAAATGTTCAGGGGATGATGTGCCTTTCCTCTTTATTGCTTATGAGGAACAGGCGAAGGTTGTTGCGTGCGGAAAATACTGTCGCGCGGTATATGCGTCAGAATTCCTCGGAAAAGCGGGAAGGAAGGGACTCGTCAGCGCGCATAACCGGTTTTTTGAGGGCTGCCTTTCGTTTGCGCAGATTCTTCACTCGCGGCCGAGAGCACAACTTGTTTGTCGCACAGGACTTTCGCGGGCCAAACGAAGGTCATAAACGTGTATGAAGGCCAGTGGATTAAAACCACTTAACGTCCTTGTCTTTTACGAGTAATGTAGCAGCCGTAACTGAGTTACAAATCCAACAGTAAATGCTGCTAACAAAAATACTCGCTTGTAATTTTTTAAATTTTTGCTAACTTTTTAAAGTTCTGTGTGAAACACTGGTCTCGTAAACGTGCGTCTGTGTACAAAGGTGTGTGAGCCTGCATCTAGTCCATTGAAACAAAACTTAAGACATTCGTGCACTAAACTAGGCGACAATGTCTCCAGATTTTAACAAATGCTGTAAACGAAGCCAAAAGTCAACTTTAGCATACTTTGGGAAACCCTTGCTAAAGGTTGAGGAGCTATGTTTTTACATATACTATACCGTCGATTAAGCTTCAACTTCTATATACTAAGTATACTAAAACTTTCCTTTCCCAATTTGGAACAATATTTCCCACAACATCTAACATCGTGGCTAGGGCGAATTTCTGTACTGAAACCGAATATTTCAGTGTGAGTAGATTTTATTGAAGCGTTAATAATGTAGGATTTTGGTATGATGTGATCTCCGCAAAGACCGTCTTCCCTCATAGAAGCGGTGTATAGTAAGCTAGACTTAGTTTCTTCATTTGAGATTGCAATATTGGGTTTGCCAGGATACTTGTAATTTTGGTCTCTATTTGGAGGCAAAAAGGTTAACATTTATCCCCTGCGTTGCAAACAATTTAGTCCGAATTCACTACCCCAAGCAGACAAGTTTCCGCGTTCATGTTTTCTAAATAAACATCAGCGTTTAATGTTCAAAATTAGTGCTGGTAAGTAATTTGGTGTTTGAGGTAGCTTCCAGCCGATGCTAAGATTGTCCTGACACAAAATTTTAATGTGCAAACAGCGTAGCTGCATAGTGCCTTTGTTTCCACATTAACCTTGTCTTTCGATAAAGTGAACTGTTTATGGAAGCGAAAGTTGATGGAAGAAAGTTCGTGTGATACTTCTTAAGGCCGGGACTGCTTGGAATGAGCGGTGCACGGTGCTTCCCCAGGCTACCTGCCGTTTTGGTTTGTTTTTTACGTCTCCATAAATTTCTTAGGTCTGATATAGGGAATATTTTCATGTAAATACGCTAGAGCGCTTAATACCACGGTCCTTTTCAGCACGTACTATGCGTGACAAAATGTTGGTAGCAAATTAGACAAAACTTTCATTAAGACAGTGCTTTACAGACCACTCCATTGTCCAAATCAGTTTTTGGATTGGTTTACTTTAAGGATCGCCTCATGTTCTCCCACAATATAGCGCCTACACGTGTCAGTGAGAACGTAAGCACAGATGAGCTACAAGTGAGTAATTTAAAAAGGAATTTTCATTTGGTTATCAAGAAAACATTTATGACGACTTTATTAGATATATGAAGTACTGCAGCTCCGACATCAAGCCAATTCACAAAGATAATTTTCTTAAATACCAAGGCACATTGTACAGGCTTCCAGAGCTGCCTCCAGGATTTTGCCCTCCCCCGCAGAAAGACGTCTGTGAAGTCTGAAAGGTGGGAGATGAGGTACTGATGGAAGTAAAGCTGTGAGGACGGATGGTGAGTCGTGCTTCGGTAGCTCAGTCGGTAGAGCACTTGCCCGTGAAAGGCAAAGGCCCCCGAGTTAGTCTCGCTCCGGCACACAGTTTTAAGCTGCCAGGAAGTTTAAGGGTTTGACAGGTTTTTGTGTCACCTTATCTTTCAATTGTGGTTTGTGTCGAGAAAAACGTGAATTAGTGAAAACTTAAAAAGTTAAAGCACAAAAAATTCAGGACCGTGAGAAGAGCAATGTGAATGGTGTTAATGGCAAAGCCAAAGGAGACTGAGTAGTGGTGGATGCCATACGTCTTCCTGTGTGTAAACGTCCCAACGTCTTGGTTCAAGGCTATGACATGTTAAGGGCACCGCATAGTTTATATACTCGTTCTCTATTCTTTACAAAATGTTTCTTAGCGATACTACTATAGGCATTTATGGAATTTAGTCCATCATATGCTGCCATTTAACTTTATTTCTTTATTACGTTCACTTCTGTAGGTACATTTAAAGTGCTTGGCAGGTACCTGGTAGAAATAACCATCACGTGCTTTGTTGACGTGCTTGAATATAACCAATAATTGTTTGACAAAATACGGACTTCCTACTCATGTTATCATGGCTTACAGGATTTATTAAATTGTGAGTTCTCTGCCAGGTGGTACTACAGTGACGTCATTGTAACAGAAAAGCCGGGAGATGCTGACATCTTGCGTAGACAACTTACTGAGTTCTCAAAGATATACTGGAGAAATTCTGTGCTGGGGACAAGACGGAGACCACTTCCACCTCGTCCATGACTGCGTCTGTTCCTGGAGGAGATGCAGATGTTGGTTCCGAAATGATGCATTTGTTTCCTCCAGAATTAAGAATCTCCACAGACGGAAAAGGGCAACTGCAGCAATGTCAGACATCGACTGGCGTAATGTACTGTTATACTTCTATGTGCAAAAGAGGTATGTCCTCGGACAAATTTGGGTTTGAGGAGCCATTAAGACTACCTTCTCCAGCTGAAATTATACGATGGGAAACTTGACTCTCAGGATACCAAACAATACTGGCAGGGGGAAGTAGTAAATCTGATGGTGACAGCGAACAGAGGCACGCAAATAAAGCACCATGTAAACAGTCTCATTCGAGACGCAAACGGATCGTCACAGGAAAAGGGTGCAACCCGTTAACAATCGCGAATTCTTTCCGTACTAATTCAGTACAATTGTATACCACATGAGAACATCACAAACGTGCTTCCAATTGATCACGGTTACTTTATGAATTTTATTGATCCTAAATTTGATGTTTTTGATATGGGTTTAGTTATACAAAAAACTGTTAATGATTTGGACCTTAGGGGAATTGAATCAATTTTATGTTCTGGTCCACAGGATATTATATTTTATGCTTCTTCTAACGATGTATGGAACTATTATTACACTTTAGGTTATTGACAAGCACGTCGACCGCCGGTAGCAGTCTTTGCTATTTTGGTAGACGCAACCAAAGTGACAAACGCCAGAGCTCCCATTGTCATCTGTTTCACAATACCGTAAACAATTTCCAGTAAGACACTAGATTTCATAAATCATTAGTATTTAAAAGTTATCACTCTTCGTATATGTAAAATATTGTCTTGTTTAATTCGTCCTTTTAGAAACTTATTCAACTTAAGAGTTCGTCTCCCCCCCCCCCTCCCTAAACCCACTGCCCTGGGTGGCGAGAGTTTGCTCTCCTTCTCTTCCTTTATATAGACCCAGTCCTGTGAGCTTCTGTAAACTTTCAGAACGCAGCCGCCAGTGTTCTTGCGTCCACAGTATCCTAGTTTTCGAAAGCCATTTTGAGGAAGAGGAGGTAATCAGTGGAATCCATATAAGAGCTGAGGGATGTTACAATACCTCCTATTTTAAACTAGTCAATGGTAACCGAATTTTATAATAGAATGCAGTGATCATGCCACTGGGCTGGCTTCCGGGGAGAGCAGGGTTCGACTGCACGTTCGCCCACGCAGATTCCATGGTTTCCCTAAAAATACTGCTGATCCTTTAAATTGCAGCAAGACGAAGGTCACATGCAACAGACGGCACGAAGTCTACAACGTGCTTGGATATGCAATCGTTCGGAACACACAGGACTCACGCCATATACATTTTGCGCAAGCGGAAAATTTTGCAGTGGGTTTCCCACTTACAAATCACAGCTGAATGTTTGAGTGTCTGAAGTCTCGTGCCCGCGTGTCTGAATTTGACAGCGGCAGCATTGTGGCATATCTGGACAGCGGTTTATCGTTCTGCGGCTCTGCTGCTCGCTGACGTCGGATCATATGGCTCACGCGAATATGCAAGGTCTGTAGAAGAAATACGGGTGTGCAGTAACCGTTCTAAAGTGATACTGACAATGTGACGTCACTGAGGGTCAGCAGGAGCCTCAGGAACAGCGCTGCAACATGTGAGCCGAGCATTTACGCAATGTATTTGTGGAATGCTTTGATTTCCAATGACATGTGACACGTAAAATGATATGCTGCTACTGCCAGAAAGTTACTGCTACGTTCAATAGCTTCCCCAGCTCTTACACACACTGGTGACTTGAATAAAATTCATCCAACCGTCACATCGAAACGTATGGTGCTCACAAAGTCAAAAAGTCTTTTGTAGTTTTCTGTTGGAAATGAGTATACAGTTTAAGTCGGCTGTGAAAAGTTACTGAGAAATCAAGGTCTAGATAAAGCACTATTTAAATTTTGTATACATCACAAATTAAAAAAATCAACTGGTACGTAGACACACTGGTTTTCAGTAAAGTACTTTTGCAAGTGCCTTAAGAAAACTTTTTTTCTCGCATACTTATTCTTTTAGTCACACTACTCCCTTTTCGATTTTCATCGAAGTGAGATAACGTTAAAGTTCTCAAAATTCACCTACATAAGACTTCAGCTGTGCCCGTCCTCGGTCATAGAGTGGTGTTTTATATTTAATAATTCAAAAATAATAGTTGAGAAAATAAATTGTTCTGTCTACTAAAAAACAATCGGTAGTATGAAACGTATGCGAAAGTTTGAGTGTTTCTACTCTTTCACACTGAAATGACTTGACGGGCTTGGAAGAAATTTGGAATGGAATTCTTACACCCGAATAACAAATGGACCAAATTTTATTCCGAAAACGTGATTACTGCTTGCGGGGGAAGGGTAATGTGACTAGTCATTCATGAAAGTTAACTATTAAATCAGTACTTAAAGTTTAGCGTCGAGATTAGCTGTATACTGGTTTGACAAATGAAATATGTACATAAATCTAAGACGGCAGAAATGTTCGAGTAGGATAAAATCAATAAACGCCGTAAAAGTGTAACATACTGATAAAAATATTTCACAGCACTTGGATGCACTAAGATTGTGTGCTGGCACCAGGTAGGGCATCACGGAGCTGAGAAAGCATACCATGCAGGCCACCATCACCGGCAGAGCCAATGGAGAAACTGTACAGATACCACAAATTCCTATCATTCCAACCAACTTTGCTTTCCAGTTCAAACGCTTGCAGTTCCCTTTGAAAGTGGCCTTGTAAATGAGTCAAGGACAACGTTAAGTGGCAGAGCTTCGTCTGGGGACAAGATGTGTTTTGCACGAGCAGCTCTTTATTGACTGCATGCTTCTAGCGAAAGCCTGAAATCTCTACATATACGCAGAGAACAAAAATTCTGGGAAAGATCTACAGACACTTATTACTGTGGATTTCTGGCTCTCCGTATGCACCAAGACAATTATCTTTTCCATTCTAGGCATGTCGCAAACAGTTGCGAAATTTACTCCCTTCTCAGGCACATTTTGTAATTCGATAATCGGTCGTATAATTTTTTTTCATTAAATAAACGAATGAATTGTAAGCGACGTGTATTGTCAGCTTCTCCCATAGTTTAATTTTTTTCGCATGGTATGCTGGAGCACAAATGTCTCTTGACTCAGTTTCTTCAAGAGAACTTTTGTGATAGCTCAGTTAAGTGGTTAGTGAGTTACTGCAGTAACATTACTTTGTAAATAATTGGGTAACCGCTGGTAACACCGAAGGATGCAGTTAATAGGCTCCGTACGATATGTTTGCAGGAAAAATAGTTAAAAAACTGTAATTGATAATAAGTTTTGAAAAGGCCTTCCTCCAAATTTTGACAAAGATTAACAACGGCACCAGATTCTATGGACACACAAACATCTTTGTACATGAAAAGGGCTTTATTCTACACTTTGTAAACGTTTTTGCGACTTCGTTACAGCGACAATTTTGGAGCCATTTACTACTGGAGTAATGCCCTTACAGTGGTGATCATCTTCGCATGGCACTAGACGAATTCCTAATGCACTGTGGATTACGTTCCGCTTTTCGTGGTTCAGAAGTTATTTCTGAAAAAGTGTTGCGAGATGTAAAATGGCGTGAAGTATTGATCTGAAACATACCGACCGTATCTAGAAAAGAACATAATGTTGGAACTTTCGAACAGAATTTTGCAAAAAAGTCTTGATTATACTACCCACACAGGAGAACGTTGCATAAAGAAAAGTTGATAACGACAAATGTCAGTACAACAGCTTTCATAGCTGTATCAAAATATTACGTTTATCGGTGCATATTGCCTCTGAAAATAAGATGAAATGTTTTCGTTTTACTTTCTTTTTGTTGCCGTGCCAAGAGTCTCGAAAAGCTTACAGGAAATGACTATATAGGTATACCGCAGTGCTTTCAAGAGTTTAACACAAAATGAACATGATGCATTTTTAATTGGTTTCCTTGTTGCAAAACCAATACGTAGGACGACACCCAGGGAGGATGAGCCTTCTAGGAAATGGTCAAATGTCTGTTTTTTCTCCCAGTAAACAATGAACGACGCAGTGTCCCAGACAGCTTTAGTTTCTCTCTTTGGTATAACAAGGAAAATACAGGGTGATTCAAAAAGAATACCACAACTTAAGGAATTTAAAACTCTGCAACGACAAAAGGCAGAGCTAAGCACTATCTGTCGGCGAATTAAGGGAGCTATAAAGTTTCATTTAGTTATACATTTGTTAGCTTGAGGCGCTGTTGACTGTGCCATTTCAGCCAGTAAAGTTTTTGGTCCCTTTTTCTTCGAAGGTGCTACTGTAACTGGACTACAGTACCTGGAGATGTTAGAGAATTGGCTGTTCCCTCAGCTCGAACAAGAAGCACAACAATTCAATTTCAGCAGGACGGAGCGCCACCACATTGGCACTTATCTGTCCGTAACTACCTGAACGTCAACTACCCGAGGCGATGGATCGGCCGCCAGGCAACCCGTGACAGAGCACTTCATCACTGTCCTCCAAGAAGCCCTAATCTTACCCCCTGCGATTTTTTTCTTATGGGGGTATGTTAAGGATATGGTGTTTCGGCCACCTCTCCCAGCCACCATTGATGATTTGAAACGAGAAATAACAGCAGCTATCCAAACTGTTACGCCTGATATGCTACAGAGAGTGTGGAACGAGTTGGAGTATCGGGTTGATATTGCTCGAGTGTCTGGAGGGGGCCATATTGAACATCTCTGAACTTAATTTTGAGTGAAAAAACCTTTTTAAATACTCTTTGTAATGGTGTATAACAGAAGGTTATATTATGTTTATTTCATTAAATACACATTTTTAAAGTTGTGGTATTCTTCTTGAATCACCCTGTACTACGTAGACTTAATTGTTTCGGCAGTTGTCCGCAAGAAGTGCGGGGTATTGCTAATAAGAACCGTGTTATAGCACTTGCACAAGTGAAACTCATACATGATCGTACAGTTATTTCCTGAACAAGGGTCACGAAAATCTCACGTGAATTTAGATATTTGGACTCCAGGCACACAATTCAGGGTACTTATGGCTTGTCTCAAAAAATAAATCCCATTTCTGGAATAATACTATGCCAAATATTTTAGGAAACATTTCAATCTTTCATACGGTTCATCTTTAGTTAACAAATGCATGAAATAACTAGGAAATGAAATGTCCTCTGTAGAACGTTATTGCTAAAAGAATAGTTGCTGCGAGGCTCATACATAAACATAGAGCTTACAAGTTCCCCAAGAGCATGAAAATCACCGAGGAAGAATGTAAACATGCTGATTGACTTAACGTAATACTCGTTACTATCAAAACTGCCTATACAATATGCATTTAATCTCAGGCAGATAAGACTAAAGGTGTTTTGTATCCATAACAAGGAGAATGAGAGTGTAATGCATGTACACCATGAAGACGTTGCCAAAAAGCAGCAAATGAAGTTTTGTTCTTCCTACTTGATTATAAAAAAAGATGTACCAGAAAATGTCAGAGCTGAGTTTGTTTTTAGACTATTGCATTAGGTAAAATAAGAATCAACGTATGATTCGAACGTGTGCATTTCGGGTGGCCATTAAACATTTTTATAAAGTGGAGCGGTATTTTCCCACTAGTGAACATTGCTATAATTTTCGTGTAGATTTGGTCCATAGCTTCTATAATTTGTTAGAGGATTTCAGCTTGCTTTCAGTTGTCAGAATTTAATTTTGCGATTGAAGTTTTGGCATAAAGCCATTTTCAACCATAAGATTTTGACATATAGGCAGATACATCAGTACATAATGTATGTAACAGGAAATTTTTCATGGTGGAACGGGGAATCATGAGAGTAGATAGTGTATATGGCGAAAAAAATATTGTGGGGTGATTGCTAATGCTTCGCCATCAAGCTAACCAACTGAAGATTTCAACAAAAAATGAACTTGACACTGCTAAAAACATAATGTGACCATGCCTGTGAATTACATTAAGGGAAGGATCTTATTCGAAGATTTTGGACTTTTTCAGAGATTGCGAAGCTTAGCAACTGCAGTAATGGCAAAATAGCCATTTCATTCTGTTCTTTAAACACAGTAAATCCCGTCCTGTTTTATTCCATTAACTCATCCGTTTTCCTTCGTTCCTGGAAATTTAAGATTTTGGAGTAATACACTTTCAAAAATGACTATAGATTATAAAATTAGGAAGATGTGTTTTGCTTTGTCACTAGATCACTTTTCTGTAATTGGTAACGACACTAATTTAGATAACTTTACCTACATCTACTGTTCACGAGTAGGATGGCAGGGCATTTAAAACAATTATTTCGTTATACTGATGCATGACTTTGCGGATTTCTCGCCCTCTGCCCACTGACACTGACGTGACGCAAGCAGTTTACTACTACTGCAACGTTCTGTTTATGTAGGTCTTCTCACCTCATTGTTTTCGACTGATAAGCACAAGGCACAAGGAAAATAATACACGAAAATAACACGCACTAGTGGTCACAGAACCAGACCTGGATGTAGATCAGGCACTCATCAAAGAACATAGATACATTGCCATTGTGATGCAGGATGGCTTCGAAGTTCAAAGTGTTTCAAGTAAGGCCAAGAGGCTGTAGCTTTTTCTGCAAGTTAAATACGCAAAGAGCCTATTATACGTATGCACGACCACACCTACTCACGGGTGTAAGAAGAGTATCCAGTCAACTTTTGAAATAATTTTGGCCGCACAGCTTGAAATTTCGGTGCGTTAAACCAGTTTCATACTTTTTTTGCAGCGTGGGATTTTTATAGTCTCCGGATCGTACTAGCAATCATAGCTGCAGCCTCTGTATTCTAGTTTTGGTAGATGATGCCAGTAATCGATATTCTTGCCTGGGGAATGCCTGATCCACATCCTGCTCTGGTTCTAAGCTGGCGAACCGGGTTTTAACACCACCACCTAGAGGTGGTGGTTCTAACCTCCCTCTTGTCATTTTTTTTTTCTTTTCGCTGTTCGCTTTATTTTTGTCCGCGTCGTGGTGTAACGTCCTTGTCAAGTGATGTGTATGTTAGGGACCTATAACACCATTTTATTCTGCCCAACTACTCTATTAGCAGCCGAAAGGATGTGGCTTTCAAATGGGAACCGCAAAGTTTGATGACAATTCCACAAATCAACCGAATCTTCCATCGTCTGGTGTATCATACACGGCATTAGTGACTGTGTGTCATATGATAGGAATAGCTTATCGACTTAACTAATTTGTACAACTGGTAAATGAGATGCCTCCTTGCCTGATATAGGTGTTCGTATGAGTGTGAATGTGATCACTCCTAAGAATGACGAAAACATGATAGTTTGTCATGTAAGTTGCAACAAATAAACGCACAGGTTTCACAATCAGTTTCTCTATGCTCTGACAAAACATTTGTTTTTAACGTTTCTGAAGTTCTGTTCCGTTTTGGAAGTTTTGAATCTTGAATTCCTTTGTTGTAATATAGTTCACACTCGTTCGTTTTCATTTCTGTGAGAAGTCTATATGGTATCTCGCATGCTCTCACTATCCATCACACTTGTGATGGTAACGTAGTCTTGCCATATGACTCATACACTGAACGCCAAAGAAAATGGTATAGGCATGCGTCTTCAAATACAGAGATACGTAAACAGGCAGAATAGGGCGCTGCGGTCGGCAACGCTTATATAAGACAAGTGTGTGGCTCAGTTGTTACGTCGGTTACTGCTGGTACAACGGCAGGTTATCAAGATTTACGTGAGTTTGAACTTGGTGTTATAGTCCGCGACCGAGGGATGGGACAGAATCTCCCAGGCAGTGATGAAATGGGTATTTCCGGTACGACCATTTCACGAGTGTATCGTGAATGTCAGGACTCGGATAAAACATCAAATATGCATCACTGCGGCCGGAAAAAAATCCTGCTAGAACGGGACCAATGACGACTGAATAGAATCGTTCGTGACAGAAGTCCAACCCTTCAGCAGATTGCTGCAGATCTCACTGCTGGGGCAACAACAAATGTCAAATGCGAACCATTCAACAAAACATCAACGATACGGGCTTTGGGAACTGAAGTACCACTTCAGTACCCTTGACAACTACACAACACACAGCTTTGTCTCGCCTGAGCCCGTCAACAGAGACATTGGACTGTTGACTGGGAACATGTTTCCTGGTCGGATGAGTCTCGTTTCAGATTGCATCGAGCCGATTGGCGTATACTAGTATGGAATTGATGGATTCTGCATGTGAGCAGGGGAGTGGTCAAGCTGATGGAGACTCTGTAATGGTGTGGAGCTTGTGCAGTTGGAGCGAAGTGGGTCTCCTAATACGTATAGGTATGACTGACAGGTGACACGTGCGTAAGCATCCTGTCCGACCACCTGAATCCATTCATGTCCATTGTGCATTCCGACGGACTCGGGCAATTCCAGCAGGACAATGCGACGCCCCATACGTCCAGAATTGTTAGTGGGGTTCCAGGAACACACGTTAGAGTTTAAACGCTTTCGCGGGTTGCCGAACTCCCCAGACATGAACAGCATTGAGCATAACTGGGATCAACGTGCTGTTCAGATCTCCACTTCCTTGTACTACTACGGATTTATGGACAGCCTTGCAGGATTCATGGTGTCATTTCCCTGCAGCACTAATTCACATACTAGTCGAGTCCGTCATGTTGTGTTGGGGCATTTCTGCATGTTCGCAGGGGCCCTACACGATATTAGATAAGTTTAAAAGTTCCTTTGGCTGTTCAGTGTATAACCAATGAATAGTACGACAAATGTCAAGACTACAGAAAGAGAACAAACACTGCAATCACCGGACTGACTGTTTACAATATTGTGAAAAACATTTTAAAAAATCGCACGATGGAGTTTTGAACCTGGCTTTTCCAACACCATGACCACTTAACTATAACGTCCTTGCTGTCTCGGGCTGCTCTTTATTGCACTTACTGATCTTGGACCATTCACTGTTTCGATTTTGCTGTTTTTGCGCAGTTCAGAATACCTTCCTGTTTTCGTGTTTGATCTGTGTTCAGCCTTTGACGGGCTCTCCACTGGACAGCACAGGATAGAGTAGCATGGAGAGCTGCATCAAACCAATCTGTGGACTGAAGACCGCGACATCGTCATCTACTGGACCTCTTACCACTAAATCAGGGGGGGGGGGGGGCTGGGATGGGAGTTTCTCCACATCAGGATGTCGCCCATTGGAAACAAAATTATGGTCATCTGTTGCGGAGGGACTGGCATACCACCAATTACCTACTATGAATGAATGATGAACTCTGGCATAGTTGAAACAGCGAGGAATGACGTGCTCCCTACCTGTCATTCAAACTTACTCGATTCCCAACCAGCTTTAGAGCCGTTGTTGCTGCCAAAGGTGAAAGCACGGTACACTTTCACAGCTTTCATATCCCAAACCACTTACAAATTTAATCATTTATTGTACCTAGTACACTGGATATGTACAACCATAAAATCCAGTTTTATGGAACTAAGTGGTTCCAGAAACCTCTTAGTCTTGAAAATGTGTGTTGTATATACGCAGACTGAAGTGATTAATGGAAATTCGTACTAAGGCCAGGATTTGAACCTTGATCTCCTGCATACAAGGCAGACTTTCTAACCGTGCACAGTGGCTTTGCGTATATCATAAACGTTTGAGACTTGAAGAGCTCCCTGGAACCATATAGTTCACAGCACATTTGCCTGCGTTTCAGGATCACCTATTTCTTTCCATGCTGAGGTGATATTCATGTACAGTTGGAGAGCTTGTGCAATGCTGTTTGAGTTTAGGAGAGAGGTTGAGCTGATACGTGATAGGAAATTCGGAGTGAGGAAGGTAGTGAGCTAGGTTAGTCCATGCAGCTCTTCAAAGCCATTGTGCTGGTGTGGCATAGTGGTAATTCATCTCCCTAGTGAGCAGCAGACCTAGGTTCGAATCCCAGCTTTCTCGCATTCTCACAAATCTCCATTAGTCACCTAAGTTTGCATATAGAAAAAACACACACACACACACACACACACACACACACACACACACACACACAGAGAGAGAGAGAGAGAGAGAGAGAGAGAGAGAGAGAGAGAGAGAGAGAGAGAGAGAGAGTTGGGATTGGGAGTCTCCTGCTGCATGGTGGGTCTGCAGTCCCTCGACCCCTTCCCCCCTGTGGGTTCGGGGGTAAGAATAGGCCCACGGTATTCCTGCCTGTCGTAAGAGGCGACTAAAAGGAGTCTCAAACGTTTCGGCCTTATGTGATGGTCCCCTACCGGGTTTGACCTCCATCTTCTAAATTCTTCCGAAGAGCGAGCTGATTGGGGAAGGGCGCCTTACAAGGTGCGATGTGTCCATCGCTCATTACCATCTCTAGCTTGGTTGGTCGTCGTCGCATAGCTGTCCCGCCCACTCACCATCTCTAGGGCGTGGCTTTGTTCTTGGGTGCGGTTTTTGCAGTCTGCTCTGCTGTGTCGCTTTATGCGCCAATGACGATCATGGACTACATTTCACCTGAAATCCAGCACGGTAGCCAGTCCGTTGTGGTGGGGCCGCCATGTACCCTGTCGGTTGTAGCCCCCTGACAACACAGGGATCGCTCTACTGATGCCTGCGCCGTTAACTCCCCGCGTATGCCAAGGAGTAGATGCCTGTCTCCTTGGGGCATCGGGACTCCCGGCAATGGCCATCCCGCCAGGTGGTCGTTGCTGAGGCTGGGTGGCGCCCGTGGGGAGGGCCCTTGGTCGGAGTAGGTGGCATCAGGGCGGATGACCCGCGATGAAGCGTGGTACATCATCTCTTGCTGGCGGCCAGCCGCCAGCAGTCTCTAAGCGTTCTCGGCCTCAATACAACGCTCAGGCATATGATCCACAATCGTTCCCCTCCCTGGCAACACCATGGGAGGAACGAAAGGCTACGGTTGGCAGCGAACCTTATTCACGGTTGGCAGCGAACCTTATTCACCTCGCTATTTAGTCTGTACACGAGTCGATGGGGAATCGTTTATGGCGACCAAGCCTCAGTTTTTTGTCGAGCACTTGGAGGACAAGTTTGGGGAGGTGGAGGGCTTGTCCAAAATGCGCTCTGGGGCAGTATTGATCAAAACGGCATCCTCTGCACAGTCACGGCGGTTACTCGCTTGTGACAAGTTGGGGGATGTTTCCGTCACGATCACACCCCATAAGAGTCTCAACATGGTCCAGGGCATTATATTCCATAGGGACCTACTCTTGCAGTCAGACGACGAGCTACGCGCCAATTTAGAACGGCGGGGTGTTCACTTCGTCCGGCGCGTCCATCGGGGTCCGAGGGATAATCAGGTAGCCACCGGTGCCTTCATCTTGGCCTTCGAGGGTGACGTCCTACCCGAAAAGGTCAAGGTGATGGTCTACCGATGTGATGTGAAGCCCTATATCCCTCCCCCGATGAGGTGTTTCAAATGCTGGAAGTTCGGCCACATGTCATCTCGGTGTACTTCCAGCATGACATGCAGAGATTGTGGACGCCCTTCACATCCTAATACTGCATGTGCGCCGCCTCCCATCTGTGTGAACTGCGGCGAACACCATTCCCCTTGCTCGCCAGACTGCAAGGTTCTACTGAAAGAACGAAGGATCATGGAATATAAGGCCCTGGACCGCATGACCTATACTGAGGCTAAGCGGAAATACGAGAGGCTACATCCTGTGGCTCTGACCAGCTCCTATGCCACCGCTGCCAAAACAGTAGTTTTGTCATCTGCTGCACCGATTCCACTGAACACTCTGAGCCGGAATACTACACCTGCCCCCTTGATGGTGGGGGGCACTTCCCCATCTGTTGCTCCTGCACCACCTACCTCAGGAGCAACGACCCCCCAACCATCGGGGACACAAGTCCCCAACTCTAAGCCGGAGAAACGTCCGACTTCTTCGGCGACTCTCTCTCGCAAGGGATCCCTCGGGTCCCTCCCTTCCCAGGTTTCCACCTCTGGGAAGGCTGACGTCAGCCAATGGCTGAAAAGCAGGCCAGCGGCTGGTCGCAGGGCTTCCCGCTCCTCCTCCGTCCCGGAGACTGACTCGGTGGAGCCCTCCCAGCCAGTAAAGCCCAAGGAGCAGAGAGAGAAGACGAAGAAGAAGAAGGCCTCTAAGGCCAAGGAACGCGCGGTGGCATCCACCCCACCGCTCCATACAGGCTCTGCGTCTGAGGCTGAGGTGGAGATCCTGGCGTCCGCTGAGGACCTGGATCTCGCCATACCCTCAGACGCCAAGGACGCCGATTGTACTGGTCCTCGATCGGTGACAGCAGGTGACCCAGTGACGTGATCTGCCTCCTCGGTCCCTTCACGCCTATTTCGCCCATGGACAAAGTGATTCTCCAGTGGAACTGCAGCGGTTTTTTCCACCACCTTGCTGAGCTCCGCCAACTCGTCAGCAGTCACCCTTTCTTCTGCATTGCCCTCCAGGAACCGTGGTTTCCGGCAATGCGGACCCCTGCCCTACGAGGGTATCAGGGTTATTATAAGAACCGGGCAGCTTATGAGAGGGTGTCTGGTGGAGTCTCCGTCTACGTCCTTAACTCTATCTACAGCGAGTGTGTGCCTCTTCATACACCCTTAGAGGCTGTCGCTGTAAGGATGTGGACGCCTCAGCCTATTACTGTCTGCAGTTTGTACCTTCCGCCGGATGGTGATGTCTCTCGTCATGTGTTGGCTGCATTGATAGGACAACTGCCGCCTCCCTTTGTGTTGCTGGGCGACTTTAACGCCCATAACCCCTTGTGGGGTAGCGCCGCGATTACTGGCCGGGGCAGAGATGTCGAGACTCTTCTGTCACAGCTTGACCTCTGCCTTTTAAACACGGGAGAGGCGACCCACTTTAGTGCTGTCCATGGCTCGTTTTCGGCCATTGACCTTTCTATTTGCAGCCCCGGACTTTCACCATCCATCCACTGGAGGGTCCATGACGACTTATGTGGTAGTGACCATTTCCCCATCTTTCTGTCACTGCCACAGCGTCACTCTTCTGAACGCCCCTCCAGATGGGCTCTGAATAAGGCTGATTGGGACTTATTTACATCTGTCGCAGTGATCGCACCTCCTTCCACTGATCCGATTGATGCGGTGGTTCAGTCGGTCACCACCAGCATCGTTTCTGCGGCGGCATCTGCGATTCCCTGTACATCCGGGTCACCTCGGCGGAGGACTGTGCCGTGGTGGTCGCCCGAGATCGCAGAGGCGATTCGAGATCGCCGGCGGGCTCTTCAGCGCCATAAGCGGCACCCGTCGTTGGAGACCCTCATTGCTTTTAAACAGTTCCGCGCCCGAGCCCGACGCCTTATTCGCCAACGGAAGCAGGAGTGCTGGGAACGTTATGTTTCCACCATTGGCGTCCGTACCTCTGCATCGCAGGTTTGGGCCAAGATTCGGCGACTCCAAGGCTATCGGCCACCTGTCTCTGTCCCTGGGCTTTCGCTGAATGGAGCAGTGTGCACCGACTCCGACACGATTGCGGACCGGTTAGCAGAGCATTTTGCTCAGTGTTCCGCGTCAACGAACTACCCGTTGGCCTTCCGCTCCCGGAAAGAGCGGTTGGAAAGTCGGAGGCTTTCCTTTCACACGCGCCACGCGGAGTCGTACAATGCTCCTTTCAGCGAATGGGAATTCCAGAGCGCACTTTCTGCTTGCCCTGATACGGCTCCTGGACCAGACCGCATTCACAGCCAGATGCTGAAACACCTCTCAGTGCCTTGCCAGCGACGCCTCCTAGATCTTTTCAATCGCGTCTGGGTCGAGGGTGTTTTCCCGTCTCAATGGCGGGAAAGCATAGTCCTCCCCGTATTGAAACCTGGCAAGAACCCGCTGGAGGTGGACAGCTATCGCCCCATAAGCCTCACCAACGTTCCTTGCAAGTTGCTGGAACGTATGGTGAGCCGGAGGTTGAGTTGGCTCCTCGAGTCTCGGGGCCTTCTGGCTCCGTCTCAGGGTGGGTTCCGTAAAGGCCGCTCTGCCGTCGATAATCTGGTCTCCCTGGAGTCTGCCATCCGTACAGCCTTTGCGCGCCGCCAACATCTGGTTGCCGTCTTCTTCGGCATGCGGAAGGCATACGATACGACTTGGCGCCATCACATCCTGGCCACACTTCATGGGTGGGGCCTTAGGGGCCCGCTCCCGATTTTTATTCAGAATTTTCTTTCGTATCGTTCCTTCCGCGTGCAAGTAGCTGCGTCGCATAGTTCCTCCCGGGTCCAGGAGAACGGGGTCCCACAGGGGTCTGTCCTCAGTGTGTCCCTGTTTTTAATTGCCATCAATGGGCTCGTTGAGGCGGTGGGGTCGTCCGTCGCGGCTTCTTTATATGCGGACGACTTCTGCCTATATTACAGCTCCAGTGGCATCGCCGCTGCTGAACGGCAGCTGCAAGGTGCCATCCGCAAGGCGCTGTCATGGGCTGTAGCGCACGGCTTCCAGTTTTCGGCCGCGAAGACCTGCGTTATGCATTTCTACCGGCGTCGCACGGTTCACCCTGAGCCGCGCCTTTACCTTGACGGTGAACCTCTTGCTGTGGTCGCGACGCATCGGTTCTTGGGACTGGTGTTCGATACCCGGTTGACTTGGCTGCCCCATATTAGGCAGCTGAAGCAAACATGCTGGCGGCACTTAAACGCTCTCTGTTGCTTAAGCCACACCAGGTGGGGTGCCGACCGGTCCACCCTCCTCCACCTATATCAAGCGCTGATCCAGTCCCGCCTTGATTATGGGTGTGTGGCGTACGGTTCTTCCTCGCCTTCAGCATTGCGATTGCTGGATCCCATACACCACTGCGGGATCCGCCTCGCCACGGGAGCGTTCCGGACAAGCCCCGTCGACAACATACTTGTGGAGGCTGGTGTCCCTCCATTGCGGTTCCGGCGTGACCGCCTTCTGGCCGCCTATGCCGCGCACGTTTATAGCATGCCAGGGCATCCAAACTACCGTCTCCTGTTCCCGCGCTCGATCGTCCATGTTCCAGACAGGCGGCCCCGGTCAGGGTGTCCCATTGCGGTTCGCCTCCGGGACCTTCTCCGTGGCCTTGACTTTTTTCCTCTGCCGCCTGTTTTCCGGGCCAATCTCCGTCTGCCCCCGTGGAGTGTGCCCCGACCGTGCCTTCGGCTCGACTTGGCACAGGGTCCGAAGGTCTCAGTGCCTCCGGAGGCCCTCCGCCGCCGCTTTCTTTCCATCCTGGCTGAGTTTCCGACCGCGGCGGTGGCCTACACCGACGGTTCGGTGGTCTCTGGTCACACTGGTTACGCTCTCACTCTACGGGATTATTGTGAGCAACGGTCATTGGCAGCTGGCTCCAGTGTATACACTGCCGAGTTGGTTGCCATCTATCGTGCCCTAGAGTTTCTCCGCTCCCGCTCAGGTGAGTCCTTTGTCATCTGTAGTGACTCCCTGAGCGGTTTACGAGCTCTTGACCAGTGCTTCCCTCGTTCCCGTCTGGTGATGGCCATCCAGGAGTCCCTCCATACTCTCGTCCGTTGCGGCCGCTCTGTCACCTTTGTTTGGTCCCCGGGTCACGTCGGCATCCCGGGTAACGAGCGGGTTGACGAACTGGCGAAACAGGCGGTCAGTTCCCCGGCCATGGAGATCGGTCTTTTAGAGAGTGACATCCGATCCGTATTGCGGCAGAAGGTCCTTGCTGCTTGGCGTGATGAGTGGCGCACCCTGCCCTCTCCCAACAAACTTCGGGCAGTCACGGAGACAACCAGTGTGTGGCGCTCCTCCATGCGGGGGTCTCGCAAGGACGCTGTCGTCCTCTGCCGGCTCCGCATAGGACATACCCGGCTCACGCACGCGTATCTCTTGTGCCGTGACGACCCGCCTCTCTGTCGCTGCGGATTGGCCCTGACCGTGGTACACGTCTTACTAGACTGCCCACTTTTAACTGCCCTCAGGCAGACGTTCGCGCTGCCTGATACACTCCCTGCTCTTTTAACCGATGACTCTACTATGGCTGACTTAGTTCTCCGTTTTATTCGAGCAGGGGGTTTTTATCATTCAATATGAGAGTCCCTTTTTATTTTTTAGTGTCGACTGTGGCTTTTGGCCTGGGGTTTTAGTTTGTGGTGTTTTAATGTGTCCCTTGGTTGTTGGCCTTTCCAGTTTTATTTTCATGGTCGGCCAATGACCGTCGCACTCTGTGTGTCTTTTAATCTCTTTTCTCTGGTCTTCGTCTATGTCTTTCTTGTACTGTGTCGTCCCTTGTCTCCGTTATGTGTTTATTGCTTGTTGGACTTTTCTTCATGTATTGTTATGGTCGTGGAACAAGGGACCGATGACCTAAGTAGTCTGGTCCCTTTAACCCCCACAAACCAACCAACCTCGACCCTTCCTTTGTTGGCGTTTGGCTTGGTCATTCCTGTTCTAGTGTTTAAAATGCTATTAGACGCTTTTTGGGACTTACCTGATAAAAAGCTGGCATGGCTGCCCCCTATTCATTTGTCAACAAATTTTGGGGGCATGGATTGCTTTATTCTCCTTCAGATTTACCAAGTCCTTGTCCAATCCTGATTGGTGTATGGTTTAACAGTTTCACTGTTCAGTGGCATGTTCAGCTGTAAATTGTTGGCCCAGTCTATTATAGTGAAGCGAGACTGACCACCTTCCAGTCTAGCCCAATAAACACTGTGCTTGCCCAAGGGGATGTGCTCTTAAGTTCTGATGATACCAACACTTTTTTACTGATACTATCACCGTCCAACAATTTCCTAATCCTTCTACTTATTGAATTCTTCATGTAAGGGCAATGACTCCTCCTCGTCCTGACACCCTTCAAGTGGGATTACCAGATGGAGTGCCTCTCGAGGCCCTCTGCCACAACATTCGCCTAACGTCTTAGATTGTGCTTTCCATGTTCCTCAGGAGTATGAGTGCTGCTGCCATTCACACAGGTGGCTCTCAAGCCATGGATAAAATGCGGTATGCTTTTGCATCTTCCACAAGTCAGCAACATCTGTTACCAAGAACATGTTGCGGTTTTATGGTAGAGCAGGAAGCCATGAACAAAGCCCTACATTTTATTAAACAACGTCTCTAGACACATTTAATTTGTAATGGCTCAGTGAGGAGTCTACAGGCTACTGATTGACGTTACTCATGTAACCTTGTTGTATTTGCTAGTCATGACCTTTCCTCTGACGTTAGGTGTATTGTATGCTCAAGTCATTCTCTCGGTCCCAAGTCATGTGGGTATCCCAGGGAATGAAATGGCCGACCATATGCCTAGAGAAGAGATTACTCATCCGCCATTGACTTTAACGATTCCAGGTGTTGATTCGCAGGTGCAAATAAGATCTCTCCTCATTCAGAACATCTGGTGGGCTACTGCCTCCTCTAAAAAGCTCCTCGCTATCAACTACTGCTGCAACGAGCTCCTTTTCCTCCCAAAAGGAATCCACAATCCTATGTCAGCTCTGCACCAGTCATATTACATTAACTCAGTTTTCTCCTTTGTAATTAGTCACCCCTATGTTGTGGTTGTAGAGCATTATAGACAGTATCTCATATCTTGGTGGAATGCCCTTTCATTTGGCTCACTAGGACTTTTAAGCATGGTCTTCCAGATTCTTTGCATCTAATATTGACAGATGACTTGTAGACAGATGAACTGGATCTCCATTTTCTCAATGAATAATTGATTTTAATCCTCACACACTACGTTTTAAATTACTAGCGGAATGAGGAGGAGGGGGATGGACAGGATTGAGGTATCTCCCATTGCAAGCTGGGTCTAGTGTCCCTCGATCCTACCTCTCTTGCCAGCTGTGTTGGTCATCACTCTTTTACTTTTTTAATTGCTTCTGAATGCAAATAGCCCCTTTCTATGCCACTACCTGTTTTCCATTTTAGGGGTTGCACTCTGAGTAATAGGTAGGACTCGAACAACAATTGGTTGGAGGTAGGATGGTTATGCAAGGGGTGGCCCCCCATTGCACGCAGTCCAAGAAGATGCTTGCTTGGCGCCACATACCCATTGACCTAACTATCTCATTTTGTTATAGTTCCATGTGATACCTGTTACATTTTTAGCCTTCCCACTTTCATTATGACGAATCACCTGGAATTATCCTGAGATAGTCTTTGTCCTTCATTGGGTTTGCAGGGGTCAGATGTGAAGGAGTTTCTCTCATAACAGGTGAGTCTTGGGGAGAGACCTCGATTTTACCACTCCTACATACTTCCATAGTTCGATCAAGTTTCTAGCAGACGTTACTAACTCCAGATCAGCTACCTTTTGAGTAAGGAACTGATCACCTTGGTGTTCGGCTTAACAACCCTGACTGACCACCCATCTTTATTTCATTCTCTACTCCAAGGGGTAGAGAGGGTGCTTTGATAACCAGCAAGGGGTAGAGAGGGTGCTTTGATAACCAGCAGTTGGTAGAGCTGTGGTTCTTCTCAGCATCCCAATACCAATCTATGTGACAGTGTAGTGTGGATGAGTCAGTCTTCTTTACTGAATGTGTAGTCTAGCTGAGAGACCCAGCGTTGCTTGGCTATTCATTTACTCATCTCCTCCTCACCCACATTCTGCCACACACTCCCCTCCCCCCTCTCGTCACCGTTCTGGCTGTCTGGCCCTTCTCACTCTCCCTTCTGTAAACCATCTTCTCCTATTTGTGCCTCTCTCTTCCTTCCTCCTATCTGTCCATGTCCTCATCCTCCCTTTTATCTCCATGTGATCACATTCACACAAATATAAAGGTAGTTCTTAACCTCCATAGCATATCACATCTCCTGAACTATGAGCTGTACATTAATATAATTTTGCAGTTACATCCAATGGACTGTGTGTCTAGTGTTGCAAAATGGGTTATGAATAGAATTAGTAGTAAAGGGGTAATAAATTAAAACGTCATGCATTGTGCAGTAGTTCTTACTTTCATCTCAGTATCTGACATCTCCTGAACAATGTGCAGTACAAAGATATATTTTTGTCAGTACATTCAGTGGCAAATGTGGATACTGTCTGTGAACAGTTATGAGTAATTAGTAGCAACAAATTAATAACTTTAAAGTTTTTGTGATGCAGTAGTTTTTCACACTGATATCGGAAGACCTGCACTAAGTATCGTACTTACCTCGTAATTTTTCTGGTACATGCAGTGGTATATGTGAGCGCCAGTGAGTAGTAGTTTCTTAAAGGTTTGAAATTATGTGCACAGTTTGTTGCTATTCTAAGTGCTCTCATTCTCAAATACTGGGCAACTACAGTATGGCTATTTACATGTAGTGGGATATACTGCTTTCTCATCCCCCACCGCCACCCCTTTGACAGGAGGGTGGGTCTAACCCCACGGTGATTTTTCTACACAGTAAATGTGTACAGGGTTTGTTTGAAATGGGTCAGTGATGTAGAACGATATGTGGAACATATATATGTAGATCCATTTTCATATTTCTGTGGATATATGGAGAAGAATTACTTAATCTCCATTGTAAATGGCAGGGACAGTTTTCAAAAGATATTGGAAACTGCAGTTTTATCTACAAAAGATAAGTACTGAAATATTATGGACGGAGGAAATGGCGGTGCGAATACACACAGGTTTGCCAAAATGGAGATTCTAACTACTACTGGAAAAAGAAAGACAATGGGGCATTGCTTATCTCGCGAAAACGTACCTAAAACATTCCAAAAACCGGCATCAGCCCGTTACAGAATGAGAATATTGTGAACATAAAATTAGACACATTGATGAACAGTTGAAATTGAAAAAATATACTGCTCTACTTTCACTTGTGCTATTCACTTAATTACTAGTTTCAAAAATTACAAAATTTACAAATTAACATATGCTGCCTTTATCCACTCATTGTTTAGCTTCATGATTTTCTGTAAAAAGTAACAAATTGCAAAAATTTGACTACGCAAAACCGAGCTGTTAGAATACGTGATCTAGTAGGCGCCTTTCGTGATCAGCTCAGTAGAAATTTACCACATTTAAGTTACAGTAAATTCCCAACCTTCGTTTTACTAAGAGCGTTCAGTAAGTAATGAAACACATTTTTTTGTCTGCCAGTTTCTGTTGAAAAAATGCGGTATTTGTTGTTGGACCTCATGAAATATTCCCGCTTCAGGCCCCATATCTTCATGAAGTCCCGATAGGTGGCAGCGCTATACGTAGCCTTCGAAATGGCGTCACAATGGAGGTGCTTTCCAAGCGGAGCTGTCATACTTTGTTGGCGGAAAACAAGAGCATCGCAGATATTCAGAGGTGGTTGCAGAGTGTTTTCGGAGACCTGGTAGTTAACAAAAGCACGGTGAGTCATTGGGCGAGGCGTCTGTCATTATTGCAACAAGGTCGCACAAATCTGCCCGATCTTCCTCGTGCTGGCCGGTCTCTCATAGCTGTGATTCCTGTAGTGGTGGAATGTGCGAATACTCATTGGAGATGATCTGCGGCTCCCTCCAAAACTTCGCTGCACAACTGGACGGCTCTGTTGGTAGTGCTGACACACTCGCCCACTTGCAAGATCTAGACTTCGACGTCTACCAGTAGAAGGATACCATGAGGGCGTACAGCCCCCCTCCAGTGAGGAGGCGTGAGGTCGTCATATGGAACTGAGATTTTGTTCCCAAAAGAGTGAGGAATTACATGGTGTACTGGAATCCTAAATTATAAATCTGTCTTCAGAAAAACGTTTCAGTGTAAATCGCGCGAATTATCTATGGAACTAGGATATAAGCGCATCTTTTAGGGATGCACAGTTGTTCATCCTCCCCAGCTCCGTTCGTGAATGGACCGGGAGTAAATCCTTATGGTACAATAATACTTGTCCTCTACAACAGGCTTCTATAGCAATGCGTTGTGTGGATAAAAATGTTATGTTATTCTAGAGTTAGTATTGTTGAACCTGTGGAATGTTCTATCCTAACTCACTGTGTGCAAGATAAAATCGCTACAGCACGTTTGACAGTTGCACGGTTAACCTGTAGTTGTTCTCGAGAGCTTTGTGAGCACGCTGATACTCCTGGGAATTTTCGCTTGTCAAAATGAAATACTATATTTTCTTCTGAATTATTTTATGACGACTGCGACACATTTTCAATCGGATGTCGGCGAAATCAGAGCGTGGTGTCAGTTCGAAAAATAAGGATGCTCTGAGAAGTGGTGCGCAGTAAAACGGGGAGACAAGGAGAGATAATGGAAGATTTATTACAACGGTACTCCCAGCGAGGGCAACAAGTTTTCGTCTGCGGGCTTTGGATGTGTTGCACTTCTGGCGAGACGCAGTCAGTCACTGTTATCAGTGAACAAATTGGCTCGAAGGCCATGCCTTTTTATAGGTATTCTTGTTCCAGTCGTTTCTGGCGTTCTTGGTGACGTCAGCGCTTGAAGTATTACTACTGTACATACGAAAGAGAACCTTGTCTTTCCTTGCGTTACTTCTTACAGAGGAGCTTGAAAACACATACTGTAAAGGGACTGCTGACGTATCGCATATTTTCTGGTGAAATTCTTAAATAATTCCATGCACTAATTATTTAGATTTCTTACACAGTAAGTTGGAATTCAGTACCGGCCAAAACTCGAATCCTGCTACCCAGTGTTCCCTAGAAGTCAGTGACAACCTGAGTCCATAAATGTGGCGCACTCGTATGTGCTGTTGTTGGTCACTACCTGTTAAATTCGAGGGTCACGGTTAACAACAGGGTGACGTTCATTTTTGTCATATAAAACGTTCGCTAGTTTTTAGTGCCTGGACTGATTACCCTACGTACATCTACAGTGACGTACGAGGGGCATCAAAAAGTTACACATTATGATGGCAGGCCAAGTAACTCTTATTGAACGCTGCACTAAACTTAAAAGTGACACAGATACATGATGCTAGTTATCAACACAGTTACCAGGTCTCTGTGAACATCGGTCGGAACGCTCTACCAATCGTTCAAATCTTCGAAGATAAAAATCCGCTCCATGGTTACTGAGCAATTCGAAGACCAGTATGCGAACATCGTCTTCGGAAAAACTTTCCCAATATGTTTTTTCAGCTTCTCGAAAACGATGGAAATCGCATGGTGCAAGATATGAACTGTGTGGCGGATGCTTCCGAATTTGCCGTATAAAACACCGAAGCAAAGCTAGTGTTGTGCGCACCGTGTCGAGTGCTGCACTGTCGCGCGGGACAACTTTTGTCTTACTTTCCTGGCACCTTGTTCCTTATGGCCATAAATATTACGTCTTTGTGTGCAGGTCACAGCGACGCAGAACCCGGCGTGTGCAAATTTGCGATACTGCAGACGGTCGCGGACGTGGAAACGAGCACTCATTATTTGACATTGAGATCTAACCCCCCTCAGACTTGGTGGGAAGAGGCCCACTAGACAGCCCGTCAAAAACTGAAAACAGATCAAGCATGAAAACAGGAAGGTGGTGTAATGAACTGTGAAAAAAGAAGCAAAACAGAAACAGTGGATGTCCAAGCTCAAGACGTGCAACATCGAGCGAAATTGAATGGCCACGGACGACGTGGTTTAGTGGTCACGGTGTTGGTCTGCGAAGGGGAGTTCCGTTTTCAAACCTCTCACGCCCCCACTTTTCACAAAGTTACACCTCGCTGTTGCAGGCGGACGTTACACGACGCGCACACACACATAAATGACCGGACGGACAGTTCATAATTTTATGTAAAAAAATAAATGGACAAGAAGGAAATTTGAACACACATCTCCCCCTTCCAGCACTGTAACCACACAACCACGACACCGTGGCTAGTCAACTTTGCTCGAGGCACTCGAGATGTCGTTCGCGAACTAACAGAACCAAAGGAACGGTTCATAAAAATGATGGAGCGAGCGAGGAACCAATTCTAAGGAACGGTCTTTCATAGTTCACTTCGATTGCGGCCGTGCGTTGCCATATGGCAACGTTTGTAACACTTCTTAAAAATCGTTGATTCCACATCAACGACGAGTGTGTTGGCAGCACTGGATTCCGTTTTGCAAGTCTGTAAAGATCACTACAATGCAATAGTTTTAACAACACATTTAAATTCTGCGGCGTAAGCAGTGTTGCAACTCGTTGTTTGCTGAATGACAAAGAAAAATAGAGTATAAGTTCGAGTAAGTGTGCTTTACACAGTAACTTCTGATATATAATTTGTTTTTTTAGTATGGCTGTGCTATATAAAACTGGCTGTGCTTTAAATCCTATATATATAGGATTTAAAGCACAGCCATACTAAAAAAAACAAATTATATATCAGAAGTTACTGTGTAAAGCACACTTACTCGAACTTATACTCGATTTTTCTTTGTCATTCAGCAAACGAGTGAGATTATATATATATATATATATATATATATATATATATATATATATATATATATATATATATAATGAGGTTACTAGTTGCTGTGAAATAAATTGCGTTCATTTAGGCCGTTTGAACGTCGATGTTGCCATATGGCAACGCTAGGCGCTTGTACTCAGTATAAGGACGAATTTTCTCTTTTTTGTTGTAGAAGAGGTTTCTCGCTTACTGAGGTGCTGGAGATTCTTTATAATGACGATATTGAAAGTGATGTTTGTTTGAGCTCCAAATCCGAATGTACACACAGATGAAGATTGTGTATGTGCGGTTGCTGGACAACTCAGTTGTCACAATGATCTCTTCTTCACGTGGTGCACAAGAAGTTTGCCAAGTCAAGAGATTCTCGCAACTAAAAACGCGAAATATGATTCCCAGACCAAAACTGGTAGCCAAATATAATACATATATGGGAGGTACTGATCAGATAGATCAGAATCTAGCATGCTATCGCATTGCAATAAGAAGCAAGAAATGGTACTGGTGTCTCTACATGGATGTTAGATGTCGACATACAAAACAGTAGGAATTTGTATAATAATTGAAGAAACCAAACTATTTCTCAGCTTGATTTCAAGAGAGAAGTAGCATCAGTGTACTTGCAAAGACACCAAGCTTTACCAAAAGGAACTGGGAGAACACCTGCATCAACCCATGATCCGACAGCCACATATCAGATTCAATTAGGTTTGATAAGATTGACCACCTCATCCAGCACATAGGAGGAAAGAAGAAAAGGTGTGCACACAAGGACTGTAAATCTATTGTGAAAACATGTTCAAAGTGTAATGTGGTACTGTGTATTGACTGTTTTATTCCACTTCATGCAAAATAATGCTGAGTTCAAGATTTGATTTTTGATTATTAGTTGTACTGTGTTATAAGGTATCAATCGTATGATGAAGACTGAATAATAAATTTGCACAAAACTTGTATATGTAATAAGAAATTTCAATAAACTACTTATTTTAGTTGAAGTTGTAATCCATATAAATTTAGGTAGTGAAAGCGCCTAGCGTTGCCATATGGCAACATCAAATATCTCGCTAATGACGGTAATGACTTTCGTCGAAACAACTTTGTGTAATTTCTGCCTTTTACAGACATAATAAAGCAATTTTTTTAAAAAAATTCACGAACAAATGAATTCCGGCGCTAATGGGTTATAGTTTCCGGGAACGAGGTACGGTCGGTCTCGTTCCCGAACGGCACGTCGGCCGGTCTCGTTCCAGCCTCGGTCCCGTTCCTCTCTCTGTCTCGGTATCGCTCGGCCGGACTCGTCCTTCTTCGCGTGGCCACTCGTCGCAGTTCCACTGCCGACTGCCCATAGTTCAGTATGGAGTTGTTCCTCGTTTCGTTCACTACGCACGTCTCTTCTAGATCTGTTTCAAACCTTTTTTGAACTCAGAACTTCTGGTTCTTTTCGTATTCTATTCAGCGTCCATGACCAGTAATTAAAATGTATTTTATAATTGCGTAAATTATATAAAAATTACGTGCTATGTAATACATTTTTTCAGGTAACAAAGCGGCATATCAGCTTATTTCACTGTTTCGATAAACAGGAGAAAAAATACTTGTAAAAAGGCAAGATTTTTGTTATTACACATGCAAAGTAAGTCGGCACGGCACCCAAGTGGCTATTTTCCATCTTTTTATGATCCGAGGTAAAAAAGCATGTTCATTGTTATGGAAGGCAGACCGACTTATAATCGGATGAAGCCCGCGCTCCATAATTGTCTGGTGTCATATTTTGTAAAGAGAATATGATTACTTCTACAATATCATTTCAGTGGTACAGGGTGGCGCTTGAAAAATCGGCCACGATTACTAGACTGCTCATTGTTGTCCACCAATCGTTATCTGTGGTTTCGAGGTTGTTTGCATTAGCTTATTTGTTATTTCGTCACTGCCTAATTATTACTTGTTTATCTATTCTGCTCGTAGCGGTCAACAAATCGTGTGCAGTTGGAGAGCAGTCTGTACTCGGGGCCGGTTTTTCGTGCACCACCTTATATTATTTCACTGTGATCAGCCACATAATGCTACAGTTGGCTAAATAAGAGGTTTTGCAGAATCACGAAAATTGTTTCAGAATTGTGTTATGAGTAAAAACTCTGTACTCCAGGGGGAAGCATGTGCTCCCTCTTAGCGCCTTTCATCTTCAGTCACCTATGCTACTAATTTTCAATTCCAAAAAAAGAGCTATCACCAGTGAAGTAGTTCTTAAGGATGAACGAGTTTGCCCATCTCTACGAGTCACGTCTTGACCTTGGACCGTTCACTGTCTATATTTTGCTTCTTTTTCACAGTTCAGTACAACTTCTTTCTGTTCTAATGCTTGATCTGTCTTCTGTTTTTGACAGGCTATCTACTTGGCTCTCTTACCACAAAATCTTACGGGGGCGCGGTGGAGAGCTTGTCACCTCCCCTTCTCTCTTTGCTCCGTTTCTTTCGCTGATATTTCCTCTTCTTCCTTCCCTTCTCCTTCTCCCTCTGCCTCTGCCTCTGCCTCTGCCGCCTTATCTCTGGGTTTCCAATACAGAAATTTATTGAGAAGGCGATTGACGATATTGTAGTGCCGTCAGGGAGCATCACTCATGCCTCTGGTTTGAGAAGACTGACGACTTAAGTACGAACATTTCTCAAAAGAAAAAAAACCAGGTATGTGCTCTTTTCTTTTATAGCTAGTACTATCTATCGTTCTACTAAACTGAATGAGCGCGACACCATTGAAGTTTCAACCTCGAAAAAAGTTTATTAATACGAATTAGCTAAAAAAACTCATCCAATCTAGAAGTTACGCAAAGTAATTAGTTTCTGATGGGTGTGTAGTGGTCGTTAGTACTTAAGATCGTTTCAATAATTCTCACTATCCGTTTGAGTTGCTAAGCAACGTATCAGCAAAATTAAAATTTGTCGTATCCCAACAGTAAATCGCATCTCGCTTGCTTTAAGCATCAAGACGATTACTATGCTGCTCATGTAAGTCTTTGATAGTTATCAAGCTAATGTCCGTAAATTGTGGTTTATGTTACTGAATCACACACGCGACGATAAGGCCCGATAACCAGCCGCGTATCTTAAACTCCGCGCCGATATTTGAGAATTCGAGCGCGATTTGTTTGCACCAAAGTCGGGCCGTGGCTCCCTAGAGTAATTTTTAAATCAACCGCAGGTTGTAAATTAACAATTCTATGCCCATTCGTAAAAGTTACAGCAGATCCGCACTCGACTACTCGATCGCGCCCTCGAGCAACACGGAAGTTTTTGTCCTTACAAAGAGTAGACATATCATGCATAATGCAACAATGTGATTCACTATGTCAAAAAAATAATTCTCATTAAAACTCATTACCTATTAAATATTGTACATAATCAAATTCTTTACTCTGTAAATAATCAAAATTTAGAAATGAATGACATGTATAAAAATCTCGGGTTGATATGACGTCATGAGCCACTACTGGTTTAGACTCCTAAACTCACGTGACGCAAAGTAGAGCTGACTATATAGGACAAATTCATGTAATGTTACAAGCTTCCCTTGTGCGCAATATCCGCGATAGTGATTCTGTGATTGATGCGAATCTGTTTCTCGATTGGCTGGAAGTTGTCGCCTATGGTCGATGTCCATTGCCAATCTTCACAATCAGCATCACCCACGTGTGTGTGGCTGTGGTCAAATTGGTGCCACCCTTTCACTATCGCTAGGACGCGACATTTCGTCCATACGTCACCAGAATTTCACGGCGAATCTGTGTGCAATTTAGACATTTTGCACACAATCACCTTACTGTCCGTTCAGCTCTGCAGTACGTTTCCAGTTAACGCACCATTTCACTCCTCCCCCACCGCACCTCCTGTGATGCACCTTCTATCGGCACCGCAGCAGAACTGTCTGACAATGCATCACTTTTCTTGCGCAGTCGTCTTATCGTGGACATGTGACGGACTTCCTGAAGTTCTTACCTACCTTCGAGGAATTTCATTATTTGCACACTACGTAATTTTAATCTGCGTTCGTTCATGGTGTGATGGATAAAATACATGTATTTTCGTACCTGATTTTTGTGTAACTGAGTGATCGGAAAGGACTAATTCTGAACTCGACGGCACGTGCTGCTGATAATCTAAAAGTTGTAGTTTAATCGAATAAGTTCAAAATTTTTGATATACTGAAGAAAACTTCAAAGTGAGGAAATTCAACATAAATAACGAGAGTAGAGCCGGATCTTTGTATACAATGGGTTCGTGGGTCCTAACAGCGCAAACAATTCATAATGACGTACTGATTTCTCCAAAGACGTCACTCGGAATTCTTGTATGTTACCATCAGCAGAGATCAACTGCACTTGTCCTCGAGTTACGAAAGAATCGGTACTTGTGTTATTTCTCTGTGCTGCAGACATTAATAGGTTAGTGGGGACACTGAACAATATTCTGGCAATGGTTTGACAGTTCTGGGATATTTGGATACTTTGAACAACACTTTAATTACGGTTTAAATATTTGTTAGGATGTATTTTGAGTAACCGAAGAATTTAAAAAGTAAATGGCACGATGAAATTTCATTGCATGGAGTGGAAATCGGGCCCAGACTAACGCCTGTAACGTGCATTGGTCTACCACTCGAAACATTTTAGTGTACCCAGGTCCCAGACTGAAAGCTTTGTACTACGATAGCTCCTTTTTAGTGTCTCGTGTTTAAGACGGCCCCCTGTCTATCCATTATCAGCGGCCGAAGAGAGAAGGGTAAAGCAGAGAATATCTTGTCCGCTACCTATGCATTGGCTCAAGAATAAAACTGTCTCGTCACTGCAGTTAAATAATTTTGACTTTAATCTTAAATCGTTAAGAACAAAAAAATGATTCTTTGGTGGTGATAACCTCTTCGGGTTTCCATGCTCAAATGTACTAAGCTAGAAGCACGTTAAAACTGCTAAAACAGCAACCGCTCGGCATAAAGCTGTTAGACTATGCAACTCGACAGTAAGTTAAACTATTAGGCTGCGTTCACACTGCCGGCCGTGCCGGGCCGAGCCTAGCCTAGCCGGGCCGCCGCCCGCTTCGATATCAAACACATAGTTTTGAATTGCGGTGTTCACACTGGCGGCCGGGCCGCGCCGACACGGCGTGAGCCTCTCGGAGCCGAGCCGGCGACATCCCGAGTGTTTAATATTGCTTGCGCGAGCCGACCGCAGGCGCGATCCTGTGGAGCAGCACTGCAGCTTCTGCAGTACACGCATCTGTCTCCCTTCTGCTTTCATCACAAGTGTGACTGCACACGTCTTTTAAGATGTTACCTCACATTTCACAATCAGTGAGGAAAAGTTACGTCTATTATGATACATGAGAAATTACTTTTATTTCATTTATTTAATCTACCGTATTTACATGCATTTACAACAATAGCTTGCCAGCGATCGCGGCACTGCCGCCACTGAATAGTTCGCATTTACTTGGAGACAGATATGAGTGTCACTGAGGGACGGAAATGTGTCCCTACCAGATGACAATGAATTGTAAAGTCATGCTGTGGCAGTTCCTTATCAGTGGAAACAGAACCACTGAGTCAAAGGGCATTATCTCAAAACCCTTCGCCTATCAATCTTATCTTACAAGGTAATGAAAAGAATTCTGCAATGTCATCAGTGGCTCCACATGATGAACCATCACCACTGCCAAGCGCTGCATCATGAAGAAAAAAGTTGGAAAATTCTGGAGGAGTATTTCTGCGATTCTTCGTTGAAGGCACAGCAAGACATTACTCAAAATGACGAAGCTAATTACTTCCTAATAATTCTCAGGAGTCCCATAAACTCTCTTCCCCTAAGAGGTAAGCGTTTGCGAAATTTAAAATACAAAAGCATGACTACAATTAATTGGAGGTAGTGAATGCTGCACAAAGTTCTACTGCAAACCAAAAAGTGTGTACTAACGAATCTTACCATGTCGTTATACAAAATTTTTCTTCTGCTGTTATACTCTTGCGAAAACTTGTGTTCTGTTTCGAAATTTTGTCTTGAATGTTTTGCAGCACATACTGAAATGTATTATGATTCATTCTGTAATATGAATAAAATTTTTCAGGATAGTTTTTAAGTTCTTCATGTAAAGAAAAAAAACTCTCCTAAATGTCTGTCACTATTTATGGGAGGAATCCATAATCTCCTAGTTCTTCTGTACTTCATAACTCGACGAGTTACTGAAGAGTCAGAACAATACCAATAAAATAGTGAAGACATTGTTCTACACGACAGCACAGACTAGCTAAAGGCGAGCAACTGTTGACTGCAGCTGCATTTTCTACTGACTTGCTTGTCAGCTGTCTAAGGATGGGGATTTTTTAAAGTTATTTATTTGGCCTCCGGCAGCTAACAGCCATTTAGCCAAAGAGTGGGGATTACCTTGACAGTGCAGCGCAGCCCGCCAATGAAGAGAGAAAACAGTGAACAATGAAACGCACATCTGTGTTCATCTACAGTAGTTTCATTAACTCTCCATTATTTTTTCTGTCAAAGTAGACAACGAGACTACAGAATTGCGCTTCAGTTTCTGCAGTAAAAGTATCACAAATCTCCAGTTTGTTTTTGTGATTAGTTTTACACTACTTATCACTTGTAATTAGTCTTTTTTTCTGTCCTGCATTATATGACTACACTAAACCAAGTTGTAACCGCGCGAACTCCGTGTCTTGCGGACGCGACACTGACGCGAGGGAGTAGCTCGCATTTCTTGTGACCAGAGACAGATATGTGTCATTATCACTTCAAAAACTTTTTCGTACTTTCAGCTACATTTCATTCGCAACAATGTATGGTCTAAAACGGATCTAACAGAAAGCTACCCGCTACATAACATTTTCACTACAAGATTTGTAAATCAAGTGCACAACGTTGACAAATAGCATCATTTCACAATGACTGTTAAGAAATATGGAAAGACAAGTGATTTAATACGAAGCTAAGATGTTACACTACCACGTGTACAAAAAATCAGATTTTTTAGTCGCATACTTTCTTCAAAATCGGTTGGGAAGTGTTACGAAACTAAGAAATCACGCAAAACGAAAAGTAGACTTTTTCTTTTTTCACGACGTAACGCTTTTAAGGAAAAAATAAGTTCATAAAACGATGTGGCGAAGTCTTATATACCGCTAAAAATTTTTGAAACTTGAAAATCGGAGAAGTGGATTTTCCCTCGGCGCGGCGCGCCATGTGAATGCACTACACGTCGGCCTGGGCTTGCTAGGCACGAGCCGACCCAGCCCGGCCCGGCCGGCTGTGTGAACGCAGCCTTACGCTGCAAAACACGTCTGTGTGTGTCACATTTGGCGCATATCGGAGATGCAGTTTACTTACGTTCGTCGACGACACCAAAACTTCACCATTTGTATTATACTAACACGCTAATAAAAACGTCATAGATGCGTTGGTGAAACACAAGTAAACAGGCCTGATATTGGTAAAGAAACCGTCGTTGAACTCATCGACGATACTAATCTGACACGAAAGCAGACTTATCAATTCGGACACTGTAATAAGATCCTCGAACGCATTTGGTGGGTTTGCAGTGCACGCTATGTTGCCGCAATGCTTAGCTAGCTAGTCATGTTTCGTGGCAGCATCTTCAGATAAAAGTTTGAACAGAAAAGCATGGCTCGTTATGGGATGGGCACACGTTAATAAAAAGGATATATAGATTGTGATTCCTGATCCGTTATGAAGCCGGACCCAGCTCGTCTCGACAGGGGAGTCTTCATTTAGGTTTGCGGACTAGAGAACAGAGTAATAAAGCGAGAGGTTCTCCTCAGTTACAGATAACCAGAGTAGAAACCTTTCACTAGCAGAACGTATTGGATGCACACTTCCTGCCCTTCAGTTTTCCAATAAAACACTGCGTGACCTTGTGCAACAGGTTCTTCATTGATAGGAAAACTGAATTAGCCATGTATGTCAGAACTAAAAGCAAATCAGTTCCTTCCCAGAATGAATTTTCGTTCTGCAACGGAGTGCAGAGCCATACCAAGGAGGTTCTGCGCCGCCGCCCGGGCTACCGCCTGTCTCCCCCCCGTCTCCCCCCGCAAACTCCCCCATCGTGTAATATTACGTTCTCGAAATTTTCTACTCATATTTAGCAAATTTTACAATTCTTGTAAGTAGTTTTGTTTAAAAAATCCATTACTGAAAAATTTACTTACAAGAAGTATGTTTATGAAAATATTGCAAGCAAGTACTTAACTATATTATTGTAGTAAATAAATTACAAATTCTGTAAACCTTCTAAAAAGGAATTGAGGCACTAAGAACTGTTAGGAGCAAAAGCACACTGCGGTCGATTTTGAGATTTTAAACTGTATGCGTGCTCCTAACTTCTGCTGTTAACCTTCACGTAAACCAGTTTTATCTTTACTGTAGCGCACATCGTATACAGGATACGTAGGAGGAATGATGAGTATTAACACACATGACGGGAACGATCATTCGAAGCAAAAATTTGAGTACAGATAGGATCTAATATGTATACCTTAAGAGCTGTGTGTACTTCATTAGAAGAGGTTTCGCAACAGTTAAGATGAATAAGTACTCATATCTCGTAAGGTATGCATTTAGAGCCTATGCTTACCAGATATTTTTGTGTCGAATGATCGCTCCTGTCATCCCCGAATAATGACCATTCCTCCTGGGTCACCCTGTATGGAAAAATTTTACTAAAAGCTGCCTCAACGATTTCTCTGATACTTAGATGTGGGTCCAAAGCAAAGATCATAACTTCGTTGCTCTGCGCTGCTCAGTTGTCATTAGGGTTGCCAACGTAACTCAGTGTCTACATCACGTTCGTAGCAGTACTTCGCAACTGGAGGAAGATTGGCAATATCGTTTTGCGTGTCTAGGATGGCGGCGCTTGAAATCTTCATACGATGTGGTAAAATCCATGGAGCCGATCCTGAGTCACGCTCACATCAGCTAAATACATTCTGGTTTTGTGATATGTTCCAGTTAAATTACGTTCAGTATATTTCCTGTAACTCGCAATACAGTTCCTGCACAGTGGCGCAGTGCTAAAATATTTGTTCGAATGCAGCCTTCACATATGAGCGCAACGAGATCAGTTACGGCACTGGACGGAAACGTTAGTTCAACATTTCACTACATGAGCGGCTTACAACCGAGAATTAATTTTATGGAATCTGATTGCGGTCGCGAAAACCTGCGATCACACGAAGTCGAGTAAAGTGTAACCTACAAGAACTGGATCACAGAAATGGGCTTATCAGGTCATTGCATTAGGTGACTCGTCTTGGCGTCCTTGCCCTCTTGCTCTGATTCTTCGTGGCACAAACAGAACGATAGAGCTCTCTCTCTCTCTCTCTCTCTCTCTCTCTCTCTCTCTCTCTCTCTCTCTCTCTCTCTCTCTTCAATCAATAGCTATTTAGTAACAAATGATACTTAGTTTTACGTACAATCCTGATGGATGAACATCCGCAGTTGAGCATTATACCAGAGGTTGAAAATACCGCTTCAGTTGTAACGTTCTTTTATCATGACACGACCGGTTTCGGGCTCTTATAAACCCGCCTTCAGGTGTTATAAACTGGTGCTGTGCCCCCGTGCGCCGCGGTGGACCTGTACAAGGCGCGGTGTACTACCTATGAGTAGTACGGGAAGTATTGTTAAGTACGTACGTTTATTACTATAAACGAAAGTGCGATTAACAAGCCTCTCTGGGATTCATAGATTTTGAGAGTTTTTAACTAAGTTTCAATAATATTTGTGCTGACAGCAGGTGAGAAAGCACTGATCTTAGTGTATTGAATGAAATTATGGTAATCAGATCAATTAATTTCATGACGACAGCGAGAAAATAGACTACTCAGGCAGAGAAATTCGGTATCACAAAAACTGTTATCAGTTCTGGTACCACTTTCCAGATCATTAAACTGGGTTACGTTTCAGTGGAACATAAACGGGCTAGCTACGTTGCACTAATGACGGTGATACTGTTCCTATAGTACAGATATTTTTACACTGATTGAAAGAAGATAATTCAACGTATTTAAAATGGGACTCTCTCTCGGTTATAACTAAGATTTTGAATGGCACTTACTTTTCGACGTTCTCGTAAGTTTTCATTTAATAGAATCATAGGAGTATTTTGAATTAGTGGCAATTATCTGGATAGCAAGGAACAGAAATTAGTAAAATCTACTAGAATGCTCTTGGTAAATTAAACAGGGTTACCAAAAGCAAGCTTGCGATGTGTCTAAAGAGGAAAATTTGAAACATATGTATGTTATGTAGGTACAGATAGATTTTCAGTGATGAATCAGAAACTAGGGATTACTGAATAAGCATCATGGGAGATGTATGTTGTTAATTAATTATGATGGTAATGAAAATGAAATGTTTGTGGTCGGAACATTGAGGTATGCGAATAGCTGTTTGATGGAGCAAGGAAGTTTTTAATGAAACAGAAACAGTGTGGATGCTTGGGGGAGGGGGGGGGGGGGGGGGGGGAAGAGATGGTTGATGGTTGTCGACGCCGACGTCGCTGCCCTTTTTAGAACCTGAGTGTTCATATTAGATTGTGAAAGTGCTTTCTCCCTTGAAATATAACACCAGCCACTAAGCAGGACGAGCTCGCAACGCAGTATGACTACCGGTACACGTATACGAGTATAAAGCTCAAGAGATTGCAAAACTTTCGCAAACCGCAACCAAAATAAGGATTACTACTCGGCAGTTAACACAACTGAGAACTGAATTAGAAGGTTGGCTGCAAACACCGTAGTATACTGCCTCAGTGTTACAAATTTTATCCTATAGGTTTAATGTTGAGCGGGACTAAGGTTTGCTATTTGTGGCCTACGTTGCCTAATAACATGAAAATTTAGGGCTTGTATGGTGGATACAGCTTTGATGACATCTCTGTCGCCACGTGTCTCGGAAGACAGCATTAAGTCTAATTATATGTTGTAATAAGTTCTACTTCATCTCGTGTCAAGGTTCTTAGGAGTAGCAATTTGAGTTTTTGCTGATGCAGCTCTCTAGGAACGGAATGTACACAGTTAAAATTCAGTGCTGATAAATAGCCTACGCGTAATCTGGAGGAATAAATATCGTATTTGGTTATTGAATTGCTGATACATTCATGAGCCGTCGTTTCGATTAAGTAGCTTGGGTGCTCTGAAGCGATTTGATGTGGAATACGTGATAGCTGTTTCAGAGAGAACGAAGTTAGGATTTCCATTTGCTGGAGAATGCTAGAAATTTGAAGGACCTCAACAAATATCACCGCATGCAGGTGTCTTAAATTTCCTCAATGTTGAAAATCCACGAGTTCCATTCAGCCTACACTGCACGCCAGTTTGGGAATAACCGTTTTGTTATACACGACGAATAAAGCTTGATGCAATTTGATTCCTTGAATACTAGCAGTACAATAAAGTCTGTTAGCAAAATTTCGTCTCGTGCATATTTTTGGTATAATACGGACGTCAAAAGCATTTTGGCAACACTGTAATCGCTTGTGCGAAAAAGTACTTTGGTTTAATACTGTCACTGCGCTCCCTAGTTAGCGCATGGTTAGTTTTGCTTTAGAATAGTGTTCTATTCCAGGCCTAGCAGCATTTTTCGTTTTTGATCAGCCCAAAATGCTTGTAGCTTAATGTGTTTTTTTTTTCTTTTAAAATTGGTGATAGCAATTATTGGTCAGACACACAGGAAGACTCACGTTGAGTGACCATCAGCTAAAAATAAATTACCTGTCATAGGACAGGAATTACTACAAAACCTACCAACAAGAAGATTGCATATATACATACTATTACCTTCGGTAAGAGCGGCTACTTGTAACATTTTAAATAGTGTCGGTGACGTCTTTCGCAAAATTTCTTAAATCTCCATGGATCATGCTATTCTGAACGCTTCGCAGTATAACAGCATCGCAAAGAGCAGTGTGGAATGGCGCTACACTTCTTCCACAATTATCGACGCAAAACAGTAAACAAGTGGAATAGTAAAGCCTTTGTTTCCACATTTCCCTGTTAGTGTTGAATAGTTGCACATATTTTGCATAATATCTGCTGTATTTTCCGTATAACAATAAGACGCCAGATACTATATCACGCAGCCTAAAACTAGAAAATGAAATATTACGCCTAAACTCGGAGCACAGCTACACAGCGTTCAATTAAGGTATCCTTACATATTAGTGCTGCCAAATAGCATTTCTTTGACGTCTATTTTTTCCGAAAATATGCACGACATGAAATCTCATTAGACATTTTTATACCGTTAGTATGCAAGGAATCGTGCGGGGACATCAGTGTGTGCGAATTTGATTCATGCTCTAGACATGGCTCTGCAGATATTATTACAGTATATATTAAATAAATTTGTCACTATTGCGGAGTTACGAATGAATGGGGAAAAAATTGGAATCTGCTGTAATGGGCAGAGATTGCTTGTCAACACTGAATTAGTCGTTTCTGCTACACAGTATGGTCAAAGGTACAAGCAGAAAAATGGACTAGCTCGGGGGACTGTACTTGCATCACTGCTTTGCAACAAATGTACACGAAGAACCACTTACTCTAGTGAAGAATTCGGTGATTAACTTTCACCGATGATACGGCAGTGGCAGCCTAGTGTCGCATTTTTTGAAGAATTAAAAGCGAAGCTGACTACGTGTCTTTGTAACATCTCTCGTTGCGTTATGATCAAAAACTCAAAAACTTCTCTGACCACACCCATGCGTGTGCCGTTTGTCTCAGAAAAAGACAAGGCGCAAAAAGACAGTGAGGTTGCGTCAACTACAGTACAACGACATTGCAAAATACTTAAGTATGAAATTGGACAGAGTTCTTACCTTTAAACCGCAGGGAATGAACAGAGTTATGAAAATTGTGATCAGATATCAGTCTGCAGCTGTAAGCACAACTTGGGATGGGGAAACGTTGAGACTGCAAACATCAGCTCCAGCAGTGACTTTCTCTGCAGCGGAATACGTAACGTAAGTGTGGGAACCAAACTCATGCCATACAGTGCGAAGTTACCATCACGAAAGAGCGCATTGTCAGCGTGTCTCAGAACGACTCCCACAGATAAACTATAGTTGATTTGCGTAACAGCTCCTCACGAGACAAGAAGTAGCAGATCGAAGCAGATGACAGACGAGCGCCACCCTCTAGGACACAAGAAGCAGCCTTCGAGACTGGTAAAGAGCGAGTAGTTATTCGTGAGGAACAATGACTGAAACTGTGATAAGCTAGTATGATATCCTCTCAGAAGTCAGAGGGAATGCTGACTAGCTGAGAGCTACAATACACTATCTATGAACTTTCAGCCGACTGACATAGTTCTCAAGTTGAAAGGCTAACCCCGTTAGATGAGCATTCAGGAACAGGAATGACAAATGTACTTGTGTTTTGTACCAGAACGCTGGACACCACCTGAACCGTAATATCATGACCATCAGTTGCGCACAAGACCATCTTTACGGATACAGACAGTGCCTTACATGTGGCTCAACATAGGCCTTTGCATTTGCGTTTCATCTTCTGCTTACTATTGTGTGTGGATTGTTATTCCACACACCATATTTTTTGTATCATTGTTTTTAATGGTGTATAATAAGTAACCTTGTCCGGATTCAGCTTGGAGTTTCTGAAATTGTTTGGTTCAAGGACTTGATATCGTATTCTTAGCAGCCATGTTGCTATCTGTCATAAAAGCTTACCGTGAAGTACTGGCTGTAGTTTCTGTGCAAAGGTTTTACTGATTTTAGGTACGTCTACTAGAGCAGAGGCTGCTTTACATGTAAGACGTTCGCGTGATTCGTATTAAATGCTAGTGAATAAATTATTGGATAATGAAGTGTAGACTAGAATTTGAAATGTCTGCATTCCTTCTTGGCATTATTGTGACTTTGGGTTGTTAAGAATATACCAAAAGGCACCTGCTTATGAGAGAAATAGTTTGTAACACTCTGGAAAAAATCAATACGAATATTTGAGAATGCTGACGAAAAGGAACTTGCACTGTGTACTAGTATAATATTCGTTACAGAAAGGGCTAAAGAATAAATTTTTCCTTTAGCGTAATACGTGGAGGGGACTGCAAGACAATTGAAACCCACTGTTAAAATTTAATATGGTGCTGTGACAGACCGTGGTACCGTTAAGTGTTCCTATGAAACACCATCTTTAATAATTAACACAGAGGTTCTTTATCTTGTCAGGAAACATGTGAACGCCGAAAAGGAAACTGCCCTCAGACGTGGTATATTCGTTTCCATAAATTTCCTCAAATTAAATAAGAATTTTCCAAATCACTCGGCGTGCTAGGGATGTAAGTAAATGGAATCTAAATATTTTCTCTTTTCGAATGTATCGGAAGCGAGCAGATTGCTTCACAGTTCCCTACACACTATGTTACGTATATTTGTGGTTCTAAAATATTCAAAAGACGTGTATCTATTTCTCAAAAACATTTCTATTAACAGCAATTCATTACAATATAGCGTAAATAACGGCCGTCGTTGACATCAGTCGGAATTCTCAAATGTAATACTTCTGAGCCGGTGAGGAACAACGTCCGTTACTGAGACCACCCTCATAATTACTTGTATTGCTATACGAAACGAAAAACTGTTTTTACGTTTTACGAAATTCCATAAATCGTGTATACAGTAAATGACGCTGAAACATAAATGTGCCTGTGTGCGGACTGACAATTGTTGCTGTGAACTCGAAAGGATGATAAATGAGCGTATTAGCTACCATCAGATTCTTTCAGAACAGCAGATTAAACCAAATCCGTTGCAAATTAAATTAATTTTGCATTTGAAAGACTGATAAATTTAACATGTTAAAGCATATCCACAAAATGAAATGAGATGTAAAACCCATGAAATAATTATATAGCGGAACATAATTTGTTCCTAATGGTAAGCTTCCAAGACCGGTAGTTTGTTTAAAATACATCACGGTTGCCGTAATGCGAACTAAGTGGTGGTCGCATTTGGTGGAATACAAACTTAGTATTCTACAGCACCGTTCGTGAGTAAAGCTACTAGAGGGAAACCAGACACATTTGTCCGTACCTGCGTCACTTCCGAACATTCGTTAATTAAATTTGTGACACCCGCATAATATATTTGAATGTGCAACAAGCGTAACACTACCTCTATTCAAGGCCCATTTGTAACACAATGATTTTCTACGCTACCATCTGACACGTGTTTTGTTAGGTGCCTAGACGACAGCGAAATGACGAGTTTCAGTATGGCATCAAGTGGAGTTAATTCGTGCTGCCAACATGTCCCTAAGAGTCAATTTACAGCCCTGTTTCCTTCTCCTTAGCGTGCATACTATTAGTATGCCTGTACCGAAGTACTCTTCGTAGATTTCTGTTTAATACAAGATCCTGAATATTTATTATGATTTTATCAGGAAATATGTTATCTGGGAAAAAATGTTAGAAGCGATATTTTGTTCCTAGTTTGTCCTGTAAGCCAGCAAAATGTTAGTAAAATTTTGTGTAGGGGAATTCGCTGATTGCAGTTATATTTAAAGTATGGTAGCGGACCTTTGTAAACAGCTAGTCATCTAAGGCCTATAGAAGCTTCCAGATCTGTACTACGTAAATACTTTATTTACTGAAGCTATAAACAGCTATAAAGTGCCCAATTTCGACCTAAAAATGTGAAACTTCTGTTGTATGTATGCACTCAGAGGCAAATACAAGATTCATAATCCGTTACTAAATTGCTAATGACAGTATTGTCACAGTTCAGAGACGCTTCTACACTGTTCGAAGGAATCAGGGGAACACGCGTCAAGCCCGGCGTCTTAAATCTCTCTTGACTCAGGCGGTACCTGTGGTGTCATTGGTTTTGTTATGCAGTAGTGTAAGGCGACCCTTCAGAAGGTAGGGTGTACTGGTGTCCCAGTGTTTTCTAGTGAGGCACACAGATCGAAGTTGTCGTTTGTGGACGTTGTATTCAACCAGGCACATGCAATGCGATATCTTCATACAGTGCAAGTTGCAAGGGCGGTCTGTTTGATCCAAAAAGGATGAACTTATGGTCGTGTTGCCAATGCCTTTCAAAGCTTCATCCATAGATTGTGGACACGCTACAGGGAGACAGGTCAGTACATGAGGAGAGTTGGACAAAGTCGCCCACGCCGTACAATCGCACACGAAGACTGATATCTGACCATCGGCCTTGCCCGGCGTCGTACAGATACCGCCAGAGGACTGGAAGACTGTCTCGGAAAGGCCAAAGGAGCCACTGTGTCGTATGAGACTGTAATGAACGGGTTGCGAGAAAAGACCTTACAACCCGGACGTCCTGTTAGAGTATCGTGCTTGACACATCCTGTAGCTCGCCAAGAGCTTTGCCATTCCCATGTGAACTGGCAACTTGGTCTCTGCCGAAACGTCTTACTGACAGACGATTAGATATATACCCAGACGAAAGGTGATGGCCGTGCTCGTGTGCAGAGACACGTGGTGAGAAATACGTGCGAGATGTTGTTCAGGAAATCGGCATTCTCAAGGGTCTTTGATGTAATGGGGAGGCTTGAGTGTTGACAGCCACACAGATCTTGTCTTTGTTCAAGGACACCGAACCGCCAGGCAGTCCATGGAACAGATCCTACTGGATCATGTGGTGCCTGCGGCATACGGTGGTGGCCCTGAATTCCTTCTAATGTCGAGGTCTGTATGGCGGCAGTCGGCAGGGATGGCTTGTGAAGCCTGGACATTGTGAAGTAATAGAATGGCCGGCGGTGAGTCTTGACCTTAGCCCCATCATGCATATGTAGAACATGTTTGACAGGCGTGTCTGTGGTCGTCCTGTTCAACAACACTCTCAAAGAACTCCGATGGACCGAGCGAGTTGGCGCAGTGGTAAGCACACTGGACTTGCATTCGCGATGACAACAGTTCAAACCCGCGTCCGGCAATCCTGAGTTACGTTTCCCGCGATTTCCGTAAATCTCTTAAGGCCAATGCAAGGATAGTTCCTTTGAAAGGACGACTCACTTAATTTCCCATCCTTCCATAATCAGGAGGGAACGATGACCTTACTGTTTGGCCACCTCCCCCAAATAAACTAACCAACCAATTCTCATGGGCTCTTATTGAAGAACGGCAACGGATATACGGAGCATGCCAGGCAGTGATAAAAGCTCACGAAGGGCAAACACGTTATTACTGAAGCACTCAAAGTCGAATGAAAACTATTCAGGAAGACAGGATTAATGATTATTTCCACTTTGTTTTCTACAACTGTGGGGCATTTCAGTTCTTTTTATGTAAACTATCGAGGATGTAACGATGTTTTGTTGTGTCCTTAATGTGTGAAAGATAACGGCACCATTTGGTAACATAGACCTTCCTTAATTATTACTCAGTGGATAATGGCAGAGGGCCAAAATAATGTTCCATTAATTCTTTTGAACAGTGGTTAAAATTTTATCGTGGAATAATCTTTCTGGACATATTATGGTTTTATTACTATTAAAAAACAGAGGCTCGTACTAAGAGAGACAATCATAAACATAGATCATTTTCCGACAATGGAAAACTTGACAATACAGACTTGTCTTTATATATAAATTGTTTCTATTAGAATTTGTACTGCACTTAGAAATTAAGCTAATAAAGGCAGAACTGATAACTTAAAGACGCGTACCAAGGGACAAAATAACAGCTTCATTGGAGTCGCCATATAATAGCATCAATCTGTTGATTTTATCACGAACCCCAGCACAGCAAAATACTGTATTCAAAATCAATACTGCTTGCACCACCGGAAAGTGCACTGCACATAACGTAATGGACATTAACTCGTCATGCCCGGTTACCCATAGTTTCATTTTGTGTAACGAGCCACCCCCACATTGTGGTTATGGAGCTTTACAAACAGCAGCACTTATCTTGGTGGAATGCTCCCGTCTTTTGGCTCTCGGTGTTAAGTATCAGTGCCTCTAATACTGGTGGACGAATCACGGACGGTTGACTTGGTTCTTAGTTTTCTCCGTGATAGTAGTTGCTATTCTCAGTCATAAGGTGGAGTGGAGGCAGGGTGATTGAGGATGGGATGCGTCCAGCTGTATGCTACGTCTGTAGGTTCCCCGACACTACCTCCTTGACCAGGCTACTCTTCTATCCTTCTTTCATTTATTCTAATCACATTTAGATTGTCTCCTTCCTGGCACACCCAGTTTTCTATACTAGGTGTAGCACTGTTGGAATAGTGGGCGCTCTTGATTGTGATGGATCAGGTAGGGGTGGTAGAGCTGTGGGTGGGACGTTTCCTGTCGCATGGAGACACTCAGCAGCATATTTCTCCATTTTCTTCTCTTCTATTATTCACGGTACAAAAATGTCAACTTTTAGCCACCTTACTTATCTATCAGATAAGAAAACGTTCTTGATGGGCGTCTCTACATCAGAACGCACCACTCTTGGATCGAGGGACTCATAACCTTGTTGTATGATTCCTTACACCCCCCCCCCCCTAAAAAAAATCAATCCATCAAGCAACCAACGGGCATTACCGAGCTGGTGTTAAACTCTATTTTTCCCTCAGCCCAATCAATAAATTAGGCCCTTCTGAGTAGATGACAACTGAGTCATTTGCATCTGATAGTGTAGCCTGTTAATATTTTTTTGCATACATACCCATGGAACACGACAAATTTCTCGAATTGGAGCAACACTTAATAAGTTACATAAAATGTCAGTGAATTACGTGGTTCATACGCTCTCTAATATTTTTCGTTCGGATGACTAAATGGAATTCTCATGCCGAGATAAAAACTGAGGTACCTTAGAACATGCAAACGAGGTGATTTCGCAACCACACTAAAAGCTTTTGTTTCGTTTTGTGTATCGTATGATACCGCTGTGTTGTTCGTTTTGTATCTTAAATATGAGGGTAATACAAAAAGAATATAAGGACTCTGGTCTGACGCATTTTTCCCGTAAACAATTGAACTGGTTCACTGTTAATCTAATAGTACGCCGGAACTCGGAAAGTTCAGACTGTCACCATACTTGCCATTGTTGATTTGTTCACCAAATGATCTCCCCTCTTAGTGTCGGCCTGCAGGGTCACATTTTTTCCCCTTGTGCCGATATTCGTAATTAACTCTTAACCATTTGCCATAAATCTAACAAAATGCTGTAAAACTTCTGAAGGCGCCTTCTCCTGGTGGAGGTTGACGGTCCACGTAGCCAAATCTGAATGTGACGTTGCAACATGGAAGGCAGCGGTACTATTTATGTCCTCCAGTTCCTTCGTCTTCCAGCAGACCTGTTCTTTGTATTTTCCCCTTCAATGATGAGACATAATATCTGGTATCTTTTGCCTGTTATCTATCCTGGATATTAAGTTCTCCTTTATTTTACAGTGAGCAATAGTTCTTTTTCCTTTTTCATCTGATGACCTTGGTTTGAAATCTTCAGCATACAAGTATGCGTAACAGACGGCGATAAAGATATTTCAAACGCATCATCGCTTCTTTTCTATAGATATTGGTCAAGGGTCCAGCTTTCCCGTCCATAGAGAAAAATGAACACGTAGCAACGAATCACTCGCATTCTCAGTTGACTACTATCCGACGTTAATAAAAGTTTATGCTAATAAATTGTCTCCTGAGCTGTCCTGTTTTAGGTCTGATCTTGCAGTCACATCGCTAGTTCAACACACAAGTACTTAAAGGGGATACTTGTTCAATCTCATTTACTTTTAACAAGATTGCTTGGATTCTTCTTTGGAAGAAGACCAACACTGGTCTCGGAAGTGTCTTCAAACAGGCCAGACTCTTCCCTGCTCTGCACTAAAACGTCTGTCATGTGTTGGAGTGCAGGTAGATCATTTGCTATGACAAGTGTCTTCTGCATACCTAATATTGTTGCTTATCATTCAGTTCATGATGATTCCGTTGCTTTCTACCGCCAATACTTTTTTCAGAATACTTGTTAACAAGCGAGGTGAACAGTATACAACCCTGATCAACGCCTTCACTAATTGTAGTCACTTCTGCTGTTCCTTGGTCAGTTGGTACAGCTGCGGTCTGCTTCTAACATAATGCGCTGATGATGCATAAATCGTTTTCGTCTATAGCAGTTGACCCCAAAATCTCCATCTTTTTGTCTCTCTCGCAGTCAAAGGCTTTTTTTTATAGTCGCTGAAACAAGCGAACACAGTGACATTCGTATGTCTGCACCTCATCATCACTAATATTTTCAAGGAGATGAGTGCTTCACGAGTTAAAACCGTGTCGAAAGCCAAACCTGGTCACGTTCAAATGGGATTCACATTTAGTGTGTGTGTGTGTGTGTGTGTGTGTGTGTGTGTGTGTGTGTTTCGCAGAAATATTTTGAGTACGTGAGACATCAGACTAATCATACGATAGTCATAAAGATGTACGGAGTATAAAAATTTATCTCGGCCAGTCATACGATATCTTTCCTGGTGCACAGATAACGCTGAACAACGTTATTGGGAGGCTAAGACCAATTGACTTCTGCTTAGCTATAGAAACTTTAACTAAACTCCATCCGGACCGGTGACTTCTCCATTATTCAGTTTAATGACCTATACCACCTCACTACCGATAAAGTTACCTCATATGTGAAATATTGGGTCGTGCCTCGCAATCACTGTGCAGCTTTTACGAAAAATAACCGGCATCATCTTTCTGTAAGTTATTATTGTTCAGGAAACAAATTAATCAGCAATAGGAAAGATTAACACACAACCGTTAACATATGCAGCACAGCAGCTTTATTGAGTCATCAAAAGTCCAGTTTCAGAACCTAAATAGCTTGTTGATCATCTGCATCAGAATATTTCTGCTGCTACGTTCAATTTAATTCGTTGATTTTCCGAATCATTTGCAATTGAAGTGGGTGCTCTGGATTAGTTTGAAGCGTAAAATTCCTTTGGAAAAGTTGTTAGCTTGTTGATAGTTCGTTTAACCTTGTCTGTCGCATTAGAGAACAGTTCAAACTGAACCTGGATATTTCCATTTCATTCAATGGAACGTTGACGGCTAGGAACATCAATGATGAACATTTGGATTAGATTTTTTTCTTTTCTGTGTATACTTTAAAATAAGTTCCTGTGCAAAATAACTGAAATTTGAAACTGTCATTCAAGCTTTTTTAGTGAACTTTTATCAGAACCTTTCATTGTCAGTTTTTACGAGTGCAAGATTCAATGGGATCAAGCTAAAATTTTCTAAAGCGTTGCCTATGAAAATATTGATTAGTGGCATCTTTAAAACTAGGACCAATTTCTTCATGGATACAAGTGATCGTTCGGCTAGTTTAGAAAATAAACCCATTTGATACTCTTTAAAATGTGCTTTAACGTGTAAAAAATGTTTACAATTTTGCTCATTGTATATCCATAACCGTTGCCTGCCCTCATGCTTCATTACAACGGACGCCTAACCGATGTTTGAAATGATTAAACTAACCTGAATTGGTAGACAAATGTGATGGATTATCCTCCGCTTTAGTGAAATCTGCAAGGAAGTTCGTAGTTTTATCGCCTGAAGCATCAACAATACTCTCAGCCATTGAAAACTCCGTTTCTTTATTGAAAATGGCTTTGGTGCGCGCTTGTTCGTTTAGAAATACCCACTTGCCTATTCCGTTTCACTTGAAAATCAGAACCTTTGGTCTGCGGTAGTGACAAGATAATGAAAAATACTTGCCAGCATTCATTGTTAGCACTTAACATCAACTGATGGTGCAAAGCTTGCACCCAGTACGCAAAATAGACATGTCAGGTACAAGCGAAAACTTTCCACCACATGTAGCCAAAATAACCGTCAACAGTAAGCACTAGGGAAGATTTGGGCATATTGGCCCTACGTACCTTTCCGATGTCAACGTTTGATGAAAGTGGAGAGGGTCTAATAATCCTGAATATTATGCACGTCGGAGTGGTTAACTCTTCTCTTCCCTCCCCTCCGTATCCACCACAAATTGATACAGATTTTGCCAGAATATGATAAGATACATAGTCGTCCTGACTTGCGCATTCATGTGACGTGCAGCTTTACCGTAATTTCACAGCTAAATCTCTGGTAAAGAGAGAAGTGGTTTAATTCGACAATGGACTACACACGGGAAAGTATCTGTCAACAGTTAAATCACCACCGTCATCTCCGCCACGACCCAAGGGAACTAAAATTACTGTCTTGTAGACGTCGGAGTGAGTGTAGGTGGAGCGTTGTTTAGAGAACGCTGGAGACCGATAACGGACGTGGTCTGTATAAGCAATCAGCCCAGCATTCACCTTAAGTTGTTTGAAAACCTCACTGTCATCTTTCTTCAGTGGTCAGAAAGATATGGTCCGGTATCTCCCACATTCAGCGCTTCAACAGTTATCACTTACTCCTTATGACGTATGCTAGAACTGTTCTTTTCCAAAGATTTTCACCTAAACGGGTAACTAAAGAGTCTGAAAGTGTCAATACTTCACTTCAGTGTAATTGTTCCCAACCTTTCTGAGATCACTCTCCCCAGATATAGTAGATCCCTGTCTCCACTGCCATAAAAAAATAGTCTAACTAAACTTTACAATGAAGCTTTTTATTAGGACATTTTATTTTTAAAATGACGAAAGATAAATGTACGCGTTTTATTAAACCACGAACTAATGAGCCAGAGAAAATTGGCAGTACTTATTTCGAACAACCTTTTTTGTACAAGTGCACTGCGTCTTCTACCTACTATTTCTTCCCAGAAAAGAAAGGCAACTACACACATGGAGTGTAGGTACTTACTACAAAACATGCATCCTCTGCTCCACTCCTCTCCATAGCGACGCTTGCTTCACGCGCACACTGCATCCACATTTCAAATAAACCAAGTTAGCATGTGTCCACTATGCACAATATTTGCACAATATTTCTGAAATAAAAATTGCAAGAATCCAGGCTGCTATTGCTTTGTATCTGACCAGTCAATAGTAATTTTATGTAGGCCCTACAGCAGCATAGTAGCCCTTACACAGTCACTGTTGCGGTTTTCGGTCATTTAGTTGATTTGCTATTATGAACTATATGTCGAAAATATAGTTGATACATTACACAAGCTGTAACCTCCTCCACACTGTCATGTGTTACGGTTGGTGTTTAAAAAACATAACTATTGAAAATTTATATAAATCAGTATTAGTCTTACGACATAGTGACAGTAGTAATAATTTTTTAGTAATAGTGTACTTTCGGGGCCGATATAAAACTGAACTAGTTTGTTTTTACTCCTCCTAAACCACATCCTTAGTGTATCGGTACAACTTCGTCCGGTAAAGTGTTTGCGTGACAGAAATCTTGTTCTTTGCTTTCAGTAACCAAACAGTACCTGTCGTCTGTAGAGGAAGCGTACCGTTTAATACTCTAGTCAGTTTTGAAGGGGGAAACAATATATACAAGATGAATTCGAACTCCACTGTCCAAGTTTTGGAGATGGTTCAAGGATATTTACTCAGTATTTCAAATCAGGAATACATTATCTCCGGTGACTCGTTAGAACAGCCACATTTTGTTTCATCTCTTATCCTCGTTCTTATTTAACTTCGTATCTTTATTGGACTGGAGGCATCTGCGGAACAGAGGAAATGCAAAAGATATGCGCTATTTTTCTGGAAATAAACTTGTTCCATTTAGTAACGGTACTTGGTGTTAGCAACAGTAATATGCACTTCTTCTTCGCCCTCAAGTTTGCACTGACTAGTGCTCAGTTCGATCTCGGATTTGTTTTCCCGGCAGTATTACTTATACGTTAACATTATATAAATCAATAAAGGTGGGTTTACTGATAAGGAGCTGGCCTACAAGCACCTCGCGTGTGATTTCACTGAATGCGACGGTAGAGCGGCACGATGCCGTGATGAGGTGGTCCACAGCGACAGCATCTGCCTTGCATCTGTTGAGGTTGTTGCATTACTCTGTGTTTCATGTTGAAGCTTTTGGTGACTGAAAATTATAAGCTTTTTCACTGTTGATAACGTATCTCCATAGAAACAGAGGTAATGAGGGTAACCGAACAGATTGTAATTACATTACTGCTCTGAATCGGACCATCAGAGTTGGAGGTTTATCCTGTAACGTCACTTCTTTGTAACTGCCAGGTACGTCGCCGCTAGATGTTAAAACACCAGTTCCTTAGCTTCTCTGCTTTTCTTACCCATACTCAGTTCGAAGGAGGTCGTTTCTACGAATGGGCGGACAAATGCTCGGAATGATCTCTTGCCTTCAGGAAATCTTTGAAAGAAATTATAGATGGCATGGTTCAATACGAACATAACTCTTTTGCGTGTTTTTCAGATAATGTCCATGTTGCTGACATGGAGTAGACTGTATGGGGACGATACTATTTAAATTTGTATAAAATGTCGACAGATACATTAGGTTTAAAGGGACTCTGGAAGTGTTTCCTGCGTTCGGTTTTTGGTATATTGTTAAATACAATGAAGTGACCAGTTATGGGATAGCGATATGCACATATAGGTATGGTGGCAGTAGCGTGTACACAAGGTGTAAGAAGACAGTACAATGGCGGAGATGTCATTTGCACTCAGGCGATTCATGTCAAATTGTTTACGACGTGATTATGGCTGCAAGACGGGATTTAACGAACTTCGAACGCGGAACGGTCGACGCATGGGTCATTCTGTTTCAGAAATCGTTAGGGAATCAATACTTACGATATCCACAGAATGTAGCGTCAGCCGAGAACACCAAATTTGTCATTTCCTTTCACCACGGCAACGAAGTGGCAGAGTGCGTTGATCATCACTAATCCCTCCAAAGCCGGAAAAGTCCATTCATCCCTGATTGTGAGACATCGTCTTATATGAAACATGATTAAGCTGCTCTCAAATTTTAGACAGTTTGTATAACCTCGTATGATTTTTACATCTACATCCATGCTTTGGATGCCAGCTTAATGGTGAGTGGTTGAGAGTACTTAGTGTACCACTGTCACTTCCGCCTTTACTCGCGCGACCGCTACGGTCGCAGGTTCGAATCCTGCCTCGGGCATGGATGTGTGTGATGTCCTTAGGTTGGTTAGGCTTAAGTAGTTCTAAGTTCTAGGGGACTAGTGACCTCAGATGTTAAGTTCCATAGTGCTCAGAGCCATTTGAACCGCCTTTCCTGTTCCAGTCGCATATAGTCTGTGGGAAGAAATATTGTTGGTAAACATCCGTGCAAGCTCGAACCTTCCTAATTATACTCTCATAGGGATGTACATAGGATGAAGCAATGTGTTGGCTTCCTTGTATACAGACGTAATCCCTCATAATTCTAACAGTAAACCACACTGATGAAGAACGCCACTCTTGTACCGCTGCCATTGGTGGTGGATGAACATGGCGCTGGCGCTTTCTTTCTTGCTTGCTCAATGAACAAAAGGAAACGCGCTAATTTTCTTTCGAGCTTGTCCTCTGTCAATCCTATCTGGTATGGATTCCAGGTAGACCAGAAATATGAAAGTATTCGTCGAAGGAGGGTCTTGTAAGCTACATCTTTCTTTTGGAGAGTTTGCCGATGAAACTACGTGGCATCCGCCTTACGTGCGATTAATTTATGTATGCATACTGAGATATTTTAATGAACGCGCGTTTCCCGTTGTTAGCAATCGTGTAATCGAACAGTACCAGGGTCATCACACCTATTAGTACACAATGCGCTCTTTACTTCACGCTGAAGGTAAATTGCCACTCCTTGCACCAAGCGTCGATCTTCCGCAGGTCTTTCTGCTCTTCACTACAATTTTCTAGCGTTCCGATTTCTCTCTGTACAACAGCCTCATTTACCAAATCGTCACTGAACTTCGTTATCCACTAGGTGATTTATATGTATTGTGAAAATTGTTCTGTAACACTCCCTCGGTTACGCCTGAAGCTACTTTCACGTCCGAAGATAACCTCTCCGTTACGAATAAAACGCTGCGTTTCGTTTGCCACGAGCTCTTCAGTCGAATCACACCGCTGATGTGATATTACATGCGCTGGTATTTTAATTAGGCGGCAGTGCGGGAACACTATTGAATGCATTCCAAAGTCTGGGAACAATGCACTCTAAACGGTTTCTACTGCTGTCTCGTGGACGAACGGGGCGAGCTGGATTCTTGTTTGCGGGAAGCGTTCTCTTACAGACGAGATTTTTGATCTCGAGAAATATAAGAATATAAAACGTGTATGAAATTACAAGAAACCGATATCACAGATATCATTATCGTCGTTTTCCAACTAAATTTTCCCGGATATGGTGTGGAATGGCTCGCTATCTCCTATGTCTTCAGACATAATGTTTCATGACAACTTCCCATTTGCGTAGTTTCTCTTCCACATCTGATCTTGCAGTCTCTATCCAGCGTTTTCTTGGTCTTCCCCGTGATCTCCTTCCTACGAGGTTCAGCTTCAAATACCTTTAGCACGTCTTTCGCTGTTCATTCTCATTATGTGCCCATTACCACTGAAGCTTTTATTTCTTTGACACTGCTAACAGGAACCTCAGTACCAGCTACTTTTCTATTCAACTCATTCCTGATTTTGGCCTTTCTAGTTTTTTGGTTCATAGTTCTAATGAACCCATTTTTGTTGCCTTGAATTCCGCTGAGGTAGAACACATGTTTATAAACAATATGGTACGAAATAGGTGTGGTACATGGTCGCTTTTGCTTTTCGTGGCATTTTTATCCTTCAAGAGAAGATTCCTGGTTTGACTGTAAAAAAAATGGATCCTTTGTGTGTCCTGCTATTTCCTGCTTAATCTTACGCTTCCTAGGTAGTTGAAATGGGAAACAGATCCTAGTTTGACTTCTTCTAGAAATATATTTGAGGTTGTTCCTTGCCTGATGGTCATTTCTACTGTCTTTGTTTTACTTATTTGCTTATCTTCTCTTCGAATAGACGTCAGAGGTATAGTTCTATAATTTTGCGCATCTGTTCCACGGCCATTCTGCAAAACGCTTAAGACGAGCGTTTAATTTTTGGCACTGTGACACTTCATCCTCATTACACGAAATGTATTCGCAATTGTGAATATGGACAACTATAATGGAATGACAACGAAAATTTGTGCCAGAGACTCGAACCCGAATTTCCCGCTTATCGCTAGCGGTCACCTTACCATTAGGCTACTCGAGTACGCTCCACGGTTAGACCCAAATTTCCTCATGTCGTGTCTATTGTGCTAATGTACGAACAGGAGCATATATAATCAGTGCAAGATGTACGTTTTATGTAGTAGTTATTTTATGCTTGACTTCCTGATAATTTGGTCTCATGTTCATGAAATATCGGTATATGTGACCCAATACAATACGCTTTTGATAAAGATTCAATGAACTGGGCTGCAGAAGATCTGATGACGGCAGCGTAGTTTGCTGAAACCAGTCATCACAATAAATGCTTTACAATATCGATGTTGGCTGTTTGACGTTCTACTTCTGTTTCTAAAAAAAACCTTCAAAGCAATAGATCATCTACATAACAACCTTCGTAGTTTCTTCTGAGCTCTGGTTACATTACGAGCTAAATAAAAACTATGTTTTGGAGCATCCAAGCGAACTGAATCCCTGCCAGAGCATAAAATTTCAACAGCTGATACTTGAATGTAAAATAGTAATGTTGATCTAGTGCTCCACATGATGCTTGTTATTTTAAATTATTAAGGATTTTCCTGTTTTCTTGAGGAGCATCTGCGTGCCAGTTTGTGCAGTAAAGTTGCATTTTTCACTCTACAAACGTCGCAATCACGACTCGCTTTCGTGCGTTCCTGAAGAACCAAGACTTTCCTCTCAACCGACATTATCTGGAAAGTCAGGTACCGATAAACGTATCCTCTTCAAATATGCTCTGCTCTCAATGTTATCGTCGTTCTCAGATATTGACAGGTGCCGCTTTCTTCACTTCTGGAGATGACGTCCTGGCTTACACACAATTTTGGGTACGTTCTTGGGCTCATATCTCCGTGCGATCATTACGTAGAATTTATTGCGGTTTCCTAAATAACTTAAGTGAATGCTAAGATACTTTCCTAAATCAGCTCATGGTGGAGCTAGTGACAGAGAGAGAGCTATTCCTCGCCCTTAACCTGCTGAACTGATAATCTTCGACCATCTCAACATTACTTCCTAAATTTCTCCTTCCTCCTCCTCACATCCCGACAATTCTTCTTTGTAGTCCTGCAGATTTGTAAGTGCTCCAAAAGTGAGTTAAGTAATTCAATAAATTCAGAAGGCGTAATTTGTCTGGTAACATAACGTTCTCATGCGTACGTAACCCAGTCAACAAAGCAGTAAAATGCTCGTTCTGTTGACATCCAGAAACCACAAACCAGACACATCGCCCCCAACTACCTAAGCGCCACTTACCCCGTTCTTACATCACAAAGCTCCGTGTTCTTAGCATACTTGAATTTATTCAGTGAGTTTTATGATAAATATTTTATACGAGAAAAACCATTGCTAAAAGAATCCTGATTTATTTCATGATTACGTTTCAAGGGAAAGTAAGAAATACTAATTTGTGTAAGTACAACACACTAGCTGGAATATGACACTACTGAAACAAAATTGTAGGAAGAAAATAGTGTTGTAAAAGGTTATGACTTGGCATTTTGTTCCGTTTCCAGCTTTTCATAGTTTGCTAGTACTGACTTACGGTCTTTGAAGACTTTCCACCTCGACCTGTTCTGCTTTTTTTATGTTCAGCATATGCTGGCTCTAAATATATGACAAAGCAGCTATAACTTCCTAGTTTCTATTGTATAGGGTTTCTGCCGTCCTTCATTTATTTCGTTTAGGATCCCATATTTGTATTTTGACTAGAGTAGCTTATTCTGATGACATTACTCTTATTCAGATTTCCGTTACTTGTAATGAATTACCTTTTTCACAGTTTATTTCGCCCACTTTCATGGAGCAGCAAACTTCAAACAATACAGCCTGCTTTCTTTTTCACACATTTCTTTTTTGAGGCGTAGCTTGACAGTGTAGGACGTTGCTAATTTTCTCAGTGGATGACGCATGACAGCTCGTTATCACCCTCACACTCTGAAATTTTATTACATCGTAGTACGAGGACTAGGCGGAAAGTTCTCAGCCTGATGACGGTTTTTATTTACGCTGTCGCTTCTTAGGTCAATGCAATTTGGATAATATTTCTCAGTGGATAGACTCCACCCTATAAGTCCATTTTCTGAAACCTTTACAAAATACGAATAAAAGTAGCCATAAACACATTGGAATAGTCAGAGATAAGGATAAGTCAGGAGTCCTAGAGGGAATTATGACAACTTTCCCTCTCTGAGATTGTTGATGAAGCTGTCGTGCATGGGAAAGAGACTTACAGTACTAAGAGGTTTCAGGCTAACTCCGACACAACTCCTGTTTGGTGGGAGAATTGGCAGCCTGTTCTGAACGTGGAACAGTGTAAATTAATAGGAAAAACAATCCTGTTAAGTTCGAATACAGTATTAGTAAGGTGGTGTTTGTGACAGTCACGTCGGGTAAATATCTGGGGTGAAGTTGCAAAGCGACAAGAAATGAAACGAACACGTAAGGTCGGTTGTAGGGAAGGCGATTTCGTTTTATTTGGAGAATTCTAGGAAAGTGTAGCTCGTCTGTAAAACACATGCGTACCCAACACTTGCTTGACGCATTTTTGAGTATACCTGGAGTGTCTGGGTTTCACACCAGATCGAATTAAACGAAGACATCGAAGCAATTCAGAGGTGTGCTGCTATATTTGATACCGGTAGCTTCGATTAACTCACAAACATTACGGCAGTGCTCGGTGAACTCAAACGCAAACCCTTTAGAGAACTTGCATTTGCGACAAATTGCAGAGCGATTCTAGTGCCATCAACGTACATTTATATAACGACCGCGAAGACGAAAAAATAAGGGCTCGTCCGGAAACACATACAGACGTTTTCCCTTGCTTCATTTGCGAGTGGAACGGGAACAAGAATGACTCAGTGGTGCAAGTTATCGTCTGCCTTGGACATTAGGGTGGTTTGCGGGGGTGACAGTAGATGTAGGGCAGGTCCGATTTCTCCAGCCAGAGTTTTCTTTGGATGGGGAATAGCTGGAAGATAAGATGAAGTTGTGTGGATAATCTATAGTAATGAATACGAATAACCCCTTTTCCATTCCAAGAAACTGCAGAGCTGCCGGCTGCCACTTACTACCTTGATTACTGAGTAGTTTCTTTAGTGAACTGGTGGTCAGGTCTCGTCCACTGTGAAAATTAGCGGCCAGAATAAAGTAGTCCATTTTGCAACAAAGTATTGCGGAAAAAGTTGCTTTGTCAGCTTTAACAATTGCAGCAATCTCCTGGCAAAAAGTTTTCTGGTAGTTTATTCTTTGTGTAAAATGTACCATGCCCTTTTTCTTGATGTGCCAGTGACGTCATTTATTTCATACAATTTTCCCGTACTGCCACTTTCCAGTCCAATGAGCAGACATGGCTGTTTTAGATCCAGCCGTTCATAGTCGCCGTTCTGCTCGGTAGGGTTCCCAATTGTAGAAAAGTTTTAATTGCCTATCATCCAATAACGCACTGATTTTTTTCATGAATTTTGTACTCCTTGCAATCTTTCAGCTTCGGATGAATTCTCGTTGTCATCGTCCGGAACAAAGCATTTTATGATACGGTAATTCAGTTGATCTATGTTAATGGAACACATGACTATAAAATGCCAGATCAATTGATGTACTCCATAGACAGGATTCAAATTATTATGCAACAATTACCAACATAACGGAGGAAAAATTTTGTTGCTGTAATCATTTCTCGTTCTCGTATGATCACTGGTTCGTAAAATATTTCGCCCTATTAAAAGCATTTGGATCACCCATGTGATTTTCAGCTGCATCAACGTTGTAACTGGACTTCGTTTCTTATGTTCCATATTAATCTAAAAATTTTTAGTTTTTTCGGAATGACGTGAATGATTATCTGGTGGTTCCAGGAACTAATTTATCCCAGACAATAAATAGTATGTCTACAAAGTTTGATTGTTATTGGTCCAAGTGTTCCAAAACAATGCTTCACTTTATTCTTCCTACCGCTAGTTCCACCCGTAGTGTTAAATGTCCGTAAGATCTTCCACTATCACTCTAACAAACACTAAAAATATGGACCAACACACCTATCGCTAGTTTTTCCTCTATTCCACGTCATGCTCTTCAACCCCCACACACTACTTCTGATGATGCTAGGGATGTCCCAAAATTCATTTTTCCAGATAGTAAGTCGTGTTCATACCAAATGCAGTTTGAGATGTTCGCGCGTTCCGTAGTTTTGCTTGAATATACTCACTTCCCTAGTTCCAGTGTTGGAGTCTTCATCTGGGGACTTATTTTACGAAGCAAACACCCCCTCCATGAGACACTGGCACCTGCCAAACTGTCACATACGATGATAGTTCCTTGCAATCGGAATGGGGTGAAATTTAATCCTTCAGCATCCTCCATTCCCCATACAGTCAAAGCGGTTCTTGCAATTTTAACGGGAAAAAGTGATTCTACAAGAAAATTAAACTATTTGCGGTTTGTTAGTTTTCTTATATCTGCCTTTTTGTTAATGGTTAATGTCCCTACACTAGTACAATACGTTAGATATTGTCTGTTTTGTCTAAACATTAGTTTTGTAGGAACAAGGCTCTGATTGAGGGAAGACAGGCTGACTTCACACACACACACACACACACACACACACACACACACACACACACACACACACACACACACACACACAACACCACCACCACCACCACCACCACCACCACAAAAAACAATTTTGAGTCAGGTGGCACAGCAATCATGGGACTGGACTAGTATTCGGAAGGACGCTGGTCCTCTAATCCCCGACCGACCATTCAAATTAGGGTTTCCCTTAATATCCCCAAATCGCTTAATGCGAGTGCTCGGGTGGTTTCTTTGAAAGAGCGCGGCTATTTCCTTCTGCGCTCTTCCCCAATCCGGTCATATACTCACAAGTCTCTAATGGCCACACTGTCGACGGGGTATTTAACCTTAATCTTTCTTCTTTCCTACCTGCCTTCAAACTGAACATTGAGAAGTCACAGGTGATAGTTGCATCGCACCGAAAGAGGGTCAATATTCCTCCCATTCTTCTTAGCGGTACTAAGTTGCCCTGTTAAATAGTAAAACGATCGGTGTATAAGTTTGACAGAACGCACTGTCACAGAACGCTGACCTCTTCTAGATGCAACCAAAAATTCTAGAAAAATATTTCCACCTAAAACAAAACTCTTGCCAGACTTGAAGTTTCCACTACGTCTTGTTGGATGAAGACAGGAGGAGGAAACTTGGCAGAAGTCTCGAGGACTCAAGAATTCTTGGGTAAGATGTGGGTAATATGTATTGTTAGTTCACGTGAGTTGTTCTTATGCTCTGATGGGGTGAATGCGACTTGTTAAACATCGTGTTTTAAAAAGTCCTGTTCTGTCCATTGATTATTTAGCCACTGGACTACTTAACAAGTCTCCTCACACAAAACACTTACCTCAGATTCATAACTGCAATACAAAATCCAACATCTTGGATGTACCCATGACCCTGTGGTCAAGAACAGTCTCAAAAGGCTGTTGCAGGGAAGGTTGTGCTGAGAAATAATTAAGAAAAGAATTAGATACTTTGTGTCGTTTCCGAGTTAATTAGCACCGAATTGGGCGTATCAGGCCGTTAAATGCGCATATTAAAGTGGTTCGCCAGATACAATTCGCGTCAGTTGCTCTCATAGCGTAGATGTTACCGCACCAGACTGCTCAGCCTTTGGCTCAGGTTATATCCTCACTACCGTCCGGTGTCCAATTTTTGTCTGTTTCGTGTTTGGTTTAGGAATCCAAACGAAGAACACGTTTGGCGACACTGGGCTGCTTGAATTTGTGCGTTCAATGGCCAGACTTCAATACTAGTTAACTAAGAAACGGTGCAACGTATCGAATTTTTTCCCTTAACAATTATTTTTCAGCACAGCCTACGCTGCAACACCATTACATGCTTTCGAGACTGTTTTTGACCATGCTACACATCTTTCTATACGTGTGTCGAACAGTCTGCGTCTGAACCAAAGCCACTCTGCTCTCGTCAGATGATGAAAGCTTCTCCTGTTGTTGGCGTATCCCAGCTTCCTCCCTCTGTCCAATATCAAACAAATGTCTCCCAATGTCAACAGTGTCATTGTTCTACAACCATCCAGTCCTTTTATCCTTTGCTTACTTGCATCACCTTTTCTGCTAATGTCTCCCTACTATTTTTTCGTTTTTCCGGACCAATTAACTTCTAGATTTATCGGTAATACTGCCTCGTTTTTTTTATAACTCACATTTAGTAGGAAAGTTGTCTGACGAGAAACGCGCTTACCACGATATAAATGCGTCAGAATGGAATTGATTAGAAATCAACTTGTACACACACGATACCAACGCAACTTGTATAGTACATAGTAAAAACTTGTTCATATGGGCCCCTTCCAGATTGTTTCACAATGCGGCACAGTTTAACAGGAAATTTTGATAAAATAAACAAAACGAGAACAAAATAACAATTATGTGTTTCTCCCAGACGCGCTTCGAGGGTTTACACCCTAATCTTCAGTTGGGTCAGTGACTTATATTACATTTTTGTTCCCCCAGGGGCCTCACGGTTCTTCCGTGAATTCCTGCGTGGCGCACATGGGACCCTGAGCTGTTGCAGCACAGTCTTCCTTCCCTGGATACATTTCATTGGCCCTGCCCCCCTCTCCCTATCCTCGCTCCTTCACCGCTGTCCCCTCCTTCCCCCCCTCTCGCTGTTTTGAGTTACGTCAACCTGGCTGTCCACTTGGTTCCCTGTATTGCTTGCAATTTTGTTCCTCCTGGCTGTTGTTTCATTCTTTTTGGCGGTTCGGTACCCGCTTGAAGTCTGACCTCCAAGTGTAAATTTTCTGTTTTCAGTATGAACCATTTGGGGAAGAACTCTCCCCCTAGTGTCTACGGTGTGCATTCCTCTCCCCATTGCTTCCCCTCATCCTTCACTGTCGTGGCCCCACTCCACCTTTGCTAGGTCACCAGCACGTGTAGCCAGTCCATGTGTTGACGCTGTTTTGTACTCGTCCGGCTGAGCCCTCTGCCAACACAGGGATCACAATACTGATACCTGAGCTGCCCCCCCCCCCCCCCCCATATATGCTGAGGAGAGGTTTCTTGTCTTTCTGGAGCATCGGAACTCCTGGCAACAGCAGCTGTGCCAGGTGGCTCCTGCTGTGGCTAGGTAGCGCCCACGGGGATCAGTGTGGTGGATGCTTTTCACATGAAGTGTATCAAGCTACAAAAATCTGGCTGTTCTCAAATGGCTGTCTCTTCGAATGGCGAAGAATCATTGACTGTTGCTTCATATGACCTGGCAGCCTTCCCTTCCCTGCTACACTGTGGGAGGAGGGCCAGACTCGCTATCCTGGGATGAATCACTTTCCCCACTACCTAGTTTGTACTAGGACGGATGGGGACACTTTCACTGCCGTCGTTTCTTGTGGAGAATATCGAGGAAACGTTTGGTGGAGTCTCTCAGTAAGATGCAGTCAGGCTCACTGTTGATCAAAGCTGCTTCTGCACACAGACTGCAGCTCTTGTGATTGTCTTGGCAATGTCCCTGTGTCTATTACTCCTCGCCAATCTCTAAATAACGTCCAGGGAGTGATGTTTCATAGGAACCTCATCCTGCAAACTAATGATTTCTGGGCTAATCTGGAGTGACGCAGCATTGACTTTGTTCATTGTGTGCAGAAGGGTCGCAAAGACAACTGTACTGATGCCAGTGGCTAAATTCTGGCTTTTGAGGGGTATACACTTCCAGAGGAGGTCAACGTTAGGTGCTAAAGATGTGACGTAAAGCTGTACACCCCACCACTCGTGATGTGCTTTCAATGCTTGCACTCCGGGGATATGTCTTCCCGCTGTATGGTGGACCACCTGTGTGGTTACTGGACAGCCACTCCATGAGGGAAGCCTTGTTCCACCACTTCTTGCTCTCCAGATTCTCCAGCTTACAAGAGAGAAGAAGATCCAAGATAACAAGTCCCTGGATCACCTGTCTTATGCGGATGCTTGCCAAAAATGAGACTCGATCCAGTGTCACTTTCTTCAACTTTTCCCCTCTATTACCTCCTTTACCCCTCCTACCTCTTCCTTACCCCAGCCTCATCCCCCTCTCCTCCTTCCCTGCAGTTCCCATGACCTCCCTCTGGGAATCTCTCCTCCTCCCCAGCTGAAGAAGTGCCCCACTTCTTCGGCACCTGCTGATACTAGGAGTCACCCTGGGACATCTCTCACCAGCATCTCTCAGGCCAGAAGCCTACCATCACAGCTCGGCCACGAGATGCACCATCTTTCTGTTCTGGATCTTGCAGAAGCCTGTACTCCCTCTGTGCTCTGCCCTCCACCGCCTCCAAAAGAGGAGAAGGAGAAGGAGAAGGAGAAGTCCCAGGACAAGACCCCCCCCTGGAGATGCCGTCTCCCCCCTTGCAATCTGAGTCTGATATCTTATTGACAGATGATACCTCATCGCATTTGGTGCTGACCACTGACAAAGTGACATGGCCCCCTCTCAGCTTCTTTATGTCTAACTGGGGCTCTGGCCACACAATAACCCAGTGCAACTGCAATGGATTCTGTTGTCACCTACCGAAAATACGTCTTGTTTCCTCCTATTCTGCATTCTGTCTTGCTCTTCAAGAAACATAAAACTGTGATGACCACTCTCCAATCTTTTGTGGTTATCGGGTGTTCTGCCATAACTGTGCAGGCCCTGGGATAGGATCTGGAGGGGCTGCAGTTTGGTTCACTCTGATAGCATTAGTGACTGGATCCCCCTTCATACCAACCTGGAAGCAGTAGTGATTAGACTGCAAACGACTCCAGCATTCACCATTTGCAATGTCTACCTCCTTCCAGGTAGGTCACTTCCTTATGGTGAATTGTGTGCCTTACTACTGCAATTCCTGCCCTGTTTCTCCTCCTCAGGGACTTCTGTGCACATCAGCCTGTGTGGGGGAAGTGCCACTTTGACAGGTAGGGATCTCCTAACTTCTCAGTTTATTATAGACTTTGTCTCCCTCAATGACGGTTTCCCTATCCACTTTAGTGCTGCTCATGGCATCTTTACTGCTATCGATATCTTTATATCCTCCCCTGATCTTGTGGCGTCCCTATATTGGTCGCCCCATGATCTTTGTGACAGTGACCACTTTCTGGTGATCGTATCATTCCCCTCCTACTGCCAGACACAGGCCCCACATTGGGATTCCACTAGGCCAGTTGGCCTTTATATACATCTGCTGTGCACTTAAACACCCCTCTTGAATTGCGTTGATGTGGTCGTGCAGGGCTTCTCTGACATAATTCTTCATGCTGCTGGCACTGTTGTCCCCCTATCCTCAGGTCTCCCTCATTGTCGCCCAGTACTGTGGTGGACCAGGGATGTAGCAGTTGCTGTCCAGGACTGCTGACAGGCGCTGCAGGGATTTAGACGACACCCTTCACAGACCACCCTTCTCACTTTTAAGTGTATCCATGCTAAGGTTCATTACCTAATTAAGCAGAGTAAAAAGAAATGCTGGGAGCACTATGTTTCCTCCCTGAGGATGTATGCCTGTTCCTCACTGATGTGGTCCAAACTCCATAGCCTTCTAGGCTGCCATATAAATCAACTGTCCAGGGTTTATCTTCCAAGATGCTCTGTGCACTGATCCATTGAACAGGCCCCTCTCTGTTTCAACCCACACCACGCTGAGCCCTATAATGAACTGTTCACTGAATGGTAATTCTTGCAGGTTCTTGCCTTTTCGCATAACATGGCCCCAGGCCCAGATTCCATCCACAACCAGGTGATCCAGCGCTTGGAGGTTACCCAGCAGTTCCTTCCAGTGCGAAAATACTTGACCCTGTTCACCTTGTGGGGTGCGTCTGGCTATTGGTGCCTTTTGCACTAGTCCTGTTGAGTCTCCTCACGGAAGTTGGGATTCCACCCTACCAATAAGATGGAGCCAATTCCTGGTTCTTATGCTATCATAATTCACCAGTTCCCTGACCATCCCATGTATCCTGTCCTCTTTGCAAACAAGGGATGACTCCCTCCCAATCACTGCTCACAGGTGGCATTGCCAGTTAGGATGTGTCTCACTTCCCTCTGTCGGGATCTCCACTCACTGGAAAGCATCCTGTGTATTTACTCCCATATGTTATCTCCTCCCTCCCTCCCTCCCCCCTTTTGGATGGTGCATAGACAATGGATTAGGACTGATCTATTCTAGGGTCCTAAGGTCTCTGTTGGCCTATGGTTTTCCAGCATCTTGTACATTATATACTTGCAGAGTTCCAGGATGTCATCATCTACAATGATAGTTACAAGATTATAGATAAGGTGGGATACGCTTTCACATCTCCTACTGGCTTAGAACACCATTTATTGCTGCGATCATGTAGTGTGTTAACAGCAGAGTTACTAGCCATCGCCAGGGCCCTCCATTTTGTTTCTCAGGCCGCCCTTCAGTGTCTTGCTGTTGTGTACAGTTGATGAGCAGCTTGCAGGCTATCGACCAATGTTACTCTCATCAGTCTTTGGTTTCTGCTATCCATGACTACCTCTCTGCCCTTGGCCATGACACCTGCCTAATTGTCTCTCTCTGGGTTGCAAGTCATGTGGGCATTCCAGGAAATTAACTGGCTGACAATTTGACCAGTGGAGTAGATACTTACCCTCCAATCCAGCTGTGGCTATGTGGACTTACATCAAATATATCTTTCCACAAAAGTGGAATGACACCTAGTGTGCTACTGTACAAGGTAATAAACTCTGCACAATCAAGGAGACTGCTGTGATTTGGTGCCCTTCCTTCCACTCTTCTTGGAACGAGTCCACTGTCTTCTAGCATCTACACATTGGTTACACCAGGCTCGCTCATTGTTTCCTCTTTTGTAGCAAACCAACCCCACAATGTGGTTGTGGAGCCAGACTGATGGTATCCCATATATTGGTGGAATGTCTCCTCCATACTCAGTATGGTCTTGCAGATTCCTTAAATTAATATTAGCAGATGATTCATGGATGGTTGAACTGGTCCTCAGTTGCCCTCAAAGGGCAGGAGCAGGGTGGTTGTGGTTGGGGACCCTATACATGTTTTCCTGGCCTGGGGCCCATGACCACTCCCCTTGCAAATGCCACTCTTTTATCCCTCTGTTTACCCAGTTTTTAGATTGGGCTACTCTTCTGTACCTTCTCGTGTGTGTTTTAACTTCCTCATTTTTATAGTTTGACTCTTCTGACTGGATCCCCCTCACTTTTAGCAGACCCCTCTCTTCTGTGCAAAACTTTGGAATTGTGGGACTGCTGACCCTGCTGTTTAGTCACATAACTTCCTTTAATTAATCAATCAATCATTACATTTTTGTACCATGGATGTAGCCATTTGCCAGTATACAATCTGGAATGTTTGTTGTTTGGTATGGATGTGCCATCTAAATATGAAAATGTGTATGATGTGCCTCAATATTCTTTCTGCTGGAACATCTTCAAAATGGAATGGTAAATTATACTGATGCAAAGAGGAGGAGAATATACCGAGCAAGTACTGCTTTGAATACATAATATCAAAACTCTAAACCTCTCATGAGTATTGCACCCTTCAGTCCGCCATTCAGGTGGCCCATTCTCGACTGCATCAAAGTTATGACACTAAATATTTAACTTCGAATCTGTCTCAGGTTACGATGTGTGTGTGTGTGTGTGTGTGTGTGTGTGTGTGTGTGTGTGTGTGTGTGTGTGTGTGTGTGTGTGTGTGTGTGTGTGTGTGTGTGTTTGTTGAGGGCTAGGAGGACTCCTATACTATTCATGCTTTCACATTGATGATTTCACTATAATCGCTGCATAGGATTAGCCGAGTGGTCTAAGGCGTTGCAGTAATGGACTGTGTGGCTGGTCCTGGCGGAGGTTCAGGTTAAGTAGTGTGTAAGCTTAGAGACTGATGACCTTAGCAGTTAAGACCCATAAGATTTCACACACATCTGAACAGCCACTATTATAAGGCCAATCATCAGTATTAGCTCGCCTGACAACCTCTCCTTCAACATTGTATCTGAATTATTTATTCAGCACATTTAGGGTTTGTTTTCAACTTTTCTAAATTTTTTACAGCAATCACAGGAACTTCAGGTCTGTGGTAAGATTAAGGATATACAAATTTCCTCATAATTAACTTGGAAAGATTGAAGGAATCAAGTTTCCTTGGGATCTAATATTATAGACAAAGAACTGTGCTCTAACTTAGTGTCACAGAGTACATTTTGTCCCTTGCTGTCTGATGGGATAAGAGGGTGGAAACAGGAGTTTTCACCTGTGACAAGTTAACGTGGTTATTACATGTCAACGAAGGGCATACTGCATGAGGAAACTCGGTACTTTCAGATTTCTCAGCAACACCCCCTGGTGAGCACATTGCACAGTTCTGTGATTCTATAAATACAAAGCGGTGATCTTATCCCATCTGGACTATGGAGGAGTAGCTCATAGATCAACAGCACCATCAGTATTGAGCATGTTAAACCCTGTCCACCATAGTGGCACCTGAAACCTTCTGTAGAAGGCTCATAGACAACTTCCTAGTGAAAGCTGGTATTCCTCCTCTGGAGGGTGAAGGCCAGCAACTATTGATGGACTATGCAATCACAGTCTGTTAGATACCTACCCATCCTGTGTTACTTCACACTTTTTTGCAGTTGACAGTTTGAACATTAGCAAATTGCCCAAAAATATGTAGATTTGTCGAGTGGGGGTGGAGGAGATGTGCAACCTGTTGATTTAAAATATATGGATAAAAAATCAAGATGGCGAATTTCCTTTACTGATTATGGGTTTCAGTTCATTACTGAGCCATCTTCAGATTGATCTAAATGTTTTTCGATGTGTGACATTCATTACACCTCATGTTTTGTAGAGGTAAATCACTTTACTGCAACTTAACTAGAAAAAAAAAAGATGTGTAATTAATGAGTGTTGCACACTGAACATTATTTTAGATTGATATTAAGATGGTCCAATAATGAGCCAAAGCTGATAATCAGTAAAGAAAATTCACTATTTTGACATAGGATTCTTATCCGCACATAAGTAGATCAGTGAGGGTATGACTGTAGGCTGTGTAACAAGGTCCTTCAGCTCCCACATCTTGTATGTGTTCATAGTTTGTTGAATCCTGCCTAGTTGTCAAATATGGGGGTGTCTAGTGGTTTACAGAGTGCATTCATAGATGCTGATTAGTCTTAATTTTAACATACACTTGGTGCAGAGGCTCTGTTCTCCTTAAAGCCCCAGCAGCTTTTCTTTTCAGTAGGTGGTGGTAAAATACGGATAGATACTTAACTGAGAGAAACACCTGGCAGTTTTGACATGTTTGAGTGCAGACTGAAGTGCTGCTTTTTACTTGCCATTAGCCAATTGTGCAATATTTAAGCAACACTCGACCTTATTTTGATTGGTAATTGGTTTCACTGCAGTAGCAATAAATTAGTTACATCACACTTGATAAATTTGTGATGAAAAAATTTTATAAACTATCCCAAAAATGGTATTACTTAATTTTTAAAACAAAATTTGTCAGTCAAGAAATGTTATCCTATGACTTTAGTGATCTTGCATTTGATTTATTTGTCAACTCAGGCAACCATTACAAAGACATAACTGAGGATGAACTGAATGAATGAATGAATGAATGAATGAATGAATGAAATACTAGTGATACAAAAATTGAGAGAGAATTGAGACCTATACCAACAACCACAATCGTGATAGCATTTTTTAAGAATTACAACATTTTTCTTTGTTGTAAATTTAATTGCAATTAATTGTCTCAAATAGTTTGAGACTTTTTGTGATGGAATGTGATATTTCCATGTAAAATTGGGTTACAATCTTTTACAAATCTAATCTTTCTGATACAAACATTGATATTTTTTCTAAAGAGCTAATTACCTATTTATATTGTGCAATTTATACTGCTTACAACAATGACATATGCAGTACTTGTTTATATTTCTCACGTTACTAACTTTGACAAAGATGACAAATAATTTAAAAAAAAAGCAAAAACTCTTAACATCCAGAATAACATTATCTACTCAGGACCATATGAAAATGCCAATATCACAAGAAGGCAAGCATTAGAAACAAATATATGCATGTACCTAATGTTTCATTAAACCTTTCTCTATCTACAAGTAATTCTGGTTTAGTCAGCCCCATTTCAAGGAGAATCAGTAAACATTAGCCAGTGAAAGATCATTTTTGTGATTCCATATCCATTTTCATTGCTGCAGGATGGAGCTGCTGGGAATAAAGTTCGCACCATTGTTCGTGCCACTGGAGCGGCGCCTGCAGACATTGGCAGCTCTAATGTGGATTGTAATTCTGCCATTTGGCGGCTTAATGTCATGGCTGTTGTTGGTCTACTTAGTCCTGTATACACGCCTGCGCTACATTGCACTTGCCTATGCTGCCTGGTGTGCCTATGACTGGGAGGTCTGCCGTCGCGGTGGGCGCAGGTAATGAACACCAAGTATTTCTAGCTACTGTCACTTCCACAGCGTGATGTTAACTGTCATTACTGACAGGATACCTTATAAAAAGTGTGCAAATGCAGATCATCAAATCAATGAAATGAGTGTGTCTTCAGCTGTCTTGCTCATGTCTAACTTGAGCAAGAAATCGTCAGTCACAGACATGAAATCTATAATTTACCACAATCAAAATGACGGTAGTATGGATAAAATATTTATCAACAAATATGTAAGAAAGATTCCCAGTAGTAGCCCTCAAAATAACGTACTACTGTCATTCATGCATTATCAACAGTTACTTAGAGCAAAATTGTCTGAAATAGTGAATTGCTTAAGAAATTGCCAGTAATTATTTCTGAGATGTGAATCATTGTGATGGCATTTAAGCATCTTTTGTTCAACAGTAAAGTGTCTCCAGTATTCATGCTGTTGTTGTATTTTAAAACTGATATCTTGATATAATCTGTCCAATCATGAGTGATAAGTCATAACTGGTATGAAGTAGTAAATTATCCAACACACCTTGTAACTGCTGGATAAAAGCCATCTCTTGAGTTTCCTATTCATCAGGGTATTTAGTGATATGCATCCATGCTTCTCCTTTATAACTTTAACCTATGACAGAACTTGCATTTTAAGTTGCACACTACTGCAGCAGAAAAAGTAACATGCTGAACAATACTTCCAAGAGAGACTGGTACATGTGGTCATATTTCAATATAGTCACAAGGTCTCTGTAAACAACAGTAGATACATTATAGCAACCATTCAGTTTCTTGGTGATAAAAAATCCATTCCTTGGTCATAGAGCCATTACAGATCCGCTATCAGCTGTGTTGAATGTCTTCATCATTGGAAAATCTGTGATCACTGCAATCATTTCTTTGATTGGCTGTGTACAGTGTGGCAGCAAGTTAAGAAATATTTTAGGGATTTGGTTTAAAAATTTTACATCAAAAGCTACCATCACCTACAGCAAATTTGGGTATGTCTACGGACATGAGGTGCTTGGCTCTCAGAATCACGGTAGTTCTGCTGGTTAAAGCTCCTAACACGCACACACTTTCAGCTCTGTTGAAATTGCTGGTGAATTCCTGCCATCAGTGTAGCCAATAGCGTTTGTGCTAGGCAGGTCACATGTGTGGACTCTCCAAGATTCTGCAGAGCAGAACACAGTTGCTTATCTGTTGTGATCCAGACCTCCACTAGAACAGATATGTTTCTTGGGAGGTAGAGCCTCTGGCTCTGCACACCATGACTGGCCACAAACAGGACTTACACAAACTGTCCCCCCTTCTGTTAACCACTTCTTTAGTTTTTCATCCTCCTAGACTGGTCTGCACCTGGTAATTTCCTTGCAAGGTGCACCTCTTGTGTCCCATACACTGAAGTATGTTACCTTTATTTGACCAAGTTTTCTGTTATACCATTTAACATGAGCCCTTAATACCCATTTTGAAGTTGTGATCACTCATCCATCGGTACACTCTC